>NC_066364.1:104314307-104947640 GCF_013377495.2 Cygnus atratus | reverse complement strand
AGTAGTCTGATATCACAGTCTGATTTTTCATACTTGCATATAGTTCCACACTTTTTGCATTTGGTATGATTAAAACTACTTTCTAACTTTTATTTGAAATTCAGTTTTATTTTTTTATTCCAGTGGCTTTGTACAATCTCAAAACAGAAGATGGCAGATTACCCTGCTAGAGACAAATTCTAGATACATTATAGCTTGAACCACTGCGTTATTATTTTTTTTTTTTGAAGGAAATATGTTCTCTGTCTCACTACACTGTATACATGTGAAAGGAGTAAAGAGGAAGGGATGCTACCACCTTTAATACTTGTGCAGAATAATTTTGCGTCACAGATATATGAGTAAAAAATACCTAGTACTTTGCAATATGCTTGCTCAATGAGTGCTTTGAGAGGCCCTTCATTTAATGCTGGTAGGGATTTATTCTGTGATTTAAGCAGTCACTAAAAGGAAATTGTTTTGGTTACAGTACATGACAATACAGGTTTAAAAGAAGCAATTGAATGCTTTTTCTTGCATACTAATCATTAAATGGCTATCAATAACTGCCTAATAAAACTAGTCCAAAATAAATCACTCTTTTCTTAAGTACTTGATAAAGATTGGACAACACTTCAGTATGCTTCTCAATACAGGAGCACGTTACAAAAGCAATCCATCCTCCAAGCACCAATTACTGTTACGGATTCATTAAAATGTTAAATAAATGTGTTCAAGTTTCTTTATTGGAAAGTGAAAAATGGCAACAAAGCCAACAAAGATGCATGTGTCTGATTATACCATGCTGGAAGTAAATAATAGAGCATTACGCAATTCATGGTACAAGTAATGGTTTTTGGATAACGGCATACATCGAATTAAAAAATGATGGACACGTCAAAATGAAGTATGCTATAGTCAAAAAGTACAAGCTTCTAAAATAGATGATGATATGTTCAAGACCTGTACCCATAATTTTCAGAACAAAATAGTTTTCAGACTCAGATAAGGCTTATTGTTTCCTTAAAAAGAAAGAAAAAAAAAGAATGGCAATTGCAATTTATTTAATTAAAGTGTGCAGCTGCAGTAAAACATTCCCAGGGTTTTCCAGCATGTACTTTGTATTTGTGATGTGAACTCACAAGCTTAGAGCAATTGCAGGCATGTATTAAGAGTGAGAGGGTATTCAGATGGAAGCATGCACATTTAAAATATTTCATACTAGTCAGAAGTGATCAACCTGGCGCTGAAGTCTCAGAGATGCTTGGGATTGATCTTTGTTGAAAATAATTGGGAACTACTAAAATCTAGCACTTTAAAAAAAATTGTGTCTGTAAACAGGTATCTGAAATCAATGAGCGGTAACGCTATATGGAAATGCTGGAACTCAAATCCAACATAGTAGTCTGCATTCACTTAGTAGTGATTTAGCTGTAATCAAACATGGAGATAAAAGTCCTGCAATATTTTAGCTGAGTAAGTTTGCTATAACAAAGAAGGTGTATGGAAAGGTGCATGGAGTTTTTCCTGTTCTTTTGCAGTAATGAGGACAGAATCATCTATATCATAAGTAGGTCTGACTCTTCTCACTGCAGGCCTGCATCTGTCACATCTGAGTCCCTGACCTGCTCCATAGCAGCTTCAGCCAGTGTTGGAGAGTTGAGACTTTTGCTGCTCCTTTTACTTGGAGCATGGTGTTGTACTCTGACAGCATACACTCCCTGGATGTGGAGACCCTGTTTATGTGTTTTTCTGGCCATTTTGATATTCATTCTCTAGTTTCATTTACGTTGTGTTTCTTAGGTTGCTTATGAGGATTTTATAAGTGATAAGGTCAGAAATCTTACTAAAGTCAAGATATATGGTATCTACTGCAGCTTCTCACAAAGTACAAGCATGTTACCATGCCAAGGAAAGAAACTATATCGTGGGTTTGTTTTTTTTTGTTGTTGTTGTTTTTTGTTTGTTTGTTTTTTTGGTTTGGTTTGGTAAAAGGAGCTGTTTTTTTTATCCTTTTGGGGTGTTTGGGATCTTCAGATTTCTTTTATTTTTATTTTTTTCAGTTTTCAAAGCTAGGCAATCTGAGACTGCTCCAACCAGTTCTGTAAGTATTTTAGGAGAAATTTAATTAGATCTAGCAGTTTGGAAAATATCTAGCTTATCTTTATCTAAGTATTCATGGCATTTTTCAATGAGATCGTTTGTCCTTACCTACAGGTGTTTAAATAAGTAAGCACCTTAATTACAGCTGACCTTTTAAATAAAGAATGAAATGTAAAAGGCATTGATATTGAGATTAAGTTCATTATCTCAGCTTTCTCAGTGGCTTGTTGTATTGGAGACTACAACCCTAAGACAAAAAGAAGAATAAAGGACCTCTCTGAAACCATGGGACATGATAACCCATCCTGTAGAAGTTTGGATCAAATTTTGCTACGGCATAAGTGTAGCTGGGATGTGTTCAAGGACTTAGTGTTACTTTGAGCCATGCTAGTGAGGAGGGATAAAAAGGGAACACAGAGATTTGGAATAGGAAGGTATTTCAGGGGTTCATAATAAATTAATATTTACAGACAATCTGTCTGTTTTGTCCCCAGTGGCAGAGGTAACATGAAATTAGCTCCAAACTCCAAAGTTTCAACAGTAAATGTCTCCAAAGGAAGGTGATAGTCTACTTTGCACAAAAACCTAATCTTTTTCTCATGCTCTCTTTTTAAAAGTTTTTAATGCCATGCTCTGACATTAGAGAACATTAGCTGCAATAAAGAGCAACAGCAAGCCTGACTCATAGATGGGAGTATGATAGGATTATAGGAGACTCCATAAATCCTAAAGGTTTTAGCAAATGAAAATCAGCAGTCATTAACTGTTGTTCACTCAATGTGCAGTATACAACAAGAGTTAATCCTCATGCACTTCCATATATCAAAAACATTTTCCCCTTTAACATCCAAAACACTCTCCAAATATAAATTTTGACAGAAAGCCTAAATGAGTGTGAACTCCACCATTAACAGAAAGGACAAGAAATGCAATGGTTATGTTTCTGTCTCATGAATAGATACGCCTTTAATTGCCAGGAGTAAGGTATCTATCTGGTCATTAGGTCTAGTAGGAGAATCTCACAGGATTTGTTTCATACCTGAGGAAAACAGCATGAAGTAAAAGTCTTAACTCTTAAAAAACACTTTTAATATTACTTTAGCATCTTAGATAGCTCCTGCAGTCCTGAAATAGGTTCGAACAGGAGTCATGACTTCTTAGGATGACTGCAAGAAAACAGCAAGTGCTGGAGGAATTAGCAGCAATGTAGCAACTGGGGCTTCCTTTATTGTATTTGCCACGAACCAAAAATTGAAAAGCATGATGATTTGGGAATTGGTATCATGCACAATAAGATGCTTTAAAAATGCATACATGTGTATGCATGGAAAGAAATCTTGTTCCACTAAACTACTCCACCGTCCTTTCTGGATAAATTGAAATTAAGGAGGAAATATTCAAAGGCATCTTCTTGCAGTGCTGTCTGTTGTCATTCCATCAGGGAGGAATCACAGGATCACAGAATGGTTAAGGTTTGAAGGGACCTCTGGAGGTCACCTGGTCCAACCCCCCTGCTCAAGCAGGGACACCTAGAGCAGATTGCCCAGTACCATGTCCAGGATGCTTTTCAAGATCTCCAAGGAGGGCAACTCCACAACCTCTCTGTGCAACCTGTAAAGAAGTGCTTCCTGATGTCCAGACAGAACCTCCTGTGTTCCAGTGTTCTTGTGTTCTGTATTCCAGAATACTCTGAACTAGCTCAGTACTCCAAGTCTCTAAGACATGGAAAAGCTGGGGGAAAAGTACACATGTAAGCAGTATCCTAGGCTTCTATAAAACATCAAATGTTGTGCCAGATGGGAAAATATTAATTAAATTTATAGTAAGTTAATTAAGCTAAGATGGAGATTGATGTGTAAGAATTATAAAGTGACTGTGGAAGTGGCCCAGCAGAAGCTGGCAAAAGACTGTACTGAAAGGAGAACCATTAGAAAGTATTTAGTGAAGTACGATTATTGGATTAGGGCGCAATCTGATTTAATATTTTCATTAATGACCTCAATATTAGAAGTAGGGGTGAATTAATGAATTTTTCTGGTGGCATAAATTTGGAACATGTTATCAATAAAAATGGGAATTACCATATTATATGGAAATAATTAGATGACCTTGAGAGTAGGAATGATACAGAAGTGATGGAAAATCAAAGTACAAAATGCAAAGTTATACACTTTGAGGCTATGAACAAGAATTTCAGGCATTAACTGATGCTTGAGCTGGAAGAAGAGAAGATAGATTATATATTTTAGTTAGCTCTGGACTCCTGAACTCTGGTATAATGTAGCTGTGAAAAAGCTCGTTGGCACTTGAACAGGTTGCCCAGAGAAGCTGTGGCTGCTCCCTCCATAGAGGTGTTGAAGGCCAGGTTGGATGGGGCTTTGAGCAAACTGATCTAGTGGAAGGTGTCCCTGCCCATGGCAGGGGGGTTGGAACTAGATGATCTTTAAGGCCCCTTCCAACCAAAAGAATTCTATGGAAGAGGAGAACCTAAGTAGAAGCAAGAACAAGATGTGGTATTCAGCATGGTGTTTAGTAAAAGATGTGATGCAAGCTCTGCTTTCCTGGTGTTGCCATTCCATCTTCTTCGACTTCATACGATATGTGACGTATAAGCAAGAAGGTTTGAAAGTTACAGTACCTAACACACAGGTGTCATATTTGACTTGACTTCTCTAAATGCAGGGCTGTCCCTGATCTTTGCTTTGATTGAAAGAGATTTTACAAGCACGGTCATTCAACTCAGCTTCTGTAAACAATTTGGCCAGTTTTTCCTGGGATAAATTTGCCTCAGAAAGAGGACGAAGATTTCTGCACTTCACCCAGCACTGTAGAATCACATGCAGGAACTATGTTCACTCTGTCATCAGTTTCTCTAATAGAAAAGAAATTGTCCTGCACACTGTGACTGGCTTTTCAGTTCACAGACAGGAGGAGGGAGATTCGCTGAAGCTTTGAAGCAGGATTTAGAATTAATACTATTCAGTAACAAGGAACTCTAATGTGGTTTTTTTTGTGTGTGTGTGTAACATCAGAGAAAAGCTCCTTGGATTATCATTAAAATAGGTGCATAAAGTAGATATTGTTTTCCTGACCATATGGAGTCTGCTGCCATATGCTCACAGTCAGAAATGGCATGAGGTATTATTCATAATGGCTTTTATTTATGACAGTTTCTGGGATCCAGGGTTCTAGCTATGATGGCTCAGCAGGTTTCCACAGCTCAGCTGCGATGAGACCTAATTCTGATTCATTCAGACTGCTCCTGCAGCCGAGAGCAGCAGCAAATAGAAAAGATACCGCTGATAAATTGCAGATAGAAAAATATAAAATCAATATAACAATTATAGCTGATCCAATCAGAAAGAAGAGATACTAGGGGAAGTTCAAAAAGAACAAGGGAATAAAATCCACTGCAATTAGTAACAAATATGAAGTACTTATCACAAAAGAGATACTTAAATATTATGCAGTAGGACACAAAAAATGCAGAAGAAATGCAGCCAGAGAAGCAAGTATGTACACTTAAGGCCAAGTGTCTTGCAGGGGCAGGAGTGATTTGCAACAATAACACCTATGGCATCACATTTCAGCTCTGTGCTTTACACCTCTCCTCATTTCTCTGCTTTTGCTTTGTTTTGTTTTTTCTTTTTTTTCCAGTCAATTGCTACTTCAGTAGTCAAAAAGGTAGAGACTATAAGAAGTTCTGGTTTTCCAGATCATGGTGTCTTCTACATGCTTGCTATGTTATGGAAAGCAAAGCAATCCATTCAGTGCTATGTTGGAATAGACATCAACCCTTACTACCTTCACCATCTGTGCATGTAGCAAAGGAGCATTGGTTGTTTCAGCCAAAGATTTAGCAGGTCCTATCTAGACTTAATGTTATTTCTTTGCAGGAAATAATTTCAGCAAGGTGAAAGCTGAGGGTAAGGGGAAAACATGATGCTGAAGGAAAGTGCATTTATATTGGTAATATGTTTAGCATAATGTTACCTATGCTTAACTACTTTTGGCTGTTTAGTTGTCTTTAGTTGATTAATTATTTATCTGGGGGAGAAGAAGTCACAGCTCACCAGCAGCAACTTGCTCAGAAGCCTTGTGAGCTTGCTTGGATTTATGGGAAATTAAAAGTTACAATGCTTCCCTAAAATATGTTGCCTGCATGTCAGTACATGTTCTGTCCCATTTTTACTCGCCATGGCTGGTTCCTGTCTGTTGCAAGGAAAGATTTGTCCCTGCCCAGCACTGGCATGAGGCCTTTTGGGACAGTCACTGATATTCCTGTGCTGAACCCTAAATGTCCACAGTTTGTAATAAACCACAGTATAGATCCCTAGGTGCCCAAAGCAGAGGAAGTGATGTCAAGACGTGTTTCACTCAAAGCTGCTAAACTAAAATACCAACAGCATCGTCCTAACAATTATAGAATCATAGAATATCCTGAGCTGGAAGGGACCCACAAGGTTTATTGAGTCCAACTCCTGGCTCCACAATGGGCTACCTAAAAATTAAACCATATGTCTGAAAGTGTTGTCCAAACACTTCTTGAATTCCGTCAGGCTTGCTGACGTGACCAGTTCCTTGTGGAGCCTGTTACAGTGCCTGACCACCCTCTCAGTGAAGAATTATTTCCTAATACCCAGGTGCAGAATCCAGCACTTGTACCTGTTAAAATTCATTCAACTGGTGATTGCCCAGCCCTTTAGTCTGTCAAGATCTCTGCAAGGCCTCTCAACATTTGAGGGAGTCAGCAGCTCTTCCTAATTTAGTATCATCTGCAAACTTATGTTGTATGCATTTGATTCCTGTGTCCAGATCATTTATAAAAAACACGGAAGAGAACTGGCACTAAAATGGAGCCCTAGGGAACCCCACTAGTGACTGGACACCAGCCTGAGGTAACCCTATTTACTGTAACCGTTTGAGCCTGACCCATCAGCCAGTTGTTCACCCATCATATTGTGTACTTGTCTAACTGTATGCTGGACACTTTGTCCAGAAGGATACTGTGAGAAACAGTATTGAAAACTTTGCTGAAATCCAAAAAGATTACATCAAGTGGCTTCCCTTAATCAACTAAATGGGTAACCATGTCCTAAAAGAAATTAAGCTTGTTAAGCAGGACTTTCCCCTCATGAACCCATGTTGGCTATGACCAGTGCCTGCATTGTCTTTCAACTGTTTTTCAATAACTCCCAGAATAATCTTTTCCATAATTTTACCATGCAATTAAGTGAGATTAATAGGCCTGTAATTACCAGCATCTTCTTTCTTACCCTTCTTGAAAACTGCAACAATGTTTGCCAGCTTCCAGCCGA
The DNA here is from genome assembly GCF_013377495.2 of Cygnus atratus. NCBI lineage: Eukaryota > Metazoa > Chordata > Aves > Anseriformes > Anatidae > Cygnus > Cygnus atratus. Next base: position 104,940,240 of record NC_066364.1, on the reverse strand, counting down.
CTAGGACCTCTCCAGATTTCCAAGACCATTTAAAAATAATTGAAAGTGATCTTGCAATAACATCAGCTATCTCTTTTAGTACTCTAGGATGAAACCCATTGGGCCCCACAATTTATGCACATCCAGATTAAATCCTGCACAAGTTCAGAGTTGGCTGTGAGTTCATCGTTCCTGCAGTCACAGTCCTCCAGCCCCTGGATGCAGGGGTCCAGGGCCCATCAATGGTGTTAAAGACAGGCAAGGAAGGCACTAAATGTCTCTGCTTTATCCCTATTTGCAAGGTGACCATCCCCATCAAGTAACAGACCAGTGTTAACTCTGTTCCTCCTTTTGCCATTAACTTACTTTAAAAAGCTCTTTTTGTTGTCCCCCACAGTACAAGTCAACTTCAACACTAATTGAGCTCTGGCCACAAAAATTTTCTCCCTACCATGACAAACATCTCTGTAGTATTTCTATAGTTCTCCCACATTACCCGAGCTTGTTCACAGTGCCCATACATTTTCCTTTTCCACCTAAGCTCTAGAAAAAGATCCCTGCTCAGGCAAATCAGCCTTCTGCCCCACTTGCTTGACTTCCAGCACTTTAGAATCACCAGTTCCTGTGCTCTTAAGAGATGGCTCTTAGAAAGCAACCAGCACTGATGGACCCCAATACCTTCAAAAGCAGATTCCCAAGGGACCTTACTAACTACTTCCCTGAGCAGCCTGAAGTCTGCTCTCCCCATATACAGGGTTGAAGTTTTGCTGTCAGTTTTCCTCCTATCTCCAAAGATTTTAAACTAGACTACTTCATGGTCACTGTGGCCAAGAAGGCCACCAATCCCCACTTCACCCACAAGACCCTCTCTGTTTACAAGCAACACATCTAGGAGGGCACCTTTCCTGGTCAGCTCCCTTAGTACCTGTGCCGGGAGGTTATCATCAATGTGCTTTAGGAATTTCCTGGACCTATTTTTATCATTTAGATTCAAATGGACATGGACCGTTCCTCTCACACCTCAACCTAAATGAAAACACTATGTGTGTCTGATGTGTTGTCCATCACTGCAGGACTCAGACCTTCCAGATCCAGAGATGTCATGGGCCAGGCAGATGGTCTGCCCTGGTCTGCTGCAGCACTTGCTTAAATAGTAAGCTGTTACTTCCTTGGACCCTGCAACAAGCCCAGAAAGTGGCCATTGCCCTTGAAAGGTGAAATAGTGTGTCTTTCCAATGGGCACTGAAATTTCACTGAGCTCAACTTGACATGGCACTGCACTGCAGTGCAGTTGTGATCACCAAGAATGTTTTTTTCTGTGTTGTCTGCCATGAAAAGTAGACGTCGATGATGACAAATCACATGTGCTTTGTTCCATAAATTCATCACTGAATTTGTGGGCACCCTGAAGTGTTGGATACAGTGTAGAAAACTTTATGGGTGTTGGAATTTGCATGATTGACGGTGATCTGCAGAGCATTGTTCCACCTGTAGTAAATGTACAGTTCTCAATACTGACAAATGCAATTGAAAGTGATCTGATTAGGGAAAAATAAATAACACCACAAAAACAACAAAAATTTCTGTAGGATGCAAACAGGCATCTTGGCTTGACTCTGAGGCAATGTCACTATTTTTTTCCCCAGTGTGCTACAAAGGGAGGCCCTCTGATTTTCAAGAGCAGAATGTCGTGGAGGCTTACAACTTTATTGCCACATAACTCATACTGTGGACTCTCCTGCTGGAGTAAATATACCGACACAAACAATAATATTATCAAATGCAGTTTGTTTTTTGCTGTTTCCTGAAAACAAACAAAATAAAGTATAGCATTATTAGCTCTTTATTTTGCCAGTAAAAAGAAAAAAAAAGTCTAAAATTCTAGCAGTTTGTTGCTGGTACCCAAATTCACAGAACTGAGTGACAAAGACCTTGGACAACATTCTTCCCTACAGAAGGCAGCTGTTTCCATTTCTATGTGTTCCTCTGGAGACACCATTCCTTGAATTTTGCATGAGTGAAGTGACTGATTCTTCTTTGCCTGCTTAAGTGTAAGTTCTTCCAAAAGGGAGGAGGCAGGGAAACAGAGAAGCAGCCATGAGGCCACCCCAGATTCTTTACCTTGGCTTATGATATTTGCCCAGCACAGAGAAAGGAAAGCTAAGTGTTCCCTTTTACTCCAGGCAAAAAGACTGGCAGGGCTGCCTTCAGACAGCACCTGTGCCAGGACTCCCCCATGATTAGAGCACTTTTTCGTGTGTGTGTCCCACACTGTGGGCTGCAGTGTAAAAGTTATACCTTGTACGCAATCTGCATAATTCAAACATCCAGTATCCCCACTACTTTGCCAGGGAGGATTACACTTTTTTTTTTTTTTTCACAAAGTGAACAAGTATGCTTTCAGAGAAAAATATTTCCATGGCTACAGATCCTTCTCCTGCAGTGGAATGGCTTATGCAACTCAGCCAGCAGAGAGCTAATAAAATGACAGGAAGAAATTAAATGAAAGGATGGTTGGGTAATTGATGACAGATTTCTTTTTCCATCTTAGATTCTTGTGACTGTCTCAGGTGGCCAGAGATGCTGTTAAAGTCTGTATGTTGCATGCAGATTACACTTGGGCTTTGGTCCTCTAGGTTTTTGCCACTGCATTGTGCACTGACATGGCCCTTGTGCAGTTTTATAATCATGGTTGCTCCACGTGCTGCTGTGCGTTTGTATCTCACATGTAGGAAATCAGACCAGCTATGCAAACAGGAGTTTGTCTTATGTTGCTGGTACAGGTATGAAGCAATACAATCATAGAAGTTCTCAGCATTAAATACCAACAAATATTTCTCTCTTTGTGCAAAACCTTTGTGATAGAAAGTACTAGAATTAAGAACTCCCTGGTGTTACCAGAAGATGATGGTGCAGGGAATAGCTGGCAGATAATTTTTGTCTGTGGGTTGCTTCCTTGTGATCCCTAGACTTCCATGTTTTCTCTGACATGTTCTGAGATACGGATCATACGAGTGACATAAAATTTCTTCTTCTCTACCTAAGCTAAAATATAGATTATGAGTAGGCTAGGTATATGAGTTCAGTGTAAGGGGCAATGAAATTGTAAGTGGAATCTGATTGTTTTAAAATGCCAAATTCTTGTTCTTTTTAGTTTATCTTTAATCGTTTATGTAGCCACATGGACTGCTTGAATAGGAGGAAGCACTCAGCATTCCTGTTCATCTTTAAATCTTTAAAAAGTATATTTTAAATGCTCATTTCCCTTATAAGGCTAAGTGCTTTCAGTTTTTAAATGAAATCCTAGCATTACAATGAACCCAGGATGAGTCCACCTAGTTTAATGAGGAGATTGCTTTTCATAAGGATTGGACACTAGTCTGACACACACTTGTAATTTTAAAAATAACTGGCAAGCTAGGATTAAATTCTGTGTTAACTGAAGGGCAGCTTCAGTAAAGATAAAATTAAAACAAAAAATAATCCTTCTAATGATGTACATATGAACCAAACAGATGGTAAAGACATTTCACCAACATCCTGTAAGTATTAGTAAGTAAATGCAACAATATTAATTTGGGTGAAGTGACCTGATTAGTACCCTCTGACTTTTTTTTGTAACTGCAGAATCTAATGTATCCTATTTATATGAGTGTGAAGAGCTTCTAGTCATATTGTAATGATTTCTAAGGGCCAATTTGAAAGAGTTTGCACTGTAAGTGTCAAGTTGACAAGCTCACATCCTCTCCTTGATGTGAAATGCAAAGTTCATGAAGATGTCAATGTCTTGTCTTGCCAAGTCTCCCAGCTGGAGAGTAATACTGCATAATAGTCAGGAAACTTCAGATCCAAATTTATCAGTTCAAACATTGTAGGGCTTTACACGGAAAACTATGGCACAAGTGAGTAATTTTTGGATAAGTTCCGTTCGATGGCATTATCAGAATTGATCTCATATTGAGATGTATTGCTGGGCAGATGTAGAAAATTCAGACTTGCTGTTTCAAATCAAGTAACACTCCCTGTAATATTCAGTGGAAATTTTGCCTTAACTGGTAAAACATCATGAACTCAGTCAACTTCATTCTGTTTCAGAAGCTGTGCGTACATTAGCACATATGAATAATATCCACACCTCAGCACTAACATTCTGCTGTTTTTCTTACAATATTAGTGTTGCTGTGATAAGCAGCAGGTATCTGAACTGAGGCTTCTTTGATTAAAGCGAGTGAAGAAAGAAGAGCCAAGCATTGGCGTACTTCAGAAACTCTTGCCACCTGGTCTGAAAATGCCTCTTCTCAGTCAGAATAAAACTGAGTCTGAGTCAGGGCACATTGGCACATCAGGGCATATTGGCAATTCAAGGCACATGGCAGGATTCAGTCTTTAACCCTGCTGTTGGCCTCTGAAATTAGTGAGACAGTAGGGAAGGAACAATTGAAAGGGTATGGAACTGTTTAAGACAGTGTGATTGAGTTTACTTATGGTGGAATATATCTGTAATTCATATGGCTGCTTTTGAGATGCATTCTGAAGTTATACTGAGAGTGCCTATGTATCCGGATGGGAGCCTTTTAATATTGCTTCTGTATATCTAATGAATCAGTCAGTCAACACCAGATTAAAGATCTGTGCTTCTGAATGCCAGCCAGTGTTTTGCTGTCACAGTTTTTCTTTTCTGTATGAAATTGTTGCCCGTGTTTTAATTTGTACTTGCTAAAATACATATTCTTTTGAAGCACATACCTTACAATAGACAGCTTGAAAGCTGCCACCAGGCTTACCTCTCACTGAGTTGCTGCTGGCTCAGTGGAGGAAATTGTCCATCTTGTCTTTGCTAAACTAATAAAGCAATGCTCTTTTTATTCTATACCTGCAAATGTAGCTAATTTAAGATCTGAGTGAGACGCTTGTCACTCTTTGGCGGTGTCCATAAAGTGTTTGAGCTGTTCTGCGTCATATTCACAACGTCCAGAAAAGAGCCTTTAACTGCCGCAGTGTAGTTTTCTGTCATCTCTTATCCACAAAAGAACATATTGGTGGCTTTATCCATGCCAATTAGGCTTACATGAGTCATCCTCACATCTCCCAGGGTGACCACTGTAAAGGCATGCCCGTGGTCCAAAGGTTCTCACTTCTCGATGACAGTGAAGGAGAGAGCCCTGAACCTACCAATGTCCTTGTGGTCCCTGAGAGAACTCACTAAAAAACTTCTCTCCAGCTCCAGTTCCTGACTTTTGTGACTTTGAGGGAGGGAAGATGGGCCACAGAAATGTGGGTCAGGTGAAGTTCTCAGAGTCAATGTATACTCTGTTACTTGTCTTGAATTACCGTATTTTAGCTTGCTTTCCTGGGTGCACCCAGCACAAACCATCTGTCCTACTTAAGTGGCCCTTTGAAACCGCAGCACCCAATTGTCTTGTCTTGAGTGTATGCAACCTTAGAATGTATCTAGGAGGTGTAGAAGTACTAATCCCACCAGGAGGAGCTAAACTGTGACACTTAACGGCTTTAGTGCCAGTGGATTGGTGTCCACAGTGCTCTATGTAACAACACTCTTTGTGCATGGGAAAGGCACTTTGATCTGTAAGAGGTCCTCACACTAAAACTGTGGGTTATCTAAGAACACCCAAACACTTATGCAGTTGGCTGAGGATTTTTCTGTCTGCCTTGAAGCTCTGAGATGCCTGAGGAGTTCAAATGTAAAGCTTTATACTTGTACTTTAACCAATGGTCCATCCAGCCTTTTCCGGGTATAGCAAAGACCTTATTCTGGTTCAGGCCTTTGAGCACTTGGGAATATTTATTCCTAATTTAAGTAATGTACCAGGTAATTTTCTTTCATAAGCTTTTCAGATCATTCTAGTCCAGTCTGTCTTCTGTGTAGCTTCTGGACTTTTACTGGAGTATACAAAGTGGGTAATATACGATCTTTGACACAGATCCAGTAACACATTGAGGATTCTTGTGTAATTTGCTCAAGAGGTGTTAAAAACAGGAATAAGTGTGAAGCAATTAACCAAAATGCATGATTACTTGTCCTCACACAGACCTCGAGTTAAAATACTGAACATTATTTCACTTGAATGTGTTTCTCCTGGTTTATTTGTTAAACTCTCCATGAGAATAAATTTGATAAGCTGTACTCAGGGCTTGTGAGTTATGAAAATGGAAGTTTCATTGCTGTCCTGGTCCCCAAAGACAGTATCTTTATTACCTTTTTAGTACAGATTCTGGGCATAATATTATGTTTAAAACCATAGATCAAGCAGAAAGGCAATAGGTTTTATGTAAAGCGTGCTACTTTTAAAAGATATAAGAATCTGAACTGCTTTTCTTCATATGGGTATGAAAGACCATTAGAAAAAATGGAATGATTCCCCTTCTGTGCATTAAACCCTTGTTGCACCTTGTTATGATACATCATGCTGGAAGACTCACATTTATGCTACCTATAAGTTTTCTAAAACACCCACATTAAAGTAGTTATGCTAACCAACACATACAGTCTCGATCTTTATGGTCCTGTTACGAGCAGGACCCAGGGCAGCAGGGAGAAGTCTATTAGCTACAACATAAGCAAGAATGATGAATTCTCCCCTCTCTGAAATCACCCTGCAACCCCACTGTGGAGCCATTTGGGAGAGCAGCGGATGAATACACACACACACTAAATCCATCTGCAACTTATGGGGCATTGACTTCCTAATGGAAATTGTTTTTAACGTGAGCAAAGGCTAATCTGTAACTTACATACTTGAGAAAATCAATCAATAAATGCGCCTGTGACAACGGGACTTTTGACAAGAAGCACTGCAAAATCTTATTTACCTCATCTCCACAGCCAACACATTTGCACCTGAGAAACTGTTACTTTTGGTGTAGACATATAATTTAATGATTGAATGACTGGTGCAGGCATTGGCTACAGAGGATAAAAAAAAAAAGCTGGATTAGCTAAAAATGTTTGTATTAAAATTGGTGTATTTTCTTCCTTGAGGAGGGAAAGAAAAAAAAAAAAAACACTAATCTTGGACTACAGGTAGAAAAAGTTCAGGTCTTGCCCTTCTCATTTTTGAAAGACACTTTTCTAGTTCAAAGGGGCTTTGGTTTAGCTGCAGGGGAAATATCAAGGATTATAATTGGAAGACTTTTCTAGGTTTTTCCTAGCTGGATTTCAGAAACATGGTATGTACTTAACAAAACCACACACACAAAAAAGAACAGAGCAACTTTGAAATAAGCTTTTCATTCCTACTGCTGCCGTGCAGTCTATACTGTCACTATACATTTTCCCTGGGAGGGAAGAGTATGGAACAAGGGGTGAAAGGTATCAGAAAAAAGAAGTGCAAGATTAAAAATAAATCAAGAAAGGGAAGGCATATCGAAAGGAGTGGATTTATGTCAGCTCCTAAATTTTCCTCTTAAACTGATACACCTGAAAAGATTTGTCCATGTGTAGTGGGATTATTTTCAGAAATTAACTGCAACAAAGTTGATTAGAAATATTTGTGTAGCTCATATGAGGATGGACACCAGGAACTGATAATTTTAATTATCTGCCTATCTGTACTGTGCTCTGACCTTCTCCCTACTGAAAGTCATGGAAAATGAAATAATGCTGGCCCTACTGAAGTCAGGGGAAGCAGTGTGGCTGACTTTGGGGAGCAGGAAGTTATAGGATTTCACTCTGGGAAATATGATTTTGATGTTAGTGGCTATATATACACTTGTGCCTATATTTTGTGTTTGGGGAGTGAGACAGCTGACTTTTGTCTTTTCCTTAAGGAAATAGTGTCTTTTCCTGTTCTTGCCTTTTCTTGGGATGTACTGTGTTGCACTTGTTCTGACTAAATACAGTCTTCTGGGCACAGCCATATTAAATATTGAGAAGGAAACATTTCAGTAATTATGCAGTAAGGTATATTAAAACAATAAAGAACACACCTTCTTTATGTAAATCCCCAAGCCAGGAGCTCTTATTTTGAAAAACAAACAAACAAAAACCCTAAGCATTTTAAACAAATGTTTCAGATTGCAGTAAATTAACCGCTTTGCAATTATCACATTTTAGAATAAGGATTTTTGTGTTTATATATTTTAAGAGCTCTAACAAAGAAGTCTTGCTATTTTTCTAAATTACTTCTGGATTGCAACATAATTGAAGACACACAAGTCATTTTAATCTTTTAATACTGCCTGAAAAGGATGATAAATGCTACTAACAGTCAACCAGAACCACTTATCCACACTTTACTAGTCACCAGGAACATTTTTTCTTGAATATATTTCTATCATGTTTACTGTTTGCAGTTAAAAAACAACTTTGATGTATGATACAAGGCTTATAGCATTTCTCAGTCCTCAGGAATGATCAGGCTGCCCTTCCCGTGAGGTTAACTGTAGAGACTTAGAGCAGCCAATGCTCTCAAGTATTTAACAGCTGGTCATTTCTGCAAAATCACCTGGCTCGCGTGATATTCCTTCTGCTGGAAATGTTAAACTTTAAAAATCTCAATTTTGATGCATTGACTGCTGAAGATTGCATCACCTGATAGTTTAATTTTACTGTTATGTTCTTCTGAGGGACCCCTGAATGGTGAAGGCTTGTGTAACACTTGGATCTCATTGTTAACAGAGTTTTGGACATAGCATCCGGAAGTAAAAAGCTTTAGCGTTTGAGAAGTAGCTCGTCTGATGATTAAAAAGGCTAGTGGGAGTTGGGGCTTCTGAGTTTTATTCCATGCTCTACCACTGATTCATTATTTGCTTAAGATGCAGAGTGCCTTACTGACAAGTCTTATGGTGTTGATGTTTTATTCTGAAAGCACTGGTTCAAAAAATCACTTAATAGGGTATCTCAGCTTGCCATTGTTAAGGAGAGGAGAAGAAAGAGAAAAGCCAGTTTCTGTGTAACTTGCTGAGAAGAACTGGAAAACATAACTTGTGAAAATGTTATTTTTTAAAGGTTGTTATTTAAAAATATCAAAATCTATGATTCTAGGATCAGAATCAATAGTATATCCAAATATGGCTACTGCAAACTGTCCATCTGGATGCTGGTTTATGCTCAGATCTCTCTGCTGACTAAATCCAAACAGTGTTTGGTTTTGTTTTCCTCTGCTTTAGGAAGTGTTTTCTTTCATATTCCTGGAAATATTCTGAATATTAAAGCTTTATTAATGATAGTTTTCATATTAACAATCCCAAGGTTCCTCACAGAAAACTTACTTCTAGCTGCTACCTTCTGCCTCCTTCTTCCTTCCTGCTAAGATTTCAGTTTTTTATTGTTTCATGCAAGGTGATGGAGAAAGATCCCAGGCACAGCCTGTGCTACAAGCTTCTTGGTGAGAACTACAATAAATCACTATTCCTGTTTTCCAGATGCAATGGTCATCTGCATGATGTGGTCAGTGTTTATATCATGGGGCTCTAGTTTGGAGTGAAAAACCTGACCTGAACTGATGGACACAAAACTGTAAAAACTATGGAAGGAGACTTAATTATTCTGGAAATCAGTGTGGGGCTATGACTCACCATAAGCCTCTGCAACATACATTTTGGGTTTTCTGGACAAAACCTTTCTCTTGTAAGTGTGTTCTAAACTTACTGTTACGTGTGAGTTTTTTGTTTGCTTGGTTGGTTTGGTTTTTGTTTGTTTGTTTTGTGAAGTCTGAGAAAGCTGGAATGCAGCAAGCCTGGTAGCTTCTGGGCCTCAGGGGATGGAGGCAGGGGAGCTCTTATTTTTTGAATCCCTGAAAAACTAAGAGTTAGAGTTGTGCTGTATGGCTCATTTCCATTCTGAGTTTTTTTTTCTGGTTATGTGCCTAGAGACACAGGATATAAAAATGTATAGTTACCTGTGGCCTTTGATATTCGCAGGTTTATGCAGGAGCTGGTGAGGGTTCAGGCCATCTTTAAAATTATTACACTGTGTGAAAAAGCTAAGTTGAATCCAACACATTTTTAGCCATTGTGATCAATTATGCTGCAGAGCCTGATTCTCATTCACAATACACCCCTACATCTCCAGCACAGGAAAGACTCCCACCTAAATGCAGACTGTCTGTAGGGCTGGACCCGTGCAAGGAGATCTCTGTTTGCTCTTGGAGATCAGGTCATGATTACAGATATGCTCAAGTCCAAGTCTCTGTGTTATTCATCTTTTTGCATGAGGAGGAAGGCAAGCTTAGAGATGCAGGGTGCATTTGATAGAATTAAGGGGAACAAAAGGGCAGCTCTGGTATGATGGCTTTTGACAAAGAGAACTAAAGAGAATTATGGTAACCTGAAGTTGCCACGTAGTCTGCTGTAACTCAGACTTTGGCAGTCTGTGAGAAAAAAAAATAATATATATATATATATATATAAAATCAATACTCTATTCTAGATGGCAAATATTATATGGTTTTGTCTTATTATTCCTAAGGTATGAAATCAGCATCCAATAGTGCAACCTATATCTTGAAATCAGACATTTTGGAGGAAATTTCACCTCTTGTGAAGAAAAAAAGGAAAGTGTAATTTCTTATCCACCTTCCTATTACTGCTATCTACTCCCTTCCCATTCCGGATCAGAAAGATCCCTTCAGGAATCACTTTTACAGCTTCACTTAATTTGCCTGGTGATTATAATCTTCTCTGACTGTTTCCATAATCATGCTATCGGAGAGAATGCCTCTGTGCTCTCCTAAGACTTTTCTGGGGAAGGAATGTGGGAGGAACAGCCGAGGTTGCGTTGACTTCAGGACTGATGTGATTTTGCAGTTGACAGTGGGAGGTTTTTCTCCTCCTTTGCAATAACATTTGCTGCTATTGGAACTGTCAGTAAAGTGGGAAAAGCAATTAATATTTTTGCCTCGATGTCTTTCACAAAATCCTTACTTTTCTGCAAGCAAAGCTCTTGAAAGAAATCATAGTTCACCTTGAGGAATGACAAGAGAGGAAAAACTGTAAGAACGTTCTACGTGTCCTTTGCTCATTAGCAATGACAGACTGTGGAGAAAAGATATCCCACAGCACAAGTTTTGTAAATACAATTGCAATAAAATCTAATTTCAGGACAAATAAAAATCAGAAAAGGAAGCTAATTGGACATTTCTTTCAAAAACTACTTTGTCTTCAACTTTATGTCTTAACAAGTTTAGCCAAAACATTTCGCAGTCTGAAATTGTAACAAAGGGAGGAATTATTACACCTTAGGTCAATTAGGTAGAGTATTTTCTTAACTAAATATACCTGACACCTTTGCAGATTAGAAAAGTGGAACTTAACCCCTGTGAGTGCCACGTCAAAGTCCCATCGCTAGTACTTTTATTGTTATACGCAGTGCTGACATTTCCTGAGTCTAAAGGGAAGCAGCAGGAAGTCATGATGTGGTTAGATCAAACCAGGTGTTTTCCACAAGGTGGTGAGCTGCACACAGGGTGGTAGGGAGGTCCCACTGGAGTCCCAGGTTCTCTTTCTCTAGGGCATTAGGTATTTGAGGAGACAGGAGACTGCTCTCCTTGGCAGACCACCTCGTTGTATCTTTTGGGAACTAACATTTCTTCAAGTACCAGTAGGTCCTAATGCTCCATGTGGAGCTGGTATTGCCTTTGTTGGATGATCACAGAACCCTGAGAAAATCACTTCTTATATGCTGTGCAAGACATGTATGTATAAATTGACAGAGACCATAGCAAGCATTCAACAAAAAATGGCCTCTAATCTAGGGAGCGTGCAATACAAAGACTTCCATTTGCAGTCTGACTTTCAGTGTGGGACTCTCATTATCAGCATAGCACCTCTACTCCTCCACTATTCAGAAGTGTGAGATGACCAGCTATACCCTCTTCAAGTTCACAGGAATTACGTATCTAAATAACTCCAAGGAGGAAAACTTTAGAAAGTTATCAAGCTATTTGGTGCTGCAGTGGAAGTGTGAAGGGCAAAACTCACACTGATGGTATCAGAATTAGGCTTCATCCTTTCTCTTTAAAACCTCAGTCTCTACTGCACTAATTTTACATTTTTTATATCTTTTTTTCATTTATTTTTTTTGCAGCATAAAGAATTCAGTAACATAAAGGGCAGTGCCAGAAGAGCTAAGCTACATTCATAATCCCTTTTCCCTCAGCATTAAGCAGGTACCTAGTAGAAATCATCCCCTTTTTGGGATGCTTAGGTGCTCAATAAGACTCTCAGAACTGCTCTCATTCCAGATGATACACGACACCTGATTTACAAGGTTGTTAACATTTCTACATACATTTCTTTGAAACAAGAATATGCCTTAAAATATCTCAAAGAATTAAGATATTTTTATAAGTCGTAAATGTCTTTGAGATTGAAATATTTTCTTTCTCAGTGAAAGGCCAGCTGTGCCTGCGAAGTTTGCATGGGGGATGGATAATGGCATTTAAAGCTTCAGCAGGATGTTAACAAAGGGAAAGAATTTTCTGTGGTTTGGTAGGTTTTCTACAGTGTCTACTTCCACGTCCAGCCTGTACAAATGCCAGCCTTAGTAATGAATCTTCAGTCATTCCAGGTGAGAACAGATGGGGTGACAAGGTTCAGAGGAGCCAGAGGTTATATATTCTGCTCCCATTACCACCTCAAACATCAACCTTCCTCCCGTTGTTTAATTCAGACTATTCCTATAACTAAAAGTGGGAACATGTGAGTCTCTGCACTTTTCTCTATCTCTGGATAAGACTGAAGTGTTCACCAGGATGCTTCTTGGTGAGGCAGTGTTCAGTGGACCCATGCCCTGAAGTCAGCCTCAGTATGTAACCTCATGTGTGCTTGCACCAGTATCACTGTCCAGCAAATCAAATGGGCACCTTTCTGTCCATGGCTAAAGCTGCAGCAGCTTGTGCCTAGTGATTCTGGAAAGCAGAGAGCTTTCTAATTCCCAGTGAGATGTTTCTGAATAAGTATTAATCAAGATTATTTATGAAAGAAAAAACATGCTATACACGTTTTAATTTCTCACTGAATCTAAAGGGAGCAGCAAGGTTTCAGAGTGCATATCTTAAAATTCCCATGTGTGTGGTTTGTTTCTCTGCTAGGTGAAAATCTCATAGGACCAAATTGAGCTTAATGTCTTTAAATGTAAAGTTCACTGGGATCCTGGGATGGAAAATTCTGTAGGAGTTTGGAGTCTCTATAATGCTTGGACTAGGTTGTCTAATCTCTTCTTTAACACAGGAGAGATTATAATCCTAGAGGTAGGTTTCTTCTGTTGTGAGGTTGTGTGTTGGGAATTGATGGATCATATCCCCAAAGCAGACTTCAGATGAAGTCTATAGGATGTGGTGGTTACAAAGCATTTTCCAAGATGGAAATTATATTTTACAAAAATCTTGATTTTTCACTCCAGTAAATGGTAATGTTTAGCTGATTGACAATTTAATATTTTTCTCAAGGATTAATGTAACATATTATTCTAAAAAGAATTCTTGTTTTTAAACAGAGACAAAAATAATTATAAGTAGGAAAAGCTTTCTGAAAACTCAACTTCAAGCCTTTCACTGAGGCTGAGGAATACCTTGAATAATTGTAGGGAATAATGATATAAACAGGAACTGAGACAGTTTGTTTTTTTCATCTGGCTCTAATCAAGTCTCTAATCAGATGTTTGCCATGAGTTCCTCTGCCTGCCTGCATTGGACATGTTTAGCAAAGCAGCTCCCTTGCGGCACTGCCCAGCAGTGGGCCTTGGCAGGGCTGCCATCCCTCCACCCCAGCCGCCCAGTTTAGCTGGTGGGGAGGATGCTGCTGCTGGTAAGTGCCAGAGCTGTACTGCTATGCATGAGAGCTGGATGGAAGCATGGAAGGAATTGTAATTTGGAGAGGTTTGCTGGCAGCACAGATTGGACCTCTACTCAGGGCTATGCCTATGAAGTTGCTATGTAGTCTTTCCACTAGATATCAAAGCTTTCGTATAAAACCTGTTTTAATTGAATTAGAGGTCTCTTGTTTGCTACACTCCTGGCTACAAAATCCGTGACAGCACCGGTAGACACAAAAACATTGAAAAGGGTGTTGTTTTTTGTTTTGTTTTGTTTTGTTTTTCATATTGTTCAATATTCTGTCACATTTATGGTTACCTATAGGGGTCTTATAGGTATAAATGGACATCTTTAAATAAGATACTGACTTCATTGAATTTTCCTTGCCTAAGTAATAAAGTTGAGGATGTCACCGTATGAGTTGTGCAGGGTGGAAACAAGTTGCAGATGCATTTTCTTCTACTTCCACATGGTGTAAATTTGAACCTGAGACCTTCTGCACAAGGTGAGAACTTGCCCTATTTGTCACTACACAACTCAGTTCTGTCATTTTCACCACTAATGGGATTTTGCAACTGAGTGACCTTGTTAATACAGCAATATGTTGCCTGCCACATCATCAGTAACAACGCTCCAAATAATAAAAGAGGGGGAAAATGCTGGCCAAAAAAAATAGTGAAAAGAAATTATGCTAGTTCCTTTCCATTCTTTTTCAGTAGAAGAAAAGCTTCCATTATCTTAAAAATTATATTACTTTAGAACCTTACTTAATGTGATGAAATAGTTAAGGGACTGCTCTCTTCTAGCACAATTTGGCAAAATAGCTCTTTAAAAAACTTCTTAGGGGAAAAGAGGAACATAAATATGGAGTGGATCCTTTCAACATGGCAAAGTCCGTCATTAGACTGGGAGGATATTATAACACCAGTTACCACTGAAAAAATTTCAGTGAAGGGTCTCTATGATAAAATTGTGTTTTTCAGACATTTGTTATGTCCTAATGTTGTAGTTCAGTGTCTTGTGCTATCTTAATAATAAATACTGTTAGTACTGAAGTACTGCTAAGTCTGACTGTTTTCTATAAGTAAAGATGGTATGCATAGTACATAGTTAAGACTGACCTGAAGAGTCTGTGAACTGAATAAATAAGGAAGTGGAGAAAGGTATAGGGAAATCGAGTGACAACCAATTCTCCTGGGTCCCTGTTCAGTCCTAAACATATCAGAGCACACTGTGTCTTGATTTGTGGGCTAAAATCTCAAAGTAAAATTTATATTGCTGCCTGTCAAAAGTATGTTTGAAATGAAGTCAGAATGACATTCATCTGGAACCTAGAATCTGCAGATCTAGCCAAGATGTTGTATAGGCAGAACTGCATAGAGGTACTTGAAAATTCCTCTAATTATCGCTCTCTCATAACAAGCCAAGAACATTGTTTTCAGCAAGCCAATAGATTAATTCAAAGGCCAACTTTTCAACAGAAGAGACAAGAAGGTTTATGGGATTAGTGACCCATGGGGGACTAATGACAATGAGGAAATCTCCACTGTCCAATGAAGCATCTTGCTGTCTCACTGAAATGAAGGCTTTCTTCATCTGAGCCCATCCAATGGCATGATGCAACGCTGAGGTGCTAGGTCTGATCAAAAAGCAGGATAGCTGCACTAATAGCTAAAAAAGTGCTAGCAAAGATGTTGCTAGCGTGAGAGTCTGTGCTGTGCTGCTTTGGGCAGTGTGGCCACAGAAAATCATGTTGTCACCCACAAGGCTATACTTTCTGATAGATTTAAAACCCTATGTAGTGCCAGAGCTATTTTATTTTTTATTTTTTTCTGGAGGTGTATATTTTACAACACGTGAAAGTGATGTACTGAAGATTTATACATTCTTGTGTATACTCAAATTTTTGAGTTTGCACGTTCATATCCCAGCTAAATTCCTGTCTGGCATGTAAATACCCTGCCCATTTGGTTTACCTTGAATTTTTTACTGGATATAGTAATTACAGCTGTTTACACAACATTAGCAACAATTCAAGGATGGAAGAAGCATGTATAGTACTTACTATTGTACTGATTTTTGTATATCCTTCCAACTTTTATTTAGGAATTCATAACAAACTATAATCAGTTGATTAATGTTCGTGCAGTTCCTAGACAACTATTAAAAACTAATAGCTAAACATGTAACGGTTCAAAATGTCCTTGTTAGGTTATGTATTCATTTCCTGGAAGAGCAAATAATCTACAAAGAAACACTGGAGCATGTTGCCCAGAGTGGTTGTGGAGTCTCCATCCTTGGAGACGTTCAACTGGACATGCCCTGGGCTCTAGCTGACCTTGCTTTGACCAGGATTTGGACTAGATGGTTTCCAGAGGAGGAAAATTCTCAACTTTTATGCAGTTCTGTGACTGAGTATTCTTCAAGAGCCCATCCTTCATGGAAAAAGACAGATCTGAGTTAGGAAAGGAACAATAATTCAACTTATAAACTGCTTCAACATAGAGACTGCTTATATGGTGAGCACCAATCCAATGAAAGTATTTTTAAGTATGCAAGTTGTGTAGCCAATAAAGCAGGCTTCCCACTTACACTGCAAGTAAATGGGATACTCTTATGCTAGAACCTAACATCACTAATTGCTTTTTTGAAACCTATGGAAGAAAATAAGTACTCCTTAATAGACAACGTACAAAATTTTCCTAACTTAAATATGTACATTAAGTATTGTTTTAATATATGTTTAAGTAAGTTTTTTAAGTTTTGTTGGGGATGTGTTGGGGGGATGTTATTTTTTTTTTCTCTTTTTAAAATTGAAATAATTCATAATAACCAACTTTGTCAGCCATCATTCAGGCCAAGGATTGGTGTCAAATGAGGTTGTTCAAAGCACAGGGACTGCCAAGTGTGCATCTGTCTTTGCAGACAGCTCTAATCCTTCATGGTCCACCAACTTTACCTTTATGAGTTCTTTTGATTGATAATTGAGAGAATAAATCTTTGAAGAACTTATATAAATGCAAAAAAGAAACCCCATTAAGATTCAAGCAGTAAAGTGCATATTTTATATGGTACCTTTTCAGTCCTCTACCATTTAAATTCATTTTGCCAAACAAAGATTCAGGATTGGCATTCGGTTATAGATTTTGTTTTCTTATGCACTGTCAACTGCACCCTCCATATTTTAACTTTTAGTACCAGCACAGTAAGTGATCTGTTCTGAGAGCTGGCTTGCTCTGAAGCACTTCACAATATTAAAGATGCAGAGCAAAATAAAGAATTCAGTGTACTGACATCATTTGGCCTCCCTACCCTTGTTGAATTTATACAGATGAGGCATTCTTTTTAGTAGATGTTAGGTCTGGTATGGAAAATAGGATTATATAGTGGTGGATTAATAGTTCTGTTGCTAATGATGAAACAGAAAGAGTGAGGTTTCAGTTGGGGTAGAGGAGGCACCTCTGGGCAAGCCTTCTTGTAAAGCAAGAAAGCAAGGTGGGATTGCCTGCACCAGCTACCTACCTGCTATGACTTTAATAGCGTGTTAAGCATGGGATACTTTCCATTCATTTGTTTTTCAGACAAGTCACCACAATATCCTAGAAGTAAAGTAACTGAAAAAAGGGGAAAACACAAGTAAAATCTCTAAAAATTATCTTGACTGTTTTCAAAAATCTATAGTATGTTGCTCTGTCCTTATAGGTTTGCTTTCTAGTAGGAAGAATTGTCTCAACATGGCTTGCTAGATTAAGCATAACCTCATGCAGAGGATGATGATTTGACTGCAGTAAATTTGGAGACCTCTTGGCTTTGTGATGCTCCAGTTATTCATTCAAAATTCCTCCTCTTACATGTGCCTGTTGTAAGATAAATACAATCACATTTAAAAAGGGAAAAGTGACAATTTTTTGTAAAATAATTTGAGGAACTTCTCAGAAAACTCTGAACCATTTGTATCGTTTATATGTTTGTGTAACAGTTATAAAAGCAGTATTGCAGCAACGTAGCCATGATAGTGCACTATTCAAAAGGCTGTGTCACAAGAAATATTGCCTAGGTAAAAAGAATTGTAATTTTCCATCTCACCCTGTGGGGTTGTGACTGTAAAACTTGCAAAAAGTGCTTTTTTGCATTGCGAAAAGACAAGCTCTGTTTATTTAAGCTAATTTACACACTTAATGACTGTTCTCTAATATCTAATATACAAGGTTAGATACAATTTCTGTAGAAACATCCATGTCCATTGTGGCTGTAAGATCCATTCTGCCTTCTCTTTGATATTGAATGGGTCATAACCTGTTTGTAGAGTAGGTGAAATACGAATGGCAGGCCTTATTTTTATCTGCTGACATTGTAGGTAATATTAGACAATATTCAAATGCAGACCCCATAGCAAGATTGTCATGTTCAAAGCCTGACCTCTTTCTAGAAAAAAATTCTGAGATAACATTTAGAAG
Source organism: Cygnus atratus (assembly GCF_013377495.2). Taxonomy (NCBI): domain Eukaryota; kingdom Metazoa; phylum Chordata; class Aves; order Anseriformes; family Anatidae; genus Cygnus; species Cygnus atratus. The sequence goes on along the minus strand of NC_066364.1, from coordinate 104,922,029 downwards.
GGGAAATCCTATTACTGTTTCTGTCTGCTAAAGTCCAAGTGTGGACCAGAGGAAATTTGTCATACATATCTGTGTAATTGTTTAAACAATAATTGGGTAGGAGTTCTTAAATTCTCTTGGCAAAAACCCATGATGGGTTCTTAGATCTAGTGTGTTCATAATTATTATGACTTATTTATTTTTGCTTTGCTTCATAAATCAAAAGTCCTGGCTTAGACAATTCATAAAACTTCATGATACCAAAACAGAGGTACCTTTCCATTGATATGGACTGGGGAGAAGGGAGAATAAGCAAATACTTTCATTTCTGTATTTTTCATAGAATTTAATATTCATAAAGATGTCAAGTTGGTAGTCTCAAAGACTAAAAAGTTTTGTCTGTCCAAAGACAGCATATGCAGCAGTAGTGCAAATTTTGCAGTCCTTGCCATGTCAATGTCTGCTGCTCTGCAAAAACAGAGAGATCATCAGGGGGAGTATAAAGGATGTGACCTGGCTGTCAGGCTGACATGGCATGTCCTATCTCATTGACAAAAACTGCATCCAGAAAGGCTTTGGTGAGGTGAAACTGACTTCAGGGAGAGGATCATCTGAAGCCCTAAATATTACAAAAATTTGTAAACACATGAGGTAAGTAATTCAAACTTTTGATTCAGTCTTCTGTGTCAAATAAGTTTCACCCCAAATTAATGCCACATTTGACTTATTTAAACTTTCTATTTTTTCTTATGTTGGTGTCCTCTTCTGCTTCCTGTGTCATACTTCTTCCAAGTAATAACACATGTGTGAGGTTTTTCAGTAACAAAAAATCAGACAAGGTCTGGGTATATGCCATCTATAATTGCTTTATCTACCCACACGGACACGAGTCATAAGATGAGCCGACCCAGAACATCTCCTTCTTCCAGCAGTCTTAGCTCAACCCCAGTACTTTGTGCTCTGACTCCAAAAGTGACCCAGAGCTCAGAGGAGGGCACACAGCCCCTGGTGAAATCCTTACACAGTGCAACCCTGCACTCTAGCTTGTCATCAAAACCTACTTCATTGCATCCACACCAAGAATTTGGAGTCAGTAATGATGCAAAGAGATGCTAATTGTCAGAAAACTATGGTGGCATTCTTAATGGGAGCTTTAGTGTTGTCATGAAGACCTCTGATATCATTAAAGTCTGATCCGACCTCCCAAATGAGTAGTGTACAAAAATTGCAAAAACCATTTGCCTGAAGGAACTCTTCTGGGAAAGCACTAGTTTTAAACTATGCTTAACATCATACTCAGATTTTTTATAATTAGTATAATTATTCCTTTTATTTAATCTCTGCATCTGCCCTGATCTCATGTTCTCATCTTCTTTTACTTTTTTCTGCCTTTCCAGACTGAATTTTTCCCTGTTTTTCCATCTGTACCCTATAACTCCTTCTCTTTCCCATCATTCTTGTTTCCTCTGGAAATGTACAACCTCCCCATCTTTTTTTTCTCCATTGGACATAGTGTTCTGCCTTACTGTCTGGACAATTCAGGGATTTTTGCTTAATTTGTAGCTGCACTCCCTAACAGAAGCAGCTGTAATGGCTCTTCCATCTTGCATTCAACTTCTTTTTAATAAGCGTAGTTATGCTGGCAAGCTTTGCTCTGCACAGTCATATATGCACAGTTAACACAATACATTTCATATAATTCTTCAGGTTGTCATTAGAAATGTGACAGCTTCACAGTACCTGTTCCTGCTGTCTCTAACCAGGGAATGAAAAAAGCAGCAGCTTCGCAAAAAATTCCGTGCTACTGTAGGGCAATGTTCCTAGGGCTGCCACGTATTTAAAATGTATATGTTTAGTATGAGAAGTTAAATTATAGGTAAGTGCAGCAGCATCATTACTGCATTTATCTTTGTGTATATCTAAGGTAGCAAGGGCAGATACTCCCAGCTTTAGATGCCTTTGCCATTTAAGGTGTAAAACTAACATAAGAGTAAACTTAAATCTCAACATTAATTCAGCCCAGACTATTTTTCAGCCCTGAAATGCTATGGTGTTGTCTGAGTTTGCCTTGTATCATGCTTGGAATTCAGTAATTTTGATTATTCTGGGATGGAAGGGAAGAAGAGCCAGATCAGATCTTTCAAGTAGTTGTGCCCCTAACCCCCTCAAGAGGTAATGATAGCTGTAGTGCAGCTCTCAGTATTTATGTGAGCAAAGGAATGGTCAACTATGGGGGGTGGAAATGCAGATCCGATACACTCTTCTCTCTGCTTGCCACATACACTGTCATATGTGCCAGCGTAATTTGTTTAAGAATTAGCACTTTGTCCCAAGTGTCATACCAGGAGCACTTTGGGCACTATGGCTTCAGGGAACACAGAGATTTGGACAGGTGTCACTGTGGTGATTATACTTGGGCAACATGTTGAGCTTTCATTTATTTATACTTTCATTTAATTTAATTTTTAATAGAGCTTGATGTATTGCCAAAGTGGAATCGATTCAGTGGTATCTGCCTGAGCCCTGGCTCCACAGGTCCTGCCTATCTCTAGATCTTCCCAACCTTCACTTAACTAACTAATATGCATGTTTAATGATGTACATACAATTTCTCAGTCTTGGAATGCAGTGTCATGTCTGGCTGGAGTGAATTCAAGTTGTTATTGCTCCATTTCTGTCTCACATATAGTCCAAGGATCTGTGCTGGACCTAGCTCTAAGTACAAGGCTCTGAGCAAACCAATTCATATTTTTATTTACAAGTGTAAATCAAATATTTCTTGAAGAAATATTTCTTGAATAAAACACAAGATTAAAGCTGACATTCTATAATTTTCTACATGTCAGGTACATATATTCTCTTTCATTTAAGATCACCAATTATGCTGTTTGGAAGGTGAGAATGGGATTTATCATGCTGGTAATGTTTGTTTTTTCTTTCATATTAAAGCAGATATGAGGTCCAACAGATAAGTTAAATGTTGTGTGGAAATTTCTAGACTCCTTTTCCCCCAAGCACCAATAATTGCCACAACGCCTGAGTCTGCGGAAGCAATTTCCCTGAAGTACATTTAATAATACTAACCTATTTGGTTCACTTTTTATTTTTCCTTAAAAAGTAACAGTTTATTTTCTCTTTGATAATGATTTCTTTTCATTTAACACCTTAATGAAAACTAATATAGGAGATCAAACCGGAGATAAAGTACTGGTATACTATAATTGGCATTGACCTTACTAATTAAGTAAGTAAGAAGAATTAAAATTGCATGTTTTCTTAATTGCACATTTAACAAGTGGAAAATATAGCTTGTCCATTAAATATACAAAAAAATGTTTAGTTATTGGATTAAGTCCTTAATTTTATGGAATTCAATTACCAGTATGGGAGAAGAGAACATGTTATGAAAAAAAAAAAAAATACACAAAGATTATTCTCACTTTCCTTTTAATATTGAAAACTCCAATCCTAAAAATATTTCTCATCTCAAAAGTTTTAATTCACTTCTATTAAAAGTGTGTAAAGGGATGATATGTCTTCCAGGAAGTATGCATAAATACCTATTTTAAGTCTCTTTAGCATTCAGCATATAAACCAATTGTACATGACTGGCAATTGTTCATTTTTGATGGCCACATGCAAGTTGAGCATGAAGTTTGAGTAACTTTTGTTATCAGAAGCTCTGTTTTTCTCTCTGGAGTATTCAAATCTTAATGGTGTTTCACATGCTCATAAAGAGGAAGTGCTAGTGTGTGTATCAGGTTTGCATGGAAAGGTTTTGGTAGTGGGGTCTGAAGGGGTGGCCTCTATGTGAAGAGCTCAGAGGCTGCCCCATGTTAGATAAGGGCCTGTTTCAGCCAACTCCAAAGGGACCCACTGCTGGCCAGAGCTGAGCAAATTAGCGATTTTGTTTGCACCTCTGTGAGAGCAGATTTAAGAATGGGAATAAAAACTGCTGTGCAACAGTAGCTGAGAGAGAGAGGGGTGAGAAACAGCCCTGCAGGCCCCAAGGTCAGTGCAGCAGGAGGGCAGGAGGTGCTCCAGGCATGCAGCAGCAGTTCCCCTGTGGCCTGTGGAGAGGCCCCTGGTGGAGCAGGCTGTCCCCCTGCAGCCCATGGGTCCCACATGGAGCAGATCTCCACGCTGCAGCCCGTGGAGGAGCCCCCGGTGGAGCAGGTGGATGTGGCCTGGAGGAGGCTGCGGCCCATGGAGAGACCCCCCAAGGCCCCGGGCTGGAGCTGCGGCCCATGGAGAGACCCCCCAAGGCCCCGGGCTGGAGCTGCAGCCCATGGAGAGGAGCCCACGCAGGAGTAGGGACAGAGAGTGATAGTGAAGGAACAGTGATGATGGAAGTGTTAGGAACTGACTGCAGCCCCCATTCCCCTGTTCCACTGTGCTGCCTGGTGGGAGGATGTAGAAGAAGGTGGATGGAAGGAAGGTGTTTTTAGTTTGTTTTGAATTTCTCACTGCTCTAGCCTGTTAGTAATAGGTAATAAATTAAATTTATCCCCCTACACTGAGTCTGTTTTGCCCATGAAGATAATTGTTGAGTGATCTCCCTGTCCTTATCTCAACCCTTGAGCCCTTTTCATGGTATTTCTCCCCCTTTCCCTTTGAGGAGGGGGAGTGAGAGCATGGTTGTGGTGGAGCTCAGCTGCCCAGCTGAGTAAAAACACCGCAGTGTGTTACACCAGTTAATCTTTGGACAAGAGGCAGACTGTACACCCAACCTCATGATTTCTGAACAGTAGCTGTTTTCTAGAGGGAGAAGTCTGCTCTTACACATTTAGGAAAAAAATATTGTGCTTGGCTTTGAGGTGCACATCTGGAAACCCCTGTTCTCCCTTCTGCTGTTCTGGCACCTGCAGATGCCAGATGTGCTTAACCACCTGCCTTCCTCCCTAAGCTTGGAACTCTGGACTTGGCTGGTTGCCATTTCAATACAACTCATGAGAGGCTGCGGCACCTTTGATGCCAAATGCTTTCATAGTTCCGTGCTCCCAAAACACAGAAGCAAGTTACATTGGGACTGTATGATGGCAGTATATTGTAGGAGGGAATACAAGGAGCCAGCCAATGGGAGTTTTTAGAAGGAAACAGAGCCATGCTAAGTATGGATAGGTGGGATAATCTCCATTGCAATTTTATATTTCCTGCCAGTCTGCCTAGAGAAAATCACAGACTGTGTCTGTTCTTGCAATTAGCAATTCCCACAGCAAATTTTGACCTGATATAAATAATGCAGTATAATATGCAAAGTGTGTCAGGCAACATCATTTGCTGTTACTAAATGGATGCTGGGGTACTGAGTGATGATTCATGATTAGGACACGGGGGGAAATCTCTGTCAAACACGATATAGCAAGTCCCGCTCTGTTATGTAATTTCTGCTGCAAAGGTCTGAGGAAATGAAGCTGGCAAATTTGGATTATTAAACATCTGGAAAGCCAAAGGTGAAACCATGGTGGCATGAGTTAGAGTTTTGTCATTGGTTTCTATGTGACCACTGTTTCACTCTGATTTTTACTAGCAATAGATAGAAATAACAGTAGTAATCAGAGAAGTCATCCATGGAAAAGGGATTTGGCATTTCCCTGGAGCAGAAGACACATGTTGTAATTGTCTCCTCTCCAAATCTGCTCGTAGACTGGCCAAAGGAATCCTGCCAAAATGACACTGTGAAAACAAGCCAAACTCAACTCCAGTGAGGGCAAAATGGTGCCGGTTCTGCCTAATGGATGCATCCGCATATGACAATTAGATAGACCAGAAATATGTCTGGGTGAGTTAAGTACTGATGAGTTGATGTTTCTGTGGCACTGTGTGCTTTCCAAGCCCTCGAGGGTTAGTCCTAACAGCTACGCCAATCTCTGGATGGAAGCAAGCTTGCCATAAAAAGCTGTGTGAATCACATTGGAATATTTCAGTCCTTTGTCTAGATGGTGGGTTTCACAGAAATTAGAAACTGCCAGAAAGACCAGACTGGTTATGTCCAGAGAGCACAGAAGGTCTGACGCCTAAGAGCAGCTGTAGCCCCACTGGGGAGTACATCTTTCTAGGACATGTTTGAGCTTAGACATCTGCTGGATCATTGAACTTCTGGAGGGCTCTTTGGCTCTGCACTGCAGGGGTTATCTTCCTCTTCTCTCCAACTCTGAATCAAAACCAATTCTTTTCTTCTGCTCCTCCTCCCACCTTGAAATACAGTTGTATGGTAGAGCTATACAATTGTATTTAGCGTCATACATTCTGCCCTTTCATTATCAGTGTCCTTTGTGATAGTACAACATTCTTCCTTCGTCCTTTAGCAGATCCACAGGACTCACTAGAATTGCTATACTTTGGCTGTGACTGATCCACAAAGCAAGTCTTCTCCACAGTGCAGCACTGCTATCTGTCATTTAGGGACTTGCTAGAATGTAGTGATCCCCTGTGTTTCGGTACACAATCTCCCTCAGTGTATGGGAAAGAAAGGGTATATAGAATACCCAGATCTGGACATTGGAAGATGTTTCCAGAACAGTTTTGACTGACATTTGGTTTTCTGATTTCTATCCCACTCGATCCTGGTCTCCTTTCACCTGTATTCACAAAAATAAATGCCTCATTTGGTAACAGTCTAGTACTCCTGCCCATAGGTGCAGTCACGTTCAAGAGTATTCAGTAGACTTCTCTTCTGAGACACTAAAGAACCATAACGTGCTTAACCCAGATGTGGTTAAGACATGAGCACTTAGCATTATTCACCCTTCCTAACATCCGTGAGCTAATCATCCCAGGGAAAAACACTGTTCCTTTTGCTACTTTCAGCCTCCAGCAAGGCAGACAATCGTACAGTTCCACTTTGAAATCTGGAGCCATTGTCATTTATACAGTTCACCAGATATTATAGCCACAGCCTCAAAAGACAAACAGGAGGGTGGGGAGCTTCTGAAATTGGTATAGCTTGGTAATCCTGGCAATATTAAGTTGGATATTAAGACCGTTTTATCATAGGGTTTCTGCACTGCTACATCAATCCTCTCAATAACAATAGATCCTTGTCATACTCTGCAGGATATTTTTATTATTTGGGCTGGGAGCTGTGCAATAGCAACTGTAAGGATTTAGGAGACAATTCGCAACTCTGCCAATAACTAGATATTGTCTTGCAAGGAGGAAACAAAATATGCACAGGTTTTGAAATGAGGAAAACGGTGGCAATCTACACTCAGGATTTGCTTTCTCTGTAGTGGTTTGCAAGTTATCTCTGTACCTTAGGCATTATAATATTCACCTTACTTTGGAAAGAAGGTGACATCCCATCATTTATTTTGGGGGTATCTGTGTTGACTGTGCGGACAGTGAAAAGATGGCAGATATATGGCAGATACAGCAGGAAGAAAACATGGAATTTTTTTCTTTGCCAAGACTTGTCTATAAAGAGTTAGGATGGAGTACCCAAAGGCTACTGATGGATATGTGTGTGTAGTTATCAGATGCCTCTATCAGATGTATACTGTTGTACTCTAATCTCCTCTTCTTCTCCTTGCTTATGTTCTTGAGAGTAATGAGGCACCAATGACCTAACATTTTTGCCACACCACCCTTTCCCCTTTCCCTTCACAGGTTTGAAAAATAAGAAAAACTTCTAAAAGGCCCATTTTTGAATTATTTTTTTCTTCCATCGTTAATTCCCATTATTCTCTTGGGCCACGCGTGGAGCCCTACTCGCCCTCCCTCCTCCCATGCACAAACGAGCCTGGCTGGGCAAGGGGGAAAATGATCCAGTTCCTCATGCTTGGTCCTGCCCCTCTAGGTGAGTTTATATAAGAGGGCTTGGGTCAGGTCTGTCAGTGTGATGACTCCTGGTGCAGGAACGTGGAGGTGGTGCCTGGATGGTGTGTTTCTGGGTTCCTTCAGGTGAGGTAAGGGCACTGGCTGGGTGGTGGTTTAGGTCCATCTGCTTCCCTTTTTGTCACTGTCCTTGGCAGGTTCAGCCAAGCTGGCCTGGCCTGCTTGGCCATGCCCTGCATTGTGTTTCTAATTCACGTTTGTCTTGTCATCTTTGTTCAGCTCAGACCAAAGTGAGGATTTGGTGCACAGGGTAGTTCTTAGGAACATGTGGATGTGACTAGTCCACAGGAGGGTGAGACCAAGGGGCGTAGGGGATGCTTTGCTGCTTGGTATACTTTAAAATTTAAAAAAAAAAAAAAAAAAGTCATTTTCTCCAGCTGAAGACTCTACTATTCACTTCGAGTTCAGGCCTCTGATCAGATTAACTATTGGCACTAAAATGCATAATGGGTGAAATGCGTTTAACCCCTCGTTTATTTGGCAGCCCTTTGCCTATGCAGTTTTATTTATAGTGTTTATTTCAAAGATTGATGGCAGCTGGCAGGAGGTACTGAAACAACTGATAAAGATGACTGACATTTTGTCAGCTGACTGGATGACAGGAATATATTGCTTGCATTTAAACTGTTTTGTGTGAATAAATCATTGTCGATGCCAAAATTCACCTTTGGCCCTTTCCAAATGATTTTTGGAAAGTAGCTGGGAAAGGTGTTTGCTTAAGCAGTGAGCAACTTCCAGTGTGGATTGGGAGCTTATGCTAAAAATTTTAATTAGCAATGGTATTTAAATACTTAAAACATTTTTGAAGTAGTTGAGTTCTGTTCATAGCAATAAAAGTAGTATTCTCCTCTTTAAATATTCTATAAAACACAACTATATTGTGTAAACTTTGGGGCAGCTTTTAATACAGGTAAGATGAAGGGTATACATGATATACTTAAACTGTCCTTTTTCCCTTTAAAAAGGTGCTAACAATCTCTGAAAGGACTGAAGGTTTACACCTGCAAAGCCTTTCCACCTGCATGTAGTTCTCTAAGTGATGCATATTCCAATCCCACAGCGTAAAGCAAGTGATCAGTTTGAGCAGTGTTTGTTGGTGTTCTCTCTCTTTCTCCACTGCATTTCTAAACCAACTTAAATGCCTAAATGGCAGAGTTCTCGTGTATAAATACTGCGGCAAACTGCATAAGGTAGGCCTTATGTAGGTATGCTAAAGCAGGGGTGGGTTTTCTGAACTACAGGTAGCCTGTACTGGTCTTCAGAGAACTGTTTTTTCTTCTGTTACAAACGCTCTGTCTGTGTAGGGCTTCCACTTGGCAGACTGTTTCTCAGTGGGTGCGTTGTTTAAGCTGACAACAGGCATGATGAAACACCCCTCACCTGTCCCCATACAACTGTACATCTCGGTAAGGTACTGAGGACACAAGGGGACATAGCTGAAAGCTTTATCAAACCATTCAAACTGAGGAAGGTTTCCAAGACTTGACAGTTACTTGCATGCACTGGAGTTCTTTGCACAGTGAAAAGAACAATGTTAATACAATTGCCTGTACGTGGCGTGACAGGGCCAGTGAAACCTCATCCTTCTCTTATTGACATGGATCTAGTACTCCTTCCTACCATGGCATACTCTTCACTTCCTGTTACTCTTATTTCTATTTGAAGCTGGTGATGCCTTGTACAGTATGGAGGCAACTCTGTAATCTAAATGCAGAAAGATACTGAACCAGTCCTGTTCCTGAGGCTGGATTTTGGATACGCTACACAAGAGTAGGCCAAGTTGAAAGGCTATACCAAACACTGCTATATCTCTGCAGATTGACTGTAAATTAAAACTGTTGGTGCTAAAAGAGCAATGCCAATTAGTAGCAAAGATAGTGATGGGGGAGAAAAAGTTCATCTTAAGCTTAAATTCAGCTAATCAGCTGTTTCCATTGCTTTATTTAATACACACCTGCATGGGATTATCTTAAATCCTGGCAATTCAATATAATTAAGTAATCTTAATTCATAAGGTCTGAACATCATGCTTAATAGCTCTGGACATGAATGTCAGTAGATGTTTGCTTCTGCAGAATGTGTTTTATGTTTTTTTCCTCTGAACTCTGTGGCTTTCCGTGACTAGTAAATTTGCAGAGCTTTAGGATAAAGCCACATCTGGTTCTTGCTGTGCACCAGTTCATGGGGTGTGTTTATTAAAAGTCAAAAATGTCTTGGCATTTATCCATTGCCATTAATATGCACCACATCAGGTTCCATCAAGCTGTCTCCCGTCATAAGACTTGATGGGATTTGACATGACCTGACATAGCACAATGTATGTCTCCTCACATCACACACTAACAGAAATACAGTTTAATAAGGAGTAATAACATAAAAAATACAAGGACTTTATTGTTGCCTCTGATCAGAGGCAGGTAGCATAGGTTAGGTTTCTGGCACACACTTAATTTTGAGCTTTTCACAGTAAACTCCTGCCTTGCTATTTGTAGACTTATGTAATAATAGATCTGCCAGGTCAAAAATAAATAAATAAATAAATAGTCATTCCCTTTTGAAAATGTATTAAGAATGCAATAATGTAATAGTTCATGCATTTTGCCATCCTAAGTGATTCAGTTTATTGTTCTGGCTTCTAATGTTCTCATTTTCCCCTTCCTTGATCTCTTAATTTGTAATACTGGAAAAAGTGATGTTTATGTCTTTCAACTTCTATTTTCAAAGTTTCTCTTTGCACCTCTAATCCTATCCTCTTTGTTCTCCCATCTTCTTTTAATTTATCCAGTGTTCAATATTTAAGCAACTTTTATAATTAAGTATGGTTGAGTGACCTCTCTTGATACTATTAGTAACTCCATTCTGATTTCTGTAGTTCTGATGAGTGCTTACACAAGAATTGGTTTGAAAAGTGAAGGTCTTAAATCTATGCTGATGTCTTGCGGGAAAATTCTCCATTGCTTTTGTGGAAGAAAATAAAATGTTACCTCATAAGGGGAGTGTGGGGACAAAGGAGACAAGTCTTCCATGTTGATAAATAGGCAGGAATGAAGGCCTCTTTCTCTTCTCATCAGCTGAAGTCCTTTGGTGTTACAAACTTTCATCACTACCAGGCATGTGTTAGAGACTGGGGTGTCTATAATGGGAGGAAATTGACATTAAATAGTCCAGAGGTCCACAAGGTTGCTTGTAGACCCAGCAAGGTTACAGTACCAGCAGTCCCTTGTAGGATAATATTCTAGTGGGATCAGGCCCTGAATATTTATTCATATTACAGGTATAAGTATTGACTGGGTCTTGTTAGTCATAAATTCCTTAATATCTGTTTAATTCTTCAATTTTCTTCAGCTGAAGAACAAATTCATGAGAACAAATACATTTCAAGAAATTCTAATAAAAGGTTCTCACAAAATCATCATTGCCATCTAGTATTTGGAAGAAAGCATAACCATTAAGTTGCGTGATGACTTGGTTTGGCAAGTGATGGAATAAGTGTGGGATTTGCATGTATTAATGTGAATGAATAAAAACACTAGCTGCATCTAGTGAATAAAGTCTGAGTGTATGAACTGCTCAAGAAATGTCTTATTCTTATGAGTACACAAACCTGAAGATGATATTTTAGGGTTCATTTAAAATTCATAAACCTAAAATTAACACTTGTATCACAAGAAAAATCTGTATATCATAGGAGAATGTGAAACTGATTGTTTTGACTGCTTCATAAAGAAATTGGAAAAAATCACTCTACATATATGCACTTTTTGACATCTTTAAATGGTAATGTCATCTTTCAAATGTCTTAATTCTGTCTTCATTTTTATTCTTCAAAATTCCCTTTCAAGCTTCTGAAGATATGTGATTCTCCTCTAGTATTAGGAAGAATGGATTGGAGTATTGTTAGATAAATATACAGAAGTCAGGCTCCCTTTCAAGCTGGGGAGGAATGAGACTTTCAAAGTCAACTACAGCAAGATGGTTCGGCAATCTGAAATTCTGTAACTTTACCTGTATGATTCTTTTAGCCCTCTTGGGCTAACATATTCTCCACTTCATAAATATGGTGTAGCATAATAGGGATTCCCGAACTACTCCTAATTCAAAATAAACAGCAAAGATTTCTGCCCACTGAACGTTTAAGGCAGCCTCTTACGAAACCTGTTTCAAAGGGGAATTGTAATCTGACTTTTCACTCTAAATTGTGAAGCTTCTAACAATGTCCTGTTCCTGAAGAAGGTCTGGTATCCAAAATGACAGCTTACTTCTAGGCAAAATCTCTGACTGTTGAAGCCTACAATAATTATGCAAAAGATTTTGTTACTCAAAACACATTTCTGATTCTGAAATTGTATTTCTGATTATAATCCTTCAAGATGCTTGTAAACTCCTGCATGAGAATATGATTGTTTCCTCATACTCTGCTCTTCAGCCTTTCACCCAGAAAAGCAGTGTAAATTTGGAGTGGAGCAAGCAATTTAGTAGTAATTTTTCCTGTTCAGAATGACTCTGGTCTGATTTTTCCACCCTATGTACTCCAAAGGTCCACTGTGGTAATCACCACTCCTCATCTGCTTCTTTAAGGTCCACCTTCTGTGATGACCAGTGGAGCAAAAAAAGACAATTTTCTCTGCTATGATGGGATAAAGGCAGCTGTGGCAATTAGGTCTGAGCTATTAAGTCTGAGCTTTGGCAGTGGAGTATTTTGCATAATTGTGGTGATAGTTTCTGGACTTCCATGCTGTTCCAGCTGTGGAATACAGCAGTGTGGGATCTGGATTTGGTAAACTTCAAGGCGGGTACCGTTGTCATCTGCAATCTGAACACAATTATGTTGTGACAAGGAATAAGGATTTTCTATTTCAGGATATACTTTGTTTACACTTAATGTGTTGATCAAAAGCTCTGAGGTGAATCAGTCCTCCTTGAGGAAGGATTTTTGTCTGGACAATAGGGTATTCCTTGTGCCTACTAGTGGGTACACCATATTTAACATTTGATTTTGAATTAAAACAAAGGGTTTAAGTCATAATTATTGATATACCATTCTTTTTTGAATAAATATTACTATACACAGGCAATAATGTCTCAACTTTAGAAACGCTATATTCTATTAATTATGTCTGCTTCAATGTTTCAAAGCTGAGGATGGAGTTAGAACAAGAGCAGTCCCTTTGAGAAAATCCTTTGTCGCCAGTTGTCAAACAGCCAATGGCTTCAATGGAGATCCATATGCCGCACAGGGTAGCTATATAATTGGAGAGTAAATATTTTGTAGAATTCTTAGTGCTTTCCCTAGTTAGCTAAAATATTGCCTTGTCTCTTCCCAGTTCTGGTGAACTTGGTTGTTTATACCTTCCGATCTTATGTAACTTGGTTGAGATGTATGTGAAAAGGAATGACAAATCAAAATTATCTTACAGTGGCTCTTAAATGAACATGTTACTCTTAGTGATGTAAGTTTAAAATGAACCTCAAATTGAGCACCAAATGGTTCTTCCATAACGAGTATTTCCTTCTACTCCATCATGACCTGTTCCAGATTGTATTGCTATCCAGAAGCATCTCGCAAAAATGTTTTGACATCATGCCTGTATCTACATAATGTTAGCATACACAGGAACCTCCTGAATTTGTATGGCATGGATATATATATGTATGTATGTGTGTATATATATATGAATTATACTGACAACCATACCTATGCATTTAAAATTGCTAATGTTACACATGCTGAAATATGCTTTTTTAATGCTACTAACCCACAAGTTAACCTTAATAACACAAAAATGTGGTGGAACCACACAATTGATGCATCTTACACTAGACACCCTCTTCTTTTACCTGTTGGATGATTCTTGATTTGTTACATGGCAGCACAAACATGTGACGGCCTTCAGCTCAGGTGAGCCTTGCACAACTGGGTGCACGGAACCCAGTCATGTGGGACAGCTGCTGTAAGAGTGACCCCAGTGGGTCACCTGCTGCAGCTACAAAGCCAAGATATGAATACGCTTGACACATTACTAAAATGTGCTGCCCCTTTCAGTAGGAGTGGTGCCTGGTGGTTCCCCTCACCATGGTAGGGCTCCTGTGGCTTTCCCTGCAGCTTTTGGGACTCTGCTTCTGGAGTGGTAACGGGCTGTGTTGTATGTGTTGGCTACTGTGTGGATTCTTGCCAACCACAAATCCAGACGTTTGGTCCCATGCAGCATGAAGCAAAATCCAGTTACTTTAACGGGAGACTTTCTATGGGTTTCATCCATGGGCCAACCCATAAAACTGCTTTATTTTCCCAAGGAAAAACAAATTTGCAGCAACCCAATATGGTAATAGGATTGGGTTTTCATTAGTGTGAGTTCTCCTGGTTTTAAGGTACAGATACGTATATAATTACCAGCATAGTTCATTATGAATTTTAAAATAATTTGGAGCACTACGATGGCATACTTCACCCCTCCAAAGACACACGTACTCTTCAGGATTGATAAATAGAGCTTTCACTTTTTGACATCAGCCTATTCCCTTAAGTGAATTTTAAGTTGCATTGTATTCACAATAGGGCCATCTTCTGGTCAGTTAGCTGTTATAAATAAATATGCTATTTATAATTGCATGTAGTGGAAAGTATGCATTAGAAACATTTATGGCATCTACCATAAATACTGATTAAATTATATGGTGAATGTGTGCCTCACTGATTTAAATGTTGAACACTTTGCAATATTGTTATAAACGAATGTATGCTCTCTTCTCCCTTACTACTACTCTATCTCACTAACTTGTTACGCATCTTAATTTTCTTTGACTCTTCTGCATGGAAAAAAAAATATCAAAATTTAAATGGCCAATCAGAACCTGATGCATTCTGGCAATGAATTTTCTCCTGTGTAATCTTTTTTTTCCTGATAAATTTGACCCACTACAGAAGATCAATGCCGTATACAAAGCAAACAGATCATGCGTGCAAAAGTTTCAATTAAACCTTGTAGCTAGATCACCTACTTTTTTTACTTTTCCCTTATCTACCTAGCTCTTCTTACTTACAGGTGTTTTAATCAATGGATACCTAGTTAACAAAATGAAATTATTTCTGATACTGCATAGACAAGAACATTCCCCTGGTTTTAAAAGCTGCTTACAAGCTTTTAGAAGGTCACAGATGTCAGTCACAATCCACTACCCCTCTTTATCATCAGTGGAAAATATTGAAGTGCAAAGCTATCTTCAGTCTTTTAATATGTCCTATGCTATATTCTTATATGCTATATTCTACCCCACAGTTGTCTTCTGTTTGCAAAAACACTGAATGATCCAGCAAAATTCAGGAGCCAGGCTACAGACTGAGTTATTTATATTTCTTGAAGGCACAACATTTTTTCCCAAGCAAGTGCAATAGTTATAACCTATTCTTTCTAAATTTTCTGAACAAACCTAATGGAGTGATTACTGTCCACTCTGTACTTTGGGCTTGGCCATGATTGCCAAGATCAACTGGAAGAAGTTTAAGGTTGAAGCTAATTATACAGGCAACTGGCTTCGAGTTGTTTATCATGAGCTTTAATTACAAGTGTTAATTCAGTAATGATATTGCAGGTGATATTCTCCTCCCTTGGCCCAACAAAATGCTAATAAAGCAGAAACAATAAAATCTTGTTTGAAAAAAGGCAGTGAAATAAAGTTGATTCTGAACATTCAACCTGACTCACTGCTGATAATATACCATCATTAAAGCAGAAAATCTCTTATGGTTTGGTTTGTATCCTAGCTGCAGACTACTTTGAGTGTGACTGCAGGAGAGTGGCAGAAAGTGGCAAAATCCTACCCAACCGGGCAAGGACCTTCAAGATCTGAGCCTTTTGGTTTTTCTGTGTCCTTCCCCATCCATTTTCCTTTGAAGTTCTTGAGTATCGCTTCATTTCTCCTCATATCTTTCTCGTGTTACAGCTCTGATTTTTCTCAGCCTTGTTTCTCTCGTTTCACTTCTTGTTCTGTCTCTGCCTTATGGCTAAGAAGCTACAATCCAGACCACTAACCCCAACCTGTCATCCCTAGAACAGCTTTGCACATGTTTCAAATATCTTACCTAGTATATCTGAGGTCAGCTGTCTTGATTATTGTTTCTTTCCGTCACTCACTGGGGGCTCCCTTGTGCATTGGGATGTCTTCAGCAATCTACCATCATCATTTGATGTCTCTCTTGATTGTATTCCTAAATAATATTGAAAGGAGATCCTACTTTGGGAAGGTTTAAGCTGTGCTGTGTTATCCAGACAGGATTCAAGTCCTGGAGGATGAAATCTATAGATTTCAAACAACCTCTTCCTTGTTCAGGTATCGGTGTATCCTAAGAGACCATGCCTTGAGGTTTCAGTAGCACAGACTCGCTTTACAGGGAAGCAGAAACTTGCTGTAGTCTGAAGGCAGCTGCTATCAGCAAATTTGATTGCTGTTGCAGCAGCACCAGGAGCCAAGGGGACTGCTCTGTGAATATGTGGTGAGGCAGACAGATCTCTGGCAGTGTATAAGCAGTCCTGCTTATCAGTTGTGCGTTGCTAGAGGGAGTGGGCCCTTCTATCTTCTACAGGTTCAAATGGCCAAACCCAAGAAAATACAGATGCATTCTGAATGTTTGAGTGAACTTTCCTGGCCAGAATTAAATTTTGCTGAATGATCTGGTGAAAACCTTGCTATGTCATTAACAAAATGTCAAGAACTACAAAGCCATTCAGAAGGAACTTAAGATTTTAGCATGGAACTTCATGTTCCCTTTGTCATCAGTTTCACACTTCCTTACAAAAGGTGAAAACTCTGCTCTTATCTCTTATGGGATGGTCCTGCTGTAAAGGGAAAATCTACCTTTTTTTCTGCAGGTTGTAGTAATCATTTTGCAAGGACCAAAAATAACTTACACCATCCCAACATTCATTTCCCCACCATGTGCTGTAGCTGGGGTCTAAGAAGCACCAATGATGACATTAGCTGTTGAGTTCAATTAACACAACAGCAGTGTTCCAAAATAAATGAAACAAAACTATTGTACTTGATAATTCATTAGTGGAATAATACCATAGAGGTGCAGATTATTACAATCAGAACCGTTGGAAGATTATGGGGATTATGGCTGCTTTCTAGTGTCTGTGTGATTATTTTTCCAGTTCACCATGATCACTTTTTGAGTTCCCTTGTGTTTTATTACTTAATGTAGTTTAGGGTTTGCAACAGCATTTTGCAGAATGATAGTGTACTTTATTCATTGCTAGATAGTGATTAAAAGGCAAGCACCTTTATTTTTTGAATGTTAAAAAATGAGGAAAAAGGTTACTTTGTAATTTTTTCATACATGTTGCTTTTCATGCATAGCTATGTGTCAGGCTCTGCAATTTTGGGGATAGCTAAGTTATCTGTGGTGGGCTGTTGTACAGGTGCAGTGTGCTTCCTCTTCTGATGTGTTGTGATGTCAGGCTTGGTGCTTGCACTGCCAGCTGTTAGCACAAGAGGGGAGGAAAATCAGAAAACATTTCATCAGTGGTTATAAAGTCCTGTGGGGGTGGGAGGAGTTGGACCCATGGTCTTGCAGACCTACTGTCCTCAAGGTAAGAGACACTCATCTCTGAGAAGAAAGAAATCTAGGTGTCTGCCTACAGCTAAAAGCTGTAAAGAGGAATGGATAATCAGGTACACAGCAGTAGAAAAGAATAAAACTGAATGAACATCAGACAAATAGGAGCAGAATGAAACTGATCTGTGCATTGATGCTTGTGACCCTTTTGTATTTTTTTCTGTTATACCCAAAAATACCTTGGGGCAAACAAAACACCAAAGTTTAGGTCAAGGTAAAGTTTTTCACCGGTATCTCTGCAGCTAAGTAGATGTGGCAGAAGCAGAGAGTTAGTAAGATGGGAACATCTAAACAGTAGCTTTGTTTCCAAAACAAAACACTTTGTTATTCTGGTGGTGATGTGTTTTTTGTTGTTGTTGTTTTGTTTTTGTTTTGTTTTCTGCCTAGAATCACAAAATTGCATGAAAAAAAATATTTGTTTCAAACTCTGATATCAAAAGTGCCCTAAATTACGATACGAGTATGCTGGAGCAGGTTCCTCTCAAACACTGTGATTGAACTGTCTTCATCTCAATCACCTACTGGAGCACAGACTGGGATCCAGACATCCTTAATGTCATTCTGTAGATCATTGTCTGTGATACAGTGGAAATACCCCAATTTACACCACTACAAACCCCCGTGAACTTAGGGACACTTCCCGTAAGTGCTTAGGTCCCAGATCTGCTAATAGAAGCAAGTAACTGTGAATCATAAAGAATTTAGACAGGGTGGAAAAAAAATATTATAAGGTTCTAAAAGTGGACAAAAGATGGTGTTATACTGCTCACTGTTTCATTTATAGTCTGATTTTAAAAAGCCAGTGCTGTTGTTGATGAAGATCCTTCTTACTTGCATGGAAACAGTGAAGTTGGAAAACAAAAGAAAGAAGTTCCAGAATGATTTCCATGCTGGTAGCTCCTTTTTTCCACAGTCTGAAAAGGTACAAATGAGTGTTGCTATATTCTTCATCTCCTCTAATGCACAGAAATATTGGGCTCAGCTCCTGTCTCAGACTTCTGACTCTGACACAGTGCCCAGTACTGCAACATCTGAGCCTCTCAGCCACACAATAAGAGATGTCTCTGACACCTGTTACATGTGATTCTCCCATTCATTTTCTTTTCTCAGCTTGCCTGGCTTTTATTAGATTTCTGTATGGTGCTCATATGTCTAATTAATTAAGGCAGGCTGAAATATGTTTTTCTCTTGGAAGTATGCAGAAAGCATTGAACCTTGTGATAGGGTAGAAAGTGTTGATGCTGCAGGGTTGTACTTCACAGCTTTGTAAAGCCCCTCAGGGAAGTCTGACTCCTGCACAAATGAGATTTACCCTTTCTGAAGACAGCTCCTCTGTGCTTGAGGAGTGGCACTGCCTGTGATCCTCCTCTCAAGTTTTACATGCTACCACCACTCCTGGTATCTTTCCAGATGAGTCCTTATTTGCATCTATGGCCTAATGATTCCCACATCTTCATATTATACCCTGCAAGTGCTGAGATGGTGAAGGATGACTGCCGCGGGGTATAATTCCCCCTGCATATGTAAAACAGATGAGCAGTGTCCAGCCAGGCTGAAAATTTACTGCTAAAAATCTTTGGCAGTGAGAGCACTTACTTTTTGCTAGTGCTGGAGACACCTGGCACCATGGTCATTTACTTCTTGTTTCTAGAAATAATGCACTTCTTCCTTATCAACAGTGAGAAGTAGTCTTTTTAACGTGTTGCAGGAAGAAATGAGAAGATGTAGAATCTCCCAGTTTCTCGGTGTGATGAAGAACGCTGAGCAGCGTTTTCACGTCTCACAGTCTATACAAACTCAGTAGAGCCCAAGTCTGTCTAGCTTAGGATGGTAAAATTATAGCTCTAATGTATGTACTAACATTTATTTGTAATGAACTTTTCTGTATCCCAAGAGAAAGGATTTTGGAACAAGCTTTACAGATTACCTTGATTCAGCACCTACTACATTCATTTAATGTTTGCTGTGCTGGACATTTCAGCCTGGGTTTGCCTGCTGTGGATATTGCTCTGGTTGCATGGATCATTGAACAGAGAAAAGATATGCCCTTCCCTGCTCTCCTCTAATAATCAGGAGGGAAGCTGCAACTTATGTTTCCCTATAATGAGGTTCTCAAAAAACAAACAAAAACAACCCTTGGTAGCTGATGGGAATAGATGCCCTCTGAATTGCCTTGCTGACCCATTCTCTTTGTAAGTGCTTATGATTTGAATCCCATGGCGTTTGATCATGGAAGGTTTGGTTTCACATTTAAAATTTACATCTTTGCTGTTTTCACTTACTTATCACTGGGTGTTTACTTTCATCCACTTGAAACCTGCAGACTCCAATTTTCATGCCTAAGAAAACACATAGAAAAGCAAGGGTAGTGCTTATGCACAATTAAACTTATGAATGTCAAAAACCTCTTACATTTCTTTTTACATCCAGTATTGTCTGTCGCTCTCCTGCAGGACCTCCATATGAGGCATGGTGGCTGCAATGATACCATCTCAAACAGCAAGCATTACTTATTAGCACTAACGAAATCTCATCAAGCAACTGATCCCTGAAAGGCAGCCTCTTTGCTAAGTGTATGTTTAAAAAAAAAAAAAAAGGCGAGTTATAAATCAAATAAATCAGTTGTTCCTTTGATGTTATTTTGCTATTGATAAACAGAAAATCCTCAAGAACTGGCATGTCATATTAAGTCTGTTTTCCCCATTCAAAAGAGAACTATACCTGATTTATTTCAGATTACAAAGAAAGGTTGCTTTTATGGGCATCTCTATGTTGTTCTGCACCATTGTATGAGTGACTTAAAACACCATGTTTCATAATGCCTCTTCTGCAACTAATGTCTCTATAATACTAAAGGGATATGTTAAAAAAAAAAAAAAAGCCATGAGAAATTGGTTGTGAAAACATCAGTAGCCATCCTCCATTCCTCATGTCTCATCTGCAAGGCCATCTTTCCTGTTCACTTAACAGGACAGTTCAGCTTAGTTTGTCAGTACAAAATTGCAGTGGACTCTCAATATTTCTGTTACTTCAAAGCAAGGGGTTTCCAGTTACTGAAAACATTTCTGTTCACTTTCACTTCTGCTCTGTTACTTCCAGCAAGCTGCTGTAGAGCCAGGAGCTCTGAGATGGTGCTGGAATTACTCCAGATCGCTAAGTGCAGAATTCTTCAGCCTGCAGTGAAGTTAGGTGGTTGGTGGATTTTGAAGTCACCTTCAAAGCTTTCTTTCCTTCAGGGATATATACCTTGGTCTTGCCTAGCTTTAGTAGCAGTCTCTAAAACCGGGTCAGTGTGAGCTATATAAACTGCTTCTTACAGCACCAACCTTTTCAAGACTGAAAGAGCTTTTCCTTTATAACCATTTCAATGGCTTTTTAAGTGGTTAGCGGTGGGAGTTTTATACCAATGGACGTTAAGTTGTCATCCCAGACTCAAGTTACTAAATAAGATACACAGACCTTTTGGTTCTCTGGGAAGACCCATTTCTGTGGTCACCAGAAAATGCAAGTACCCTCATGTTTCATGGTTATGCTAAAGAGCAGTGACATCTCTGATTCTTCCTTGCTGAGGAGGACTGGCAAGCCCATCTGGCTCTAGGAGGCTCTAGATTCTCTATACTTCAGGGTCAAATAAATAAATAATGGTATCTAGAGGAGCTGTGATACTGTTCTCTATAGAATCAGTGATAATGAGCATGTCAGCTCCAGTGCTAAAGTGAACTTTGGTTTATGATGTTCACCTGTGAGTGCAGAGTGCATGTGCTGTACAGAAGCTGTAGGTAAATAGTCTTCTGCTGGGCCTCAAAGCCATCACAGAATCGTCTAGGTTGGAAGAGACCTCCAAGATCATCTAGTCCAACCTCTTACCTAATACTAACAAGACCTCCACTAAACCATATCACTAAGCTCAACATCTAAACGTCTCTTAAAGACCTGCAGGGATGGTGACTCAACCACTTCCCTGGGCAGCCTATTCCAATGCCTAACAACCCTTTCAGTAAAGAAGTTCTTCCTAATATCCACCCTAAACCTCCCCTGGCACAACTTTGGCCCATTCCCCCTTGTCCTGTCACCAGGCACGTGGGAGAATAGACCAACCCCCACCTCACTACAGCCTCCTTTAAGGTACCTGTAGAGAGCAATAAGGTCTCCCCTGAGCCTCCTCTTCTCCAGGCTCAACAACCCCAGCTCCCTCAGCCACTCCTCGTAAGACTTGTTCTCCAGACCCCACACCAGCTTCGTTGCCCTTCTCTGGACTTGCTAGAGCACCTCGACATCCTTCTTGTAGCAAGGGGCCCAAAACTGAACACAGTACTCGAGGTGCGGCCTCACCAGAGCCGAGTACAGGGGCACAATCACTTCCCTAGACCTGCTGGCCACGCTGCTTCTTATACAAGCCAGGATGCTGTTGGCCTTCTTGGCCACCTGAGAACACTGCTGGCTCATATTCAGCTGCCTATCAACCAGTATTCCCAGGTCCTTCTCGGCCAGGCAGCTTTCCAACCACTCATCTCCCAGCCTGTAGCGCTGCTTGGGGTTGTTGCACCCCAGGTGCAGGACCCGGCACTTGGCCTTGTTGAACTTCATACAGTTGACCTCAGCCCATCGCTCCAGCCTATCCAGATCCTCCTGCAGAGCCTTCCTTCCCTCAAGCAGATCGACACACGCACCTAACTTGGTGTCATCTGCAAACTTACTGAGGGTGCACTGGACGCCCTCATCCAGATCATCGATAAAGATATTAAAGAGGACTGGCCCCAGCACTGAGCCCTGGGGGACTCCACTAGTGACCAGCCTCCAACCGGCTTTGACTCCATTCACCACAACTCTTTGGGCCCAGCTGTCAAGCCAGTTTTTAACCCAACGAAGCGTACGCCAGTCCAAGCCACGAGCAGCCAGTTTTTTGAGGAGAATGTTGTTGGAAACGGTGTCAAAAGCCTTACTGAAGTCAAGGTAGATCACATCCACAGCCTTTCCCTCATTCACCAAGCGTGTCACTTGGTCACAGAAGGAGATCAGGTTTCTCAAGCAGGACCTGCCCTTCATAAACCCATGCTGACTGGGCCTGATCGCCTGGTTGCCCTTCAAGTGCCGCGTGATGACACTCAAGATAATCTGCTCCATGAGCTTCCCTGGCACTGAGGTCAAACTAACAGGCCTATAGTTCCCTGGGTCTACCCTCCGGCCCTTCTTGTAGATGGGCGTCACATTTGCTAGCCGTCAGTCAACTGGGACCTCCCCTGATAGCCAGGACTGCCGATAAATGATGGAAAGCAGCTTGGCCAGCTCCTCCGCCAGTTCTCTCAGTACCCTCGGGTGGATCCCATCCGGCCCCATCGACTTGCGTACATCCAAGTGCTGTAGCAGGTCGCCAACCATTTCCTCGTGGATAGTGAGGGCCACATCCTGCTCCCCATCCCCTTCCACCAGCTCAGGAGCCTGCTCTGGAGCCTTCATCTGAAAGACAGATGAAGGCTTTTTTTTTTTTTGGGGGGGGGTGGGGGGGGAATGTATCAATAATCACTACCCTTCTCTGGGGCCAGGGCATATGTAGGAGGGCCTTAGCCTTGTCTGTGATGGGGAGATGAAACAATATCACTACGAGAAAGTATAACAATACAAGATGTGGAATGAGACAGCTGAGTATTCATTTTTATGAATTGGTAAAGCACACACAAGGCTGAGGTGCTCCTGTACCAATAGAAAACATGCAATAAATGAGGGTATAACAGGTTTTGGAACCATGTACTTACCATACCTTGGCTAATAGTAGTTACTGTTGCAGTCAGGCTAGTGCAAACTTACTGATTAGGATAGTTTGGAATCTGTCATTGATGCATGGAGATTTATCCACTAGTTCCATTAAGATTTATCCCCTGCACATTGATCCTTAGGTACCCTCCTCCTGCTTCACTAGAAAGACCCAATTTAACTTTTACTCAGTTCAGATAAGTAGTACGGCCTGCTGAAACAGGATTTGCTTTCCTGCTCACCTTTCCAAGAAGCCATCCGCAATTACGTATGGTTTTGATTTTATGCCTATTCTGTTCCTTTTGCCATGCAAACTCCTGGCCATTATTTGACAGCTACGGGCCACGCATGAGTGGTGCAAGTGTCAGTGCTTTGCCTGCATCCTGCAGAGGTGCAAAACAACTGCCCCCCTTCCTCCCCTTCCTCCTCTACTGAGATATGTGATCTGGCCCTTTTTGTAAAAAGATTATGCATCCTTTAAATAGCACTGCCGGGTAGGGAAATGATGGCATATTTTAATCACAGTAGGCTCAGTAAAGACTTTTTTCCGGTTGACATGGCTCTAAAATTTTGATAAGGTGCGATGTAATTATCCAGCTGGCCTTTATCCAGATCTAATGGGTATGTTCTGGCAAAGAGAGCACATGTAATACTGCTGGCAGTAAGAATCAGCTCTGTGGCTGCTCTAAGTATGAAACCCAAGCATTGGGTTTGCCTTGTTGCTCAGCTACCTCCAGCTGGGTATGTGCCCCGTCCTCTGCTGTCAGGCACACAGCACCACTGCCTAACTTGCTCTTGCCACTTTTGACAGGGACACTCAAGACCAAGAAGCACAAATGGTGCTTATCAAAGGATGCAGCCAGCTGTATCTCGCCCCTTGGCTTTTGGATCCACCATGGCTTTTGCCATGCAGAACACTGTGGCGTCAGGAGGTAACTGGGCTGGCTTTGCCCTGAAATGTTATGGCTAGAGACATAGTGCCAGCACCTTCATAGGGAAAAGCTTGATTTTTTTTTTTTTTTTAACCTTCTTTCACCTTTCTCCCAGTTTGTCACGTATATTTTACTAACAGTAATACAGAAAGGAAGAACAAACAAAGCAAAACCCAAAAGGGCTAAGCTTTTATGTTTCTCTTACTGAAAAGATTAATTTACTACAACACTGTATCAGGCCAAACGATGTCAATGCTGAGGCTGGGTGTGCCAGTTCCTTTGGGGAATGAAAACTAGAAACCTAATTCGTGATAAGGGAAGAGTTCAAGACATCATTATGTATCCACTTTTGCAGAGAAAATGACCTCAGAAAAGCAATGTTGATATTTTTCAGCATAAGATCTTGCTAGTCTAAAGGATCCTGATTTTTGCTACTTAAAATATTCATATATATATATATATATATATATAAAACTGCAAACTGCAGGCCATTTTGAAAGGATTTTGTTCCCTTTGCATTGAAAACTGGGCTTACAGTGTAAATACTTTTTCTATTAAAAATTTTCCACGTAAGGGAGGATTCCTCACTGCAGCTCTTGTACAAATATTTCTTCCACATTCATGTATATATTGAATTGGAAATAGCACTAAATAATATATATGAGGACAGTATCAGTCAGATCCTAATCCCAGCCAGACCATTTGGGTACTAATTCAATAGAAATAAAAAATGAAAACAAGGAATGCTGTTTTTTTACCACCTGCATGTGTTTTTCCATCAAACATCAAACTCAGTGTTTGTATTCTGAATTGTAGCCCATGGGCAGGGAATTGACTTAAGCATAACCTGCAATGCAAAATAAGAGAAATTCAATTTAAATTATCATGTACCACATATACCTGCCAGGCTCAGGGCATAGCCTAGACCAATTAGGTTCTTGTTTCCACAGTTCTGACATCTATCACACCAGTCTGTGATTGCCTGAAGCTGCAAAACCTGGGGTCTTTTCACACTTAAATAGTCCTCTCTCAAGCCACATCCTCATGACATTGGAAGGAGTAGAATGCACGTAACCAAAAATATTTGTCTCCTATGTTTATCAGCCTTTTCACTTTTTTTTTTTTTCATCAGGTTCTCTTAATCATTTACTTCTTAACTTGGAAGATAACAGGATAAATTTCTCTTCATTTCTGAGGCAGCATACTCTGTGACAGTGAGTTCTTGTTTCTGTCTTTCTTCCTTCATCTTTAAAAATATTTACATTACAAATATTGTTAGGCATATGTCTAAATTGTATAAATAACAAGACCTCTCCCATAGAGGAAAATATAATGCAGTAAATAAATGTACTTGCATATTTTCATGTAAGGGCTATGTTTGATCCACTCTACTGCGGCAACTATACTGGACTTACCATCTAAATGAATCTCTTCCTCCTAAAATGCCAAATCCTACCTAGTCATTTCAAGATATAGCAAGTACCAGCATCAATTGGCTATACCAGCCTACATTTTTTGGAAAAAAAATATATATATTGTTTTTATAAATAACGTGATTGGTGTGTGTTGCATGGTCATAACAACCCGCACATGATGTGAGGAGTGTAATGTGAAGGAACCGTCAAGTGCAGAAAATCAGCAAAGGAGTGAGGAATATCCAAGAGCATTCACAATTTCCACTTGGCTATGTTGAACCTCATCCCACTGGTCTCTGCCCATTGATCTATCCTGTCCAGGTCCCTCTGCAGGGTCTTCCTACCCTCTGGTAGATCGACACTTCCCCCCAGATGCACCCCATAAAAGTCTTAAAACATATTCAGCCGCTGTTCTCATCACCTGTTTGATGTCAGGTATTTTACCTGTATTAATCTGCAGGAAATTTATTAAATAAAGGTTTCCGGATAAGTGTCTTTCTTCAGATTCATCTCTAGATCTCAGCAGGCCTTGTTTCTCTGCACTTTAGAAAGCATGAAGGTGTTCTTAAAAGCCATATGAACATAATCTTCATTGGTACACTATGTGTTTCTAGTAGTTTCTCTGTGGTAAATTAGAGTTGGTTTGTAGCCAAAATGGAATTCGGAATGAATGAGGTACAATACAGGGGAGATTTTTAGTTCCCACCAATTTGTATGTCAACGTAAGCTTGCAGACAGCACAAGGTTTAAAAAGAGTAGGAGTGTTGATCTTTACTCAGAGCTGCGAAAAAATAAGTCAGATTTATATCTTGTGGAAAACACTTAAGTCAAATGACATACAAATAAAAGGGGAAGTACTGCATTTCTGCAACTTTAGTTTGCACAAACAAAACATAGGAAGCATTTTTAAGTTGTTTTGGTTTTGTTTGCTTGTTTGTTTCATGTTGTATTTAGTAATCTCTTGGAACAGATTATTGCAATGTATTTTATCTTCTCATCTACATGAAAATCTCAGACAAATCAACAATAGAGAAGTGATGGCTGATTAGACCTGCTTGTCATTTCCAATAAAAGTTTGGAAAATACTGGAAACGTTAGCATCCACCAACAACATTGGAAAGGGTAGTGTTAGCATTGCAGATATTTATAAATAGGGAGTGAATCAAACACTTTTCTTCCTTAATCCTTCTGCACCTTTCTTCAATCATGCTCTTCTTTTCTCTGTTATTTCTCAGTTAAACCAAGTTTATTAGAGTGCTGATTGAATGGATTTTTCTGCACACGTGCATGAGATTACAGGGCATTTCTGCTTTATTGGCAGTTACAATTGCACTGTTGGTAGATCATCATTTTCTATAGCTATGCATAAGCCATCTTATTTTCCAGCATTGCCAAGGGGAAAAGCCTGCATTGTGGTTGTGCATAGACCCACCTGTTTCAGCATCACTGAACTCCAAGCACCTCAATGGTGACTTCAAACACACACAAAAAAATAATCTGTATTTTAAGTTGTAGGAAAGATGGAATCTATCTCAAAGCCAAGACCTGAATGCTTTCTTACTAATGCGAGTTCTTGGGTTTTGTTATTTAAATGAAATTAATTTCTGTTGTTGAGAGGAAGCTAGTAGAAAACGTCCTTGTTAAAATGGCATTGAAGAAAACAATGTCGTATATTACATTTTATTTCTGCATAGCTGGGGGGGGGGGGTTAATGTATTTGCCTTGAGCTCTTGCATTAGTATTCCCAGCTACTGAAAAAAACAGAAGTCATAGTTGTTTTGTTTTTTCATTGTTGGTGGTTTTTTTGTTTTTTGTTTTTTGTTTTTTTTTGACTTATGAGCAGTTTGTCTAGCTCTGGGTGATATGCTTACTAGTTAGAATTTAAAAAGCTATTAATTTTTACCTGATTTATTTCCAGCCCTTCAGGCTCTTACTTTCTCCTAAGAAATAAGGCAGGCTCTTAGCAGCCTTTATTTGGCTGCATTATGTGTACTTTCTTTTTTGTTCCCCAAACCTACTGACATTTTAGGAGCTGGGCATGGATACTGACTCTTTACCCAGACTAACACATTTATCTTTGCAAACTCATGCAGGTCTCCAGTGCTTCTGTGTGTGTGTGTATGTGTGTTGCATGCATTAGTAATGCAGACACTTTCCATTTTTTAAAGGTGAAACCAGGTGAACAATTTCTTTTTTTCAGTAAACCCTCTGATCCAATGGAAATGAAAAACTGGTCCCTTTTGATCATTTTCCCCCTTTTACAATTGCAGCATTAACGCTCTAAACTAGGTTAACTGCTGTGGGGACCTTTTATCATAACCTTGCCGCTGCTACCCAATGGCAAAATGTGAGTAGCTCAGAGAATGCTAAGGGCAAAATATACAAGATATTTCATACGTACAAACCACAAGAAGTTTGGGGGAAGCCCAGTGTTTGGACACCAACTTGAGACAAGGCACAGAGGCCTTTATTTAACAGAAAATAATAATAAAAGAAAGAAATAAAAACATACTTACAGTCTCCATGACTGCTTCTGTCTCTCATTACATTGCTTGCATTGGCTGGGTTTGTTGTTTGGGAGCATGCTGGTGTTGCTGTTGATGCAGGCTGTGCACTTTCAGAGTGCCTCTGCCAGTGCTGCACAGGACAGGACTATTGTGAACAGCAGTATCCATACATCTGCAAGAGCATCTGGGGTTTGGTTAGAGACTCAGGACTGTGTTTTATAATGCTCTTGGAAAATAAAAGGCAACTTGGCTGGGGTAATTTAGAGTGACATGTAAACATGGATGAGACAAATTCATGTTTGGATTTTTCCCACTAATGTTTTCTTTCAAGAAGGCTGTTGATCAATACATCATTGATCACTGGAGTTATAAGCATTTGCTCTCACTCTTAAAACGCAGATCAGCCTCTCTTGCAATACACAGCTGGTGGATCCCCAGAATTATCTCATCTGAAGGTGATCCCAGCAGTCACTCTGGGACAAGCACAAGCACAGAGGCTCACGTTCAAAGGCAAATGTAAAAAGAACTAAGTTTTAGCAAGCTTTGCCATCACAGCTTTATAATATGCAACTGAAATTGAGATAGATGATTTATGTTCATTGTCCATAGTGGGTGAGGAATGACTGGAAAACTGGCCAGGTCGTCTATGTGGGTACTCCTCTACCCACATTCCCAGATTTGCTGCATTAGTAGAGATATTTTGGGGATTACACATTAGCAGAACCTCTCAATGGTACTGAACAAAATTAATTTAAGACGTTTCAAAACCACAATGTTAATGTGGATGTCAAGTTTGCTTAGATGATCTCTGACCCGATCCTCTTCAACCAAGGGAAAGTCCTCCTTTCTCCAGACTTCCTCTCTTGTCTGCAGGGTCTGAGATTCCTAGGGCTGATCTTAGCAGTAAATACTGAAGCAAAGAAGGCATTCAGCAACTCTGCTTTCTCCATATCCTTTGTCACCAGCGCATCTGCTCCATTCAGCAGTGGGTTGACATTTTCCCAAGTCTTCCTTTTCCTACTGATGTATTTGAAGAAGCCCTTCTTGTTATCCTTGACATCCCTTGCCAGATTTAATTCCAAATGGGCTTTGACCTTCCTTGTCACATCCCTGCATGCTCTGACAGTGTCCCTATATTCCTCCCAAGTGGCCTGTCCCTTTTTCCACAGGTGTAAACTTCCTTCTTCTATCTGAGTTTTGCCAGGAGCTCCCTGCTCATCCACGCAGGTCTCCTGCCTCCTTTGCTTGCCTTCTTGCTCATAGGAAGGCACTGATCTTGAAGGAAGTGATACTTGAATACTGACCATCTGTCTTGGACCCCCCCTTTCTTCCAGGGCTCTAACCCATGCAATTCTTCCAAGTAGATCTCTGAGGAGGACAAAGTTTGCTCTCCTGAAGTCCAGGGTTGCAATCCTACTTCTTGCCCTGCTTCCTCCTCACAAGATCCTGAACTCCACCATATCATGGTCACTGCAGCCAAGGCTGCCCCTGACCCGCACATCTCCAACTAGTCCTTCCTCATTCATTAGTACAAGCTCCAGCAGCACACCTCTCCATGTTGGCTTGTCCACCACCTGTGCCAAAAAGTTGTCATCAATGCACTGCAGGAACCTCCTGGACTGTTTGTGCCTACCTGTGTGGTCTTCCCAGCAGATATCAAGGTGGCTGAAGTCCCCCATGAGAAACAGAGCTTGTGACTGTGAGGCTGCTTGGAGCTGTCTGAAGAAGGCTTCATCTACCTCCTCTTCCTGATCAAGTGGCCTGTAGCAAACACCCACAACAGTGTCAGCCATGGTAGCCTGCCCTCTAATCCTTACCCATAAGCTCTCAACTCACTTTTCATCCACCCCTGGACAGAGTTCCACACATTCCAGTTGCTCTCTCACATAAAGAGCAACTCCATCACCTCACCTTCTTGGCCGGTAGCCTTCCATGACAGCATTCCAGTCATGTGAGCTATCCCACCATGTCTCTGTGATTGCAATTAACAACTGAACTAATAAGGATTCAGACAAGCTAAACAATTGGAAATATTTATTCTACCTGGTTTGCTCCAAGCTTCTCAGATTCCTTTCGGTGCTGTGATTCACCTACTTTCATCCAAAATCCAACAGAAGAAAACTTTAGTCAGGCTCTGTTCCCGAGCTCTATCATTTCAGACCATGGTGAAGCAGCTTATGATAGAAGTAGACTTAAATATGCCTTTGTAGTATGTGCTTCAAATCAAGGAGTGGAAGGAGCCCAGCTGGATAGCTGTGTGTATGAGGCAACAGTGATGAATGGCATATACCTGGTGATCTCTCATGTACCTAGCTGCTTGACCAAATCAACCCGCTGTACCAAATCACAGCCAAAGAAATACCAATCACTTTCCCACCTATGACTGTTATGTACAAATAATGCTATAATTGAGCACAGTACTTTAATCAGAATTCAATTGCATTTATTTTCTAGAAGCAGAGCTTCTGCTTGTAGTTGGAATTACTCACTAAATGTTCTCTGTTGCCTCAGAGTAGCCAACAAGCAAAGAAGGTCTCTACTAACAAATGAGGAGTCTCATTTGAGTAGCTGTGTGTTGAGAGTTTGGTCAAAAAAAGCTGATATTTGACACTCTCATAGTATATTGCATTATTTGTAGTATTGTTTTAATCTAGTAAAACGTTGTTGTTGTTGTTGTTATTGTAGCTATTCCATTTCCCTGGTAAATGATTAAGCATGTTCTTGTTCTAATTCTCAATGCCTGCAGGTGGTAGTGAGCTGAGCTGTCTCTAGTCTTGCTCTGTAAACAATACAGGTATTATTCTGTACAAAAATCATAGTGTAGCTTTCTATAGTGCAGAAAGTAGCTCTAGGCACTAAGCTTTGAATTGTAAAATAACTCTATAATTTAAATGTGGGCTCACATTAACAAAAAGAAATACCAGAATCAGACTGGCTACTGCAGAATGAGTACATTCCTTTTAGCCAACAAGGCATCTGTAAATTCTTGTATTCTGGACTGACAAATTCAGACTGATTAATACCAGCAACTGAAACTCTTTTGTCTGTATGTCTCCTATGAACCTCTGGTTTGGAGGTTGTACAGGAGGCTCTAGGTTGCTACACTGGTTCTGCTCAAAAACCTTCAGCCAAAGTGTCTTTACAGCAAGACCATGATACATAATCCAGGACTGTACTGCTACACTTTGTGTGAAGAGCAAAGGAAGAAAACTTGTTTGAGGCTGTGGCTATCTTTTAAAAGTTTGGTAAGCTTGCAGAGATGGTTGTAATTAAATGGTCTCAGACTTTCAGTAATTAAATACAGTGTTAATAAGAAACGTTTAGTCGAAGAAGTCTTCATTGTCTTCTCAAATGGTTTTGAAAACCACGTCTCTAGAATTGGGACACCAGCCTTACAGCAGCTAAATAAGAATGTAACGCATGTCCACTAGACTATGAATAAAACCAAACGCAGGGGTAGCTTGCTGGGTGTATTGGGTTTACGTGGCAAGGTTTTGGTAGTGGGGGGCTGTAAGGGTGGCCTCTGTGAGGAGTCCAGAAGCTGTCCCATGTTAGATAAGGGCCAGTTTCAGCCGGCTCTAAAGGGACCTGCCACTGCCCAGAGCCTAGCCAATAAGCAATGCTGTTTGTGCCTCTGTAAGAGCAGATTTAAGAAAGGGGAAAAAAATACTGCTGGGCAACAGCAGCTAGGAGAGCAAGGAGTGAGAAGCAGCCCTGCAGGCCCCAAGGTCAGTGCAGAAGGAGGGCAGGAGGTGCTCCAGGCATGCAGCAGCAGTTCCCCTGTGGCCTGTGGAGAGGCCCCTGGTGGAGCAGGCTGTCCCCCTGCAGCCCATGGGTCCCACGTGGAGCAGATCTCCACGCTGCAGCCCGTGGAGGAGCCCCCGGTGGAGCAGGTGGATTTGGCCTGGAGGAGGCTGCGGCCCATGGAGAGCCCCCGCAGGAGCAGGCCCCAGGCCGGAGCTGCAGCCCATGGAGAGGAGCCCACGCAGGAGCAGGGGTCTGGGGGGAGCTGCTGCCCATGGGGGACCCGTGCTGGAGCAGTTTGCTCCTGGGGGATGGACCCTGTGGTACGGAGCCATGTGGGAGCAGTTCTTGAAGAGCTGCTGCCTGTGGGCAGCCCCCACAGGCTCAGTTCAGAAAGGACAGCATCCCATGGGAGGGACCCCACGTGGAGCAGGGGCAGAGAGTGACTGTGAAGGAGCGGTGGAGATGACAAAGTGTCAGGGACAGACCGCAGCCACCATTCCCTTGCACTGCTCGGGGAGAGGAGTTGGAAGAGGGTGGATGGGGGAAAGGTGTTTTTAGCTTGTTTTTTGTTTGGCTGTTGTTGTTATTGTTTTTCACTGCTTTAGCTTGGTAATAATAGGTAATAAATTAATCTTCCTATGTTATTTTTTTTTTGCCCATAGTGATAGTAGTTGAGTGATCTCCCTGTCCCTATCTCAACCCTTGAGCTCTTTTCATCATATTTTGTCCCCCTTTCCCTTTTGAGGAGGGGGAGTGAGAGAGTGGTTGTGGTGGAGCTCAGCTGCCCAGCTGGGTAAAACCAGCACACTGGGCAACAAGCAGATAAGAATATGAGTGATATCTTCCATGTAACAGCACTTCTGTATTTTCTTGCTAAGGCATGACAAGTGCTTAAAGGCAAGATTTGTTCTGACAAGGCTGAAATTACAATTTTGTCTGTAGCATAAGTAATGCTTAGAAAGAAATGAAATTCAGTAAATACATGCATCAATTATGTTCAAATTAAGATGTGTGTTGTCCAAATTCTCTTTTTATTGACAAATCTATAATCCGGGATAGCAGTTACAGCATTGTTGGCCTACTGGAGTGGATGTCTGAGAGTCAGCACAGGGTGGAGGTTTGCAGTGCTGCTGTTTTGTGTTCTGTAGATGAGAGTACACAAGGGCTGGTAATCTGGTGATTCATGTGGACATTCATACCGTGGGGTAAAGGAGTTTCTGTGCCATTCCTTTACAGTGTGCAGTTCTTTATGTCCATAGAAAGGGTGTTCATTCTATGAAAAAATCAAAGCATTGGTGTTTATGCCAATAGTAGCAGGCCTTTTTCTATGACAAAATACTAGATAGCACTAGAGAAATTCTTCTGGTGTAAAATAATTAAAGTATGAATCTTGTTTTTACACCTCAAGGGATTGTGGGATGGAGAAAAATGAAAAACAAAACTTGAAAATGCCTGTGCAAGCATCTTACTAATAGAACAGAAGCTTGTTCTTGCATTCAGTGTAGTACCTTTAAACTCTCAAGCCATAGTTCTGTTAACGTTCATTAATCCATACATGAATTACTTAGTCTGACACTGGAAAAATATGAATACTGAATGCAAATTGTGGACAGATCAAAGTGGAGTTATCAGTGGTGCATTTTCAGGGGAGGAATAAATGCTTCTGAGTTGAACAGGTCTAGCTTTTCACAGGGTGTCAAAAATGAGGCCAAAATTATTCTTACTACAATGTTTTAAAGAGACAAACTGATGTAAAGCAAATTTCCACTTCCAAGAGGAGTTTGCTATGACATTGAGACAACAGATCAGCATATTATTGGAAGCAAACAGGGCAAGTTCATTGACAAATTTACAATTCATTGCCAATTCAGCAGTATCTTGACCACAGAATTATCTTCCTATATTTCTTGGATATTAAGTATCTTTAATGACAAAAATAAAGAAAGCCTGGCTGTGACTCTTTTTTTTTTTTTTTTTTTTTTTTTTTCCCTCAATACAGGGTAATGCAATGTATTTTCCAGCCATTCCTACACTAATTACTTGCCTGTTGTAGATATATACATATTGTTACTGCTACCTATAGACAGCAGAAGGTTGTTTTTTAATTTTTTAGGACAGTTGGTCAGATCATTCCACTGTCAATATGAAGAGTGAAAGAATTCATATGATTTATAGTTTTATTCAATTGCTAAGGGAGATGGTGATTAAAGAGGGATGTAGTCTTATTACCATATTAACTTGTCTCACTCATGCACACTCACTCTACAGGAGACCTGCCTCTCCAGTTCTGGGGTTGGAGCAGAAAAGAGAGATCATCTGTACACTTCGTTGCTTCTGTCAAAGTCTGTCTGATGTGAAAGTGGCCTGATGCTGGTATTCCATGGAAATATACAAAATCTCTACACTTCTGTTCTCTACAGTTTCATATTCCATATGAAGAAGCAGCAAACTTTCAATTTTATTTAGGAAAAAAAAAGGCGGGGGGGGGGGGGGGGCGGGCTGCAGAAAGGAATATAGATAATCTTAGCAATGCCTGAGACCCAAGAGAAGGTATTAAGTTGTGTGATATCCACCAACAGAGTACGAACAGCTGATAAAGTGCAGTGTAAAAATGTCCCAGTCCGGAATAGCCAGAAGTCAACCAATTGCCAATAACTGATTGAACAACCTGATGGGTTAAGTGAGGTGTCTGCCTTGCACTGGGTAGAGTTTGCTTGATCATAGAATCATAGAATGGCTTGGGTTGGAAGGGACCTTAAAGATCACCTAGTTCCAACCCACCTGCCATGGCAGGGATGCCACCCACTAGGTAAGGTTGGCCAAGGCCCCATCCAACCTGGCCTTGAACACCTCTAGGGATGGGGCATCCACAGCTTCCCTCGGCAACCTGATCCAGTGCCTCACTACCCTTACAGATTTAAGCCACAAGCACCATAGCTGTATAACCAAGGGAAAAACAAACCTGGTTAGAAAATGCCATTAGTCTTTCTATTGAGTGTTGTTGGATGGGGTAGCAATAGCTCAGGGTATTGTGTGTTTGGAGAGGCTTAAGGGAAGTGAGGGCTTTTCGCAGTTCCCTGGGGCTGGAACTGAGTCAAAGGGGTGTCACCACCCTCTTCACTGATTTCTAGTGAAGGATTATCTGTTCCTTTCTTCACTAAACAGCCTCACACCTCAAGGTACAATACCTGTTTTAACTTCCCTATTATAGAAATGTCATGTAAAAACCCTACTTTTCTATTTTAAAAGCCATAACTATTCTAGTTACTAACGCAAGTCAGGTTTGCGAATTCCCCTGCTCACCAAACTTCTTGCTTGGGATTGGATGTCTTAAGTTTCTGTATAAGTGGGTAAGATTTTTCTACCTTTTCTCCGCTAATCCATAAATGCATAAAAATGTTACATCACGAGGTGGACAGGGAGGACATAAACGGGCTTAACACTATCAGAAAACTGTGGGCAACATAAGGTTAGAATGGAAATTCAGAAGACTACATAAAATGTAAGCAAGGCATATCATTCATCAATCAAGTCCAAAGAGAATTTTTACTAAAATATGTTGGCATTTTCATTTACGGAGCCCCTTACTTACCTGGAGTGGCAATACTTCATTCCTATCCATGGCTGACCAAGCAGTTGCTGAAATGTAGTGTTTTCTGTGTTGCAGTTATTCCCTTGAGAAATTAAATGCTACTTAAGAAACTCCGAGTAAAGGTAAGGCCTTTCACCAGACTTCAGGAGGCTTTTGAATATCTTCATTTGACATAACATGCTACTACATAGAAAATATAATTCAAATTTACAAGGTGCAGGCATGAGGATTACAAGTATGATGAGGGATTAGCTCATGGAGAAAATAGCTGAAAGGGAATATTTGTATCATGGAACCAAAGAAATGAATTTTCAGAATCTACTGCTACTAATGCTGTTGCTGTATGGCTCCTAAAAGTCCTGGCAGTACAGCAAAGGTATTGACTATATGCAATTTGGTTTGCATTTGAGTAGTCACATGCAAAATGCTTTCTTTCCCCTTATCCCCTTCTTTTTCTGTTCTTGTTCTTTTTTTTTTCTTTCATTAGTGTGTGACACTTTATTGAGATCTGTCTTTTCTTCAGACACTCATTAAGTCTGAATATTGAGAGAAGCAAAAGCCATTATGAAGGTACATGGCAGTGACTCATCTCCAGCTGCTGTACCTTTACAGTAATGAGCAGATAACTTGCTGCCCATACATAGCTTTGGCAGGCTACCGTCTTTTGGCTTTTTGTTATACTTTACTGGACTATATCAAAACTCACTGCATTTTTTTTGAAGGGCTAAAATATGCTGAACATGCTAGTGTTCCTGAAACAAGTGAAGAAAAATAGTAGTAAAAAGCCTGTTCTATATACTGTGATGAAAATATAGTCTGTGCCTTATTTGTTATCAGTCGTAAACATTTATTGCTGTATTTAAATACAGAATATTTAAATACAGAATAGTCACAGTGTTGGGTAGATATCAGCCAGGTCAAAATTGTCTTGCTGTGGCAAGACCTTTGAAAGGTTATACTGACATGCAGCAGAATGCATTAATCACAAAAGCACAGGTGCTTGTGCCTCTCTGCAATGGTAGTATTTATGCCTAAATATCTGTATAAAGGCTCCCTGTGCCATGTAACTCCCTGAGCTAGGTAACTCACATTCATTCATGAGTGTAATACCATCTCACTTGTAAGAGGGGAATTGAAGTTGAAAGCCAGTCTTTATAGAGTTGAGTGTAGTGCTCTCCCCGTGATAAGGTATACACAGTGAAATGGCTGTCTTCCTAGGAACCATTTGTGCACTTAGGCTGCCATGGTTGCCTCCAGTGTATATTTTTAATATTAATGTAGCATTTTTAAAGGTCTGCTTTCTATGAAGCAACTTTTCTTTATCCTAGACATGTTTTTTTCCTTTCTTCACAGATGTCAATCTCATTCCCCATAGTGCATGCTCTTCGATCCAGCAATCCATACATTACAGTAACTGGAATCTTCTGACCTCAGAAAGTCCCATTTGCGAAATAGAGTGTCATGAACTTGCTGTGATATTTGCATTATTTGGATAAAATTCCCAGTGGTCCAGTGAGAGTTCCACCTCAGTATGAACCTTAGAAGTGTCCGTTAGTTCCAGCTGCTCCATAGTATATTTGGCAGAGGAGTAAAGGCACAGTCAGCGTCACAACTAATGGCATTACTTTTTGAAAGCAATGTACATGTCCAGGGTTGTGTCTGGGCTCATCTCCACTCCTTCTAGAGCAGAATAAGAAAAGAAGGGAATGCATGCGTGCAAATGTTTTGCTTTTAATATGAAATGAGGGGGGAAGAAAAGAGGGAGAGAAGAAAGAGGATCCTACAAAAAATTGATCAGGTGGGAAGCAGCTCAATTTTACAGTGAGGATGCAAAATTGAGCCATCCCAAGAAGTTTAGCAGCTGGTGGCTGAGATTGTATGTAGCTCCACTGGCAGTCTTGCATCCTCCATAATTGCTACACTTGCCTTTTTGCTGCTCAGGCTTCCAAGGCAAGTTGTACTTCAAGAAACAAAGACACTTTAACAATTTCTTGAATGAATCCAGGTATTTTCTGGATGGAGGCATTTAGTTTGGAGAAGCCTTGATTTGAGAAGGCACTAGAACAAGTGTGTTTGATGCAAAATAATTAGGTTTGCAGGTTGAAATTAAAAGCTGGTTTGGATGAAACAGAGTTGTACCTAGTGGATGAAGAGCACTACTTATTGGCATTTTTTGCATCTCAAGGGGGATTGATGATGCTTAATCTACATTGGTTAAGACTTCAGTGGATATGAAAAACAGATGATTCCTGGACCAATTAGCTCCTCCATTTTCTGTTGCACATAACCCACCAAGGTTCATTGAATGTAGTGAACCTGGAAGTTTCCAGAGCCACAGAAGTCTCCTTCATTTCACAAGTGCATCTGTGCCAAAAGAACATCAGATTTTTAGTAAATCAGTGTTTACCCTCAGTTACAAAAATATCCTCTGAAGTGGATAATTGAGGAGACAGCTACATTGCTTGATATGAAAGCAGCAATGTAAGTGTTGCTTGAGTGATGTTCTTGCATTTTAGTAGTAAAGAAACTGACCGAGGAAAGAGGACAGAAAAGAGGGAATGGTTCTGAAGATTATATGCAGACCTTTGAGTTTCATTAGCATCATTAATTTTGGACAAAGCTTGTCAAATATCCTGAAAATTCACCAGTTCTTTGTGATCAGCTTCACTGAAACCCAAGCTGTAGATGCAGTTTTAATTTGAGGTTTGCATTCATGCACGCTTCAGACAGATAAAAACTTGCCCATGTCAAGCAAATGTGAGCGGACTATGACAACAAAATCTGGCATTTTTAGAAAGAACGCTGGGTTTCTTTCAACTATACTCCCAACACTCAGTATAAATGCAGGAGACTGCTGAAAACGTCATAACAAA
Organism: Cygnus atratus; assembly: GCF_013377495.2. Lineage (NCBI taxonomy): Eukaryota > Metazoa > Chordata > Aves > Anseriformes > Anatidae > Cygnus > Cygnus atratus. The sequence goes on along the minus strand of NC_066364.1, from coordinate 104,883,781 downwards.
CCTGGCACTACAAGGACAAGTTTTAACACCCTAGATACTGTTTTTGAAAGGTCTTCATCTCATGTTATGTGACTTAAAGAGACAAATGTAATGATATATGATAGTAGACGTAGAAAAAATTGAAAAGCTTTTGTCATCACTCTGTGTAACGTGCGTATTTGTTTGCTCTTGGCTGTTAAGATTAATGAGTAGTTAAATCAGTCTGTGGGTCAAGGTGAAAGGTATTTCTGTAAGAGAAAACTGCATGTATTGATTTGCTCAGTTCAAGAGACCAGACAAACAAGCAAGGAAAGGTTATAAAGAGCCTGTCCTGATCTGTGATAAGTGAAGGCTAACAAGGAGTTGCAGCCTGGAACACAGAGAGTGAACCAAATTTGTGTCTGTGTGTCTCAGGACAACTAACAGGTGATGGATGATGATAGCTGGTAAATGTAGCATATATGTGGATTGGTTGCTTTTATGACTTATTTTTTATTTTAACTCTTGTCCTGGTTTTGGCTGGGATAGAGTTAATTTTCTTATTCTGGAATCTTAGAATCACAGAATCACAGAATGGCTTGGATTGGAAGGGGCGGGGGGGTAGTAGAGAGGTGATCCTGGCAGGAGAGGGGAGGGCTTATACCTGGAAGCACTAAGAGAGAGTCAAAGGTTGTAACAATTCATTATGGCAATGACGTTTTCTTTTAAAACCGTAGTGTGCTTCAGTTTTGTTTTGAATTCAAACATTATGAAAGGAAACCTGCAATAATAATTAGTTTGACTTAACACATGGTAATTTTATGCAAAGGGAACATAAAATTTAGATATTGAATCACACCTACATTTCAGTAGGAGAGGATGTTTCATTAAGTTAGGGCAACTCCATACATGAGTTTATAGGGTCCAAATATTTCTCTTGAAGAGCCAATATCATTCTTTTCAGTGATACAACTGTGCACATTTCTCTAAGGGCAAAAGTTGGTCTCTGAGATGCAACTTCTTTGTCTGATGCTTCAGCCTTTAGAGACTAGCAGATCTCTACATATAATTAACACTTCTCTGGTGTATAATACATAGCAACACAACTGTAGGGTCAAGTGTTTAGTTTCTTGCAGCTAATCTTATTATCACTCTCACGGAGCATCTAAGCAATGTAAAAAGCGACAAGCCCACATTGCCTGTGGCTAAGCACTTTACTGCGGATGGACTTCATAGCCCCTGGACTTGTGCTGTCAGAAACAAAAAAAAAGCATGAAATTTTCTTAACCTCTTTACTTCTGAAGTCAGGATATGAACAGACTAAAACAGCTCTCAATATTTTGGTAAACCTAATTGCTGTATAAATAGGCCTCTAAACTGAATGTTTTCCATTCGGGGACCTGATTCATTGGGTTTGACCCTTCATTGACAACTATGCACTGATCAGAATAAGCATCATCAAATCAGCAGACCATGTTTACAGTTTAAATTCTAATATATAACATTTAGGTTATCGTTGATTTTGAGAATGTTTTTGAATACTTCTGTTATTATGTGATCAGCTGCCACTTTATCAGCCAAGGACTGCTATGTAAATTCTCTTATTCTTTCTTCAGCATCCTTATTTTGAATCAGCTGCAAGGACACACACACACACACACACATGAATAAAAGAACAACAAATTAACAGAAATTTAGTGTCCTCGATTAGGGAACATGTGGTACAAAACTGAAATAGACTCAACAGAATAAATATTGGAAGGCAAGTTGCCTTTCATACCTTAGTAAAGCGCAATTCACCAAATATTCAAAATATTTATGGAGTACATGCAAATATATTTTAAGAAGAATTTTACTTATCTACAGAAAAGCACGATTAAAGAAAGATAGGTTGCTTCTATACCACTTCTATTGTAAAGTGTCTTGTTTTTTGCTTGGCCAAATTACAGACATCGTAACTTCCACCACTTTCCACCAGATGAGGATCTATGCATAATCCTCTATGAATTCTTCAAATGAATTAGTCTTTTATAAAAGTAAAATGCAAAGGAAATCACCAGGAAAACATGTGAAATCAGCCAAACTTATCAAACCAAAATGAAGGACCTGAACTCATCTGTGGCCAGAAACATGGGTGATACTTTTTTTGTTGTTGTTTTATACTTGAACTCAAAGAAATGTTACAGTGAAAAACAATGGCCTGTTCAGAAATCAAAAGTAATTAGGAAAATTGCAAATTTTGCCCTCACACCTGGGAAGGTGCTGCATTTAAGTACATGAAACAAGCAGGGTTAATGTTTAGGAATTCTGGGACCTCTGTTAGTGCTGTTTCTGTCCTTCTTTTGTGCAGGTAAGAAATCATGACTGTCCTATTAGCAGGCTTCACAGTCTTCATTTGTGGCTAAGATTTGACTAAGTCAAATCTGATTCTGTTCACCTTTGGCTGTGGGCTTTGGCTGCCAGCTGAGCTGCTTTGCATAGTTTGAGGTTTCATTACAAAGGTCTTGCCAACCAGTCTAATTAACACTTCTAAAAACTTTATCAAAACAAGGCAGGTACCTTTTAGTGTGTGTTAAACTACTTGATTAAAGCTTTGTAAGGATGGTACAGTCATCTTCAACCAACTCTACAATATGGTAAAATGATAAATTTTATTTAGCAAAAGCAACACTTTTTAGAAGATGTCCAAGCTAACACCTCTCTTCAGACCATCTTCGTTGGCTAGAATGTGTTTATTCTGGGACATGGGGAGAAGTGATAGAGCCAACATGTCTTACCTACTCCACTGCCAACCCTTGGAGAGTACAGAACATTGTCATTTTTTACAAGGAGACAGCTAGGTGAGATGAGCAACCTAGTACACTTCATCTTTCCATCTGCAGGTAAGACCACAAGATACTCCATTACCATTAGTATGTCACAGAGGTAGCTAAGATGCACAGGTGTTGGGAATAGCAATCTGTGTCTCTTGCTATGAAGCCTAGAGCATCACAATGCCTCTCTGCTAAGGAAGCGTTACATAAAACTTAGCCTTGCCCTTCAGATCTGTCTCATATCAAGAGCAAACAGCTGCTCCCCTTCTCTAAGTGCGGTGGTGCTGCATGCCTGAAGTGCCGAGATAGAGTGGTGCAGAGCTGCTTCTACACTCCCAAGGGGAAGGAGGAGAAGCAGCACAGCACTCATACTTCTGCCATGGTTCTGCTAAATGGGAAGACAAAATGGAAGTCATAAGCTTGTACATTCCCTATTCTGGGGGAGTGACCCCAGTTCCAGGGAGTATTGCAAGTCTCGTTTGAAGGGCAGACTTTGCTAGACTCTGAGGAGAGCTGTGAGGTTCTGGCATTCCTTTGCTTGCCAAATTTGGGCCCCTTGCCCCATTGTTATCTTCCCTAGTGTTAGTCCTCCAGTTCACAGGTTATTCACCTTCAGAGGATTTCTATGTCCTCTCTGTCCACAAATATTAACTTAAAACTCATTGATAGAGACATGGGGAAGTAATGTCTGGTACATTGGCTGCAGCTTAAAAAGTTGCCATGCGTGTTCCCCCTATAGGAGCAAGACAGAGTCATTTAAATGATTAAAATCCTCTATCTGGAGTTGATCTTCTTTCTCTTCAAAATTATCTGACTCATTCTGAGAACAGGCTGAATTTAGTTTGCAACAGAGAGGAGTTGCCCATGAATGTTTCTTCTGTTTCTTAGTTACTTCACTGAATTTCCATTCAGGGCTAGCACACTGTGCTGCATGTATGCATGAATGCCTTTTGAAATAACTACAGTTGTTTTTTAGTGTCTCAGCCCAATCTTTCCTGATGTTTCCTCAGCTCCTTTGTGTGTTGGCACTTCTGGAAAGATCTTCCAGCCCTGCTAATGTGCTGGCTGATTCAGCCACCACATCTAGCAAACTTGCTAGTTCCAGTCACTTTCACTTGTTGGACTCTTCTGAGAGCCAGAGCTCTCCTGAAGATGTAGATCTTTTCATCTTTTGGCTGGCAGCCTCCTTTCTGTGTACCTGCTGAAACTCGGTATTGGTGATACTTAATACAGAGGGATTGGTTTGTACTCCGAGTGTACTGATATGTCCTATGCTTTTGTACACCAGGGAATTTGGGAAACAATTTCCACTAATGTTTTTGAAATCTTTGATTCACAGATGGATAGAAAGCAGTGTTATGTTTTCTACAGTAGGTCTTCCCCAAGAGTCAGATAGTGCTCATCCAAAACATAAACCTGATCCTTCAAAACAAAGTCTGGGAAGGGCTACGAAGCTGGTAAAGGGCCTGGAACACAAGTCCTGTGAGGAGCTACTGGGGGAACTGGGGTTGTTTAGTCTGGAGAAGAGGAGGCTCAGGAGAGACCTTACTGCAACTACCTGAAAGGAAGGTGTGGGGAGCTGGGGGTCGGCCTCTTCTCACAGGTAACTAGCGATAGGACTAGAGGGAATGGCCTCAAGTTGTGCCAGGGGAGGTTCAGGTTGGAAATGAGATGTTTCTTCTTAGAAAGAGTAGTCAGGCATTGGGACGGATTGCCTAGGGAGGTGGTGGAGTCACCATCCCTGGGGGTGTTTAAGGAAAGGTTGGACATGGTGCTTAGGGACATGGCTTAGTGGGTGACATTGGTGGTAGGGGGAGGGTTGGACCAGATGATCTTGGAGGTCTTTTCCAACCTTAATGACTCTATAATTCTATGATTCTTCCTCGTTTTGTGACAAAACTATATGTCCACCAAATGAACTGCATTTTTCTATACATCATGCTATTCTCTGATGCCTTTAAACAATATGAGTATTGATTCAGTCTTGCAAAAACCCAGACACTCCAGTTCTATCGGCAAAGGGTTCTGCACAGTAATGCTACATCAAGCCAATACATCCTCAACAGTTTTGGCTTTCTCTGCTGGGGTCTTTGTCAATTGGTATAGGTCAGATACCCACTGTTTCTGTTGCTGCTGCCAGCAAGTAAAGCACTGAATAAAAGTCAAAATATTTGCATCCTAAATAAGCTACCCATTTTTATTTTTTCCTGTAGGGCATAATCTTCTTCATTCCAGACAGGTTCTCTCCATCAGGACCAACCAGGCCTACTTCATATGTAAATTTCATTTGTCTAGCTAGATGCTGAAATATTTTTATATATATTTCAAAACTAAATTGGAAGAACTGTGAACATCTAAGCAGAGTGCATATTGCAGAGTTTGATTCTCCTTTTGTCCTCTCCTGTGTGTTTATTTGGTCCTGTATAAAGCAGACATGAGCTCTACCAGCCTGATCAATGAGCATTTATAGCCACATGTGTGACTGATCACACAAGCTACAGGCAATTCAAGCTGTCTTTTTACAAAGAAATTGCCGCTGTGCTTTAATTCCCAAAGAGTGTTCCCTTTTCCCCCAGGTGTGATCAATACTTAGCAAATCTACCGTCTCTTAATTGCAAGCATTGTTGTGCTCTGAATAATTTCTTTATTTTTATTATTTTTAGTATTTTGTTTGTACTACTGTGCATTAACTGGATCCTGTGCAATTGGTTCTGGTTTCCATGTGAATACCTATCATCTTTGTGTATCAATCAATGTAATTGGAAGGAGTAGCTCAAAAAAAACCTCCAAACTGAACCATTTTTTCTTACAAGCAGATGTTACTTTTCATGTACTGTTCTTTAGTAAAATAATATTATAAAAATGATTAAAGAGATGGTGAAATATTAAGTAACTACTTTCATTAACTCAAGGACAAACCCAATGCAGCTTTAGTGAGCCACTGGAGTGAGTTATGTTACTTAAAATATGCAGTTAGGTGTTTACCAGTTACCGTTCAAACAGATATCTTAATGAGAAGTAACCTGCAAACCTTAAAATGACTGCTGGGTCGAAATGAATGCTAGCATGATATCATGTAATGATTTTCATGGGACTCGTTGACAGAGGGGAAACAATGAAACAAGACCAACTGATGAAATAAGCTAAAAGTGAGGATTAGATATACAGTAAAGAAAATCAGGTACAGGTAGGATGAGATGAATTCTGCAATTCCTCAGCACTAGGAGAAGAAATTAGAAGAGTCTACTTTGAAAGAATGTACAGAATGTTTATTTGTTCAAAGTGACCTTGCAATCCATCAGCCATTAATTAGATAGCAAAGAACATGATCGCCACCCTGTGGTTGCCGGTAGAATTAGGCTAAAGTAATGTGGTCCTTAATTAAAAAGTAATCAATCCTTCCTGCTGTCTGCAGTGAAGGTTTTTACACGTGCTTTTTGGCTGCAGCTGTGAGTTCTTAGGGGATAGAGAAATACTTGGGAATGGATGAGATAGGATTGAAAGCTGAGGCCCTAGCATGACTGGGGAGGGAGGGTTTATTTTGGAGATGCTTAGCTTCCAAAAATGAGTCTTAACTCTGTCTGTAAGCTGTATTTTACAGGTCCCTAAATTGAATGAATTTCACTTGATTTTCACAGAATGACAAAAGACACATCCAAAACAAAATCCACAAGGGAAAAGTGCTTTATTTTTATTATTATTATTTTCTCATAGCTATGTATTAGAACTTGTCCATTTTTCTTGAAATTTCCCATAAAAAATTAAGCCTGATATAAATGCTTAGAGGGGACTATTAGCAGCATTAGTCATAGTTTAGTAAGGAAGTAGTCTTACACCTAAGAGTTTTCTGAGAGAAAGCCCTACCTCGCAAGGACAACTTTGGGTATGTATGTGTAGTCTACCTTGGCTGAGAAGTCCTTTTGCAGAGGAAGACTGTGAAGATTAAGCCCCCTACTCTTAAACCATCCTATGTGAGCAACTTCTCAACTTAAAATTGCAGCTCAGTTTGATGAAATTATTAGCAACATAAAATAAAAGCCTACAGTGGTTTCTAAAAAGCCTGGTGCTAATCCTGTCTGTATTTTTGTGAAGGCTTAGTGTTTGTGAGAGGTGACCACCACTACAGACCAAACACAGAAGAAACCTTCCACAGAGCAGTAGTGCTGTAGCTCTCTGCACAGGTAGCCAAGTTCCATGTGGGATGGTTGGGCTGTCTGGGACTGAGGACAGTCTCCAGGTCTTGTAGCTCTAATGTGCAGGGAAATTCTGTAGCATGGACCACACCTTCAATGAGGAAGAAGGTTTTGTAGAGTATATAGCAACATTTGGTTGATGCCATTTTGTTGGGTTTCTGTATCTTTGCAATGGTTGATAAATCTCCCCTTGAAGAGAGGAGCTGGAGTTGGTCACCTCTCAGAATACCTCCACAGTATCGTACTGTTTCCAAGGTATTCAGAGAAGAGGTCTAAGGTTGACCAGTTGAAACTTTACTCACCTCTAATTTATTTTCATTTAGAACTTAAAGCCCTGAAAAGTTAAGAGATTGCATTTAACCCAAAGCATGCAACCCTCAGCACAGACTAGCCACTATGGACTGCCCATCTTATGGTGGGAGCTTATGCTAACATTTTTCTTCTACCAAATGTTTTTCCATCACACTGAGATTCTGTAAAGGACGGGAATAAATATAACCAGTCACCTCAAAATCAAGATTGGAGGTGAAGAAATATAACTGCAGCGCAGTGTTACCATAGTAACAAAAGCTCTAAAGTGATCTAATCTACTGTTAAATTCCAGCTCAGAGATGAACAAAATCAACATAACAGAATAAATGTTACATTAAAAAGGGAACAAGGATATTTTGAGAGTGCTATTATGTTTGTCCAAAAATACAGCATAAAACACATATTTGAAAAGAGAGGGAATTTGGGGGCATTTGAGTTGCACATTTATCAGATTTGTTCCTAATTTGGACTCTAATTAATATCCTGTGAGGTTAGCTGTCAGGTCAGTTTTTAATATAAAGCCTGAGTTTACTGACACAGATGTATTGCTTTTCAGAATATTCCCCTCCTGTTGTTCTGCTTGGGCAGATGGAGAATGGTGGCGCATACGTTATACATCCCAGATTTTTCAAGCCATTAAAGCCTTGAACCCCTCACTGTTGCAGGATCTAAATAAACTGGAATGCTGAATCCCTTCTAAAAACTGGGTTAGATCATGAGGAGCCTCTAATGGCACTTACATTAGTAGGCAGAGTTGTTTTCAATTTGTTTTTCTTGTCATAGTGAATGTTGAAATGTCAATAACTATTTTCATCCTGTTTCAAAAAAAAAAAAAAAAGCAAATCTGTAAAACTCTGCATTAAATTAAAAAAAAAAAAGTTTGCTTTGAGAAATACTACTGAAAGTCCTTAAACATGGAAGTTTTTTGCATCATTTCATGGCATAACACTCTCAAGTATATACCATATGTATTACCTGAAGAGACAGAAAGCATCTTTTTTTGTTTCAGTTTATTTTATTATTATTAAGGTCATTGGAGCTTCAGCAATCATTGAAGTTTAGCTGTGGTTTTGGTTTGGGTGATTGGAGGTTGGGTTATTTTTATCTTAAGCAGTCTCTGCTCGTGTTGTGAGTTTTAAAATTTTAATAGGTGTTAAGAATTTCTAAAGTTGCCATGATGAGAAATTCATTTTAGTAGTCTAGGTGAGTTCACTGTAGCTTTGACACATGCATAATAATGTAAAAGTAAGAAGGCAATACCTAAAATAATACAAATATATTTGAAATAATTTCCAAAGAAATTTGATGAGACATTTTAAAATGTTCAATACAAACTTATTTTGGTGACGGTTTGACCAAAAACAAACAAACAAACAAACAAGAGTTTCTCTGAATCTAAGTGTCTGGGAGATATTTCAAAATAGGATATGTCTTCATGATCAATCTTCATGATCAAAGACACTCCAGAGTTTCTCTCTGGCTCATACCAAGGAATAAATTAAGCTTGCGTTTTAAAAAGTAGGTCTTCAGCTGTATTTCATCAGCAAGAAGCAGGTGAAAATAGAATTTACAGAGCTTGTCTTCTGGTTCACCTTAATAGCCTATAAACAGCATGTGAACAACGTGCTTTAGAATTACACTTTTCCAATGGGAGAAGATGAGCTCTTAGAAAATGACAACTCATTTGCATGCAATTTACACACTGCATTTTTGCAGGAATACATTTGACTTCTTGCACTGTTCTCTGGTAGCAACATTTAATTTTCTCAGTGCAAGAGTAGAAGTGTTAAGTTCAGATTTTAAAAGGTAGATCTGACATTCATTGCAGATGTAGACTTAAGAGCACTTTTTGCAACGAAGGGAGGCCCCTCTCTCTAGCACTCTCTTCCACAATGTGTAAAATCTATTTTTTTTTCTGATATCAAATTATGTATGTGTGTCTTTGTCCTTTATACCATGCTGATGACTCTGATGTCTAACATAAAGTTCTTGCTTCATTATTGAAAGGCAGGGAAAGCAGAGCTATCTCTGAGGCAATAATCCTTGCTTTTATAGTCTATTCTCCTTCACATTGATTGCTTGAATTTGAAACTCTCATGACATTTTGCAGGCAATAAAAAAGAGTGGAAGAATGTATTACTTTTCGCCAGTGTATTCTTATTAAGCCAGGCAGAGCTGCTTACAAACATGGTGCTGTTGCTGTTGCTAAATTCAGGTAAATGAGGAAAAAGAGCAATTTCCATGAAGGATGGAGCTGAAGCTTCTTTTGATTGTTCTACAGGTACCCTTTGCTTTTTTTCAGCTCAGTTCGTCTTAATTCCATTTGAGACTTCACTGAACTTGAATGAATGAAGTTCTCTAGGGAGAAAAAAAAAATAACATTATTCTCTTGTCTCAAACTAGACACTAAAAAAATATTCTGAAGTGCAGTGCAGTTTTGCAGTTTCCAAAGAGACTGGGATAACTAAAGAGTCTTTGCTTCCTGTGAATACTAGAATGTATTACTCTGTAATGGACCCTCTTATCTGTTGTTAAAAAAGGACTGGTTTAGAGTACTGCTGGACCTATGTGATTCCTTACTTTAATGTAGCCAATTAAAAAGTGCAAGAATATATAGATACAGAGGAACAAAGTCAAACTTACGATTTAATTTTTGCGTGTATGTCCTCAATAGGGTAAGATCCTTTTCCGGGGGGAAGGCACAAAAAATACAAATGAATATTTATTTTCTTTCTTTGCAGATTTTATATAGATATTTTATAGGTGACTTCAGGTAAACATAACAAAAAGCAGAGAATTTTGTAGGTGAGTTTTACTTCTAAATCTTTTTGTCAAACCTGAGTTAATATTTTAGTTACATTTTAGAGGTTGCAGGCAGAGTTTCAATCCCTATATATGTGGCATTGTGTAACCATATTTTAAATGTGCCTTATAATGTTGTCTTTGATAACCAAGAAAGGGAAGATCTAAATGAGAGCAAAATGATTTAGGCTTGAGACAGGTGGTTTATGATGCCACGATAGGATGGGAGTATGAGAAATTTGAGATCCAAAGTTCTTACTGAGCTCTGTGCAATTTTGAGTAATTTCTGTAATTTTGAGAGGCTCTTAGTTATCAGGGGACCTTTTTTCCTCAAGACTGTATCCAGCTGTCTAGAACATATTTGGCCAAATTTGAACCTAGCATAAGAAGGTGCAGCTTCTCAGAAATATGAGGCCTAAATACAGTAGAGAAGCAATCACAATATGGATGAAAGTGTCAAAGAATAATAATATAATATTTTATACCTTCAGAGCACAAAATAAGTGAGATATAAATGTCTAACTGGACAGGAGACATAACTAAGAAAAGTTAGTCAAAAAGTAAATAGAGATCCAGAAACTAGGGCCTGACTTCTTTTGTATTAAGTCCATGTCTGTTCTCTTTGTGTTTCTCACTGTAAACCACTTTGCAGATGGGGAACACAAGAATGTCTCTTACTGGAGGTGGCCAGTGATCCACGTAGACCTCTGTATTGTTTTTGATACTGTCCAGGAGCAGATATTTGTGACAAAAAAAAATGTATGAGCAGAGCAAGTACATAGTTATGCTTCTCCCAGCACTTTCCCAACTTCTGCCAGTCTGTGGCTATTGACATACTGACCGTAGTTGTAGTCACATTTTCCTGGCTCTTATAGGTCATCCTTTCATTAAGCAGCTGGCTCCCACAGTGTCCTTGGCAATGAGTTAACATTTTAACATTTTAACATTTTAACATCTAACATTTTAGTTATAGACTGTGGTCAAAGAGATAAACCTGTTTTGTTTTCCTGGTCTTAAAACTGCTGCCTGATATAAGAAGCAGCAAATCAAACTGAGGCATAATGAATAATTTGTTATCTAAAATATTTTGCTGTGACATTCCTTATTTTTGTGTTATTCCAATTTATCTTTCCTTGGTCATTCTTTTACACAATTAGAAAGCCTTACTCTGTGTGATCTTTATTGTATGGAGGCTGTATTGGTTCTTGGATCACTTGGTTGCCCCTATCTGCTTTCTTCTGCTGCTTTGTCCTTGTAGAGGTGGGGTGCCTAGAAAGGCATATAGTATTCAAGCTGTGGGAATACCATAGGTTTATAAAGTGACATAATGTTGGATTTAATTTTGTTTTTTTTTATCCTTCCTTAATGATTCCTACCATCCTATTTTCCTTGCTTATTGCTCCTGAGCTGTGAGCTGACATTTTCAAAGAACTATCCATAATGACTCCAAGATCTTCCCTGAATGTTGAAAGATAATTTACAGTACATTAATATGTACATATTTAGACTAGTTTTTTTCTCAAATGCTTTACTTTAAATTTCATCTGACATTGATTGATTGTCTCATCATTCAGTATTGTGAGATCATTCTGCTACTTGTCACAGTCAGTTTTCATTTTTAGTACGCTGAATAATTTTGAATGAGGAAGAAACATTGTCACCTTACTATTCATTCCTTTCCTGAGCTTTAAATATGTTGAAAAGGATTCATACAGGCCCACAGTTTTGATATGTGTTATGAAAAATGACTATTCTTGTGCTTTACATTCTACCTTTCAATAAGTCATTTATCCTGGAAAAGACATTCCTCGTAGTTCCATGCAGTTTAATTTTTAAAGAGTCTTTGGTGAGAAGCCTTGTCAAAACCTTGTTGGAAATCCAAGTATAGCAAATCAATTGAAATGGCCTCATCACCATTTATCATCTCTTTCAGAGGACCTGAATACCCTCATGAGACATGACTATGTGTCTTGGCTCTTCTATGTTATATTTATTTGTGTGTCTGCTGCTTCTTTCTTTAGCGTTTATCAATTCACTTGGTATAAAAAGTCAGATTTGCTGGCATGAACTTGTCCCCAGTTTTCCATTAATACTTAAAAAAAAAAAAAAAAGACACCCTTGACTCACAAATCCATATGTTTCTACTGAAGCCTGTTTTAGTGAGGAGTATTTCATATGTGATTTGTTTTCAGACTCTTACTGCAATATTGCTGTCTAGTCTTTTCTGATCTTAAACCTTCCCTGGTAACATTTCAGTTTGAGCAGTAACTCTGATTTTTCTCCTGAAAAGAAATGGTCTAGTGTGCCACCTCACTTAATTGTTTCCTATCAAACTCTGAAATAATGGATTTCAGTGCTCTGATAAATTTTGACCATTTGCTGCTTCTAGAAACTGTTCAGCAGACATGCTGCTACTGATACATTCTTTTGAAAAACTATCTTTGCTTTTTGTAATTTGATCCTTAAAAATCTCTTTTGTCTGTCCATATTATGATTTTTAGATTTGATTTCCTAACATGCCCTTTTCCATTTTCTTCAGCTGAGTGCAGCTTCCCATTCTTGATTTCTTGGATTTGTTGGAAGCTTGAATGTAGCTTCCATTGTAATTTGTTATCCATTTTCCTTTCTTTCACAAGTAAAATGAAATGGTTAACAATATTAATGCGTTAATTATCTCTGCAAGACACTCGAATCACTTCCATGCTGAAGGATTTCAACACCCCCCGTCACTCTCTGGAGACTCAATGAAGCCCACCAGCATGGGCTTCAGTATATTTCTAATGCATTGCTGCCTGAAGTCAGTGCCTCTGTATCTGCAGTGCCAGTAGTACTTGAGCTGGGTAGATTGAAGCTTAGTATAGTGTGTTTTGCAGTCGCCTCTCCTGCCAGGTGTCCAAAATATGTCATGTTGGGTGGGCATTAATTTCAAAGGCAAATAGCATTCATAGTTCATTTCATGCATATACTGGTGTCTGGACATGTTTTCTACCAAATACCCATGCATGTTCTGAAATCAGTATGCCATGAAAGCAACTGCATGAAGGCACTATTCATTAATGTGCCACATTTATTTTGCTTTTAATATGCGCAGTAGTATTGACATCAGTAAAACATCTTGTAAATAAAATATCTCTTTAAAAGTTGACTCTGCATGCTAGTTTCCTATCTTGGAAATAATGGGAAGGAAAGCTGTAGGGTACTTACTACACACTGTGATGACCATATAGATAGCTTATTCTTAAATTTTGAGAAGGTCAGTCTTTAAGAAAATCTTTGCCAGGGAGTGCAAGTGTAATGATACGTGCCTGAAGGGAGGAAAGGTCATCTTTCTATAACAAAGTTTGGCTGGCAGGAAGTGGACTTGAATTTGGACTGAGAACCAGTTAATGAAAAGAAAGTAAAAAAATAAAAAATAATAATAAAAAAATAACGTTTCATTAACAAAATAAAGATAAACCAAGTATTGAGCTTCTCTGAATGGGATACTCTCAGTGCTTGTATTTAAGGTTTGCTCCGTTCACCGAACTAGCAACTGCCTTTTAGATACAATGTTCTGGCAAATGTCATAACATCTTTCTGATGAGGCACCCCGGTGCCTGCCAAGGCTGCGGAAGCCTGGACCATATGAGCCAGTTCTGACCTCACACCATTCAAACCACTTGCAGCATTTAAGCTTCAGATTTGTATGCCACACACAGGGAATATATCTGCATAGTTAAATATGCTTCAGGCTCAATAAGGCCTTACTTTGCAAAGAAGCGTATAGAAAGTTATTCTCGCAAACTCAACTTTGGCAACAAAAAGCCTCTCTTTGAACATATTTAGCATTAGAATCTTGCAATATTGAACAAGGTATTTAGGAGACGTTCTGTCTAGCACTCATATCAATTGCTTTTTAAAAGGTTAAAAAATTCTCACTACCTAAATATGGCTTCGGTAGTCCTGGTTTTGCACTGGCATTGATGTCTTTCCATTTTATGGTGATGATATTTGTTAGGCTATGTATCAGTCTTTATCACTTCTGCCTATTCATTTCAGTTTCACTTTTACAAGTGAAAGACTATTAGAGTTTGAAGAAATCTCTAATATATTATTTAGCCTCATTTAACTGTAATAAAAGTAATTACTCTACTGTAGACAATCTCTAATCTATGAATACCCCTATCAAGGATATTATTAGGATGCTAACTAATATGTATGACTCCTTTTTCCTAATGCTATATACATTGCTGCTATTATTTCACTGTACCTTTTCATGGACTCCATGACTAGGTATATACGGATGTTTGTATATCTGGGCTTATATTTTCTCCTGAGCAAACAGGATGTAATTTCATATTTTCTGTAGTTTTAAACTATTTTTTCCCACTTCAGTCACTTCTAGTCTAGTCTTCCAACTACAATGCTGGTTTGTGATTCCATTTGACCTTGTAGACAACTTCTATTCTTTATAAGCTACTGTGTCCTCCTTACACCATTAAAATTTGGTTCACCTACTTGCAAAATGCATTCATTTCTCATAGTTTATGATTTGTAGGCCAAACATTGAGTATGTAGTAAGAAAGGGAAATAATTCTTGCTTTGGATGGATATTCTTTTTAAATTTCATTCTTTTAAGCTCTTTTTCTGCAGGCTTCTTACGTATTTATATACAATAATCAAGTGGGGTTTTTTTTTGAAATGTAAAAGAATCTCACAAAACTTTGAAATGGTTTCCTTCTGCATTAAGGTATCTGGAACAGTCATCCCTTGTGTTTTACTCAGCCAGGGTCTTTCTCAGGTCTGAAAGGCAGAGCTTTGATACTCTTGTTTGTTACATCTGGAGTATCTCTCTGTCCTTGCATCTGTAGATCAGTAGCAGAATATCAATGTTGATATCTGTGATGTAAAAGTCAGAGAAAAAATTTCACTAAAAGCTAGTACTAAAGCTACTGGAGCTGCAGAAAGATTCCATTGATTTATATTAATAATATACCTGCATGGGGAATTAAGCTGTTAACTTGTCAGCTTAATATGAAACATTTTCAGCAATTTGAGTCCTGTCCCTTTCCCATAAAAGGCGTAATACAAGTAACCGAGTTAAGGACCTTTCTTAAGATGCTTCCACCACAATAGTTCTAGTACTGTACCCTTTTCCATAAGTTAACGGATTTTATGAATCTGGGGTTCTCCACAATTACATTCATCATAATACAAACAAGTGCAAGACTCATCCCCATTCAGGGAGAGAAAATCAGACGGGTTATGTTTATGCTTGTTCCTCTACTGGGAATATAGAAGAGGTTGATTGCACTTTTGTTTTCTAAAATTCACCAAAATTTCTGTTAAACACTGCATTAAGGGTTGTTTGGAGCATTCACACAAAACAGAACAAGCATTGTGTATTTCAGAAAATGGTAAATTCTAGTACAGGGCAGAAAAAGAGCCCGTGTGAATGTTGCCTAGGCTGGCAGTTCTTCTAGGAGAGAGGGAGCAAGCAACTTCCAACATTTCTGCTCTGTCTGTAAGCTGTGGGGTTAGTTAGTATGCTGCAGCTGTGCAGATTTTCATTTCTGATAAAACTTAGCCTGAGAGGTATTTGCTGATGATTGTCAACAATCAAATGAATTATAGATGATGTTGGTAAACAAAATGCTGCCTTGATGAATGATGAGTTGGCTATACTATGACATGACTGCTAAGTCATTCAAAGCACTGATTAAACCCATTACAGTAAAATAATCACCATCCATTACCTTTAATGTCGTGAACTGACAACCTAGTTAAGGCAGCTGATGGTGTCAGCAAAATGATTTGTTGGTCCACATGTCCAATGACAATAAATCACTTCGATAAATCAATGAACAGTAGCAATAAAACAATATATTTTCATTTTTCTTGACATTCAATTACAGAGTGTGTATACGGACTTATTCTTAAACACTCAGTGATATGGAAAGATTCAGCATCCAACAGCAGCTAATACATATTGTTTTTGAGATCTCGTTTTTTTCCAATCATGATTTTTGTTTTTTGTTTTTCCCTGCATCTGCTGTTGTGGTACACCACTTGTCTTACACAAATAGATTTTCTCAGGTCTAAAAGGCAAAAGTTTTATATTCTTTTTTTTTTTTTAACTGCTTCTGAAGAAGTTTCTTCTTCTAAAGGAGGTTTTATAATGATAGTATTTGTTTTCAAAACTTCACTGATAATGGTAGCATTCTTCATTTTTCTCCTTGCTAGTAATGCCTTTAGGCAAATGAAAATATGATTTGGCATTTAGGCTAGGTGAAAAATGAACTTGAAAAGCATTTGGTCCTCCAGAACTGAGTCCAGGCTTCTGTGTTGCTTTTTGGTGAGACAGCTAAAGCCTAACCCAGACAGCAACCATAGACTTCTCACTGTGCAGCCATCACTGGGGCGATGCCAAACACCAGTCCTGGCAGGCAGGCAAAGATTCTTGGGAGTGTCAGATTATATTTTTTTAGAAGTGTATATCTGTATCTACCTATTTCTGTTTCTTCATACATATGCAAGTGTATGATATTCAAACTTTGTATATACTTTGAACATAGGTCAAAGTACCAATTCCCTGGAAGTCAGTTATATGCTCCTTGGAAATTATGAAGGGCAAGACATCTCCTGAAGACTTGAAATTACCAAGTAGTTTTATTGGGTAAAGCACTGAGCACTTTAGATAAACATTGACAAGGCTAAAATCCTTACTTATTTATTTATTTAAAGTAAAGAAAAGGTTTAGAGTGTGAAAATTACTTTTTCTTGATACCTTCCTTCACCACACCCATGAACACACTCACTGCCAGACTCTTAAAATACCATGAGGAATTCAGAGGACATAATTTCTTGATGTAATTCAGAGAAACACTAGGTTTCTGGTGAGAAGACATGGTTGCAAAACCAGATAGCTTTATGTCCTCTATACTGAGCCTTCTTATCATTTATGTGTCCTGAGTCTCTACTTGGTCAGATTTGATTTGTCTGTGTCACACTTGCATTACACCAGCAGAAACAGGTGTAAAAAACAGATGTAAAAAAAAAAAAAAAGAAGAATCTGTGCAGTCTTTTCCCATTATAATAGCAGAGGCTGAAAGGAAGAGAACTGACTGAGGAAGTAGGTAACATATTACATCTACATTGACTAATGCTTACAAGTACACCATAAGTTACTTATTATATTGGACCATAAGTACTTATCATACTAGTCTTTAATGGTTATATGAAGCAAAATAGGAAGTTCTCAAGATATATGTCAGCGCTGAGATTGCTAACCTTTCTTTTATTGATGAAAGTCTGAAAACCATGGCTGGCATGCTTTTCTGTACTGCTGTCCTGGAAAGTTCTCCCAGATGAGCGTGTGGGGCAGTACAAATTCTCACTGTCAGTTCCTGTGCAGTACACTGAAAGCTGAAAATAAGGTTCAGTTCTGATTTGCTTTCGGACCTGGCTCAGTTCAAGGTAACAGTTTTACATGTGGTGTATTTCTTTGAGCATTTGCATGCTGAAACCAGAAAGATCATCACGGAGATGAAACTTTTTTGATGTAGCTACAATGCATGGCATGTGAAAGATTTTCTCATTTCTCTCTAAAAATGGATCTGTCAGCAGAGAATGATTGGTCTCGCTGGACACAGGGGTAGTTAAAACAATAGAAGCTGAATGTCACTAAGGGATGGTAAAAATGAACTGTATGACTATAAATTATTTTTTATGTCATATTTAGATTAGAATATAGAATATGCAAGCACTCAGTATGAGTTACGTAGCAGACACCAGAATGTGTCATGACATGTTCCATTTTTTGATGGGACTGAACTATGATGGAGACCCTGCATTGACTTTGGAGGAGAAATAAGCTGTTGGTACTTATTTCAGAAGTAATATCTGCAGTGAACACTTCTGAAATTACAACTTTCAGAACACTTTGGGATATTTTCTATGTAACGTTTATTAAAAGATCGTTTGAGATAACCATCTTCAGTTTGGTTCTGTAAGACCTCAGGAATTGCTCAGAAAAGAGGCAGTAAAGCAGATTACTGTCCTGTATTGAATGGTCTGTCTGTAAGATCTGTAAAACAGTTAAAATGACACTATAGGAGAGAAATGAAGGTAATGTTCATAGGGATTTTTGTGGGGAAAAAAAATTAAAAACAGACTTTTTTTTTCAGAGTTTGTATTAAATGCAGGGGATTGTTTGTGTTATCATCAGCGAGAGATAGTTTCATTTCTAAAAACAATGATTGATTTAGCTGATTCATATCCCAGCCTCCCAACTCACCATGTCTGTATGTTCAACTTCCTGATCTTTTGCATGAACTGCTTGGCACACCGGTGCCTTTTCTGGCAAAGCAGAGTGCCTAGATGTGGCTTTTTTCACCATGTATGCTTTCACCTAGAAACTCACTTCTTTGGGCCCTGTTCTAGCTGGCTTGTACTTCATCTAACTTCGAGTTCTACCTAGGGCTTTTCTGGCTCAGCATGTGCTCCTTAGGCTTCTCAGTTTTCTGACTTCAGCCCTGTTTGGTGCACACTATGGAGTTCACATTGCAAATCATTGTCCCCTCACTGTGTCATGCTGCTACCACTGCTGCTTTTGAAAGCAGAGAAGGGGAACAGGCTCCCCACTGGTCCTCTCTTAAGCTGCCTAAAGCTTGGACCAAAACTTGTGGGAGAGCCGGCACAGGTATCCCTTCATCACACCCTCACCTGACATGCAACAACACTGGTTGCCAGCAAGGTAGTCTGATTTGAGTCACAGATGAAATTGTGCAATTCTGTAACACACAGAGGTGAGCACAGCTCTTCAGAGTCCACACCAGAGAGGTTTTATACTGTTAAATGTAATTTGATTTTCTCAGCTCCATAAGTAGGTTGAATGGAATTTCTTTTCAATCTGAAACAGCTTGGCCATCTCTAAATTTTACTAGGATACACGGTCTTCCAGTTCACATAGACATAGGCCGTTTAATAGGCAGTCTGCCCCTAAGGAGCAATAACATCTATGGAGCGTTTTCCAGCAAATGCTGTTCCATACCTTACTAACACTGCAAAACACAGCAAGAAATGGGTGATACAAAGTAGATGCACTTTAAAAATAGCATTCAGCTGATAATTCTTTATGCATCTTCTGTCTGAAGAGTTGCCTAGTGCTTTTTTTAAAAAAGTGAAGCAATCACATTTTGTACTTTTGATAGCTAAATTCTGAGACAGTTGTACTATAATGGTACTTATATACTGTACCTTTGGAAAGCATTTATCATTGTGTACTATGGGTGTTGGAGAACACCCACTTGAAAGAATTGCTTGAATGAGGCAAAGAGGCAAGTTGTTACAATATTTCCTTTCCTACTCTTCATTTTAAAATTCCTAGAGATCACACTTCAATATTCCTGTTGCTATCATAGCATTAAGGTTAGTGAGATGACATATATTGATTTTAAAAGTGTATTTTTACATAGGTATTAGCATTTTAAATAGCTGTAAAGCTGTCTATCAGAATGACTTTCATTCAGTATTGTGATGGTGTGCTTCCCCTCTAGCCCCCCACCTCCCGTCTTCAGTCTGGCTCTTGCCTTGCTTAAGCATTGGCTGTTGCACCCAAGTCCTTGCTCAGACAGATGCTGGCTACAGAACTGACTGAACCTGAGGACTTGCTAATGCAGACAGAGACAGGTGTACTGGTTATACCCAAGGCTTTGCTAACGCAGATAGCAATCGCAGTATTAGCTCAAACCAGGTGCTGGAGGAACCAACAGACAGACGTCTTGCTCAGCAGCTGAGGGCCAATACAGCATGCACCAAAACCCAATATTCCTATTTGTCTATCATCTAACCCCATAAATTGTGAGTGGGCCAAGAGCCCTTTGAGATCTTCTGCAAAGCAGCTGGCTGCACAACAGGATCTCCCCCTCCTCTTAAGGTCATGCTTGCTGCAGAGATCTCTTGCTCCTCACAAGAGATTACGTGCCACAACAGATCTTTAGTAGGATTTTAATAGCTTGCTAAATTTTGTAAGTTTCACTAAGATTATATCTTAGATTGACTGTGCACATATAATCCTCAAACCTTTAGACATAAGGTGTTGACCAAGTCTGGGATTAGGAGTGGATTCAGCTGCATTTAGGCTCCTTACCTTTTTGGTTCAAGGAGTTTAGAAAGCAATTGGGGTCCACTCTGAACCTCATGACTCAAAAGGAGGGTCTTCCCAATGTGTCTGACTTACCCTGTCCTCTGTGGAGTAAATAATCAAGCGTACCTTGCCATCTCAAATCTTGCTATTTATAATTAAGTTTTGTTAGATCACTACATTATATCAGTAAATATGTTGCTGCTTCTGTCTTGTGAGTGAAGTGTATAATTTCAACCAAAACAAGTAGAAATGAGGAGACCCTATTACGTGATACTCTGTGGTTTTTCTTCACTCAAGAAAAATGAATATATTAACCTTTTTAAAATGTCGTCTATTAAACCCGTGCAATGAAATAGTTAAGTAAAGTTAAGTTAAGCTCCATCCCAATCAATATTTATTTCTTGATAAAACTGACTCTGCAGCATATCTTTGCCATCTCTATCTACATTTGTGTAGAAACCTTAACAATTATGTTTGCTTCCTTCCAAAGCTGCTGTAGAGTTTTGGAAGGTGTCCTAGTTTGCTAATAGCACAAATACTGAAATTTCACCTCAGATTCATCCCTTTTGTACCTTCAAGTTTGTTTGAATTAGGGGTTCTAAGGTTGCTTCCCAAAGTACATCTGGTCTTCCTCATGGCTGCAGGAAATGAAAAAAATGACAGACTGAGACTGCACAATTCCCATCATCCTGCTCAAAAGATGTAACAACCTATGGTGATCCCTGCAATGCACTGCACAGTATTCCTGCATGTGGCTCTGAGAAGACTGGACAGATTTTTCTCATTATGTCAAGTGCAATCTGAAGTCATGCTCCAAAACTGAGAATATTACAGAGAAAAAAAAATGCATGTACTGTGAGCAGAGGGAGAGAGAATAAAAAAAATATATAAGGTGGTAGACAGCATCTGAGTTTTATAGAATGGTTTGGTTGCATTCGACCTTAAAGATCATCTGGTTCTGCCCCCCCTGCCATGGGCAGGGACACCTCCCACCAGACAAGTTGCCCAAGGTTGCCAAAGGTTGCCTTGAACACCTCCAGGGATGCGGCATCCACAGCTTCTCTGGGCAACCTGTGCCAGTGCCTCATGACCCTCTGAGTAAAGAGTTTCTTCCTTATATCTAATCTAAATCTTCCTCTTCTTGTTTAAAATCATTATTACTTGTCTTATCACTACACTCCTCCATAAAGAGTCCCTCTCCCGCTTTCTTGTAGACCCCCCTTAGGTACTGGAAAACTGCTATAAGGTCTCCCCAGAGCCTTCTCTTCTTCAGGCTGAACAACCCTGACTCCTTCAGTCTCTCTTCATAGGAGAGGTGCTCCAGCCCTCTGAACATCCTCATGGTCCTCCTCTGGACTCGCACTAATACATCCATGTCCTTCTGATATTGGGGGCCCCAGAGCTGAACGCAGTGCTCCAAGTGGGGTCTTATGAAAGCAGAGCAGAGGTACAGAATCACCTCCTTCGACCTGCTGGCCACACTTCTTTTGATGCAGCCCAGGGTACGGCTGGCTTTCTGGGCTGCAAACACACACTGTCCGCTCACATTGAGCTTCTCATCAACCAACACCCCCAAGTCCTTCTCCTCAGAGCTGCCCTCAATCCATTCTCCACCCAGCCTGTATTTGTGCTTGGGATTGCCTTGACCCAGATGCAGGTCCTTGCATTTGGCCTTGCTGAACTTCATGAGGTTTGCACAGGTTCCTCTGGATGGCATTCCTTCCCTCCAGAATGTTTTAGCTAGAATTCTTTTTCTGGTCACAGTGTGTCTCTTCATGGGTCACAGCCACCGTCAAAGAAGCAATGTGTGTGCGGTGACTTGTGAGACAGCTGGCAGGCATCAGTACGTCTGGACTTGGGCTAGCAGGGACAGTGATTACTGATGCATCCTCTGCTCCTCCAAGAAAGTGCATTTCCACTGACTAGGACAAAGTCCAGTATAAGGACAGTAAGTGGAGAGGAAGGTGGGAAAGGAAGAGTACAAGCAGATCCAAATTTTAAAGTTTTTGCTTTTCCTTTGTCTTTGACACCCACCCTACAGCAAATGCAGTACACTACTAAATAACATCTTGTCACAAAGACCAAAGCAGTGACCAGTTATAAAGGCAGTTTTATTTCACACTTGTCTATTAAGGTATAGTAAGAAACCACACTGCAAGGATAATCTTTCAGGAAGAGAATGAGAGGTCCTTTAAACTGTCCTGTTAATTTAATTATTTTAATATCTTTCCATTGAAACCACTGAAATACTGTAATGCAGTCCTATAACAACAACAACAGCAATGATAATAATAATATAATAATTATGATGATAATAATGACTTTCTCTTTGTTAGAAATGCATTCTGTCTCACTGCTCCCCAGCAGTTTATCAAAAATTATCTGTTTTCTCAGCTCAGCATATGGTGTTTGAAAACTGTTTTTTTGTTGTTTTTGGTTTTTTTGGTAGAGGGTGGAATGGAAGGAGGTAAACAGCTACTAAATGCATTCTTCCCATGATTTGCTGAAAAATAAAGTAAAACTTAGATTTCATCAGTAAGTTCACTGTTTTGATTAAAAGGTAAAAGTTGATCACTTTATTTCCTTGTAAGGCTCCCCCTCTTGGCAGTAATCCAAATTCATGCCTTCATTTCTCCCATAAGAATTTATTCAGGACCGGTAATTTGGCACATCTAGAGAATTCTGTCAGAAAATTTGCATTTGAATTTTGAATTGGTAAATTGGAAAGATTTACCAAAACATTGGCAAGATTCAGAACAAATTAATGATCAAGGGAAAATACAGGGATAACAAAAGTAATATATGTACTTGCATATATTTACATATTATCTTGCCAAATGTTCTCCACGACAGCTTTATTATTAGATCTGTACCAGAGTATCTTTGTTAATGTAACCTAAGGCCAGATTTATCTTTCTCACAGATACAGCCAATTGGTCACCCACAGTCTATGAATTACATTACATTCTTGTTACCTGCTATAGTCCTGGGAGCTAGACACTCTTTACTCTAAATGGAGAATAAGGATGGAATAGAGTATAATTTCAGAATATATATTGAGTGAGCTCTCTGAAAAACAATCTCCTGCAAATCTCGCTGCATCTGTATCAGATGATCATGACATCTGCTGATTACTTGTAGCTGTAGTGCTAGAACAATGTGACTTGGGCACTTCAGACTAGTACGTCTTGCACCACTGGAGAGCTTTGTGTTTGGGACTTTATTTTCATCAGTAAGTTAATAAACCAGTGCAGCTGAGGCTTGGACGCAACGTCCTGCTGAGCCATCCTTGCTTCTGGTTGGTAACTTTTAGTAGGGGGACACTTATTTGACATCTTCAACTACTGAAATTAATTTACCAGAGCCTGGAGCCCGTCTTCACTCTGCTTCAGTCCTTGGAAAAATTATTTCTTTGATAGAGCCTAATGAACAGTTGTTACAAGTATGGGAAGAAACAGACTGAAAAAATATCCCTATCTTTTTATTTTACCTGGGGGAAGAATTTCATATGGCAAGACTCTCAAGTGGTAGAATAGATAATAGTTCTGTGGCTCTGTGTTGCCTTGTTATGTATCTCCATGGGAGGCAGTGCCCCCTCAGTTGAAAAAAACGCTGCTTTCCACAGCCTAATGAACAAACTCTTTCATAATGTGTTCCCCCAGCACTTGGGGAAAAAAAAAAAAGTCTCAAATTGAATATATTTTTAGTGTTTGTAAAGTGAAAGGGAATAAAAGGGCTTGTTCCTGAGATATAAGATTTTAATTTTTTTATCTCCTATTTTGACATCTCTGATTCCTCTTTTAGGAAAAAGGTTATGATTGGTAGAACATTATCTCGGTTTAAAGAAATGCATCAGTATATTTCCTATCCTTGCATTAACCAGAAAACGACAAAAAAAATATTTTTCTTATTTTCCCTGACATCTGATTTCTTGGTGAATTACAATATTTATGTTATTATGTCATTTCTTACTCATTCCTTGCATAGCCTTGTTCAGTTGAAACCTTTTTGAAATTTTATAAAGCACAAGGGATTTTGATTCAAATGTTTATTTATACCAGGAGCCACATTGTCTGTCTCAACTCACCCAATTTATGTTTTCTCCTTCCTGGTGGTCATTCTGTCAAATCGCACCAACAGCAGTGAGAAGCAAACAGTCAAAGCAAAAGGCTCCCAGATCAAGGACAAGTCCTCTTCTAATTTAATTAATATATTTTCTTCCAAGATACCTGGCAAATATTTGCTAACACTAGCAAGGAGAATAAGTTTTGATTAGGAAAACCAGTCATGTCCAGACTCTGACATGCAGTGGATATGGGCCAGAAAAATGATACACAGATGGGGGCTCCATATCCAGTAGGATTCTTCGGTGGCCCAAACTTCTAACACTTTTTATGATCATGAATTGCATCAGCACAACAGAAAGCTGATTGTACCCCCTTTTGCTCTATCCTACTCTGTTACTATTTTAGTAGTAAGAGAAATTTTCTAATAGTCAATTAAATGTACTCATGGCAGGAAAGAAGCATAATCATTGAAGAAAGGATCTTTTTTAAGTAGATAACATGGATTATTCTTTACCTGTTTTCCTTTGATGTTTAAATGACACATATTGAGCTCCTAGGAACAGTGCAAAAGTACAGGAGGTTGCGATTTGGTAAACTTGTCAAAAGCAAATCTGTAGTGTGCGAACATAAAATGCTACATATTCACAAAGGAAACTCATGAGTATTCTGATTTAAGGCATTTATCTGGCTGTCCTGAAAGATAACTGCAAGTTCATGAACTATCATGATATGACCAGAATGAGCTCAGTTCTGCTTCAGAAATTGCGGAAATGTGATAGCAAACTGGCATAGTCATTTTAGCTTGTACTTAAAGAATTATGGTTATATGTACTGTCTTTATCTTTTTCTTTTTAAAAATAAATAAATAAATAAAAGTTTTGCAGCCTCTGTAACCTAAGTAAATCAGTAAAGTACTCTTGTCATCCTCCTATAACTCCATACTAGATCCCACATTCATTTGTGATTTAATGATTCCCATTAATTAATCATCCTATGAAAAGCCTTAAGTTTATTTGTTTCTAGTGTATGCAATCCCTGCAGTTATTAATCAAATTAGAAACAAATACCAAAAATGAATAAAGGAAATGAAAAAGAGAAAAAAAACTGCAATTACAACGTTAATGTGAGGCAGTCAAATAGCCAATGAGTGCTAGAAGACACTTGATTGTGAATTGAAACTAAATATAACAATAATGCTTTTAACTCTTTGAAATCCTACTAAGAGTGCGTCCTTTTCCATTATAAAAGGGATTTAGTACTGGTGGAAGATGTACTGCAAAATGACGCTGCCTTTTTGCAAGATGGATGTGTAGTATCAGCAGTGAGCACTCCCACACTGTTTAGGTGTCAAATGGTCTGTAGGCTTGTAAAATTAAACCAGTTGTTTGGGAAGAAATCTGTTTGTAGAGGTGTCACAAATGTAGTAAGTCAGCCGAGAAATGGCTGTGAGGCCTGTTCTGGTGTCTCAGGAAACTCTTTTGCAGCAAATGGTTGCAATACTCTGCTTGCTATGCTACATGTTTGCTTATAAAAATCTGTGTGAATTTTTTGGGGTCATTCCTTGTCTCACCCTGAATTGCTTAAATCCAGAACTGTAGTTCCTAGGCCTCACTATGGGCCCAGCCTTTTCTGGCACACCACCACATCACAGTATCTCTTAAGCGCGTGATGGCAGGACGTAAACTACACACTTCCATACAATAAGTAGGTAGGGACGCTGCCTCCAGTGCTGCTCTGAATTCACAGCTGCCCCATACAGACCAGTCCTATTGCAGTTTACCTTTTGCCATTGCTTTGAGCAGCTATTTGGACCCAGACCTGATCTCTATGCACAGTGTCTCCCTGTCGCTGACACATTTGTAGCAAGCTGTTGCTTTGCATGGTACTTCTATAAGCTAATGTAAACTCTAAACAGGATCATATTTTATTTTGTGCAGTTTGTAGCAACAGCCTGCTCTCCCCAGCTGGCCTCAGAAAACATATTTTGTATCACCTGCAGTTGGTGACACTTGCCCAGTCGAAGATTGCGGCTTATCATTGTTGTTTTTATCATATTTTATCTGGCTCCACAACCCAGCTCGAATCAAAACAGTCATTCATTTCATGGTATAGCTTCAGATATGGCACCTGAATGATAGGTGACTGACTTCAGCTGTGCATATGCTTGCTTTTACTGAAATTACATTGCAGGCATCTTCCTCCAAACTGAAGCCCTCTGCATTTTGGTGTGTATATGCAATGCTTATGCCGTTCTTCCTGAAATAGCTGCAGTGCTGGGGATTACAGATGGCTCCATTTCACATCCCCCTTACACCTTTCACTCTCTTCTTCTTCACGGTAGTCTTTAGCTTAAACCCATTTCTTTGTGGTGTTTTTTGTTTGTTTGTTTGTTTGTTTCCCCAAACTGAGTTTTGGCCTTTTTCTCTAATCAGTCAGGTGGCTTTAGTGGGGTGGAAATATTTGGAGGTGCTTCCCTGGGGGGAAAGCATTCTCTATAGGCAAACTCTGCTGTAGAGTGCATTCGTAGGGAGTCCTAAAGTCTCCAAAACTGCAGGTAGATGAAAAAGTTTTCAGTTCTGAAGCTTAAACTTCCTGATGCTTAGTTTTGTGTCAGTACATGGTTGATCTTTTCTTAGTTTGTTTGGGATGACAGTACTTAATCAGTCCTCCTATCAGATGTCAACACTTTCAGATATTGTTCTCGGAAATGGTGTTTATCTCACTTTGCCTTCTTTCCTTCCCAAAGAGAGAGCTAACCCTGTATTTTCAGTTCTTTATCTTTTAGCAGCCATCTCTCGTTCTCTGTACAGACTTTGTTTTCCCTGAATTTATGTTTGTGCCAAATTCTTTGTTAGAAATCCAGCATGGCCAACGGTCTGAGTCACTCTGTGCTTATCATATTCTCTTCCTTGCTGTGTATCTCAGTAGAATGCCTCCACTAAATTTCACATACCACATGTTGGCTCGTAAAGCAAGAGGGTTTCATGCTGGTAAATGTAAGTTGCTCTTTATTTAGAGGATTACTTTAGAGGTACTGCAAATGCACCATAAACTCTGTCTACAATATAGAGGTTAAAGTGATGTTTTTTCCTTCAAACTCTTCCTCCTTGTGCATTTTATGCACTTCAGGTTTTAACAGGGAGAATGTCTCTGGGGCAGAAACAGTAGTTTTGCCTCTATTTCCCTTTAGTATTTAGTACTAAGCAGACAGCATGCTTGCTCTTTCTAAGAAAGGCTGCTCACTATGCACCTGGACAACAGTTTAAAACTATGCCAGAGAGGCAGTCCACCTGATGAATACCACATCACTTCAAGGGTGCTCCTAGAGTTGTATGATTGTCATGTATAGTTTTCTGAGGTCTGTTTTTCTGTTCTGGGAAAAATTAATCTCTCTTTTCCCATTTGTCCGCTTCCTTGTAAGTAATACAAAGTGTCTCTAAATGCTTCTTCCCTATTTAATGAAAGGAAACACCTTTGTAACAGGACTAGGCTTTAAAAAAAATGTTTGGTGAGAGGGCATCTGACAGGTTGGACTTGCTCTAGGAAGCCTGGGTTCTGGCCCTGGATCTGCTGCAGATTTTCAGTGACCTCATCCAAGACATGTATACTCAGTACATGTTAGATCTCCTATGTAAAGCAACACCTAGGCACCCTTTTCTGACTTAAAAGGTAATTCTTTGACTGGCACCTAAAATGATGTGGTCCTCTTCTAGCCTAAACTGGTGAAATCTCAATATTGTCCCCTCCAGCTTTGTATAAACTGGGCAGAGACTGAAAAATAACTGCCCAGACTGAAGAACGAATGTGTTTTTCAGATGGAGTTGGAGCTTGATAGAACTCAGGGGACTGAACTTGCCCCAAGGAGAGATTTTGCTGTGCAAAAAACGATGACTGTTCGTTTGACCTTGTTTCTTTTGTGCACATCAGTATAGTTCTCAACTTCAAAGCTACATACTGAAGATCTAAAACAGTATTTGAAAAATGTAGTTATGATATACCAGAGAATGTAACCAAGCTAGTGAAATCCACAAGCCCAAAATGAAGAACTTTTATGTAATGATTTTTTAAGTCACAAGTTTCAAGGATGCATCTAATACATTTAACTACAATATTTATATTATTTATGCAATGCAGTATTTACTGATTTTGGAACATCAGAAAATTAGTTTCAGAAAAACAAAGATGTTCTTTTATGCTGAGCTTGTAACTTAGAAGCACTTTTCTCCCCCTCTTAAGGCACAGAAGTTAAGAAGCATGTACATACAGAGTTATGTAGAAATTCTATGATAAACTTATTACTCTGCCTATTATTTATCAGAAACCTAAGCCAAAGAGGATTGAAAGGGAAGAACACAAGATATCACGGCTGGAGCACTGCTAATAGAAACCAAACATTTTAAAAATTATTTTTTTTTTCTTGACTAAATGGTGAATTTGGTTGTATTGCAAATGCTTTTTTTTTTCTTGATTGTAGTTGTAGAGTTTAGGTATATCTTAATACGTGAACTTTAAAAGGGATCTACAAAAAGGACAGACTAGATGTTGACTTTTTTACAATACTTCTGTAGATTTTGTGTTCAGCTAATTTGCCTGCATCTAGTTAAGTTTGCAACTTTCTAGGTTGCCTGGAGAATTCTTATGCCCTGTTCAGCCTTTTATTCTGCTTTTGTTTGTTTGTTCATTTGTTTGACTATTAGAAAACTTTTGATACTGCTGTAATAGAAACAGATGTAATATATCAACATATAAAAATATAAGTTGTTGTGTCAAAGTAGCACAAGTTGTCAGACCTATTTCCAAGCCTGACAAAAAACAGGGAGGTAGGGGTAGTCATATGTAAAGAGCTGCTTGGAATTCATCACCTCAACAACTGAAATCATTATTCCTAATTGTGGATAATCAACAAAGAAAAGAATTAAATATGCAGTTTTATTTAACAGAATGCTTTGAAGATGTACGGAATTCTTTGTGAATTATTCATGCCCTTTAAGACCAGAAACTTTGAAACAAAAAAAAAGGTAGGGAATTCTGCAGGGATGTGCCAGTTTAGAAACAAAGCATCACTCCTGCTACATGTAAATGCACCTGAAGTGGGACAGCAGTAACATCAGGGAAAAAAAATAAAATAATAAATCTTTGGTAAAAAGTTCGTAGCAATGTAGTCGATCTTTTCTTCCAAAATTAAATTATTCATTTTGTCCTTGATCAATTCCAGTTAACATGTATTTGTGAATCTCAACTATTTCTCTAAAACATAAAAGTAACTCGCAGAGAAAAAAAGTCACACTTGGGGGAAAAGAATCAAGAAAACCCTGCCACAGTGTAGCCTTCTCCATCTTATTGCCCCCACCAAGCATCTCTGATGAAATAATCCCTTCAATGACTTTGGCACTGACAAGTAATTTAAATTTTCGCTGCCTCTCTCAGTACTTATTTTTAGGCTGTATTAGGTACAAAATTGAAATAAAAAAGGAGAGGAAGTATTGGAATATTCGTTCAACTTGGGGTCACTGGTTGAACAGTAGTAGGTGTATTGTGAACTGTCAGGTGAAGCCTTAGGAGGGACAGGTGACACCTCTGTCACCGTATGCAAACTACCACATGCTCCCTGCTGTGGTCTGCACAGAAAGAGTAAAGTCTGAATTAATTTTAAAAAAATAATAATAATGTTATGTCTGCAAATAGAGTCCCTAGTTTTGCAGTCCAAACTGAAGGCGATTAGAGTTCTCTAGTGCTTAAAATTGATCCTTGTTTGAAGAACTGTGACTTTGTGGATTGGACAAATAGTCACTGGGGTACTTATTGTAGTATATGCTGAACAGTTTGTCGTTACTGAGGAGGCCCAACTAATGGAGGCCTTACAGCTTGCTTTCAACTGTGATATTCTAGTGTTTGTTTTTCCCTTACTGATAGAGAGTGCATGAAGCAAAGCGTTCTCCAGAACTGATATTTCTGTCTGGTTTTCATGGTGCTTTGGTGACTTTTGGATCATCTGCAGCAAACAGATTTCATCTAACATTTTTAATTTCTCTGAAACTTACATGCAAACTGTTTATGATCAGCATCCAGAAGCAGAAATACTTCTGTGAATGTTCCTACAAACAATCAGTTCTGCTTTCTGTGTGTGTGCTAGATATCAGCATATCTCCTCTCATTCCCAAGGATGAACAGAAGAGGACACCCTGAACTATACAGGTGCCTCATAGGCATGGAAAAGAAACATGATGTGTCCGGTTACAAGCTAATGCCAGGACATTTTCGCAATCCAGGTTGTAAAATGACAGTTGGCTGAGAAACTAAACAGAACATAAATGTGTTAGTCTTAAAATACCTCTTTACCACTTGCTACTTCTTTCCAAAATATGTATATATGAAAAAATAGTTTGGAGGTAAGATTTATACAAATGAAACTGTCTGAGCACTAAGCCATTTTTGGAATTACCACAGTGTGTCCTGCACCAGTTCTTTTCCATTTTACATGCATACAGAGAAGGTCAAGCGGTGAATTAGCAGACAGCTTTGATGGTGCCAAAGACAACAACCTGCTTCAATACATTATCAAATAATAGACTATAAATTATGTACGCACTGAAATGCCAAGCAGCGAACAGCATTTCCACTGCTAAATAGAATCACCGAATTCATTAGAAACTGCTAACCCTGATGATGTATTTCTTCTGAGGAGTCTGAACATTAACTATTTGTCACCAACCTTCCTTTCCTTTTTGTCTCTTTACCAAATGTGCTCATTTTTTGATCACATTCCCCCATTATGCGATTCTCCATCAAGCCCTTTCTCTATCATACAGAAGCTGTATTTCAATCTATGTTTAGACCAATTCCATAACCTGAAAGACATCCAAGGCACTAGCCAAGGCAGCTGTAGAGGAGCACCAAATAAGAATAAAAATGTTGATTATGCAAAGCTCAGGTGCAAAATGCCCCCAGATTGGTCTGTCATCAGGGAGTTCTAATCCTTTTTGTGCTGGTTAGGTCCAGATCTTTCACAAGCAGATGATGGAGAGCTGACAAAGCCAGAGCTCTGCACACATCTTTATATTACCTCCTAGCACAGAGACCTGCAGCCTGTGGGAAATAGGAACCCCAGCTGGCTAGGGCTTCAAGCATCTGTGGTAGTGAGAAGGTGTCAAGGGAAATGGAAACTAAAAACATTAAAGATGTAAAAGACAGATTTTACTAGAAATTTAACTATGATTTTTATTTTTATCTATTTATTTATTCTGGAATGGGGAAGTGTTAAAGTAAATAGGACAGAGAGAAAAGAATTTTAAAGGGCTTTACACACTTCTTCTTACATGTTCCTTGTAAGTCAGTCTGTATTTCTAGTTTGGTTTCTGTTACTTTGTAAATGGCAGCAAATTCTGTCCAGCATCTTCTGGTTCCTGGCGGAGTCTTTCCTGGAACTGGGCTGTTTGCTTCCCATCCTCCGATTTCCTGCAGCCTGTGCTGCAGTCCACCCACTCTGGAATATTTGCCTTTGCTGCTACTGCTATTCCCTGCATGGTCACAGCCTTCTCTTCCAGAGCACACCCTGATCTTCCCCAAGGAAGACATCATCTCCTCTCCCTTCAGAAGGTATTTTCATGTCAAGTCTCCTTACAAGACCACAAAACATAAGTAGAAACACCAGGACAGATGCTCCCCGATGGACCTGCTATGTGGTCTGCACAAGTTTATTTCTGATCTCTTCCACCAACATTGACCACCAATGTCACCACCAGTGCCATTGCTTGCAGCATCTGGCATGTAAGTGACCTAGTGTGTGACAGTGATCATTACATTTTAGGAAAAATAAGTATAATCCTATGCAAAATATTTTAATTAGACCGAGGAGGAAGGATGTACAGCTGCACTGAACTGCAACTTACCATTCCCAATGGCAAGTTTTGAGCACTTCAGTTTCAGGGATTGAAACCACCTCATTAGTGGTTGGATACATTTTTATGTATCCAAGTCAAAGAAGTCTTCTAGAAGCTGAAGCCTCCTTAAAAAGGTACGCTTTTATATCCAAGCTTATTTGTAAAGAAGTTTGCAAATGCTGTAGTCAGACAGTATTCTGCTAATGCAGTGGTTATACAAACAGGGACAAGTAGTGTGACATGCAAAATACCATCATCATTTATTGACAAAATGTTTCATCAACTCAATGGACTATGTATAAATTAAGCTAAAAATAAACAAACAAAAACCAAAGTAAATATTAATGAACAAAATCCATAGTCTAGCATAGCAGTGGGTCCCTCTTTAAGTCTGGCAAATAGCTTGAATATTAGGTGCATAGAAGGAAGGACTCAGAGGTATTTGCAGAGCCCTATAGGGAAACACAGTTGTTTATATACTGTTTTTATAGACTGCTATCAGTACATTATTTTGCAGAGCCACTAAAGCTCAGTGAAGTCA
The DNA here is from genome assembly GCF_013377495.2 of Cygnus atratus. Classification (NCBI taxonomy): domain Eukaryota; kingdom Metazoa; phylum Chordata; class Aves; order Anseriformes; family Anatidae; genus Cygnus; species Cygnus atratus. Next base: position 104,851,089 of record NC_066364.1, on the reverse strand, counting down.
TTACCAAAGGATAAAAAGAATAAAGTTAAAATACATCAGAAGTACAGGGTATGAGACCTTTGCCTCTGAACATTTTACTTTCTATACCTTTTTCTTTGAGGGGACTCTGCTGTTCCTAAAAGCATCTCTCTTCTTTACATGACTGCAAGCAGCTTTTAAGACAAATTAATTCTTAAAAAAAAAAAAAAAAAAAAGGCATCTTTTTTTCTGTGTTTTTTTTGTTGCTGTTTTGGGGTTTTTTTTTGCATTTTATCTGGATAATTCACTAAATAGAGTAATTTTGTTAAAGCCTCTAAGGCAAGGACAATTTGTGAATTAATTTCTCTACCAGCCTGAGAAAAGAAACCATCAAGAGAGCATTCCATGTCCTGTGGCACTGTGTTTTTGTAAGAGGACATAAGGTAAGGGACACATATGTTTCATAGCTGAAGTTTGCTCTGATGGTTTGTATGCTCATGATAATTTGCCAGTAATGTTGCTTAAGGCAAGGCTGTGGTAGTTTTGCCTCTTATTTCAGGTGGCCTTGCTTCCTTCTTCTTCAAGGAAGCTTGAATCATTGGAGAAATGTGTTTCTTCCCTTGTTTACTTCACAAACCAAGAGAGTGGAAGTCTTCTTTCAGTTACAGTTGCTCAAAAGTAGAAAGCTTAAATAAAGGATGAAGAAAAAGAAAATACTTTGAAGTATTTTCTCCAAAACAGGAGATGCCATCCCCTGCCAGTTTAAGCCCCTAACTAAGGAATATTCTCAATCAAGTGCCCAAGTTTAAGCATGAGCTGTCATTTTAATGTGCATGAAATAATTCAGATGCATAAAATTAGACATGTACTTGGCAAGCAATGATTTCAACTCTTGGTAATGAACCACTGTCCTTGCGTGAATTTGGAGGTAGTAAGGATATATGACTCAAGAGCTAACTACTAGAAAGTGTCTCCGATTTCTAGAATTATCAGTTTTAGTGTTTAGAATTCCTTACAAGACAGTGAGCATATCAGAAAGACTTATGAGGTTTAACTAAATACAGTATTCCAATTAGCATAGTAGAATGTCCTCAGCTACTGAAAAAAGCTAATACTCTTTAAGTCAGGATTGGCCTTTGTAGGGTTTCACATGCCTAAAAATGGTGACAGTGTGTATGCTAAGGACCCGCTATTCTAAGAACCCACTATTCTGTCTCCAGGTGTGCTAATAAATGGATACCTAAAGAAGAGGAAAAGCAGGGAAAACTTACATGATGGGGAAAACTTACATATATAGAGATTTCCTAATTCTCTTCTTTCCAGCCCATTTAGCAACCCTAAATCATCTGTCTTCCAAGTAATCGTCCAATCTTCCCTTGAATTAGTGTCCACTCTTGCATCCACAATATACTTCAAGAAAGAATTGCAGAGTTACACGAGTCTTTTGGTTTAGCTCCTTCTGAATTAATTTGATCCCCCTTAGAACTTTGACTAGAGGAGACAGTAAAAAAAAGTCCAATTCTTAATTTGTAGATTTGTACCAAATTCTTCTATATCAGCTTTTTTCATAGCCTCTTTACTTTGATTCATGTGTCTCAGCTAGTTTTTTGTCCTGGTTGGAATTGTCCCATTTCTACCAAAGCTATTTGACTTCCTTAAAATCCTTTGATGAGGGACTTAGTCAAAAGCCTTTGGGGAATCCAAGGAGGCTGTATCAACTAGATCCTCCTTTTCTGCACATTTGTTGACCATTTGAAAGCATTCCAGAGGATCTGAAAGGCAGGATTCCCCTTTGTAGTTCCTCATATGTCTGGCATTTTTCTGTGTTCTGTAATTTCATCCTTTAGTGTACAGTTTCTGATAATTTGGTCAGTGCTCCGTCACGATTACACGCCTGTGATTCTCCAGGTCTCCCTGGGACCTTTTCTTTAGGGTTGACATTACAACCATTCTTCAGACTGGAGGAAGTTTTAAGCGGATACTTTAAGTGGGTGTTACCATTAATAACTCAACTTCATGATCCTTAAGTTCTCTTATACCTCCTTGGCAGCTGCCATTTGGTTCTTCCGATAAGTTACCACTCATCTGGAGCTGAAGTTAACCAGTGTAATTGTATTTTCTGCCTTCACAGCCTTTGATTCCTCTCAGCACAAAGCGGGCACCATCACTGATCTAGTAGGGCAGTCAGTAACAAAGATGCCTCCTAACAGATATCCTTATTGCTAGAGGGTCTGTGGATGTGGTCCGATGTGACCACTTCATCCTCTGAAAACATCTAATCATTTGATACATCCAAAACATCCAGTGATGTTTCTTGGGCTAATCGTCCTCTACAAGCCTCTCCCCATCCTCTTTGTGGGCAGCAGCATTTAAAAATAAGTGTAAGCCAGGTTGAATGCTGGACCTTTTTCTGCATCAGGCCTGACCTTTTCCCATGCTGTGCCATAGTCAGTTCCCTCTGAACCGGGGTGGCAGAAGTAGGCTGATCTGAAAAGCCACATACAGTTGGAGCTGTGGAATCTATTGTTCCAAGCGTTTTGCAGAATGGGGTGGATTTGAATCTTTTAAATGAATCTGGCATTCCAATCTCATCGTAGGATCTGAAGACTAAGAAGAAACAATGTTTACTCTTCTGCCTTGTTCTGCTGCCAGAAATATGCCACATTGCCCTCTGACAAATCACTTGGAGACAAAAAAGAAGAAAAGGGATAAAACAGGAGCTGTTTACAGATTCATGGCTTAACTTTGGTGCTGTCACCTTCATATATGGCAGAAACATCACCTTCTCCTACGCACGTTGGAGAATTCACCCTACAACAGCTGTGGTTTGTCAGTGATGAATACCGGAGTTCGCAGTAGGATGTGAAAGTGTGAATATTGGCCATGATCAGCCCTGCAAACTTTTTCCTGCTGGAGCTGGCATACTTTATGACCATAAGTTGTATGACTTTATGGTGCTCTGTCAGATGATGCTAGCTCTAGATTTGGCCAAAATCCAAATCCTATATAAGGGTACACTTCAGCTGGGTTTCTGTTTCCCCCAAAACTGTAATTTCATAGACCTTTACGGTGGCTTATATATCATGGTTGTTATTCATCTTTTTTTCTTTAGGCATAGTTCTGCCTACTGTTATGCCAGTATGGCAAGGTTGCATAACCACCATGCAGAAGTGAAAGATTTCAGTTTCTTAGAGTTGCTTTTTTTTTTTCCCCCAGAATGCCTTTTTTAGTAATTTTCTTATTTTCTTTCTCATTCAAAACTCAGTTTTCTTCCCACAGTTCAAAGTCACCATTAGCATTTTGTAAAATCACTCCAAAGTGTATTTGAATTGAGGTATATTAGGGTGACCAGTGGCTTAATGGTTCAACAATAAAATACTGCTTGAATAAGCTCATGGGCAATAAGCAAGGTAAGAATAGTTCCTCATCTTGTCTGCTGCAGTACCTGAGGTCCCTGCAGGTAGTCGTTATTACAAGTTACTTCCATACACTGTTTGGCCAGATAATGCCTTGCAATTAGGTCTTAAGAGTAAGCAATGGAAAGCTCTCTATAAAAGTTGATTATGCTAGAGCTCAGCAACGTATCCATATCACTATTTTCCTAGATTTGTTGCCTTTTTGATGTCTCACTGTTGCTGCTCTGATATAGAGGCAAGCTCTTTAGCCAGACTGCTGCAGGCCAAATCTTCAGCCATGGTGCTCTGTCATAGCTGCACAGAGGTCAAGGGAAATATGACCTGGCTTCTTGTTACTTACATTCCTTCATACTCCATGATGTTAGTTGTATCTCATTGGTACGTTTTCGTTTCAATTATTGTCATATTCATCTTCAAGTGGTATAAATAGTGTGTCAGCATTAACTCAAAGGATCCATTATTGGAATCTGTTCTGCCTCATGGATTTTGCATGGATGATGAAATGTTTATAGGGTCTGTGGGGAATAGCACAGAAACAGCAAACCCTGAAAGTATGGTGAATGTCAGTCCAGTCTGGGAAGATGTCTTCACTGTTCCATGTGGTTTCACTGCCATGTGTGGAGTGGCCAGACAGCACAAAATAGTTCCCAGCCGTAGCTGCATAGCTGAGCAGATGGAAACTGCTTTCGCCATGCAGGGTAGAAAATAAGTACAACTGGCTAAGGACAGCTCTACATGCCCAGGTTTCACAGATTATGGTGGGGTGAGGAATCTCTAACAACTGGGAAAGAAAGTTGATTTTCAGCTGTCCTGCATTCAGTAAGAGGGCATCAATATGTTGCCAGGAGTATTCTTTGAAACTACCAAAGGTAGTTTGTGGTTTGGGAGGGTGTAAAGTAATTTGCTTTGTTTTCAAACAAGCAACAAAAATCTCCCTGAGGCTGGGAACACAGTGCTTTCTCTCCAAGGGCACACCACACGTTATTTTGCAAACAGAGGCAAAGTCATTTTAGCCACATGCCAGGCCAATCAGAATTGATATGAGCAAGATTGGTTCATCGGATTGTTGTGCCTGAATAGTTCTCAGCTTAGCCCAAAAGGTTTTTTGTTGTTGTTGTTTTGTGTGTGTGTGTGTGTTTTTGTTGTTTTTTATTATTATTATTATTATTATTATTAGTTTGTTTTTTTCTCTTAGCCGGATGTAACATGATACGATGTGTCATTAGTGGACAAACTGTATCATACTAAACCACTTTGTGAGATTCAAAAGGATACAGAAAACTGTAGCAGAGGAATGAAAAAATGAAATATGCTGGTGGAGCATGGCTTTAAATTCTGCTTTGAATTTACAGTGTTCAATAGATTTATATTTTGGAGGAATATTTAACACTGTTCTCCTCTGATCCCTCAGTGAGCCATGCTCCAGAATTATCACAAGGGTGACAGCAGCCTGGAGACTCTTTCTGAGTGGAAGACATAATCTGTCAAGGTGTTTAGATGGGCAGGCTATGGAAATATGTTAGCACTTTTTTTTCTTTTTTCCCCACACAGGTCAGGATGTTCTGATACACTGGCCAGGTTTTAATCTGGGTAACTATACACCTCTGTGGACTTCAAATGTGGGTTCTATATAGTTTGGTTGAATTCTCTGAAGAGCACCTAAGTACTATGTAAATATCATGTGCAATGAAGATTTAGAGTCAAGCGAAAGATTAGGTGTTGACTGGGATGTGAGTGGGAGTGTCAGCACATCTCTGCCCTTCCTCAGGCTTCCCAATGGATGTCAGTGAGATCCCATCTACACAGGCAGTCAAATTTTAACTGTACATGCAGACAACAGTGCAAGTATCCAAAGTGGCAGTAGTTAAGCTAGGGAAGACCAGGAGTCATATGTCTGGTTTTGCAGTGTGGTACCCTGAAGCACAGCTTCCTGGCATATCACTGTATGAATATGCTTGCAGTGTGCAGATGTGTACCCCCCTGGGATCTGACTCTGGGGACCTCTGCTCTGCTTCCTAGTGGATCCACCCACCAGGCATGGTGGTTTTACCCAGCAGGGCAGCTGAGCTCCACCACAACCACTCTCTCACTTCCCCTCCTCAAAGGGAAAAAGGGTGAAAATATGATGAGAAGGACTCAAGGGTTGAGATAAGGACAAGGAGATCACTCAACAATTATCATCATGGGCAAAACAGACCCAGCATAGGGAGATTAGAGAAATTTATTACCTGTTACTAACAAGCTAGAGCAGTGAGAAACAACAAAAAAGCAAACTAAAAACACCTTCTCCCCAGCGACACTCTTCTACTTCCTCCTCCCAAGGGGCACAGGGGAACCAGGAATGGGGGCTGCAGTCAGTCCCTAACGCTTCATCTCTGTCACGGTCACTCTCTGCCCCTGCTCCACGCGGGTTCCCTCCCACGGGATGCCATCCTTCCCGAACTGATCCCACGGGGCTTCCCACACGCAGCAGCTCTTCAAGAATGGCTCCCACATGGCTCCGTACCACAGGGTCCATCCACCAGGAGCAAACTGCTCCAGCACAGGTCCCCCACGGGCAGCAGCTCCCCCCCAGACCCCCTGTTCCTGCGTGGGCTCCTCTCCATGGGCTGCAGCTCCGGCCCAGGGCCTGCTCCTGCGGGGTCTCTCCATGGGCTGCAGCCTCCTCCAGGCCACATCCACCTGCTCCACCAGGGGCTCCTCCACGGGCTGCAGCGTGGAGATCTGCTCCATGTGGGACCCAAGGGCTGCAGGGGGACAGCCTGCTCCACCAGGGGCCTCTCCACAGGATGCAGGGGAACTTCTGCTGCGTGCAGAAGTTTCCCCTATTTCAAATCTACTCTCACAAAGGCACAGACAACATTGCTCACTGGCTTGGCTCTGGCCAGTGGTGGGTCCCTTTGGAGCTTGCTGAAACTGGCCCTTATCAAACATGGGACAGCTTCTGGATTCTTCTCATAGAGGCCACCCTTACAGCCCCCTGCTACCAAAGCCTTGCCATGCAAACCCAATACACCAGGGTGTGGGTGTGCCATAAATTTCTCTGACCCTAAACCAGATGCATCTGTAAAGTGATGCTAGAGCTCTTTCTGTACCCAGAAGTAGGGATAAAAATTGATATTAGAATTGTGAGGTGCTTTATTAACATGATAACGAAGGCTATAAAAGTACCTAAGTGTGATGGAGAAGATTGTTTTTCATCACCTGCAGAATCTCATTAGTCTGCCAGCTGTTTCATTCTGTGCATTAAGAGCAACAGCAGGACCTTATTCTGCTCCTCCTCTCACAGAGAAATGTGACTGACCTCCTTACCATGTGCTGAGATCACTTGCAGACAGATGAAGAATGAGCCTCTCTGCCACCTTCCATGCATCTGCTTCCTGGCAGAAGAGGTGTCAAACAAAAACTACTGCAAGGAACTATTTATCACTGAATAGTCCTATAGCACCAATTCTAGCTTGCTGATGCAGCTGGAACCTGCTCCTTGTTTAGACATGCCCAACTTTCCTTTCAGTGCTCATTTGCTTACATTTAAATGTGTATGTCATTTTTCATTATTTTATATGCTAAGGGACAGATTCTGATTTTTTTAAGCCATGTTTGGCAGAACCTTGTTTCAAAAATAATCCTATTAGCTTCAGTGGACCTGGGGGAGTACAGTTGAATAGCAGTGGAATAATCCCAGCAGGAAGAGCAAGGAAAAGTGAAAGAGGAAGACAGCTGCAAGAGATTGAATCACTATTTAGATTTTAATGTAGCTCTACATCAGGTATTGATTGAATTTTTTTGTTTTGTTTTGTTTTTTAATTTGCTGCAAAAGCCTCAGCCAGAGTAGGAAAAACCTTGGCTGCCCTTCTAGGGATGCCTTGAAACAAAGATGCAATATTCATTCTCACTGTGTTGTGTTAAAAAGGACTCCATGATTCTTTGGCTCCTAATTATCACCTCAGGCAGCTTATTTAGCCTACCTGCCAGGAAGGTAAGAAGCATACAGCATACTGTAACACTCACAAAGTAAGTGGGTCACTTTTTAGCCTTCCTCTATCAATATTAATAAACTGCACTAATTGCACAATGCTTTCATTTTTTTCTCCTTTTTCTAAACCTGCTATAGGGATTTGCATCTTCTTTAGAGGCCTTAACAGATGTTAATTTGTATTCTTGTCTTTGTGGTGTTTTGTTTTGTCGTTTGGTTTTTCTTGTATTAAGTGCCAGAAAAAAAAAGATATGTATTTCCTAGAAGGATATTTAGTGCCTTTTATGTGTCAGTCAGGGCTAAGCTCTTCCTTTTCTCATGCGGAGGTGGTTTCTCCTAAGATGTAAGAGGTCGACAAAAGAGAAGGTATACATTGCAGCATGACTTGAAAATAAAGACAAAAGTAGAAAGTTAAGTGACCTATGGTATCTGTCAAGATATTTCCATTTCAGACAGCTTTAATATATTTCAGTGCTTGAAATGCTCATCCAGTTTGAAAGAATTTCAGTAAATCTAGTTGCTCTGGCCAAGCAACAGGTTGTCAGTGCTGTCCATAGGCAGGTCGTAAGTATTAGAGGAGTTAAGCAAGTTTTCCCTTTATGGATGTCTCAGCACTTCAGTCCTTGAAATTCCTCATGTGTGTTCTGCCAGGCTGCTTTCTTTCATTATTAGTATATGGTAATTACATTACATGTTATGGAGGCATTATTAGGATAAAGTTTTTTTAATTCATTTTATTTCATAATAAATTGTACTTGAAAATATTAATGAATTCTTGAATTTCAGTGAGTGAGACATTCAGGTTTGCTGCTAAACTGCACGGTTTTCTGGATGGCAGGCTCATGAACTTGGAAACAGTGGGCAGGAAGTACTGCCAGGCTATTTTTTCATGGATTAAAGACTAATGGCTGAGAAGTATATTGTAACCAGGCTCAAAAACAGCTGACAATGTAGGTTGGTGGAAAAGCATGAATAGTTGGCTTCTATTTTAAACATCCTGGAGAGACTGTTTTCTGAGCTATAAACAGGATAACAAAAAAAGGTCAGGTAGCAAGGGACATCAGGAGGTGTCCAGTCCCATCTTCTGCTCAAAGCAAGGTCAGCTGTGGAGTCAGGCCAAGTTGCTCAAGCATCAGGTCTTTTAAACCACCAAGGAAGGAGACAGCACAACCTCTCTGCCGACCTGTGCCACTGCTTGAATATCCTCAGGGTTTGTCCTCCGAGGTTCAGGGCTTTGCATTTGTCCCGGTTGAATTTCACCACATTCTTGTCAGGCTGTTTCTCCAGTCTGTCTAGGCTCCTTGGAAACTGGAAATTAGATCCTTAATTCCTGTGGATTTTTAATGAGGTTTAGGTACCCAAGTTTTCTGGTGTATTCCCATTTAAACTATTTCTCTACAGATAATAATGACACGAACAATGGATGGTTGCTATTATTATGGATATGTCTACCTTATGGTACAGTTATGCAAGGTTTCTCTTGCCTCACACCTCTGGCCTTCAGATACACTTTGCTGATGGTGAAAGGCATTAGAGAAGAATACGTCATACAAAGTGAGATTCTGGGCAGGCTTCAATGCCTTTTGTGTATTCTTTTGTTCTAGTCAAACCCATTCACAGACCGTGCAAAGGAAAATTATTTGCATAACTGTGCTTTTGCAGACATATGAAAGAAACCTAGGCTGTACCTTATTATTGACCAGTGGCGAACAGACTCAAGCCTGCGGAGTATTAGATGGGGTGGCAAGGCCTATTCTTTGGTTTCTGTGCTGCCTCTTGCATAAGATTTCTTTAGTCCTAAAATACATGAGGTGCTTATATCTTTAGACCACCTCTGAAAAATTGTGTAGATGAAAGGCTAGGCAGGACCTTGCCCACCATCAAAGCCACAAAAGTATCAGGCAGAGTGAAATAGTCATAATTCCCCTGACCCCTAGATCATAATGCAAGTGAGTTCTCACTGCAGGAAAGCATCAGCAAAAATGTTAGAGGGAGTTGAGACTCTTCCATGCTGGGAGGTGTCATTCCCTAGTTTAAATGGATAGGCAGGACCATTTACATCAGATGCTAATTAGGTTTTAAGGTGGGGCAGGGAGGCAGCAGTAACAGGAGGCACAATGCAGTTGGTTATTGCTTTATTACCTGTAATGCTGTACAGCATGCAGCTCTGTGGTCTGCAGAGGTGCTATTTGGTAAGGGAATTGATCACGGTCAAGTTTTGAAGTCAAAGGGCAGACAGTCACAAGACATCTGTGTGAGACTAATTCCATACAGATTTTAATCCTTTCTTTATACCAGTTTGCTCTCTTCTTGAGTGAATGCACTCCCTCTGGTGGCTCATTTACTATCTCCATTTCACTTCTTTTTCAGTTAAGGCTGCATGCAAGCAACTGGCTTAAAATTGGGAGAGCTATAAGGTTATGCTTTTATTAGGCTAGCTTAATGTTTTATGTTCTCAGCGCTGAGGGCACAGATAAAGTTCTGTTACCATAAAAGTCAGTCAAAGAAACTCTCTAAGACTCAATTGTAATTTTAGAAAACAGGTATTCTTTGATTGTGGCACTGGACATACAATTGAATTGTTCATGCTGGACACACACCATGCTGAATTGTTCAAGCTACAGGGGTTATATGCTATTGGAATATACATATTCATTAGATTTCCAAGAAATAATTAACATATTCGTAACATTTCCTGTAACTTGTTAAAATATGTAAATGTCCTTGACGCACGTGCATTTCTTTCTACTGGTGGTCTTTGGAGGTCTTCTGGTTGTGGTAGATAGTCGTGTCACTGTGTTCGGTGGCTGAACCCAGTTCTTGCGCATGCTCAGGTCATCTCCTTCTTCCTTATCTTATTGTTTCAACTTAGGCATGCATGCTAAGCTAAGTCATTTATGTATCCAAGGACCTGTGCATACCATGAGTTCCTCACCTCTTCTTTTCAGACACATCCTCCAGGCCTGGGTTATCTTGTCCCCCCTCCCCGATCCTGAGATACAATTCTGCATGGTCTTACAGATAACGCTGACTAATTAGTGAGTAAGATGGCACCATAGATACAAAGTTTCTAGACTTTCTTCTATGTAACTAAACATAGTAAAGGTTTGGCCTATCTGTTCATAAAATTTTGTTCTATTAGTCTATCAGGGAGAGAGCCGTATGTCCTTCTGACACCGTATCTGTCTAGCCATTCAAATGTCTTTTAAAATAGTCTCCATTCATGAAAAAATAAAATTTAAAAACAACAAAACCTGTTCAAAAAAAATTTCTGAGAAGGAAAAACCATTTTTTATCAGGTAAATATTTTGTTGGCCTCAGTGACCCACGCTTTTAAAACCCAAGTTGATCGTTCACAAAAGGTAAATCAATGATGAGTCCAACTCCCTCTTATTATTTTTCTCTTAGGTGTCTATCTGTTATGTTTCACACTAAGTTTTTCAGGGCAGAAAATGCAGAAAATTTTCTGATCATAGCATGGTAGGAAAATAAATGCCATTACTCCCTGCAAAGCCTACAGAAAAAAAACATGCTGGAAACCATCAAAAGAGTGAAAAATCTTCACTCTGAATTATGAACTACTTTTGGATGTGGTTTGCATGTCATCTGTTCATACAGGCAATTTATTTGCCTGAACATTTTATAGAACAATTATAGTTGAGCAAAGCCAATCTTACAGTGGTATTCAGTAATTAAACACTATTCTGAGACTAGGAAATATCATTAGAAAGAGTGTTTACTTAATTAGATATCATGTTATGTTTCAAAACAGAGAAACACATGCAGAAACTGCTGCAAGCTTGCTTGCTTGTAGGTTGATGTACTCCAATATGCAGTAAACATTCTGCTGTGCAAGAAAACACTGTTTCCACAGCTCCAAAAGTTATATTTAGGTGCTGAGTTGACCATGTCCTTGCACTGCAGTGGAAGGACTTTGAGTCATTTTGGTGTATATGAGGCAATTTTAGTTAGGACAAGAGGGAAAGAGCTGGGATGTTTCCTTTTACTTCTCGTTGTATACCCAACAATCCAGGCGACAGGCACCTTGGTCAGAGGGTAACATCTACAAAACACCTCAGTTCCTTCGGCTCAGTGCTTGCATAATTAGGCCAATGCTAATTTAGAGGCCAATCCTATTAACCAGATTCATTTACCATTGTCTTTAAAAAGAGCTCTCAGTGACCATATAACACTGAATTAACTGTCTATCCCAGAAGTCATCTAATTACGTAATTTACAATATCATTGTTGAGTTTCTGTCATAATTCACTTGATTGCATGTTTGTTGCTACAGTGCATCAATTTGAGGAAATTTCTGTTTCCTTACTCGGGAAAACAGTTTGCACTCTCAAGACCAATTTGCCAGCTGGAGCATAGTTCTTCAACAAAAGGATGCAAAGGCTCTTAGAAATATCTGAAGGCATCATCATCTCTGCATTTATACTTTCACTAGTATGTATGTCAGTGATGACACAACACAATTAACTATCTCCACGAGAGGTCCTTGCTCTGAGCATCTGAGCCTCTGAGGGCAGCAGAGTATGTAGTTGGAGCATGTCTATGGAGGCATTAATTTGCCCCCTGTGTTGCTTTGAACAAGCTACTGAGGAAAAGGTAAAAAGCCCTGTAGTGACATAAAGATGCAGGACATACATGTGACTAGCTTTAAGTAGCTGTCATGGATCTCCTGCAACAGGTCCTTTGGGTTTTCAGGCATCTTGTTTGTTCTAACATGGTGCTCAGGAAGGGCTTGTGAGTCCAGCCATCCAGGAAGAGACCAGGAAATATCTTGGCATTTTTTTTTCCTCCTTTTCATGGGTTTTCATCCTGGGAGGAGACAATTGTATTCCTGAACTGGTAACACAACTGTAAAGGGAGGATCATCACCTGATTAATTAATCCAGGGGGCTTTAGTGACATGGCTGTATGTTAATTGACAATAATGAGCAGAAATCTGGAGAGAGATACCTGGTTCATTGAATTTAATGATAACTGCATATTTCCCTCAAAGTCTTACCTCCATAGTATTTTGACAGAATCATGGGTTTAGGCACTTTTGTATTATTGAATAATCAGCGTCTCACCTGTTGTAAATGAAAGTGGAGCACTGTGTACCATACTGATAAAAATGCCTCACCAAACAAAAACAGGAAGGAGACAACCTCCCTCCAATTTTTCTTTATTAAACTCATAATTTGTTGCTGGGCCTGACCTGATGTTTTAAAATGTCTCTGTTTCACTAACTGTTTTAAAATAAAGCACACTTGCATGGTTTTGAAAGTCATTAATAACTGAAAAGATCCCTAGTGATATTTTTTAATCTCCTGACTTGTGCATATAGAAAAATTGTTACTATGATCTGCAACAAATTTTGTAGTTTGATATATGAAACCCAAAGTTAATCAAATTGCTATGTCTTCACATTTGTCCTATTTATTTTGACATTCAGAGCATGTTACCGCTTTTTAAACTTTGTTGTAAATATTACTATCCATTTCATCAGTATAACATGACCATTTACACTGATATATTTCAGGATGAAGAGATATGGCTTACATTCATTTGTAAATAAATGAAAATTACTGAGGTCTCATTTTTGGTGGGTTTTGTTTTTCTTTTTTGTTGTTGTTTTGTTTTCTTAACTGACTGTAGCTGCAGAAACTGAAAATTTACTACTGAAAAAACAAACAAAACCAGAGAACCTAGTATGAGTTGTCTTCCTGGCCTTTGCTTAAATCATGAAGGGTCTAGCTAGTTCAGCTTTCAGTGGAATTCAGCCATTTTTTTCACTAAATGGGAATTTGTTTGACCATAAAACTTACTCCTGCAGTTTTCATCCCATTGAACAGGAAGGAAAGTAAAAGTTATGCTCATTAAAGAAGATCTTGTAGGTCTAAGATATTTCAAAGAAAATAATACGTATATGAAAGTATTTTCCAACCTAGATGATTGTATGATTCTGTTCTGTATATTCCATATTTCATATATGCATATATGAAAAGAACAAGGAAAAAGTCATTTTTTTTAGTAGTCAGTCTGATTCTTACACTTACAAAGATGTCTTAACAAAATGGACTCTGTATTTCACACACATAGCTAATTTAATGCTCTTACAATTCATTACAAGCCTACCATTGTTAGAAAGAGATTGTCATGATTTTTTTTAAATAACTTTTTCTGTGTAAATATCACCCTTCTCATCCTGAGTAGGCTTGTGTGACTGGGGGAAAATAGCAAATATTTGGTAAAATTATGGTAACTGTTAAGGTAACTTAAAGAATTAGTTGAGTTATTTTTAAAAATAACTCAACTTCACTCAGAAATATGTGTATTTTGATACTTATTTTAAAGTTGAGAATGGTGGAGTCTTTCTACCAGCTCCTTATAGAGAAAAAGATGCTGTCTTGTGTCTCATTAGCTTTACTTACATTTTTGATTATGGAGGAATTGGGGGGGGGGGGGGGGGGAGGAAAAGAAACAGCAGTTTAACAGGTACTTTTAACAAGATTAAAATCCTTACAAGCAATCTGAAGAAGTAAGTGTGAGTCAATTTCAGCAGTTACCCATGGAAATCCATCTACTGAGTTCACTTAACAGGCAAGCACCCTAACAGCTCTGTGTATCTGAAACAGCCATTTACAGACTAAAACAAACAAATGAAAACTGTGTATCTCTAAACTCTCATTTCAAGTGTCTTCTAGACAAATCCTGGTTCCAGATGATAGACTGGTGCAGAATGACAGAGACAGGAAAGAGTTAGTAAGGTCCCTTCCACAAGGATTAATATTTGTAACAAGAAAGAAAATTTAACTCAGTCAAAAAGTAAATAGACAAGGACTCAAAGATGGGATTCTGTGTTCAGGCCTTATGATGATATTCTTGAAGCTGGTTTCCTCCTGTTGTGTCTCAAATCTGTTTATTTTCCAGATGATGAAATTAGGTTACTGGTCTCCAAAGACCTTTTGGGTTGTGGCATTTTCTCCCTTTGTGTTTCTTTAAAGATGCCGAGGAAGAAAGGAAAAGAATCAGCAAGTGCATGTAGAATAATCACAGTTAAAAATAAAGGTGCGTTATTTAGCTTTAGCTTCAGGGTTATATAGCTTTTAGCCCATCAAATAGATGACATACCTTATAAAATACAAATACATATATATATATATATATATATATATTTACCTAGGAGCAACATAAAAGCAGGGACTCTTGGATTCATGAAGGGAAGTACAAATAGTACCTCTCCTTCGGTGGCAACAGTGCCTAGGCTCTAGGACATGAAAATACTTTCTTGTCTCGTCTTACCGAATAAAACATGCAAAATATAGCTGAGATGGAAGGCCCCTTTTCCAGCGTAGATATGCAGTGCACCAAAAGCACTCTAGTCCATTCAGCTGGGGCCTGTGATTTCAACGCCACTTAAAATAGAAAGTAATATTATAAAATAAATATTACAAAAAATATATTATAAATTTTATCATGGAAAACCACCATCACTTCTCTCCATCCCAACAGCAAGTCCATAAAGGATCTCTGACCATGAAGTGAAACTTGCTCAGAAGGCCTCCCCTAAGAGTCACGTGCTCTGTTTCAGCTTTTAGGGCGGATCTTCGACACAGGGAGACTCTCTGAGTTGCATCGTGAGGTCTTCACACTCCTTCCTTCTAGATGGAGGATTAGGGGACAGATGTGAAGACAGAGATGTTCTTGGTTCTCACGTGCTCGCTGATTCTCCTGGCAAGCTGCTCCAGCTGCCAGCACCACGCATGCCACTGTGCAGGCAGGATTTTCATCTGTCAGGAGAGCAAGGTGGTCCAGCTTCCTCGGGACATCCCCACCAATGCCACTGAACTGTAAGTGGGGAGAGGGAAGGGTTGTGAGCAGCAGCCTTCTTGCTGGCTTTCAAAATAAACTGCTGCCAAGGATTGGGTTTGTAGGGGTCACTGGGGAAACTTACACCAGCTGTTGGAAAAGCACAGAGCTTACTCTGACACTCAATTACGGCTTGAAGCTCTTCTCCCTCACTCTTACCATGCTCACTAAAATCTCTGTTAAGAAAAGATGCAACATGCTATAATGCAAAGTGCAGAGTAAATTTTAAACAGGATTCTTTGGTACTGTGACAGCATCTTAAAGTATAAGGTCTAAGCTTTCTTTACAGCTTACTCTCACATTGTCAAAGCACGTAGTACAACTTGTCTGCCCCAAACAACTTGGTGAGCATTTCTGTCTGTGCTGCAGGAGCTTTCTGAAGGTTTGGGCTTATTTGCCAAGAAGCAGCTTATTGTTTTCTGTTTGGAAATCGTGAAGGCATTAAAGAAAGGGCTGCAATGAGGTTCAGAGAGTGACTCTCTATCAGAGGAGCTGCATGACTGAGTTGAAGAGAGTGAACCGTGTAAAGATACAATATTGCACTACTCAAAGATTTTTTATCTTAAATCTTACTCTTTGTTTTCCATAAAGTAACATGAACAATATTGTATGGCAGCTGTTTTCTGTGTCACTAGAACAGGCAAGCAAGAAAACTAATGCTATGTCAAGCACATAACTGCAAGTGATTGTTTTCTTTATCTTTTTTTTAAAAAGCAATTTATATTACCCCTTGCCTACACCCACAGGTGTCTGGCATCATTAGGCCCTAACACAAAAAATGAAAGGAGTCGTCCTTGATAAACCCTTTTATTAATAACTGAAGTGGCAAGCTTGGAGGGAGGATACAAGGAAGAATGATATGTCCCTAGTTGAAAAATATGTCCCTATAAATATGTCCGTATCCTGACCTTACAGACCATATATATTCGCGGTTAATGTCCCACAGTTTTCCTAGCACAGAAGTTTTGTTTCAATCAGAAGTAGTAGTTGTTATGCTCACTGAATAAGCAGATTGTGGTGAAAACTTGAGAAAAATGCCTGAATTAACCACATAAGGTCAGTAAAAGTTTAAATCATTCTCACAACTAGAGGAAAAAATAATCCATCCATAATTTGGGTCATCTGAATCTTACATGAATTGTGTTCCAGGCACACACTGCTAATTTTGTTTAATTTTGCTGTGATTGTTTCTTTAGATTACACAGTTAAGGGCTGCCTTCCAGGGATTTAAAAAACAAAAACAAAAAAAAACTTTATTTTTGCAAAGAAGTAGAATTTTAAATCACCAAAAACACCTGCCAGTAAAATGGGGTTTGTTTCCAGCAGATCCTTGTTAACTTCTCTAGGGTTTTTTAAGGTTGCTAATTTGCTGGTTCTTTGGCACAACTGTGTGTTTCCGAGACAGGCTGACTACAACATTCTGTGACTGTAAACAGCAGCTGAATTCTTTCTTCTTGCAGTGTTGTATAAATATTGCAGTTTGAATCTCTTGCCTTGACTCTCTTCCCATTTACACCAACTTTTGTTTCCTCAGGGGGCAATTTTTGTCCTGTTAAATCACCATAGCCCTGCGATTAATTTCAGCACAGCTTAAGAATTCGTCCATGAAAACTCTGTAGACTGTAGTGTTAACGTGACAAAAAAAACAGGTGCATTAGCTGAGGAGTTTTAAAGTGACAGACAAACCTTAGATCTTCATTCAAGGTCAAAAGGGTATTCTGGAATGGTGTCTTCCTAAGCTGAATACCCAGTGGGTTGTTTCAGCTGACCGAAACACTTTACCACTCCAGGTGCTGTTGCAAATGCACTGTTGGTAACAGAGAATAAGATCTCATCATGTTTCTTCCAAACACCTCAAGGAGTCAAAAGGGCTTTAAAACCAGCGTAGCAACTTGAGTGTAGATGGCAGTGGCATCTAAGGATCCTCTGTAGCACATGAGCACAGATTTCTCCCTGCCAAGTACAGCTCCTGCAAGGTGCTTTTTTCGCTTAAGAAGTTAAGAAGTTCAGAAGTCATTCTGAACATGCTGGATATGGTTTATGGTTAGACATACGTGTGTGTGTTGTTCAGTATTCTTGGAGCTCTTCACCTTCTATGAGAAGGTGGTCTAGACAGCTTTCCTAAGCTACCCTAGTGCCACTTAGATGATGAAAAACATGCACATGAAAGCATTGGGATGAAAAACATGCACGTGAAAGCATTGGAGAGAGAACAGCATAAGCGTCAAGCACTTCTGTTTCTGTGTGTTTCTGTTTCTCTACAGATATTTAAGTTGGGACAGTGTATGTGGCATTCGTAAGTACTATGTTACTTAGTAAAAAATCTCAGTATAAAAATATTGTCCTCACAGAACCACCAGCTGTATGCTGTACAGCAGTGCAAAGTTCACACTCCTGATACAAGAGCTGGGGCTCTGCTCCTGATTGGATTAGCACCAGCTTTGGCAAGGGTGGCACAAAGGGAAAAGGGGTTTGATAGAAGTAGGTACTGAAATGACTGTGAAAAATACATAAGGCTGTGACTTAAAGGACTGGAGACAACCCATGGGAAAAGGGAGGCAGAAAGTTGAGACGGAAAGCTTAGGATCATTTGTGTCAGTGTGTTAATTATTAATCACCTGGGGGGGGGGGCTCTGGAACAACTAATTATGGCAGTTCACTCCTCGAAGATTTAAAACAGTTTTAAAAGCCAATGTTAAGCTTATTAGTCCATTCTTACTATTCACTGAGATTTCATTTAGTCATTGGAGATCTTAATTAGAGAAAGTAACGTAAACAAAAATAACTTGTTCTCAGAATAGAAGGGATCCTTCCTAAGACTTAGCAAACTGCTTTAAGCAGAAATGTATAAATGTCAACTGGGAATACAACTAGAAATGCTAGGAAAAGCTTACTCATCTCTTACAGTACCCTTTCTTGCTTTTGGGTTTCTCATCTGAGAAGAGCCTTAAACCACTCTTAACCCAGGGAAGTAGAGAGCTGTACACCAGCAGTTAGGGGCACCCATGTGGGCAGTAGAATATACCTCTTTGACAAAATAAAGCAACAGTACAAGGCAACTTTGTAAGGGAAGTGGGAGAGGGCTGCTTGGTCCAATTCTACTTGCAGTTGGCAGAGTTATGTGAGAGAAATATTAATATCAGTGTTTTATCTGCATCCTGTAATCAATGCTATTATAAAAAAGTATTATGAAATCAAATTTGGTCATACAGTATTCATTATAAAGAGAAACTGTCTCCAACTTATCTAATTTCCTGATTTGCTGCTGCTGCTCCTAAAGGTTACTGTCTTGACGATTAACTCTCCTTAGCTGATATAAAAGTGAAGCAGCCCAAAGCAGCAGGGAGATGTGGACCAGTAGATACCTTCTGCTTTCCTGTTTTCTACACCACGGAGATGTTATAAGAAACATCTCTTGAGAATGGAGGCTCCTCAAAGAAAGCTTGCAAATGTGCCACTCAGCTAATTAAAAGTTCCCTTGTGAGCAATTGTTTAACATGTTAGCAGGCCAGAGGCTTCAGCAGGGGAATGATGCCAGTTTTAGAAAGGAGCAACTAAGGTGATTGAAATAATTGATAACAGAAATGGTCCATTGTTTTGCGCCCATTGAAATGCTGCCTGAGAGAGAGGAAAGTTGCAGGTAAAATAAGTAAGGCTTAGGATTGGTCACGTGTTGTTTTGTATTTTAAAATACCTTCTCCAGCTTCACTAACCAGTTTAGCCATCGACAGAGCAGTTTAGATGTATGTTATGCAGAAGGTTTTCTCCCAACTATCTGCAAACTATAAACAGTGGTATTTTTTCTTGCCCTTTGGATAGGTGTTTTTGTACAACTGCTCAAGGATATTTATTTTAGACTATCAAGTCAAGGCTGGGTAGACGTCTGCCCACTAGAACAGTGGCTGCCTTGAAATAGCAAGTTCTTTGTTATGAACTAAATGAGTCAGATGTGCTTCCCCGAGACACAAGCTACAAATGATGTGAACAGTAGCTGCAACGCTGTC
Organism: Cygnus atratus; assembly: GCF_013377495.2. Taxonomy (NCBI): domain Eukaryota; kingdom Metazoa; phylum Chordata; class Aves; order Anseriformes; family Anatidae; genus Cygnus; species Cygnus atratus. The sequence goes on along the minus strand of NC_066364.1, from coordinate 104,831,869 downwards.
ATTGACAGCTGCAATTAGAATTTTTTATGCTTTCACACATAAAGTTGAAAGCACATTGAAACCTGCAAGCAATTACAGGTCTTACTCAGGTGTTTATACTGGAGTACTAACCTTAATATAAGACAGGGTGACGAAGACAAGCTAATGAAATGAAGACCCATGAAGCTGTCAAATATATATGTTACAGTAGTTAATTATCTAGTTAATCAATAAATCCATGCATTATCAGAAAGGGATGGAAATATTTGCACTGCAGAGCACATTCAGGGTATATTGCATGCTATCTAAGACTTTCTTTTTTCCTTTTTAACCAGCATTGCTTCTGCTATCAGTGTAGAAAAAAAAAGTCTGCAGTTAGTGTTAAATTCTTCTCTTTTCAAATTTATGACCAGTTCATACTCTGAAGCAGAAAGCTATAGAATTTGGTGTATGATCGCTGGCCGTATATTGCCTGAAAGGTCCAATGCATATGTTAGATTCTGTATTTGACGTTTTCACTGTGAGGATAAAAAGAAATAAGCAGAGCATAACAGAGAATAAAGAAAAGCCCAAGGAAGGAAGTGACACTAAAGAAAGATAATAAACTCTGCAGGGCAGATCCTCAGCTAGTATAAATCGCCAAGTGTATATCTCTATAGAAACATCCAGTTTCTACAGCTTTAGAAGCATTTTAAGATGAGGCGGTGCACTGTGTGCAATATGAGGGGCTTTGTGCTGCAACACACTCTGCTGGATTACTCATTGTACTATGGCAATAAATACATATGCGTGACTTTCACCTGACTTACAGTGACTGAGATGTATGATCTAGTCTGAAGATGGATCGGTGTGTGCACGTATCTTTGAAATGATTCATATTCATGTAATGTATCTTTGAAATGAAAGTGCATTCACTTAAAATGTAATGACAAGTATATGACTTGTTAAATCAGTAAGCTCTTTCCAGGAAAACACAGTGAAGGACAAGACTTGATTTTTGTTTTCATAGGGCACTGAGAGGGTAACAAGGTCTTACCCCAGCCTGTGACGCTGGGATCAGCTACAGATTGACTCCTGCTGTACAAATCCTGACTTTTCTAGCAGTCTCTGTCTTGCACATGCACACAGAAAACAAAGCTGATTCCTCATGAGGCATAAACCGTCATCCTACTCTGTCTGGAGCATCTCCACTCCCACTGCATTTTTGGAGATGCTCTGCCTATGCAAACAGGTGTCACTAGGACAGAAGGTGTTTCTGCTCCCCTCCAACCAAACTGATAGCTTCAGTCTTCGCTATTTTACTTATTATTCTGAGGCATTTAAGTCATAAACTGTAACTGTCAAATGGAATTGCTTGTTATAGGATGTTTAAAAACATTCCAGTTTAGGAAACAGAAGTTACAGAAGCACTGATCTCTGAATTTCATAATTGATAAAAAGGCAAGTAATTCTTTGCAACTATGAAATTGAGGAGAGAAATATTTGTTTGGGACTTTTTTGATGAGGGACATTTCTATTCTTCCTGTGTCTTTTTGTGTTAATGAGGAAGATAAAAATATTCACAGTACAAGTGATGTTCAGAATCAAAGATTTGCATAAAGATTGGCTAATGAAGTATATGCTTATTTTTACGTTCACTCCAAGACTGTCCTAAGCACAAAAAGAACTGGGCTCATGTCACTTCCCCAAATGTCTGATAGAAGACGGAAAGAGTCTTGTCAGCTCTGTGTAGTCTTCTAGTCAGACATTTTAGATATAACCTGCTTCACTTCTACTTACAAAGAATCATAACTTGCTTATTGAATGAGTTTATTATCAATGTTTTTCTAAAGTGTTTGGAAGATTAAACAAATCATTTGTAGCTGTTTCATATTCTTCCCTTGTCTGGAATAGGATATCTTCATCTTGGGTGCCTCCCCATTCAAATCTTGTCTCATTTAATTATAACCTATGAGAGCCTGACAGTAATGTGATTTATAAGATGCAAGCTGGTAAGCACCAAGGTTTAGCACAGAGGAACAGCAAGAGAGAAAAGTCCTGGTAAGATCAGAAATAAGTAGTTTTCAAACTAAATTGTGGTTAAAATGGAGAAGTTGTTAAGCTTAGGGGACATTACAATGGAGAATGGAGCTCAATCTTTTATCCCTCTGATAAGAACATGAATCAGAAAACAGACTTGAGGAATCTTGAATTCGCTAGTGTCCTGCAGCAGTTAATTTTCCTTTGCTCTAAACGGTATGCCTCACTAAACTCTTCAATCATATAAATGATTTCCTAGCTTCATTTACTCCCCTTTCTATGGCTTCTCACAACTCATCAGTTTTCACTACCCAGAATTAAAACACTGGTTTTTTTTTAGACCTTGTTGCCTTCTCTTTCCTAATATTGAAATCTGTTAGTTTCGTGTCACATCCCATCCTGTAATACCAAGACTCTTTGGCCCAGAATCTTATTGATGCCTGTGTATAAATATTACTAGGTGGGAGAGCTCTAGGATGAAGTTTTTAAGAGTGTTTTTATGAGTTTGAAGGACATGCTTCTCAAATGGTTCTGTGTTTCTATTGTAGTTGTTCAGCTTAGCTAAATTACCCTCCCATTCCTTTCATATGGGCCTCAGGCTATTTATGCTGAGGTGGATCCAGAAAGATGCATGTTTGTCCTCCCACATGCCAAAGGGGTTCTCACTGGGCTGGGAACATCACTGAAATATTAGGTACACGGAGAGCTTAAAAAGAGGAAAGAGAGAGAGAGCAGATAAGAGCCAGAACAGAATGTATGGTCATATTGAAGATCTCAAGTGAATATACTGGCCTGGAGGGGATAGCTGCTCTAAGTGCCTGCAGTTTGTATACAGGAAGGGGTCCTCTGAAGCCAAACCAAATTATCTAGCATAGCAAAGGAAAATAAACCTGTCAGACACCTAACTGAGGAATGGAAGAAATCCATGCAAAGTTCAACATGCTTCAGACAATCTCTTCTAACTTGACAGCTTTTTACTTTAGTTCTGCTTAACTTTCCTGAATGTCCTTGTGCAGGCAAGCTAAAAGATAATTGGGATAGGTTCACAGCTAATTTAAATTGTCATAGCTTCATTAACTTCAGTGGAAAGAACTGAGTTCATTTTTGCGGTCTGGCAATGAGGACCTCTGTCAGACACTGGTTGTTCATTTTGGTGGCAGTGGACTGGCAGTTTATTTGTGTGTGTATTTGGTAAACAAGATTTACTGGGCACAAAAGACAAGTATCATTTTTCATAATGGTGTATTAGTTTTACACTGTGAAGGACAAGCACTTTGGTAGGAAAAGTCACTTTTCTTTGTTTAAGACCTTGACCTTTCCAGATAAAACTTGTAAATTATTTCACAGTCCTTGCCTGTAGTTTGATTTGACTGCTCTTATTAGCAGTGAAATTTAAGTCATTAAAATTAAGTTTATATCAAATTATAGGTCAGAGTGAAGCCTGGGTTTCATATAAGAGTATAAAAAATTATTTCTTCTAATTGCCTTGCATAAGCTATAATAAGGAGCCCAATTGCTGCCTTTATTCAGGTGCAGCTTCCTTGATTTTTGTCGTCTAGGGTTAGAAAAGCATGTGATTTGTTTGCTTTGCTTAATGTTTTTCTCCAAACATCCTTATGTGCTTCAGGAGCTCTGCCTGAAAGATATGGATGCTTTTTATCTCTCATTATCTTATCAGGCCACTTCAATGTATTTTTTCATAGTTAACTAGAGGAGAATTTGCAGATTTATTACATGCAAAGGGAGATATGTTTCTGCATGAAATGAAAACAGCCTTCAATCCAACTGAGCATGAACTAGTCTTTGTTTTCTGTAAGTATATTTCCATAACTTGTGAGCTTTCTGAGCCTGTGTCTTTGTGGGACTGGCTAAATAATTCTCTATCTTTGACTGTAACACATTCAAAACTTGATATAGTCAGGGCAGCCTGGACTTTGAACTTGTAGCTGCTGGGTGAGCTGTGAGCTGAAGCTTTCCCCTCTGTACACTCTCTTATCTGCACAAGAATGTGGTTGCTAGTCAGCACGTTAGCATATTTTGCCTGGAAATCCTGTTTTGGGAAAGTCTTTGCTAGACAGCCCTAGTAATGTTCCTACTTACTTAAAGTTCCCCCATAGCACACATGAAGTTGTGATTTCTGATATGATGTTTTGCTCAAATATAGACCGTTACTTGGAACTAGTTTGTGAATAGTTATTTGTAAATAACCTGTGAATCTTCAGTGGTTTTCCAAAACCACTATGTGCATAAACATAGGGTGGGGAAAAATTCCAAGTTTTCTGTGCTTGATTAATCCCTTGTTTGAGAGTAGAATAAGAAGGGAACATATGTTGAAATGATGCTTAGTGGACTTTTCTGGATTTGAAAGGGGACTGTGGAAATCATGAATTTAGATTCATACCTATTTGAACTGTTATATTAAATAAAGCACAAAGATACTTTTCTTTGCATTTCTGACCAACTGATATTATTATTCCAGGTTCCTTTCTTATAGAAAGCTTGTGGTTAGCCGAGCCATGAAAGGGAAGTAGCACCCAAGAACAAATTAATGCAGAAATATTAGTGGAATGCAGCAGGCTTGGGGAGAGCCCAATTTACACAGAAAGTTCATAAGCAGGGACAAACCACTCCACAATTTTAACTGTTAATGTTCCATAGGCAAACATGTCACCTTGCAGCATATTGACTTAATGGTTTGAGTATCTACTTTTCATAACATTTATATTATTTGAAAAATTAGCACTAGTTCTAGTCATAGACTATCTTTCAACCAGAAATATTTTAAATAATTTCTCATCAGCCTCTTATAGTTGACCAGTCTCTATCAAGCTTAGGTTGTAACTAAAAACATTTCAGTAGGTACAGGACAAATCTTGCTTTCCCTGTTCTGAGATGACTTGTCGAAATAGGTGGGATTGCTTTTGTGAGTCAGAAAGGTAAGATTTAATTTATACGTAAATTACCAGCTGGCCACTCACTTCGTACAGGAAAATAATGAAGAATAGGAATTACCCTGAAGATTGGAAGAGGAAGTGGGAAAAAGTGATGTGTACTTATTTGGGTTTGTTTTTCTTCATTAAAGAGCATTGTCACACAGGCAGGCTAGGAATTCTAGTGGCTTTCTTTACGAACCTTCTGGAAAGACTTTCAGTGGTTTTATATTCTGTGCTATGCCTCATGCTTAGAAATGATCCCTGGTGTAACGCTCTTGCCAACTCTGGGCTTTGAGAAGTGTGGATTTCTGTGCTTTGATTCAGCTTTGATTTCTTTGTTTACTTACACCACTGCATGCAATAAATATACTCAGCTATTTACTTTTGTAGCCCACTAAGTATGTTTGAGGACAGAGCCTATGCCAAATGGCATGTTATTCAACTGGAAGTACTTGCATCTATGAGAGCCACAGACACTCATCTAGGCAAGACAGCAAACTTAGCTCCAGCAGTAGAAGTTACTGCCCATACTGCTCTCTCTAGCATCTCCAGTCTCTTCACAGTTGCAGAAAATGAGCACAGATCAGCCAAATACATTTTTTTTCCTTGTTAACTACTGAGAAATAATCAATGCTGAAGTCTTTTCTTAGAAGAGTCTTGTCTCACAGGTGGAATATTTACAGACATGGAAATTTCTGAGCAAGCTATATGTAAGAAGAGGGGTTATAAATCCCTCAATTCCCCACTACTGTTGGAAGGTAGAGGGTTGATGCTAAAAAACTTGCCTCATCCCTGAACTTTTCTTTGGCCAACAGAGCTGCTATGGAAATTGTTTCTTTTTTTCTTTTCTTGGAAAGTGGAGAGTCATAAAAGAAGTACAGACTGAGTCAGAAAATGACAGCAAAACAAGACATGCCCCAGCAGAACAACAACTCTCTGTGGGTGGAATTACTGGTTTGGGGAAACGTTCACTGTATCTGAATCCCAGGAGCTATAAATTTCCTATTTGCAGTATATTGTTGCCATGGCAGATGAAGCCCAGACCTTGTTCTTCAGCGCTTTGAAATCGCTATTAGTGGCCCCTGAGAGAGAATACCTTTCAAGAAAATGTAGAGTTTGAGTCCACAAATATTTGTACACATCCTAATTGCTTGCCCAAGCAGCTCTGTGGCATTCCAGTGGGACAAATCACAGGTGCAAAACTACCCATCTGTACGTATTTGCAGATTCAGGACTTTGTGCTCTTGCACTGCACAGGAAACCACTCCAGGGAAAAATAGAGTTGTTGAGAGCACAAATGAGATATATATGTAAAAGTTAAAATATATTTTAAGTTATTAGTGAGGGTTTTAATTGTTTTAATAGGCCATACGGAGATGTAGACTTTCTTAGGGCTCACAAAGTTTGCTATAATTAGTAACAGATTTCACAACATTCTTGATAAGTAGGTAAATATAATTTTAGCCATTTCAGAAGTGGTAAAGCCATAAGATATAAGGGAGAAGTAGTTTCCCAAAAGTACAGGGTAACAAATAAATGGTGTAGCTGGGACTACAGCCCCTTCAGGATCTTATTCACTAGACCATACTCTTATGACAATGTATTCCCTTGCTCAAAAATAAAAAATAAAAATAACTTTAGCATATTCATATTACTTTCTAATAACTATTTCTTATCATGGAAATGCTTTGTGCTCAGCAGCATGAAATGCAGGCCTGCTGTTTTGGATCTCCTAAATAAGGAGTCATAATGTTCAAGCAATGTATATACAGTTTCAGGGCCACTCACCAGTGCTGAGTACAGTGGGACGATCACTTCCTTAGTCCTGCTGGCCACACTGTTTCTGATACAAGCCAGGATGGCGTTGGCCTTCTTGGCCAACTGGGCACACTGCTGGCTCATGTTCATCTGGCTGTTGATCCAGCACTCCAAGGTGCTCTTCTGCTGGGCTACTTTCTAGCCACTCTTCCCCAGGCCTATACCACTGCCTGGGTTTGTTATGGCCGTGCAGCACCCAGCATTTAGCCTTGTTGAATTTCATCTGATCAGACTCAGCTCATTGATCTAGCCTATTCAGATCTATCTGCAGAGCCTTCCTACCCTCAGGTAGATCAACACTCCCACCCAGCCTGTTGTCGTTTGCAGACTTAGTGAGGATACACTCAATCCCTTCATCCAGATCATTGATAAAAATGATAAACAAAACTGGCTGCAAGACTGAGCCCTGGGGAATGCCGCTTGTGACTGGCCTCCAACTGGGTTGAACTCTACTTATTATGAATCTTTGAGCCTGGCCATCCAGCCAGTCCTTCACCCAGTGAACTGTACACCTCCCTAAGCCACCTTCTGCAGGAGAATGCTGTGGGAGACAGCTTCAAATGCTTTACTAAAATTGAGGTGAACAACTTCTACAGCCTTTCTCAAAACTCATTATGTGTGTATACAGAGTACTAATTGACAGGTTTTCATCCATTATGAGTTTAGCTACTATCTTTGTGCAGGTTCTTAGCTATAGCCCTTCATAAATACATGAATAAATTTACACGATATGTTTTTTAAAATGTATATTGTATTAATGCTGTGAATAAGATTACTTTGGCTTCCTTCATTTTTGTGTATGTTTTTGCCATGTTATATTGTTGTGGCTGAGACCATAGAATTCAGCGTGCATTCTTCTAGGACTTTACAGGAAGACAGTACAGGCTGGACATTGAGATAAGAGTCTCAATGAAGCACCTGTCAAAGAGTACTTTCCCTTGGGCATACTGATGTCTTGGTCTGGCAGGGACAGCCTTGTAGATTCAGGGCTGTGGACTTGTAGCAACTGCTGCTTGTCATTTTGTTTGTCTGTCATAGGCGTGAACAGTCTGGATGAAGTGCTGTATGGTATTAGAAAACAGGGAATCTGGCTCTTTGTTCAAGGCTTTTTTTTTTTTTTTTTTTTTTGTCTGTGTCAGGCTGCCAAGAGGTGGCCTTGGTTCTAGGCATAGATCCATCAGCTTGGTGTCCTTCAGGCTGAAGAAACATAGTTGTGATTATCAGCTAAAATAGGGAATGAGGCAGCGGGTGCTTCAGAAGTTCCTGCTTGCATCTACCTGAAGATTTTCTGCATTCCTTAGAAAGTTTGCTAACCTTTGCTTTTGAAGGGATAGCAAGCTGCTGTTCTCTATAAAGGAATGTATACATTTCTGTAAAGCACTTTATGGTGGTATCCTACTTTTACGAACAACATCTCTAGGCTTTAGCTTATATTGCATGGAAATATTCAGTGTTTCTTGGGTCCAAACTCTATGGATTCATGTGGGCTTTCAATCTTAGAAGCCCACAAGATCCAGAAGCTTTAATCTTCAATGTGATGTCAACTGCTTTTCTTAAAACACTCCAGAGATTGAAGACAGTGCACCTAGACTAGATGGAGGCCTAAATTTCACCTTTGGCATTAAGTATAACCTCATTGTAGGAGTTTCTGTGGCACTGAGCCCTTCCAACAGCAGTATCCATATTTCAGTAGCTGCTGTCACAGAACCCAGTGACCCTGGTTCTGTGTTAGCATGCCTAACAGCACACTTCCAAATTATGCTTGGTTTGCATGTTGATCCAAATGTTTTTCCCTCATGTTTATTTAAAAAGAAAACTACATGGATCTTATTGAAAAAGTGGTGGCAGAAAATAATTTCTGGGGAAAAGAAGGTGTCAGACCAATTCCTGCCATCCTAAAGCTAAAATAGCAATGCTCGCTATGTCAGAGGCTACTTATGCCAAATTAAGGAATAAGTATCTGAAACACCTGTGTGTTTCAGGGAATTACCCTTGAATGAAGGAGGCAGGAAAATCAAAAGGCATACACAAAGGCAGATAATAAGTTAGTTGTGTCTTTCTGTACTTTCTTTACATATAATTTGTTCTTTTGTAACTCAATATATAGACCCTAAATACTGGTTTGGTGAATGATAGTATCTTATAAAAACTGTTACTTTTGCCAAAAGCAGCATTAAATAATCTTTTGAACAGTGCAGTCTAATAAACAAAGCCTTGGAAATAGATGTCCTTTACAACTGTCAAACTCAGAGCAAATGTTCATTTTCTCATCACTAAGAAAGTGGTAGAAAATGACCAAGATCATGCTAACTATTGCTCAGTCTATTTGCAAGAATAGATGTGAATGTTACCTTAAATAAAGAAGAAAAGAAAAAGAAAGAAAAAAAAAAAGTGCTTGCATAGTGAGACAAAATAAACAGAAGTGCTGATTATTTACCAAGCGCTACATCTAACCCAACAGCTCAAAGGGTGTAAATTAGTGGTACATTTTCTCAACAAAGCTAGTAACACCAATAACCATTCATTCGCTCATTTTTTTTTGCAAGACTAACTCTTCTTTAAAACTTAAGGGACCTTTTACCAAGTAAGATAGGGGAGGAAAAAAAAATGGAGATCCTGCAAGGAACCCATAATTAGAGGAGATCTTAAAGTAATGATACAGACCTTTGAAACAAGCCTGTATGTATGTAAAGATACTGCAAAGGTAAATGTGAAAATTTACAATGACGTTTCAGGTTCAGTAGTGACACTGACTGTCATTTTTACTGGCCCTAAAGCAAAACCAAACATAGTTAACCAAGTCTGTTGCAGCGGATTCTATCAGCTAGATAAGATGTGCAGCACTTAATGTACAGTACATTTGCTGATTGTAGATGTCGCTGGAGAAGAATGTGAGGCCAACTCATTTTTTTTTGTTACAAACTCTGATCAGGACGATTCCATCTCTGCATAGAAGGATTATCATTATGTTCCTGATTGGTTTAACCTCTGTTCCCATTACTCGGGCTTACGCATGTGATAAAAGGTCTATCCAATACACATTGAAAAATCAGTGGAAGAATTCCTATTGATTTCCATTGGATTGTGCAAGAATATTGGGTCTGGTCTTTTACTGCATTGCTTTAACATTTGGTCATCAGTACTAAAATGTCAGCTGATAAAAGCCAAGGAGCCTTGGCAACCTTTTTCTCATACTACTCGTGATTAAATGTGTATATAAAACGAGAGTATTAGACAAAGCAAAGTTATTATACAATTTTTACTTCTTTAATTATCTTCTGTCACAGCAAGTTACCATTGCTTTTAATTAAGCATATGTCTTTGGAGTGGCAAGATGTGCTGCCTCATGTTTTATCCCTGCTGGAAATGTTTGTTTCTGTTTTGAAGTTGTAATATAAAATGTCAGGGGGTGGAAGGAGAGCAGAGATTTCACATATCCTGGTATCAAGTACTGTATATTATGTTTCCTTAACTCTGTCTTCAAGGTGAGCAGTCAAGATAAGCCACTGATCTGCAGCCCATCTAATTTGTTTTTCCATCATTTTCTCAAGTTGTCTTATGTCCAATAATCATTTCAGTGTAAGTGACACTGCTGGGAAAATCAATTCTTCCCGACTGAATAGAAAATAACTTATACTACAGTTGAATCATAATTGGTATTTTGTTTATTTTGACAGACTTGCAGTTAACTTCTGACTTCTTTGGCCAAGGAAGTTCTGTGTCTTCTGCAAGGGTACTGCTTGCAGAATTATGAAGTTAGTAGACTATGTAATATAAGTAGATTATGAAATCTACTCTGATGAGAATGTAATAAAAAACGCTTATGGATCTAAACTGAATTTTCTGTCAGATGGTCAATATTATCTCCTTGAAGACTAAAATTTCTAAATATTTATTAACAAGGTGTAAGGCTATTCTAGATCGCTTCTGAACCATGCTCATCACTAGAGTAGGTGCGTGACCTTCAGTAGTACATCTGACACGTATTGTGTTATAGTAAGGTTATTATTACCCTTTTGCTGTTTATCTGTGACAGACACTGCAACGAAAAAGAGTCTTATGTTCTATATGTGGGCACCAAACCCATGCAACCAATGGCAGTTTTTTAATGAGAGTATGAATGAGAGTTAGTGAAGGTCCACTTGCCGAGGCGACCGGCTCCGGGGCAGACGCGTGCTGCAGCGGAGCACGGGATCAGGACAGGCAGGGCTATTTTTCGGGCATCGAGCCTACGTGAGGGTGCCGCCAGGCACCGGCAGCCCTCGTGAGGGAGGCTGACGAGGCGTAGGCGGAGCCAGCAGCGTCAGCGACAGCTCCTCCCCCCGGCCGTTCAAAGGCAGCCCTTAGGGAGCGCGAGCGACCAGGAGCGCGGCTAACAGGGTCGGCAAACAGCGAGTGACGCGGCAGTTAGCGAGGCAGTTAGCGCGGGCAGGAAGGGCGGAGCGCTCACACCCGCTCATAGGGACACCTCCTCTAACGGCACTCTCCCGTCAGCTGGGCTGAAATGGTCTCCACCAGGCACGGTGCTTTCTCTAGGAAGTCAGTACACACCCAGACCGACTGCCCGTCCAAACATGCGGCAGTTCAGGTCTCCGGGTGCGGGGAGTGTCTGAGCCTCTTGCTGCCATCGGCGGGAGGCAGAGGGACTGCTTGCGTGAGGTGCGAGCAGGTGGACGACCTGGTCCGCATGGTGGCGGAACTCAAGGAGGAGGTGCAGAGGTTGAGGGATATCAGGGAGTGCGAGCGGGAGATAGACTGGTGGAGTGACTCCCTGCAGGACCGGAGGGAGACGGACCGGGGTGAGACGCCCCAAAGGGGGGTGGACCCCCTGCCCTGTTGCCATCGGGCAGAGGGAGGGTACCTGCGAGTTGAGGAGGAATGGAGACGGGTCCCCTCTCGACCTCGCAGGAGATGCCCTCCCCTTCCGGCGCTGCCTTACCAGGTGCCCTTGAACAATAGGTTTGAGGCCCTGGAGCTTGAGAGACCAGTGGGTGAGGACGAGGTAGGAAGCCTGCCCAGGAGGATGCCTGAGGTGAGGAAGTTGACTCCACGCCTCAGGACTGCCTCCACCAAGAAAGAAAGAAGGGTGATTGTTGTGGGCGACTCCCTACTCAGGGGAACGGAGGGCCCTATTTGTCAGCCTGACCCCACACATAGGGAAGTCTGCTGCCTCCCTGGGGCCAGGGTCCGAGACGTTACCAGGAAGCTTCCAAACCTGGTTCGCCCCTCTGACTATTACCCGCTTTTGATAGTCCAGGCTGGCAGTGATGATCTTGAAAAGAGAAGCCTCAAGGCTATCAAACAGGACTATAGGGGGCTGGGACGATTGGTGGAGGGAGCGGGAGTGCAGGTGGTGTTTTCGTCTATCCCTATGGGGGAAGGGAGAGGCACGGAGAGGACATGGAAAGCTCACGTGGTTAATAGGTGGCTCAGAGGCTGGTGCCGGCACAGAAATTTTGGGTTTTTTCACCATGGGGAGCTTTACTCGGCACCCGGCCTGATGGCCTCAGACGGGTCCCTATCTCCAAGGGGAAAACGGATCCTAGGCCAGGAGCTGGCGGGGCTCATAGAGAGAGCTTTAAACTAGGCAAGAAGGGGGACGGGGCTCAAACAAGGCTTGTTGGAGCCGTGCCGGGGGAAACAATGGCTAGGCTGGGGAAGAAGGCGATGGCCCAGCTGAAGTGCATCTACACTAATGCACGCAGCATGGGTAACAAACAGGAGGAGCTGGAAGCCATCGTGCAGCAGGAAGGCTACGACTTGGTTGCCATCACGGAGACGTGGTGGGACCGCTCCCACGACTGGAGTGCTGCAATGCCTGGCTATCGGCTCTTCAGGAGGGACAGGCAGCACAGAGGGGGTGGTGGCGTGGCTCTCTACATTAGAGAATCTTTTGATGTTGTGGAACTCCAGGCTGGGAATGATAAGGTTGAATCCCTGTGGGTTAGGATCCGCAGGAAGGCCGGCAAGGCTAGCGTCCTGGTCGGGGTCTGTTATAGACCGCCGAACCAGGATGAGGAGACGGATGAGGAGTTTTATAGGCAACTGACAGAAGTTGCAAAATCGTCGGCGCTTGTCCTCGTGGGGGACTTCAACTTCCCAGATATATCCTGGAAACACAACACGGCACGGAGAAAGCAGTCTAGGAGGTTTCTGGAGAGCGTGGGAGATAGCTTCCTGACGCAGCTGGTCGGTGAACCTACCAGGGGTGGTGCCCCGCCAGACCTTCTCTTCACAAACAGAGAAGGACTGGTGGGAGATGTGGTGGTCGGAAACTGTCTTGGACAGAGTGACCACGAAATGGTAGAGTTCTCTATTCTTGGCGAGGCCAGGAAGGGGACCAGTAAAACTGCTGTATTGGACTTCCGGAGGGCTGACTTTGAGCTGCTCAGGACGCTGGTTGGCCGAGTCCCTTGGGAGGCGGTTCTGAAGGGCAGAGGAGTCCAGGAAGGCTGGGCGCTCCTCAAGAAGGAAATCTTAACGGCACAGGAGCGGTCCGTCCCCACGTGCCCAAAGACGAGCCGGCGTGGAAGAAGACCGGCCTGGCTCAACAGAGAGTTGCGGCTTGTGCTTAGCAGAAAAAAGAGGGTTTATAATCTTTGGAAAAAAGGGCGGGCCGCTGAGGAGGACTACAAGGATGTAGCGAGGCTGTGCAGGGAGAAAATTAGAAAGGCCAAAGCTCATCTGGAGCTCAACCTGGCTACTGCCGTTAAAGACAACAAAAAATCCTTTTACAAATATATCAACGCGAAACGGAGGACTAAGGAGAATCTCCATCCTTTACTGGATGTGAGGGGAAACCTAGTTACTAAGGATGAAGAAAAGGCTGAGGTGCTTAATGCCGCCTTTGCCTCGGTCTTTAGCGGCAATACCGGTTGTTCTCTGGATACCCAGTGCCCTGAGCTGGCGGAAGGGGATGGGGAGCAGGATGTGGCCTTTGCTATTCATGAGGAAATGGTTGGCGACCTGCTAAGGAGCTTGGATGTGCGCAAGTCGATGGGGCCGGATGGGACGCACCCGAGGGTACTGAAAGAACTGGCGGAGGAGCTGGCCGAGCCGCTTTCCATCATTTATCGGCAGTCCTGGCTATCGGGGGAGGTCCCAGTTGACTGGCAGCTAGCCAATGTGACGCCCATCTATAAGAAGGGCCGGAGGGCAGACCCGGGGAACTATAGGCCTGTCAGTTTGACCTCAGTGCCAGGAAAGCTCATGGAGCAGATTATCTTGAGGGTCATCACGCGGCACTTGCAGGGCAAGCAGGCGATCAGGCCCAGTCAGCATGGGTTTATGAAAGGCAGGTCCTGCTTGACGAACCTGATCTCCTTCTATGACAAAGTGACGCGCTTGGTGGATGAGGGAAGGGCTGTGGATGTGGTTTACCTTGACCTCAGTAAGGCTTTTGACACCGTTCCCCACAACATTCTCCTCAAGAAACTGGCTGCTCGGGGCTTGGACTGGCGTACGCTTCGTTGGGTTAGAAACTGGCTGGATAGCCGGGCCCAGAGAGTTGTGGTGAATGGAGTCAAATCTGTTTGGAGGCTGGTCACAAGTGGTGTCCCCCAGGGCTCGGTACTGGGGCCGGTCCTCTTTAATATCTTTATCGATGATCTGGATGAGGGCGTCCGGTGCACCCTCAGTAAGTTTGCAGATGACACCAAGCTAAGTGCGTGTGTCGATCTGCTCGAGGGAAGGAAGGCTCTGCAGGAGGATCTGGATAGGCTGGAGCGATGGGCTGAGGTCAACTGTATGAAGTTCAACAAGGCCAAGTGCCGGGTCCTGCACCTGGGGCGCAACAACCCCAAGCAGAGCTACAGGCTGGGAGATGAGTGGTTGGAAAGCTGCCTGGCCGAGAAGGACCTGGGAGTATTGGTTGATAGTCGGCTGAATATGAGCCAGCAGTGTGCTCAGGTGGCCAAGAAGGCCAACAGCATCCTGGCCTGTATAAGAAGCAGCGTGGCCAGCAGGTCTAGAGAGGTGATTGTCCCCCTGTACTCGGCTCTGGTGAGGCCGCACCTCGAGTACTGTGTTCAGTTTTGGGCCCCTCGCTACAGGAAGGACATGGATGTGCTCGAGCGAGTCCAGAGAAGGGCGACCAAGCTGGTGAGGGGTCTGGAGAACAAGTCTTACGAGGAGCGGCTGAGGGAGCTGGGCTTGTTCAGCCTGGAGAAGAGGAGGCTCAGGGGCGACCTTATCGCTCTCTACAGTTACCTTAAAGGAGGCTGTAGTGAGGTGGGGGTTGGTCTGTTCTCCCACGTGCCTGGTGACAGGACGAGGGGGAATGGGCGAAAGTTGCGACAGGGGAGTTTTAGGTTGGATGTTAGGAAGTACTTCTTTACCGAAAGGGTTATTAAGCATTGGAACGGGCTGCCCAGGGAGGTGGTGGAGTCACCATCCCTGGAGGTCTTTAAAAGACGTTTAGATGTAGAGCTTAGCGATATGGTTTAGTGGAGTACTTAGTGTTAGGTCGGAGGTTGGACTCGATGATCTTGAGGTCTCTTCCAACCTAGAAATCTGTGTCTGTGTCTGTATCTGTACTGGGCATTACTCACACTTCTAAGGTGTCATGTGGTATGCAAAAAACCTTTTCAGTTATACTGTATTTGATTAAATACATTCAGGACTGGTAGTTTGGACTTGGCTTAATTTTATTAAGAAAACTATATTGAAGGGGGAAGAAAAGCAGTGGTTGTTTGTTTTTACAGTGTTTCTTGTTGTTGGTGGTGGTTGTTTGTTTGTTTGTTTTACAGCCTCGTTTAGACAAGAGAAGACACCCCTTGGCTTATAACGTTAAGCTACTGCTTAGATCGATTTGATCTGTGCTTTTGTCCTTCATCATAATTTGAGCTATTGATTATATTTATTAAAACAAAATCTCAAGAAACACAAACCCTAAGTGCTATGCTGTTCCAGATCAGGCTGCTCTGGGCAGTCTGATCTGAAGCTAATCCATTCCCTGCTGATTTATTTTCACTCTGTTTTCAAGCAGAGTTCTGTTCTGTGTTTGCTTTTTTGTTGTTGTTTTGTTTTGTTGCTTTTCCTCTCTCTCTCTCTCTTAGGGGGAAAAAAAAATTAATTTTACACCTCTAATGGGAGCAGAGGGGTCTGGGTCTGGATTCATTTTTCTGATATACAAAGTGAGACCATGAAGTTTATCTGGCTCATATTTGTGCAGATTTTTCTCTCTGCACACCACAACACCACATGACACCCACACTTCACACTTCCCCAGACCTAGTCTAGGTTTTACTAACTCAGTACATCTTCAGCGTATCTTCAACTGCTGAGATTGTTGGCTACGTGCTACATGAAGGCATTTGATGCAGGGAATTACTCAGGGATCCTTTGGTTAATCCCAAGATCAATGAAAGCAGGATAACCCTTGGGGGATGAGGGGGAGTGGGCTAAAGTTACGCCAGGGGAGGTTTAGGTTGGATATTAGGAAGAACTTCTTTACTGAAAGGGTTGTTAGGCATTGGAATGGGCTGCCCAGGGAAGTGGTTGAGTCGCCATCCCTGGAGGTATTTAAGAGACGTTTAGATGTAGAGCTTAGTGATATGGTTTAGTGGACTTGTTAGTGTTAGGTCAGAGGTTGGACTAGGTGATCTTGGAGGTCTCTTCCAACCTAGATGATTCTGTGTTTCTGTGATGGTTTAGTGGGTGATATCAGTGGTAGGGAGATGATTGGACCAGATGATCTTGGAGGTCTTTTCCAACCTTAATGATTCTAAATTATCTTTTCACAAATTATTCATTAAGTCTGTTCCTGAGCTTATGGCAGCTTCTTGCATCCAGGCAAGCTGTATGAAGGAGTTCTGGCAGTCTGTGTGCAGCATGAAAAGCCACATCATCTTGTTTGCTTACAATTTAGCTGCCTCTTGGCCTCACACGATGCCTCTGTTATTTCATGTCTTTGATCAGCCTTATTGCCCTTCTCTTTACCTCTCCCAATGCTAATATAACATTTTGGAGGTGAAGGGGATCAGAACTGTAACCTGTATTCAAACAGTGTGTGAACCACTGTTTTTTACATGGAAAACAGGGAGAAAGTTATTAGAAAAATAGTGTAGCAAACAGGTCACACAGAGCCTTTAAGCATCTGGATTATTATGAGCCTGAGTCTGCTTTACAGTTCAAAAAGAAATCTATTCCAGCTGCTACCATCAGTTATCCCTGGTACAAAATTCAGGGCTTTGTGTGTGAAGTCTGGGAGAAGCCAATCCATAGCACCCACAAGCTGTGAGCGAAGGAGGAGATCACCTTTTGGTCAGTAGTTTGCTTCCTAACGGACCTAGTCTATGAGAAAAGAAATTTCATTCTTGCTGAGTTTCTGATTCTCTGGCTATTTTTCAGTAGATTATCTACTGCAGTTTGATATGATAAGTGGGAAGCAGAAAGCTTCAAAGAAGAATGCTTTTGAGGAAAGTTTCGGACGTGGAAAAATAAAATAATAAATAAATAAATAAATAAGAAGTACAGGTGGAGAGGGCGGTAAGGAAGAACTTGAAATTTCATACTGGCAGCGTATTTTCCCTGTTGTTACAAAGATTAGCAAAATGACCTTAAAGAAGAGTTTGTGGAGAGATGAAGCATTCTTTTTATATTTTTATTATTATAGAATGCTGAAACATTTTGGTGTCATTTATTTTTGGAAATGTTTTGTAAAGCCAATTCTGTGGGATGAAATAAGAGTCTGAATGAGACACTGAAAGCATGACCTCTGATTCAGTTTTACCTTTTGATCTGCTGTCAAAGACAGTACACTAATCCTATAATCATTTTAATCTAAGGAGCAACCTGTTCTTCTGTGATGTACAAACACTTGCACTAGCTGTAAATATTGAAGAATATTTCAACACTTCAGTCTAGACAGAAATCACCTGTTCCCAATAGTGCTAGAACAGGTGGTGTTTGCCTGTCCTCATGTTGACATGTCAAACAGCAAGTCCTATTTCGACAGAGCTGCCCTAGGCAGGTTTTTTGCTCCTCTGATGTGTTTCTCAGTGGAGAGATGTGTCTCTCTCTAGCCCTGTCTGTCTCAGGGACATCTTGAGTGTTGTATTGTTTTTGTAGTCAATCCTCTTCACATATTTTACTTACATGAATTTATCCATTTCTTCTTGAATGTCCACCACCCAGAGTGTCCTATAGAAAGGAGCTGCATAGCTTAACTAGATGCTGTGTAAGAATTAAGTCCTTCCATTTTTGTAACTCTTCTCACCTAGCTACTGCCCTGATCATCATGGACACTTGTCACCTTGCTCCTCACTCCACTTCCAGATCATTTTTGACTATGGTATGAAGACCCTGTGCAGGTCTCTGTGGAATGCCTATTATGACATTCCTTCGCTTAGATAACCGTTACATCTTTGTTTCTTCCAGTCAGGTTTTATCCAATTTCACACAAGAAGTTGTCTGTCACTGTCATTCAGAGACCTTATAATTCAAGAGAGCTGATGGAAAGGTGTGTAGGAAGGGGGCAGAAGTATAGGTTTCATCCGCTGAGGCTAGATATCAGAAAGGATATATTTTTCCAAGCATGACTGCTAAGGTTTTGCTTTGGGGTCTTTCATAATCTGCAGCTATGACATGAGAAAATCAAGCTTCTCCTGTCTCTGTATCACCATTCTATTGGCCTCTTTAATAGAACCATCTACGTTTATTAATTTTAGTTTTAAAAAAATACATCCCTCCACAGAGGGTTCATCTTCAAGCAGAACTTGGAAGATGAAAGCACTAAGCATATCTTTATTCTGAATATAAGCTAAACTTTCATTTTCCAGTGTCATCAAGCTGGCATCTTTCTGAAAAAATAATACTTGCTTTCAAATTTGTTAGAGATCCATTTACGACGCTAGTACAAGATTTTCATTGTTTGCTATTTATACGTCAATCTTAAACAAAATACTATAGTTAGTATTTTTAAGGATAGTGGTACACTAGCTGTCCTACTGTATTTGTTCAGGATCATCATTTTAGCATCTAAAGGTAAATCCATGTCTAGTGGAAGGCAGATAAATTCAGCATTTCATAAAACCATAGAATAGTTTGGGTTGGAAGGAACCTTAAAGATCATCTAGTTCCAATCCCCCTGCCACAAGCAGGAACATCTTTCACTAGACCAGGTTGCTCAAAGCCCCATCCAACCTGGCCTTGAAAACTTCCAGGGATGGGGCATCCACAGCTTCTCTGGGCAACCTTTTCCAGTGCTTCACCACCCTCACAGTAAAGAATCTCCTGCTAATATCTAATCTAAACCTACCCTCTTTTAGTTTAAAGCCATTACCCCTTGTCCTATCACTACACTCCCTGGTAAAGAGTCCCTCTCCAGCTTTCCTGTAGGTACTCCTTAGGTACTGAAAGACTACTGTAAAGTTTTCCCCAGAGCCTTCTCTTCTCCAGGCGGAACAACCTCTGTTTCCTCAGCCTTTCTTCATAGGAGAGGTGCTCAAGCCCTCTGATCATCTTCATGGCCTTCCTCTGGACTCACTCTCATAGGTCTATGTACTACTTTTATTGGGGACGCCAGAGCTGAATGTGGTACTACAGGAGGAGTCTCACAAGAGCCTCCCTGAATCACTTCCCTTGACCTGCTGGTCACACTTCTTTTGATGCAGCCCAGAATATGGTTGGCTTTCTGGGCAGCAAACATGCACTGCTGGCTCCTGTTGAGCTTCCAAACAACAAGCCCAAGTCTTTCTCCTTAGAACTGCTCTCAATCCATTCTCCACTCAGTCTGTATTTGTGCTTGGGATTACCTTGACCCAGGTACAGGACCTTGCACTTGGCCTTGCTGAACCTCATGATGTTCACATGGTTGCAGTGGTGAGCTAGTCTTTGCTACTGTCATGGAAAGTGCATTTTATTTTATTTTATTTTATTTAGTACAAGCGGAAGTAATAAGGCTTCCTGGGTTTGTCATTTGCTTCTGTATATCAAATTGGTGATGTGTATGGGGAAGAGATCTCAATAACTGAGAAAGACTGTGAAGGAGAAAAGAAACTGTCAGGGGAGTGAAGAATGAAATTGAAAGAATCCATCCACCTGCAATTCATATCCCTGTGAATGTTTCCCTCAGCAGTAGTTAATAGCTAATCTGAGAAAAGTTTGTGACATGGAAACTAGAAAGAGCTTGAAAGAACACCAGTGACTTGCAAATACACGGTCAGCAATGGCAATAAACAGAAGTGTTTACTGGACTTGAAAGCAATGTGCAAAGTGTGGCAGTTGTTATTTGAAAACCTCATTGTGGCTGTTGCTATTGCAGTGCAAGGACTACAAGCGTTCTTATGCACACAAGAAGAGCCTGTTGCTCTTGTTGGTGCTCCCATGCTTGGTGTGCCATGTCCTTATTCCTCTTGCACAGGCAGCAGCACAACCAGGAGACAGCTGCGGACCCCTGGCATTAGTTAGCTGGCATATTCAGATCAGAGGAAGGCCTGAGCAGAGGACATGAACAGGAGGTTTTGCTTCTTTGCAAGGTGCTAGAGTAAGAGGAGGATGGGATTTTTCAACTTTGTCACTTCTGGTGTTGGTTATTTCAAAACATAAGTATCTAAAATTCAAATGTACATTTTAGTATGTAAAAGGAAGGAAATGCTCCACTCACCACAGTGAGATGTGGGATCACGTGGCATAGGGCCAGCATATTTCTGTATTAACTGAATCAACACAAGTCTAGCTGGTGCCCTGAGAACAGCAGAGGACATGCCGTTCACATCCTGGACCTTTCATTTGGGAGATTCTGTTTTCCCCAGACTGCAGGCTGAGTTAGTTATTTTGGCACTCATGATGCTCTTTGGAAAATACAGCACATATTGAATAGCAGAAAGAACATTTACAATTACACAGCTCACACTCAGACCCAGAGGGAAGAAAAAAAAAAAGTACAATTGAGTCTCCAAGTGCTATTTCTTAAACAGTTTATGACTGCTCGGGTATTCGGGAATAGCAGATATCTCATTGCAACTTCAAACAAGGCTTTCGATGTATCCAAATGAATCCAAATATTTGGTGGCAGCCCTGGTACTTCTTAGGCTGTGTGCACTAATTAAGGGAAGTAACAGTGAGTATCTTTTCTCTTTATTTTATTATTCCATGATATTTCAGCTTTGTCCCATTAAACAAAGTTGTCGTAGTGGTTATGAGGATATGAAGAATGTGAAAAGAGGTTGAAAAGCATGCTACTTGACACACTAGAGGGCTCAGCATTCACCAGTTGTATGAAGTTAAACGGGAACAAGTTCCAGATTCTGCTCCTGGCATGGGGCAACCATGGATATACATACAGACTGAGGGATGAAAGGCTGGAGAGCAGCCCCACAGAAAAGGATCTGGTGGTTCTGGTCAGTGGCAAGTCAACAGTGTGCCATGACAGCCAAAAGGGCCAACCATATCTTGGGGTGCATCAAGCATGGCATTGCTAACCGGTTGAGGGAAGTGATTGTCCCACAACTTGTCTGCGCTGGTGTGGCCTCACTTCAAGTTCTGTGTGCAGTTTTGGGTGCCACAATATAAGAAGGACATAAAACTATCAGACAATGTCCAAAGGAGGGCTATGAAGATGGTGCAGGGTCTAGAGGGCAAGACATATGAGGAGTGGCTGTAGTCACTTGGTTTGTTCAGCCTGGAGAAGAGGACACTGAGGGGAGACCTCATGGTGGCCTATGGTTTCCTCATGAGGGTGTGGAGAGGCACTGATCTCTTCTCTCTGGGGACAGTGATAGGGCCCAAGGGAACAGCATGAAGCTACATCAGGGGAGGTTCAGGTTAGATATTAGGAAAGGGTTCTTCACTGAGTGGGTGGATTGGGCACTGAACAGACTCCTCAGGAAAGTGGTCACAGCACCAACCCTGCTGGAGTTCAAGAAGCATTTGGACAATGCTTTCAGACACATGGCTTGATTTTTGCTTGGTCTTGTGTGGAGCCAGGATTTGGACTTGATCCTCGTGGGTCCCTTCCAGCTTGGGATATTCTATTATTCTATGATCTTTCTAATGAATTAGTCAAGCAAGATGACAAAGGCATGTTATTTGGTGCTTTGCTAAACAGCAAAGGTTCAGCAATACATTATGCAGAAATACTTCCACTTTGAAGAGGGTTTTACCTTCAGTAAGGCATCCAAAACAGAGCTTATGGAATTTTGTCCCTAGACAATTTGTTTCAGTCAATAAAAACAGCATCATATATGGAGAGATTGCCAACTCAGAAAGTCCTGAGGTCTTAGAGATAGTAACACTACACACAAAGGACACCTGTCACCTTTCTGGTATGACCTCAGCTGATGAAGAAACCACTGCTCCTCTCCCTGCTGAGGAATAAGATCTTTTTAGACACATTCTTGGGACAGGAAAAGAGCTGAAGTGACCAGCTGTGTGTAAGCCAGATGGCTGTTCTTGCTCCGAATCAAAAGAGGGGAAGAAAGTTTTGAAGAAGACAATACCTAAAAAGCCCCCCATCTGCTTAGATTGTAGACATTTTCCATTACCCTATTTTCCTTGACAAGTTGCCTGCAGGAAAGAACATAAAGTAAAACGCTCTCTGTGGAAGAACAAAATACCTAGGACTTGTGCAGTGTTCCTTTTGTCAGGAAAGTATGAAGAGATATTAATATAAATAGATGCAACACTGAGAGTTTGCTCAGAGTGAATGAATTTTTAATAGCTCCTCACCATAAAGATGGTTGTAAACATCAAGGTCAGATTTCAAGGAAGTTGCATGTTTTATCACATGCTGTACATTTCTCAAAGGCCCCTGTAAGTTAAGCAATGAGGAATGAGGAAGTGCTCTTCCAAAAGAGGCGTAGTGTCTCACAGGATAATCAATACTAATAAAGTACAGCTATTTGTAAAAATAAAGCAATCACTATTTTCTGGTTCTCTGTAACTGAGACAGAGTAACTTCATTCACTTATGTTATTTATCTTAGACGAAACACTTTTCACAGCATGTCTTTGACATTAATAGAAGCAATTTTGTCTGAGTTTCCAAGCTTACTGCTGGCGTTTTTTGTGGGTAACTCATTCCTACCAGTTAAACTCTTCCTGAATGTGAGCATGGTAGCTGTGATTCTGTTCTCTGAACCTAAAGAGAACTCGTTTGTTTTTGCACTTTGTAACCTGTGACAAACATTTTTTTTTTTTTTTTTTTTTTTGTATGTATGCATGTACTGAAGATACCAACATCCTTGTGTCAGAGGGTATTCTGCAGTCATTCTGGTCTGGGCATGTCATTTGTGTTTGTTGAATGTGCTGCTTATTATTGGCTTGCATCTAAATCTTAACAAAATTATTTGTCAGACTCTTTGCAAAATGAGTTGACACGTCAAGGTGACTAGCCTGAATAATCACAACTCTGCAGAGCTCAGTTCCTCTCCAGCTTTATTTCAGTGTAAAAAGCAACTCAGCCTAAATAGATGCAGAATTTTCACTAAGCAAGGAGCACAGAACATCTCAGATTGAGCTGTGGTCCTGGTGTTTCATCTCTTTTCCTGGTTGTGATTCTTGTAGTCTACTTTTTTCTCCATCCTGTTTTTTTTGGTTTTGTTTTTTTTTTTAAATCCTGAGACTCCAAATTCACCCAAAGCTACTCAAGCAGAGGTATTTAAAGTAATTTTGGAGCTTTATTTTTAACTGTCTGCACGTGTCCTTAGAAAGAAGCTATCTGCAGCATAATGGAGCAACAGTGTTACTGTTCAGTGGATGCTTTGTCCAGAAATGAAAAGTGTATCAGTTCTGAGACTAAACATGCCATGTTTTTTGGAAAACTAAGGAGAGGAGGGGAGTGAGCTTACAAGCATGTTGCTTGATGATTTTTTCCAGTCTAGCAGTATAACTGGTGCTTCTTTTTTTTTTTTTTTTTTTTTTTCCCTCACCAAAAAATTGTGTTCTTCCTCATCTCTCCATATCAGCTGTTAACTGGTGAGAGGCACAGCATGCAACTTATTAGCTGACCTAAGCAGGGACTTGATAGAAAAACAAATCCCACAGAGACATTTCTGTGTGCCTGTGAGCAGCATTGCAGCTCTGTTGGGGAAAAAGTACCTCAACAGGGCAGGCAGAGAAGTGCCTTGTTAACTATGTTACGGTATGGTGGGCGCTCCAATGAAACATCAGCTGTTCCATTAAAATGCTTCTCTACAGCTTTTTGTGTCTGGATGGCATTATTTCACCTAGTAAGTATTCACTGCATTTAAAATAGGAATGCCATCACTACTATTCATTGCACTTCTAATCTAATTTAAAAAAGAAAAGGAAATTGATTTTGAGGGAGACCACTAGTAAAAAAAATAAGGAGTAAATTTTCATGAGCAACTGCACATATTGCCATTTAAATTCAGCCCTGCAAAGCAGGCAGACATTACTAATAACCATACCATCACAGTTCTAATTGTATTTACTTTGTCTGTACATTACTTTGTTTAATAGTGCACAAATGAAAACATTTTCTTTCTCAGAGGTGCTTACTTACGTCACTGCCAGACCTGGAGAGATTCTAGAATAGCATACCTGAAAGAATGACATGTTCTTTCCCACATTTATAGGACATTTTTCAGCCAAACTTATATTACATTTTTCAGTCAAATAGAAGAATGGTGTGACTGTCCTATCTTCAGAAAGTATACAAACTTGAATGCAGCCGTAATGTTTGCACTTCATGAGTTTCATTCCAATAGTCTCTTGTAAAAATTTAATGTTTCATCAGTTTGCTTATTTCTGTTTGTGGTTGCCAGCTGTGATCAGATTGCTTCCATTTCTTCCATTTTGGTGGAACTAGAAAGACAAAAAAAAAAAAAAAAAAAAAGTATTTTACAGTAAAAGATAAAAGGGTGACTTTCTGACTATAATGCTGACCTGAAACTCAGGATCTCTAGTTACAAGCCATGACCATGTGACAAATTTCCTTTGTGGTCTAAGAAAATATCTTCTGGTTTGTGTTTGTATAACAAAGGCAAATGTAATTATTTCTGTTGGAAATTAAGGGGAAGGGGCACCAAGATACCTGTAAAAATTTCTTATAACCAATTTTCTTTTGGTTTTGGACTGACTTAATCCTTTTTCAGGACCTGATGCCTCCTTTAAAATATATGCATATATATATATATTAACCAGACCTTTATTTTGCCCATTGATTCTGTTACAAGGTCTCACTGAGGGGATGTTTGGATGTTTGTTTTTCTTTGGAATACTCTCCTTTACCTGCTCTTCTCACCCCATGTTCATTAACCAGCTGCAGTCTACATAACTTTTCTTTTCACAAGCATTTGAATTGTTTGAGTAGCTGATTTAAGCATGGACAGATCCCAGTATGTGAATGCAGTGATCAGATGCTTCCAGCCAGATTGTGCACATTAGCAAGGGATTACAGTTTCTCTCATAAGTCAATTTAAATGTGTGTAAAGTAGGGGGTTCTCAGACCCTTAAATGCACTGATCATGTCTCAGATGGAAAAAAAAATGAATTGTAAGACTCTTCCTCCATTATTCAAGCATGTCTGTGCCATTCAGGTCCTATTTTTGCAACAAGTTTGTAAATCAGTTACATGAATAGTCATTACGGAAAAATATTCTGCTTGGTTTTAGTTTTCATTTGGATGATGGAGTAGCTCTGTGAAAAGATGAGCCAGTAGCATGCTAGAGCAGTGTTTTATCAGTACTGATGCCATTCCTCCTGATACTGTCAGACATATGAAGTCTCAGCCTCAATGTCTCATGGAACTGAGGCAACCTATATAAATCTCACTCTTTTTTTTTTCTTTTTCTTTTTCTTTTTCCAAATTAAATCCTCATGACTGCTGAAAATAGCTTTAAAACATTATATGAATGCACTCTAAAGACTTGGAAATCAGAAAGGAAATAAAAGCAATCTTTTTGCGTTTAGCTCAATGATATTTGAAGCCTTTTTTTGTGATGGTTTTGCATCTGGTTTATATGTTTTGAATTCCACTTTGCATGCTGATAGGAATGGGGAACTATAGCTATGTCCAAAAGCAGCTGCAGACTGCTTTGTAGATTACAGATATCTTCCCCCTAGACAGCTGATTTTCACACTGATCCATGAAAATAATATTTTTAAATGTAAAATTTAGAATGTTTATGTTTAATTACAGTTTGGGAAAGGAATCATACATTCATACATACATTTGTTTGTAGATGAACATATTGCAACTCATGCTTCAAGATTCACAGGGTCCGAAGTCTGGGCTCTGTATGCACCCTGAGAACAGTGCTCTTCCCCTTGATTCAGGGCACCTGCCTTGGGCTGAGTAATCTAGCCACCTTCATGCCAAAAAAACATGAAACAGCTGCCTTAAAATAAATTTTCTAAGAAAAACAAAAGGCTGAACACAGGGTCTAGAGAAGACCTGCTTAGGGATTCAGGCAGCTCACTGACTTACTGTTAGGATTTCTGTGCTCAGTGTATGAATTTCTACTCCAAAATCAAAACTCTTAATTTTTTACCATTAACAAAGTAGGTTTTTCCCTGTTATATTAGCAAATTTCTATTTTCCCCTAATGATTCATTGAAGTATTTCAAAATCTTAAGAAAAATATATTTATTTTATGACTAATTCAAGGAAAAATATTTTTATGTTCATGTATTTCTGCATATTCCTCTTCCTAGGGACATATTAACTAGACCCACACCCTAGTCAGAGATAAGGCATTTCAATGAGCTGGGGGCTTATAAATTTTCTTTACAAATTTAAATCAAATCAAATCTGAGCTCAAAAGAATTTCATGATTCATTCCAGTGAGAATTAATACAAAAGTTTAGGGCCAGGCTGACACAGACAGATTGGTTTACACCGTCTAGGACATAGTCTGCAATGTCTATTTGTTTTCTGTTACAGAACAAAAAGCAAAATAATCCTTCACTGTTGCATTGACTCACCAAGCAAAAACACAAAAAAAAAAACTTGGGGCAGGATTTTGTAGGTTCTTGTATTTTGTCAAAAGAACACCAAGTAGGTCATGGCATCATATTGTCTTCTCCTGAAATATAACAGTCTCACCTGTTGCTTGTGCTGGTACCTCAAGCACATCTCCAAAGCAAGATGCAAAAACAAAGAAACAACAAAAGAATTACAAAGAGAATAAATTACATTTTATTGTAAATCTGTCTGTCTGACAAAATGCACACTGCTGTAGAGGATTAGAAGGTGCTAGCATCAGTCTATTAGCTTGGAGACTAGAGTAAAATGGTTTTCAAAATTCTATATTTATTTCTTCGGAACTGAATTTGGTTATTTAGCATTATGGTCACCAAATCTTTTGGCTTTTCTATTTTGTTTCCATATCCGATTGACACTGTTCATTTTAGCATCATGAATTTGCCATTTACATAAGCCAGGATAGACAAATCTACAAGATGCATACTTTCTGATTAACTGTGTAGATCAGAGAAATTGGTTTTAGAGTGTTTTGAAAGACCCGAATTCAGCCATGCTTAATGAAGCAGAAAGTAATGTGTTTTTTTTGTGTGTGTTTGGTTTGGTTTTTTTTTGGTTGGTTGGGTGGTTGTGTTGTTGTTGTTGTTTTACTAGTTTAATTTAGGATAATTGATGCAGTCCCTTGTTGTGCAAGGTTATTGCTGTTGGGGGGGAGCTTTGCTGAGGAAAGAAAGGAAGGGAGCTGGGAAGAGGGAACACCAGCTCAATGGGAACAAATTCTGGTGGAGACCTTTGCCAAAGAGTGTTTTCATAATTACTCAAGGAAAAGTCTGTGGGACCAGGGTCTGAGAATTCATTTGATGAATACAGAAAATACAGCATTTCACACGTAAGTGACTAACCTCACAAATACAGTGTATTTGCTCACTGCGCCCACTTTACATGTTTTCCATGTACTTTTGTTTCTAGAGACAATTTGCAGACCTTTATGCATCCACTTTTCTAATCTTGTCATTTACCAAGTCTTTTTACTTACCCACACCTTAGGCATCAGACACTTGAATAATTACATACAGTCCTCTATCTCTTCTTGGTGAAGTCAGTCTGATTTCTCTCCCTGAATTCATATAGGGTTGAAAGGAAGGATATTTTTTTTTCTGGAGGATTTTTTTCCCCTTCACATCTTATGCAATGTCTGTCTGAACTACTTCAGCTGCAGAAGACTATTTTAGGAAAAAGTTCAATAAATCTCTTTGTAGCTGAAAATGTTAGAGGGTTATTCAGGATCACTTTACCAGCACCTGATAATTTCTGTTCTTTGCATCATGTCTCCTACAGGCTTTGAGATTAACTTGGCGCTGTGATATTTCTCTTATACTAGGCACAGCCATACAGAATCAAGATGTTTTTGGGTTGTTTGCTCTTCATTGTGATATAAGGTTGTGTAAGTCATCCGTGTCAGTGGGTTCATATTAACTGAGACCTTGCCCTCTTAAATAGCCAGCTTTATATGTCTCTGTATAAATAAATAAATCAGTAGGAGATAGCTCTGATCTAGTCCTGACAGGTCTAGCCTTAATTAGAAACAGTTTTTTAGTAGTTTTCTAATACAAAAACCTACTCACAGCTATTCATGAGATGAACAAAAAATGATAAAAGGCATATAAAATGCACAAAATTTAGGAATGAAACATGTGAAAACCTCTGGGAAATGTGCATGTTCAGTCCAAAGAAATATCTGATAGTAAGTTTTATTGTCTCTCCAGATGTAAAAGTATTTTACTGCACAAAAGAAACCAACTACTCCCAATGGTCAGAAAAACAGAAGAAGGGAAAAATCAGTTAAATATTATGCAGAGTTGTATATTTAAGTGTATGTTTATACTGTAATTTTTATATATATAAAGTGTAAGTGGGTTTGCACAACTGTAGCAGCTAACTTTAGTTTCTGTTAATAAGCTCCCAAAGAATCACTTTCAACAGATGTGTTTAAATCAGGATTTAGAAACCTCTCCAGCACTTTAGGGGTTCTGTGCAATGAGCAATGGGCCAGGTTTAAATCTAGTTTATACTGCTGTACCTAGGTAATAACAGTAGTTATTATACCCATCTTGTATTTCTAGACATGTAGGACGCAGGATAATCATGTTCACCATTTGGGTTTTTTTCATTTCCTGTCATTGTTTCTGCTTTCTCATTATTTTTTAAGTTTTTGGTGGCTCCAACACTGGGGGCCTTGCTAGAATTTCTAGGATGTATTGTGGCATATATAGTGATAACACTAACATTACTGAACTTTGGACTTAATTTTTTTTTTTAATCTGTTCGAAGGAAATCAAATCTAACTGTAATGCCTCTAAAGAGAATGCTAGGGTTAAGATCCCTCTTGTCCTCCCTCATGGCACAAGGAGTATCATAGCCCTGGCTGTGCAATGCTTGAGCTGCAGCTGGGCACAGGGAGAGGTCTCTTGGCTGCTGAGCACCACTTGGGGTGAGAGGGGTACTTGAAGCTGAGACTCCCATTCCCTGTGTCTGTCCTTCTGCTGCCAGGACAGCACTGAGAGAGCACAAAGCCTTCCTCCACTCCAGCAAAGCTGCTGTGAGCAGGGGCTCTCTGGCTTTTTGTACATGTGGAGGGCATACAAGACCTGGATGCTTAGCAGTTGAGATGGAGACCTGCATTTAGTTTCCTGGGGGCTAGGTCTGCACAGCTCACTGCTTAGGGTACAGATTTTTGGATCACCTAACCTTTGGTCTAACCTTTCTCACACCTTGTGCCAGGCACCTGGCTCTTGGTTTTTAATTTCACATCATGTGCTTAACTTTGGTTTTCAGTGCTTTCTTTGCAGGTGCCTAAGTCCCAGCATTATTTTTTAGTACCAAATAATGCATCTCTCCATTAAGCACCTGTTTTTTAAAGGATGTTTTTGTTTGCTTTGACATAAAACATGCTTGAAGAAAAGTGGACTGTATTCATGTCTTTGACTTTAAATAATTCCAGTAACAAAAACAAGGAAACGTTTATCAATTATTTTCCCCATGTACCACAGCAAGAATTCATACTGAATATCAGTATCTCAGGTAAAGTACAGATTGATTCTTGGAGCCTAATTTGTGAGATTTATTGACAATACAGCATGCCAGTAGTTATAATGGACTCCTATTCATTACACAGTTGATAATTCAACAAGTAGCTGATTCTGATTTTCAGTGTTAGTTATAACATTAAAGCTAACTTTATTAGCCTAACAGGGACATTTAAATACAATTAACCTTAGTTTTTTAAGTGGAATGTGTGACTTCAGCTATTAAACTTCAGTTCTACTTTAGCAGCTCCAGGGCATCAGATATGTAGGTCCTGAATTCTGGCACCTTATTAGCACAAGAAGGCAGGCTATTCAACAAAGAAACCCAAGGTTTGATCCTTCTGTGCACTTATGGCTTTATTTCTGCGGGTAACCTCATGTATCAATGAAGCTTCTTTCTTTTAATAAGTTTCAGGATCAGGCTGTAAGTTTTTATTGTGGTAAAGAATGGCATAGGCCAGTATCTAATTAAAGAATTGCAAACCTCTTGATGATCTACAGAGAGAGGATTCATTTTAGAGTATTGCCATAAAAATAAAAAAAAATTAAAAAAAATTAAAAAAAAGGTGGCTTTTCAGACTGAGCCCACTTTCTAGGGCTCCAAATTCAGGCATGTGTTTCTACAAAGGAGAGGTTAGAAAAGGTTTCAAAGCAGATCAAAAAGTTGCCTGATGGTTCATCTTTGCAGCACTAAGCCTGCTGGGTGTTCTGCACAGATCCAATATCTGAACTCTGAAAGTACAGACTAGCATTACACTAGCCATGTTTTTAGTAGGGCTTTACAAATTGCCTGATCCAGGTTAGGCCTTTTCTGGAAGTTCTTTAATCCTTCTAACATTTGCATAATGATCTCAATTCTGTAATACTTGTGTGACAGTATTTAGAAGCTTTTTCTGACTTACATTAATAACTGTACAAGAATAATGGTATACCAAATTTATTATCTTTCAGGACTGAGAATACCATGCATTTCTTAATGCTCAAAAAAAAAAAAAAAAAAGTATGGGGCAAAATTCACTCCTCATGTAATCCCAGTGGCATCTGTAGAGCTAAATGAGGTGTGCATTGACTTTGTCATGTGTAAGTAAATACTAAGTTGTATTTGGGAACATAAATAAGGAGGTAGATCCTACTAAGATCTACGATCAAAAAAATATATATATATGTATATAGAAACCTATCACTGTGTAATTCTATCAGAATAATACCTTTCTGCCTACAATTTTGACTAAAACATGATAGTCTCATATGAAAATTCTAAACTAATCAGCTGAAATAAATAAATAAATGAGGCTTCTGTAAATAGCCCATGTGAACAAAAAGAAAGAATGTCTCTAGTTTTTTAGGTATTGTGTTTAAATTTGCAGGACTACACAGCAGGTAATACCAGGCTGAGTACCCATTTCTGCCCTTCTGCAGATGTTAAAATAAGACAGCACAGACACGGACTGAAAGGAGACTCCAAGCAGTCATGCAAAACCAACTCTTCTCTGAGATGATTACAAATAAGTCTAGCAGGCATGCTCACTGGAAAAAAAAAAAATAAAATAAAATAGTAATTCAGAAAACATTTCCATTTCCATGGGAAAATAGACCAAGAAACTAAATGATAAATCGGTCTCATGTATGTAGCCACCATTATCTGATGTTTCATTTATGTTATCTGCTTGGTGTTTAACACCTGAGAGTTTGAGTATGATTTTATTTATGACAGTGCTTCTCCCTGCAAACTCACCGTAGGGATTCTCATGCCTCAGCTATGCTTTCTTGACCTGCCATCTAGTCATATGCATATCATGTGAAGCATGTGTCTTGATGAGCAGGTCATGTTTATATATGCAGTGATTTGTACTCACTACCTATGAATGATTAAATGCATGAAAGAAAATAATTACCTAGCTAATACTTTATTTCTCCTAAGTGAAATTACAACTCCGAAGTTATTGCTCCTAAGTGTAGTAGATATCCTACATTTCATTTTTTGAGTAACATCAGAAGTTTTTTAGTTTTCTTTGTTTACTGTGATAAAAGAAGAGTTCAGGTTAACAAAAAGGTTTATACGGTATTTTAAATACTTATTCTTCATAAAGTATCTACAGTGACCTTTAAAAATGATTAAAATGTTGTCTTGGTTCCTGTGTGATAGAGGTGTGTATTCTGAAGTCCCAATTTTATGGCATATTATGAATTAATTAGAAGGGAGACTTTGAGATTAAATTATAAATTATCTGTGCAACAGTTCAGGGCTTATCTTGCATAAGCATGCGTGTAGCACCTTACAACATTATATAAGCAACTCATCCCAGTTCAGCTCCACAGAGCTGTTTCGTCCTGTGCTTGAGTATATTTCAAAAGAGAGGACAAGATGAAAAAAAAACACTGTTACCTCCCAGCATGCAACACAGCTGTGGTGACCAGCTGTTTGTTTCTTACTGAAGCCAACAGGGTGCTTGCAACTCAGTGGTGGATGCTTTTTTCCCACCAGCTCCAGCAGCAGACCAACACAGTGCTGTAATTTTGACCCAGGCAGGCAGCTGGAGATCTATGAAGCCTATGAACTTTATAGCTGTATTTAGACTGTGAAGCCTTCAGGCTGGACACTCCTTGTATCAGTGGTATCAGCCTTGTATCAGTCTTGGGGCAGAGTGGCTTGAAAGCTGTGCAGAGGAAAAGGATCTGGTGATGTTAGAAAGCTGGCAGCGTGTTCAGGTGGCCAAGAAGGCCAACAGCAGTGTGGCCAGCAGGACCAGGGAGGTGATCAGATCATCCCCTTGTACTCTGCTCTAGTGAGGCAGCACCTCGAGTACTGCGTTCAGCTTTGGGCCCCTCACTGCAAGGACATCGAGGCACTGGAGCTTGTCCAGAGAAGGGCTATGAGGCTGGTGAAGGGCCTGAAACACAAGTCCTGTGAAGAGCAGCTGAGGGAACTGGGGTTGTTTAGCCTGGAGAAGAGGAGGCTCAGGGGAGACCTTATTGCTCTCTACAATTACCTCAAAGGAAGGTGTGGGGAGCTGGGGGTCGGTGTCTTCTCCCAGATAACCAGTGTTAGGACTAGACGGAATGGCCTCAAGTTGTGCCAGGGGAGGTTTAGGTTGGAAATGAGGAGACATTTCTTCTCAGAAAGTAATCAGGCATTGGAACAGGTTGCCCAGGGAGGTGGTTTAAGAAATGGGTTGATCTGTGGGTGTTTAAGAAAAGGTTAGACGTGGTGCTTAGGGACAAGGTTTAGTGGTAGTAAGGGGATGATTGCATCAAATGATCTTGGAGGCCTTTTTCAACCTTTATGATTCAATTTCTGTTCTGTTCTATTCTATTCTAGGCTTCTTCTATTGTATTCTAGGCCTATCCTCTTCTGTCCTAGGCCTCTTCTGTCCTTGGCCTCTTCTATACTGACAAAGGCTGTCACGCAGGCCGGTATTGTGAACAGTGAATAATCACCCCATTTTCTCTATTTTCAGGAGATTTGTCCTTACCAAGATGAGAGTCATTCCAAAAGGAGCTTTTGCAGGACTTCATGACCTAGAGAAAATGTATGTATTGTGTCAATATCTACTAGGAAACAACTATTTTACTTTAAACATCAGTTTCTAGCTGCAGCTCCTTTTACTGCCTGTAAGCAACTCCTGTCTCTGAACTCAACCTAGTTTCATCTTTCTTTTTTTTTTTTTTTAATAATGATAATAATAATAATAATTTCTGGTTTTAGAACATGTTCCAAAACATTGTTGTCATAAATACATTGTTATATCAGCAAGTGGGCAGTCCTTGGTCAAAGGGTTCATTTAGCAGGGAGTGTCATTGCAATCACACTCAAACAGTTATGGTCAATGGCTTGATGTCCAGATGGAGACTGGTGATAAGTGGTGTTGCTCTGAAGTTGGTATAGGGACTGGCACTGCTTAATATCTTTCTTGGTGACATGGACAGTGGGATTGAGTGTGCCATCAGCAAGTTTGTGGAAAATGCTAAGCTATGTGGTGCAGTCAGCACAATGGAGAGAGGACTTGAGAAATGGGCCTATGTGTACATAATGAGGTTCAACAAGGCCAAGTCCAAGGTCTTGCACCTGGGTCAGAGCAACCCCAAACAGGAATAAAGGCTGGACCATGACTGGATTGAAAGCAGCCCTTAAGAGGACTTGGGTTGATGAAAAACTAAACATGAGCCAGCAATGCATGCTTGCGGCCCAGAAAGCCAACCATATTCTGGGCTGCACCAAAAGAAGCATGACCAGCAGGTTAAGGGAGGCAATTCTTCCCGTCTACTCTGCTCTTGTTAGACTGCACCTAGAATACTGTATTCAGCTCTGGAGTCCCCAGTGGGGGGTACATGAACCTGAGAAGTGACATGGACCTGTTGGAGTGAGTCTGGAGAAGGGCCACAGGGGATGATTGGAGGGCTTGAGCACCTCTCCTATGAAGAGAGGCTGAGGAAACAGAGGTGGTTCCGCCTGGAGAAGAGAAGGCTCTGGGGAAACCTTGTAGCAGTCTTTCAGTACCTAAAGAGGGCTACAGGAAAGCTGGAGAGGGACTCTTTACCGGGGAGTGTAGTGATAGGACAAGGGGTAATGGCTTTAAACTAAAAGAGGGTAGGTTTAGATTAGATATTAGCAGGAGATTCTTTACTGTGAGGGTGGTGAAGCACTGGAAAAGGTTGCCCAGGGAGGTTGTGGATGTCCCATCCCTGGAAGTTTTCAAGGCCAGGTTGGATGGGGCTTTGAGCAACCTGGTCTAGTGAAAGGTGTCCCTGCCTATGGCAGGGGGGCTGAAACTAGATGATCTTTAAGGTCCCTTACAACCCAAACCTTTCTGTGATTGTATTAATTAATAAATAAAGTGCCAGAAGACCATGGGAAATGATTAATTTGAGAGTTTTCTAATAGATCACAATAAATCAGTGAAAGATTAGGGAGGAAAGCACTGCTGTTCGTAACAGGTAAGCCAATTCTAATAAATAAATACGACTGTATTGTTCATGTTCAGGGCCAGTAGGAGGGTGTGAGAAGTTCCTTGCAGATGATAGTTCTGAAAAACTTAGCACATAAAGAGAGCAAGCATCTAATTTTAGTGATAAGCCTGAAGATATAATTATGAGCACTCTTGATGAACGGATGTATCAGGTACCCATTAGTCTATTATGGATGTATTGCAGTCCTCCACCACTAGCGTGATCATATGTTTCCTAATATTCCTTAACTACAGAAAATCTATGGGTTAACTGGTGCTAGCACCTGAAAAGATAACGGTCACCATCAAATCTGAACTATTCCGGGGCATGTATGTTTTTTTCTAAATTATTTCATCTGTAACCAACTCACATTTTGTTTAGAAATGTATCCAGTATTTGCTCTCACTGGAGAGAACCACAAAGATGCTGTTTGTCCAAGAAGGGTCTGAGGCGGAGTAGGGAAATACACTTTTATATTATACCGTTTCAGTCTCTCTGTGTAGGGACAAAACTGGAAAGGAATCAATTGCCAACATTTCTTTGCTTCAGCTTCTCCTTTTTCCCCCTCATACTCTTGCATAAGTAAAGGATATAGCAGAAGATGGGCACACCAGAAGAGATGACAAATAAAGGAAATGTATTTTGAACCTAGAAAAGTATAGATGGATGAAGAACAAGCAGTGAACATGCTAGTTCACTAGATTCAAGAGTTGTTGGTCAATATCAAGTTGAACCACAGTAAATGCTTATTTTTCTTGACAAGAAAAGAAAAAAGGTCTTATTTTCTGTGGTCAGGAATTGCCTGTTAGGGGTAAGATCAGCACTGTGTCACCAGTTTTTTGGCACTTGTTTCTCCGCATTCATGCTGGATTCCTTTAAGTCTAGTTCTTATGGAAAACCATTCAGCTCTCTGGGCAGTGTAGTGGGCTGCAAAGTGCATTGCTCCCATTATCTTTAATTACTCAGAAACCATATGTCAGATATGTATGAAGTTAACAATCACATTGAATGCAATGTCTCTAAGTGGTGATTTTTTGTTGACCAAAGAAAATACATATGGAAGTAAGCTAAATTTGAAAATATATCTATATACTATTATTACCTGGAAGAGAAATGGGGACAGGCAGTTTGTAGCAAAATATCCTTGAAAATAAAAATGTGATAAATATGTAAATGAGACCAATCAACATCAACAAAGAATACAGTATTTGCAAATGGTGTGGCAAACAGATAAAATTTGAAAATGATCACAAATCCAAAATCTAACCCATAAAACATTTATCAGAAATATTCATGATAATGTAGGGAAAAAAAAAAGTGTGCAATCAAATGATATATTTGCATATAAAAAAGAGTCTTTGTATAAAAGCCTCTTTTTTTCTTGCAAGATTATGCACAAAAAGGAAGTTTAAAGCAAACTGCAGTTTATTTAAGGAACAGAGCTATTAATAATGTGATATCTCCATGTGGTAAAATGTAGATAGCCTGATGTATACAAATGAGGTACTTCAATGTAATGCACATAAGTGTTCGCATAGAACTAAATAGATTAAAAATTAGGAGAGTGACAATATATTCCGAGTGTGTTACTGATGAAAAGCAATAGCTTATAAAAACCCAAAAGATCTGTGCATGTTTTCATCAGTTATCATCTCTGGTTGATTTCCAACAGTGTTTCTGAGAATGGAGTAGGTTTTAAGGTTCACAAATTTCAGGGAATGGTCATCTTTGCAATCATCCATAGGCAACGAGCTAGTCAAATACAAGTCAGAGATGAGTCCTCCGTAAGAATCTTAACTCTTTTGTGTTTATATTCAAAGCAAAGGAAGGCTTTTAAATACAGTCACCAAAAATGTCCAGTTTTCAAAGAAAAATCATTCAATAACATTTTCCATTGTTCCTGCTTTCTTTATGCATTTAAGTTTCATCCTATACATCCAAACAACTGAAAACCTTGAACAAATGTTTTTTGCCACAAAATGTTGAATATTTCCAGTCGGGTGCTTTCAGTCAAACTCCAGTCATGGTACCCACAGAAGATCTTGTTTGTTTTCCATTTCTACTGTCCAAGGAATCTCCAATATGGACACTAACTCCTTACGGAAAAAAATAGTGTGACCTCAAAATGTCAGCATGGAGAACCTGATCTGCCCTCCCTGTGAAGCTCCAGTTTTAGTTACAGATCAAATTCCTGGTTTTCATCACATGCCAAATACAGATATTGGGGGAAGAAGAAAATTGTCACTGGAAAACTTCTACCATTTTGTGATTTTTAAAAGAATGAGAGCCCATTTGAAGCAATTCCAGCTTGTTTTTTTCTTCTTGCCCATCTAAATTCCTTCAGATACTGAAAAAATATGAAGTGTCCATTCTGCAACCTGTCACATGGACAAATATTGTCCAGGAAAAAGATCTTTTCTTATATATAATGTTTTAAGTTATGAAATATATTGGCAGGTTGTAATTGTAAGAGATTTCTCTTAGTAATGGTGTAACTTAAGATTACTTATTGAAAACTATTTCAGAAACCCACAGGTCTGAGGAGCAGCCTAACCAGCTTATTGCTATTAGATCTGCGACTTCTACACAGCTCTGAGTTCATGTTGATTTAACAAATAGTTGTTCAGGGAAGCAGCTTTGTTATTCTCATTGCAAGTTTAGTTTTCTGCTGAGAAGTCTTGGCCAAGACTAAGCTGGACCATGGCAGCTTTTCTAGACTCCTGCTCAACCAACTTATTTACACTACCAGAACTGATTAATTCTCCAGTTACTAAAATAAAAAGCAACGGCAGGCACGCACATAACTGGCAAAATCAATTCAGCATACTCTGCAGCTGCTATGTCATCTTCAACCTGCACTGAAAGTGCTTAACTTGGAGGAGAGAAAGCCTGAAGCAATATTGAAA
Organism: Cygnus atratus; assembly: GCF_013377495.2. Taxonomy (NCBI): domain Eukaryota; kingdom Metazoa; phylum Chordata; class Aves; order Anseriformes; family Anatidae; genus Cygnus; species Cygnus atratus. The sequence continues at coordinate 104,794,294 of NC_066364.1, read as the reverse complement.
TCTCATTTTTTCTCTTGCTAAGTTTCCTACAGATTCTACGATGTAGCAAATTTTTGAATGTTGATTTAACAATGCGTGACTCAGGCATCATATTTATAAGGGAGTTTGGTCTGATCCTCAGTGGCTGAACTAATGATGGGGAGAATTAGGATATATTATTATTACTCTAGGGAAAGGTGAATGCCTCAGTCCCACTTGGAAAAATCAATTGTCAGAAATGCCTGGTGCTAAGTGTGAGCTTTTATTTCAAGTCTTGGGCTGAGTGTGGTAGAGCAGAGAGAAGAGGGATGGTGACTAGTAAACCTTAGCCAAAGAAACTAGGGAACAATTGCAGCTCCAAATCGTCATGTGGATGATAGAAGCAGTCTGAGGATGCTGGTCTCCCTTGGCTGTTGAAATACCCATGTAATGATTTTTGGAGGACAAACCAAGTGTGACTTAGGACTTTGTCATATTCCTGATCTGTGTCATTGAGGAAAGATACTAAGTGTAGCCATCTTTCTCTGAACAGTGATATTGTAGTGAAGAGATAGTATTGCCTTACCCTGTACAAGCCAAATAGCCTTTACTTTTGTATTCTGAAGCACAATCCCCTTGAAAATTTGTTGTCAGTTATTTCTTCTTTTGAAAGGTTTAAGCGAAAAAAATAGTGCTTTACTTCATCATTTGCTATCAAATCTAATTTGTGTCCAACCCAAGGAAATTCAACCATGTGGATGAAAAAATTATTGAACTACAAGACATCACAGAGAAACACGTTTATTGACCTTATTTTGTAGTTTGCATTAATGGGAGAAGTGGTTTTATTTTACGTTTCTGGCAACAGCACATTTTATGAATGCAAGCCATACTGTGACCATCAGAGCTTGATGAGCTAGATCCTTTATGAGAGCTCTGAAAATCCTGGGAAGTATTAAAACTTTTAGAGTTGAGGGAATCTGCCAGAGTTGACAGTCCTGGAAACTGAAGTCTTCTGTCCATGGAAGACAGAGAGTATGTAAGCACTAGCTATCTATAGCATCCACATGAATTTGTAGAGAAAATATCTCTGGATCATATATTTATTTCATCACTAAGTGCATTCAAGATTTTATGGTTTGTTTTTTTGTTTGTTTTTGGTTTTGCTGGGACTGTTGACCCAGTGATGGTTCATTTGAACAGATTCTGCTGGTCTGCTGTGACCTAGATACATGGGCACCAGCTTATTTCATATATGACAACCAATCCGATATGATGCCAAAATCTTTCCCATTTGCTCCATAGGCTAAAAGGCCGGGGTCATGCATTCCTTTTCAAAATGAGTTATCATATAATGTCCAAACCAAAGTGAAGTACTTGAGAACTGTGAAGATTCCTCAGGAGAATAATTTGAGACATGCTAAAGTTGCTAAATCAAGGTATAACTTGCTTCCCAAAAATAGAGAAGGAACAAATTTCTTCGTTTGATTGTAAAAGTGTTATCAGGAGACCCTGGCATAGTGGAAAGTATCACGGACTATAAGTCTTTGCTTTATTTAGCAAATTTAAGCAACCTGGCAAATTGGTGAACTCACAATCCAGGCCTTCTTCAATAGTAGCCTTCAGAGCTACCTGGGATAGCAAATGGCTAAGGGATCACCGCCTCTGCTCCTGAAATTGGTTTCAGTCAGCCCAGGCATGGTTCTATAACACTTGGCAGCACATAGCTCAGAAAGAGGTGAAAGAAGTGAGGAGGCAGAAATTTTGTGATCGCTTAAGGGTGAGCAGTTTCTATTCTGGTCAAAAGAAAGCTCGTCAGCACGCTGCAGTTTCTCCATTTTTTCTTGCACAGTGTATTGCATTCTGCCTCATTCATTATGCGAGAGGTAGTGATTAAATACAATTATTAAAATTCTTTTGAGAAAATGGATAGGATTCAATGTAGCCAAGACATTTGGAACTTGGTTCTAGTCAGGAGCTCGTTTCCATCTTTCATCGTATCCATTGGAAAAATCTATTGCCCCCCCCCACACACACCCAAGAAACAAAAAATGAATTTGCAGGAGCTGCTGTGATATGCAAATTAAATAGTGCATGTTTACAAAAATATTTATCCCTAAGGTGAAAGGGGGACACAATGCAATCTGAGTATCAAAATATGTACTGAATCAGTAAGGATCATACTTTGGTAATAAATGCTCCAGGGTATATTCTCAAAGTGTAACTCCATGGATATTGAATTCTAGTCTATACTATAGGAAGTTATGCGTAACATTCTGCATCTTAGGGGCATGTCATGAAAATAAGTATGCTACTGAATTCTTTTAAATGAGTCTAAATATGCATTTTCTGTAGGGAACGGGGAACTACAGTTCAAAAATACTAAAGCCAGTAATCAGCAGAAGCAAAGAAATTCAAAGTTCAGGCTGACATCCCAAAGAATAAATCTTTCATTGGGGCCACTTTTATTAAAAGGGGATTTTGCCCTCCCTCTCCATGGTCTAATCCTGTGTGAACCAACAGCATCTAAAGGCTGCCCAGCATCACACACTGGTATGAGGGCAGTGATAAATCACATGAATTTTCCAGGTTCCTGCAGTTGAACCTGCAAGTCTCAGAAGCCTCTGACACAGTTGACTATCCAAATTTAACATTGATCAGTGATTCTGAACTATCTCTTGTCTGTATTGGAGTGTTTGCTTGCACTTCAGGCCTCTGGTCCAGCAGAAAAAAAATCATGTAAAGAAGCTTATCCTGCACTGTATGCATTCCTTAGCTCAACAGTGTCCAGGGTTTCAGCCTTCATTTCCCCATTGCTGTGCTCTGCCCTTTGAAATGGGTTCCCATAAATGGGGTCTGATGGGGAGCAGCCATTCAAGCTTCTCCCAGGGCACCTGCAACATATCATCAGTGGAGGAGCTGGGCAAAGCGCTGCCTTTGCTGCTGTTTCTCAGCAAGGCACTGTGTGGCTTAGACACATTTTCTTCTAGAATGAATGCCGTTACTTCAAATGACTATTCTCCAGCCTTTGCAAATATCATCTGTGGACAGCAAATTTTAGTGTTTGGTATGAAAACATATGAGGCCTGTTACGTCCTTAATTAAATTTATTTTCTGAAAGTTGAAGCTGTGCCTTTTGTTCTAAATACAATAAGTAATGAACCAAGACTATTTTTTTATATTCTAATCTATAAATGTTTTGCTGCATCCTTGCCTAGCATTCTGCTTTTCCTTGCCAAACCTTATCTGTGGAAGAGATCTTACATGCTGTAATTGTTGTCACCCCTTGCACAGTTACAAAAAAGTGAAGTCGACATTTAATATCCATGTCAGTGACTCACTGCTGATGTCAAAGAGCAGAGATTTTAATTACAGCTTTGTAATACTTAAGTAAATGCATAACCTGATCTCAATCTTTTGATAATGCTTTGGTGGAACAAAATCACAAACAAAATTAAAGTACTTAAAAGAAGAAGATAGGAAATGTAAAATCAGTTCATAGTGTCCATATAAGAATTTTCTTACTTTCCAATTTCAAATGTCCCTTAGAATCATACTAATATGATTAGTGTATGATTTTAATTTAAGTATGTTAGAGTGCAAAAACCAGAGTATTCTTTCTGAGTGGTTTGGTATCTTGATGCTTGCTGATACAAAGAGTTTCCATGGTAAAATCTGGGGAAGGAAATGTAAAGGAGTTGCAAGAGGATTATTATAAAAGGGCTTCTGTCTACCAAACAAACAAACAAACAGACAAAAACCCACAACTACCACCACCACCAAAAAACAAACAGTGCAATTCTGAGAGAACTCAACCACATGCATTCAGAATCACAGAGGTTTTACTTGGCTGTTCAGATCAAACATGTAGCAACTCCACCTCCTCTGCCTGACAGACTTGCTGGTGAGGGTCTATGGTTCAGTATGCACCACAGTACTGTTTTGTTGGGACTCTGTGGGAATTTGGGTGATGGCATATCCCAAGAGGCATAGTAGTGCCATATCCTTCCAGGTATATCCAGCCTCTGGGTTTGCTTTAAAAAGTACTGCTACTGAATAAATAATAATAATAAATAAATAAAAAGTATGCATTTTTAAGAAGGGTAGGGTTTTTTCATTATCAAAGTTTTTTATTATTTTTTCTATTAATCTTATTTCTGTGTGTTCCTAACTTCAACAGTGAGTGCAAAAGGTGTGACCTAGATGACACTATGCCTGACTTATTTTAGATGGGATTTTATTCAGTATTTATCGTTACCATTACTAAATGTTTTTTGTTAGAAAGGGGAAAGTTGGCACCGGATTAGAAATGGTAATTCAATTTGAGGATGACTTCAGAAACATCGTCCCATATTAATTTTATCTAGCTTTTCCATTTATTTTAGAAATAATGCTAGTGGAGTTGGCATGTTGCAATGCAGAATTGCTTCCCATTGCTCTACAAATGCTGATACAAACCTCAACATTTATGGAAAACAAATATTGAGATGAAGTCAAGACATTTATTTTCTAAGCAGGAGATGTTGATTCTCTGACAGCACTATATTGCACAGCCTTTATTTCTATTATACCAAATGATTGATGTGGATTTAGTAGTTAGTTTGATGGCTGTTTTGCTCAGCAGAGAGGCAGTTGAGCATTTCACCATTATTAGTGAGCTGCATTTTGATTTTTCTATAAGACGCTGCTAGCCTCAATTCATCCCAGGTGGAAATCCAGAGTTCCATTGTGCCCATTGTTTGCTTTGTGACCAAGCCAAGAACAATTTGCATACAAAATTCAGTGAATATTTGTGTTGATTTTTTAAGCAGGAATATGTTTTTGATGAAGATCTCCATATACGTGCTTAATTCTTTAAAAAATAAGGAATTATAAAGAGTGGTAACATTTGTGAGTAAACTAAACATGGAAGAATATATATATATATGTATATATGTATATACACACATGCATACCTGTATATGTATATATGTTTATATATAGTAGCCTGGAAATGATTTCAATTGTTAAGATTTAGAATGGAAGAAAGAAACCAAGCCAGAAAATATTTTGAATGTTTAAGGGAGCCAACGCAGCAGATGGAAATTACAAACAAATGTGAGAGAAATGCAGAATATTGGACAGCTATTGGTGTCTGTGCGTTTTTCAATGCAGTCAGCAGAGAATTAGGAGCTGGGGACAGTAGCAGGCTGGTGTTTTTACCCTGTCAGAACCTTGTCCCTGAGATCTGCTAACATCAGTTACTGAAGGAGGACATTCAAGAGAACATTTCTGTAACAATTATGGAATATTTTCTCCAGATGGAGAATACATTTTGTCCATCTCCTGGGGTGCTTTCTACTCTGAGGAGGAGAAATGCATGTAATAAATGATAAGGAATAGCTGTCCAGTGTGGATGCTCAGCACAAACTCCTTGAATGGTCTCTCTATGTTGCCTTTGTGCTGTGAAGTTTCACCACTAAAACAGGGAATAATGCAGAATTTCACCTGTGGACGAAAGTAAAATAGTCTTTGTTATTTGGAAGCATGATTTAGTTCTGTCTTGTTTGTCTATTCAAGAGCACAAAGATTTGCATCTTTATGTGGAAATGTATATCCTTTCTATGAAGTGAAGATGCTCATTAGACATGTCAGATTCTTTTGTCAGTCATCATTTATTTTGAATGAGATTTTATGGTTATGTTTTTCAGCTTTGTCTTCCATAACTTTAAGACTTCCTGTGCTAGATTCTTAAGATTTTGGTTTTTCTCACCTGCTCTATTTGATTGGACAAGCAGGACACAGTGGAATGGATTTGGTTATTTATTACTTCTGTTCCCAATTAGATGATGCTCCTTAGGAAAAGTGACAATGGCAGACCTCCCTGAAGGAAGTGGGATTGGGCATTCCATTTGCAGACGAATGAGCATGTTCAAAGGGGAGCAGCTTTGAGGTACTACAAGTAGCAGGAATTTTGCAAGCAGAGGTGGAAATGTGCCACTTAGAGACTGCACTGGGGAACAGTCTCCAGTGATGAACAGGTTTTCAAGGAGGTCTGAGCAGAACTTACTGCCACTTGGAATAAGTCATTGAGGAACTCTAAACCTTCTCCAAAGGCTCTGGAAGTAAGGGAAGGGAGATGTTTAAACACCTTAAAGTTCTCTTCCACCTAGCCTCAATTTCCTTTGAGGTTTTTCTGCTTTATAGTTAATTATCCTTGTTTATATTTTAATAAAAACTGTCTTTTTTGAGCTTAAAAGCCTTTCATTCTTCTTTGGGGTATTCTATACATAGGAAGGTCAACTTGAGGTGCTGTCTTACAGCACTATCCAGATTTCCTCGCCATGACATTTTCACAGTGTGCAGTGTCTTTGCTCCTCCATTCCCTGAGCCCAAATCTCTGTGCAGAGCTGAGCTACAGTAAAGAGGTTGTGCCCAGCAGAAGAACAGAGGGCAGAGCCAAATGGCAAGACATTTTTACAAAGAGGCAAGTACTTATCACAGTACATCTGTGACAGCCTCCTGCCTCAGTATAATTGACAACACACGCTGTTTATTTAAAAATAAGCTTTTTTTGCCTGTGTTTCTTGGTAGCAGATGTAAAAGTGCTAACAAGTAAAGTGGCTTTTCATGAACCTTCATCTGTCAGTACGAAGGAGCCTGTTTTGTGTTCCCTAGGCCCAGAATACCTCTGAAAAGCACATCATGTTTTCATCCAACTGTGCTGCCAGGCACAGAGCTTTCAGACTAAGAGAGAACATGTTAACAGTTGAAAAAAGATGGTAAAAATGATGGGCAAATTTGTCAGTGATGTGCAATCACTCAGGTCACTAGAGGAAGGACTTCCTAATGGGATGTCATCTGAGCACTGAACTTGTTTAAATCCCATTCCTGTGTAATGTTCATTCTCACTTTATTCCAGGTTTCAAGTATCCTTCCCACATAGAAATATTGATTACAAATGTAGGGACACTGATAAAAATCTATGACATACATTTTTTTGCTTTGTGGTGGTGTGAAGTCAACATCAGTCCCAACAACGTATGCATAAAGTATCTTTTTGTCTGCAAATCTAAGAATGTTTCCATTCTCCATATTTTGTGAATTTGTTGATGGTTTAAAAGCTTTCTGCAGTCAGGTAAATGGCAAGGTTCTCCTTTGCCATGACTTCTTTTGTTCATTGGAGAGTGAGCAACAGCAGAACAGCAACCATCCACTGGGGCAGATTGTCCAGGAGTCTGCTCATTCTCTTCTAGCCATTATTGGCTCTCAGTAGCCTTTTTTAAAATCTATTGAGCTTATTCCAGCAATAACCTTGTCTAATCATATTGATTGTTACTAACTGAAGGCTAATTAGGAAGCAAGTTGCTATGGTAATTCTTGAGTCATACATATAAAGAGAAAATACTGCTAAAACCACTAGTGCATGGTGACTATTAACATAGTTAAACAAATTAAAAAATATAATTCATTCAGATTAATTCTGGCATTCAAATGAAGATACAACATGCAACAAGGAAGTTTTTCCCTTATTTCCTACTCTTTCCTCTTTTGTAGTCATTTTGTTCTTTTATTTGTCTGTTGTGAATTATGCATAATTTTAGGACCAAAGGACAAAGTAGAATTTGGGTTGTTCTTCCTTGCTCCCCCATCCTTCCTCCCACAACAAGCTTCCTATGACAGGAGGATGACTCAGGCAGAGGGTAGTAGGACTTGGAACCCCCAGAATTCTGGGTCATTTTTTCATATCCAGTCTGCATATGTGTGATCAATGGTTTATTTTCAAATGGGTAGATTGGTGGATTGCATACCATGAAATGCCGATCTCAGATTGTACCTTCAGGAGATGTGATTCATTACAAGGTGTGGCTGCTGCAGCTGGCTTTAATCAAAAGCCTCTCTTGGCCAAGCTTTTAAATGTCTCTGCAAAAGAACTGGTCACTCAGTGGGTGACCAAGCTCCACTGTGGGACACTGTGGGAAGGTCAGATTGCTTCTGCTGTGTAGTGGCTCATTTTTGGATAGATGGAGGATTTCATCAGTCTTATCTAATAAAGTCTTTCCATCTTACTTTTAACTAAATGTGACCCAAAGGAAAATCAAGGGCTTTCTTCCCGATTTAATGGGAGTCCTCTTTCTCCCCCTTTGGCACCTTACTCACCAGTCATGTCGTGCACAACATTTAACTCTCCTAGTGAGTCTCCATCTCCACCTGCAGATCTTTAAGGAGGAGGAAAACAAGAGCAGGCATCCTGTTGCTACTCTTCTGGACCATTTGAATGAGGAGGCAAAACATATCTAGGAGAATCACTGAACTGGATGGGATATAGGAGTGTACTGAATCCATGTAGTACCCAAGTGAGTGTGAGTTTCTTGGCCCCTCTCAGTCTTCACTGTATGACCTTAGCAGCACATGAAGAAAAAAGTGAGCAGAAGTTCAGCCACTGTTAGCATGAAACTCTCTTAATAGGTATCATAAACAAAACTTTTTTGCTAGTTGGGACTTGTGTGCTTGTAGAGTTGTATTTGTTTAGTTGAAACTGAGATATAATGTATGCCACCTAATAGAAAAGAAAGAGAGACAGCGAGTAGAAGCTTGTTGATTAGGATCAACTAAATCTGAGTAAAACTACACTAACAGTAAAATGAAAGCATATGATTGGAGGCTTTGCATGGTCCTTATGTTAAATAGGTGCCACTGTAGAAATAACTCCTGAGCCTACCATTTTGAAGTACTCACTTCATTCTACCAGCAATTTAACGCACAGGGAAGCCACAAGCTAAAAGCCCGTGTACTTACCTGCTACTTAATCCATCCAAACCAAAGGCTACCAGCTGAGAATGGGTCACCTGGGGAATCTTTTCCCTTCTATGTCTCTTAACCTGAGCAATCTTGCAAAGGTATCTTCAAACTAGTGGAAAGAATATAACGAAACCACATTACCTTGACTGTCAAATTATTCTGTATAGAAAAACAAAGTATGTGTTGTTCTTGCTGGTCGCTTTCTGTTTATTTTACATTTCTGCATGTAAGAAAAATACAAACCTCCCCAGGGATCCACTCTAAATCCTTAGGGCTTTGGGTAACTTCAAGTTAGAGGATCTTTCAGAGGGAGATCTGATGACGTTCCATAACATGCATTATATTTGTTTCCTAATTTTCTTGTGAAAATAAGCTGCTCTAGCCTCAAAATACATTTTGTTTTTAATATGATGAAAAGAACACTATAGCACTTACCTTTTAGTTTTTAATTTGGTATGTAACACACACAAAACATTCATTTAAATCTGAAAACTAAACTGTTCTCAGAGGATTGCTTTCAAGTGTCTGCACTTCTGTGTCCCTTTGTGTATTGAGCTGTGTGGTTTCTAGAGACAATACTTACTTTAAATTACAGAAAAATTATACACTTCTCTAAAATTTAGAATGTTAATGTAAATACAGATCCAAAATATTAAAATCAATGGATTTACATGCCTTCTACAGTAAAGTGTGAAATCTCCTTCAGTCTCAACCAAAGCAATAATAGTAATCAGAAATCATCCACTTCATTCTCCTTTTTTTATTTTTTAATTGTATTTCATCAATACAACTTTTCCAAATGTTATTTTTTGCGGTTTGAGATCTCTTCTGTTTTGTTTTCTCTTCTTTTTTTTTTTCCTCCCTTATCAGTATTATTTTTTTCAAAATGCTTTACTGGAAACAAGAAAGGTTTTGCCAGGCTTGTGCAGTGTGAGTATGCTGCAAGTCTCAGTTTGTTTACATTGTTACAGGAAGCCAGACAGAAAAATGTCATAAGTATATGCAGTGCAGTGCAGCAGGGGAAGAGATACAGCAACTTCCAAGGACAGCATCGTTTCTGTATTCAAACCACATTTCTTGTTCAGCCTCCTCCTTTAAGCGGTGTGGCTAGAGAGGAGTATCCCACTTACTTTTCCCTTGATGAAGAAGGAAGAACTACTTCAGATAAGGTTTTCTGCATCATCTTTATCTTCAACTTCTTTCTGTCTCCAGTAATGTATGACCCAGGATAATGTGAAGAGCTCCCAGGGAGACCAAAGTGGTCTTAACAGATCACTCCCTAGCATCAGGAGTTGCCTTCTCAAGGGTTGCACCTTGTTCCTCTGAAGACTTCGCTGGAGAAATTAGTACTGAAGACTTCTGAAAGGGCTGAGTCCAGCCTGAGGAGTTTCTTGTGAAAGCACTGGAGCTGCAGATGGTAGCAGGAAGCCCTTGTTTGTCTAAACTTTCTCCAAATATAAGGTTACACAGCATAGTTGTGCCAGAGACTCTCATAAACAAAGTTCATGAACATCTTCCCTGTAAATGGAGTTAGACATGCAGTAAGGCTCCTGCTCACTAATAATAGTGAGTAAGCACCATCATGTGGCTATTATTTTATTGCTTTTATTGGAATATTCTGTTTATAAACACACAAAAACAAAACAATATATTAATATACTGGATTTTCACTCAAGTTGTATGACATAATTCCTTCCCCCTGTTAAGACTTTCTTACCTGTGTGCAGTCTTGCAGTGTTTGCAAGTGAAGAGGATTAATTTATGCCAGGGAAATTCAGGTGGAAGTATGTGATTTCCCAAGGAGCAAAGGTTTCGCAGTGGAGATCTGATCCGCTATTTGTCAAATAAGACTCTAGATTTACTGAATGAGGCTCCTCTTTGCTGTCGTTAGCTCCTTGGAAAAAAAAATAGGGATTGTATGTAATTCCTATTTTTGTATAGTGTGTCATCTTTATGTCTTCCAAGAGAGAACCTGCAGATTTGGGCTTACTGGTGATTTTTGTCTGCTTTTGATAGAACAGTTGTCTGTTCAACCTCAATCAGGTAAGTCATCCTCATTGCATGTTTGTTTTTTAAAGCTTTTGACTCAGTAGTTTTTTTCTGGTGTTTGTGTTTTCCGTGGTATTCTGTTACAAAGAGAGGTTTGGATTTAACTTTGGAAGCATAGTAGATCCCTTCACCAGGTAGGTTATATCTGGGTGCCCCAATCAAGCAAATATTTATGCAGTAGGGTCTTGGCTGAACCTGGAGCCAAAGCTCAAAAATAAAAGTTTGTGGGGTCAAGCCTACATTAGACAGAAAATACAAGATTAGTAGGTAGTTTTTATGGAAGGAATGAATGAACACAAAGAGAAATGAAGAAATCTCTGTGATAGAAAAATATATTTTGCAGGGATTGTGGAACACTGACTAAGAGAGGCCTAAATCCCTTCAAGAAGACATTTGGAAGATGTAGTGGGTGATGGTAGCAGCTGTAAGATAATGTCTGTATTCATAATTATATTTAACATTAGACAGTGCAAATATCTTTCTAATGATAGGTCAGGGGGATTTATTTTCATTGAAGTGGGTGTAACGTACTGCATGATGCTCTGGCAAATATTCAGGGTCTTCTCATAAGCCTGGGAACATTTTTATTGCCATAACTGAGGAGTAAGAGAGTTTCTTTTTACAATTTTTCCCTCTTAGATAAAAAGTTTATTTGTGCATATGTGAGACACTTGTTATTCTGGATCTCCCCATTTCTGTAACACATTGGAGTTAGTAATGAACAGTTCTCCGGGGGCATTTCCTTTGTGTCTGCTTGCTTAAAACATTTTAAAACTGGCTGTTAAATTGTCCAGGAATATCTGCTTCAAGATGGTCTCTTTTGAAAGACTTTGGGTCCTGTAAGCCAAAGTCCAAGACAATATGCCTATTGATATTTCCCTGAAATGAGTTTGAACTGTAGTTTGCTACAGGAAGAGTATTGGGGTCAGGCAGGTGTCAGTCTTCTCTGGAGCAAGGCTTCCAGTTTCTTCATTCAGCTGCTGTCCTGGTTGATTATCCCCAGCATAATTTTCTCATCTGCCCAGGTCATTCTCAATAAAACTATTCATCATTAGCTGACTACCAAAGCCAGGAAAGAAGCAATAAAAAATAAGTGGCAATAAACACTGCTAACCCATTTCCATGGGAGTTATGAGGCAGGCATAATGCTTGTGTCAGCATCTCTGAACGAGGAGGACCCTTTCTCAGCTGAACAACCACCTTCTTTACCACCAGGGTCTCAAGATCCTCTGGGGCCTATCATGTCTGAGAAAGAAGTACCACTGCTAGGGTGGGTGCTTATATTTTCAAGGAATCTTTCTGCCTTCCCTACAAGCTTTCACAGTCAATGTAAAACTCTAGTGACTTCATCACCTTCCCCACAGCACTTTGGTTGTTGGTCAGCCAGGATGCTGGGGCAGCAGGTATATCACAGACACAGACACAGATTTCTAGGTTGGAAGAGACCTCAAGATCATCGAGTCCAACCTCCGACCTAACACTAAGTACTCCACTAAATCATATCGCTAAGCTCTACATCTAAACGTCTTTTAAAGACCTCCAGGGATGGTGACTCCACCACCTCCCTGGGCAGCCCGTTCCAATGCTTAATAACCCTTTCGGTAAAGAAGTACTTCCTAACATCCAACCTAAAACTCCCCTGTCGCAACTTTCGCCCATTCCCCCTCGTCCTGTCACCAGGCACGTGGGAGAACAGACCAACCCCCACCTCGCTACAGCCTCCTTTAAGGTAACTGTAGAGAGCGATAAGGTCGCCCCTGAGCCTCCTCTTCTCCAGGCTGAACAAGCCCAGCTCCCTCAGCCGCTCCTCGTAGGACTTGTTCTCCAGACCCCTCACCAGCTTGGTCGCCCTTCTCTGGACTCGCTCGAGCACGTCCATGTCCTTCCTGTAGCGAGGGGCCCAAAACTGAACACAGTACTCAAGGTGCGGCCTCACCAGACCCGAGTACAGGGGCACAATCACTTCCCTAGACCTGCTGGCCACACTGCTTCTTATACAGGCCAGGATGCTGTTGGCCTTCTTGGCCACCTGAGAACACTGCTGGCTCATATTCAGCCAACTATCAACCAATACTCCCAGGTCCTTCTCGGCCAGGCAGCTTTCCAACCACTCATCTCCCAGCCTGTAGCTCTGCTTGGGGTTGTTGCGCCCCAGGTGCAGGACCCGGCACTTGGCCTTGTTGAACTTCATACAGTTGACCTCAGCCCATCGCTCCAGCCTATCCAGATCCTCCTGCAGAGCCTTCCTTCCCTCGAGCAGATCGACACACGCACTTAGCTTGGTGTCATCTGCAAACTTACTGAGGGTGCACTGGACGCCCTCATCCAGATCATCGATAAAGATATTAAAGAGGACCGGCCCCAGTACCGAGCCTTGGGGGACACCACTTGTGACTAGCCTCCAAACAGATTTGACTCCATTCACCACAACTCTCTGGGCCCGGCTATCCAGCCAGTTTTTAACCCAGCGAAGCGTACGCCAGTCCAAGCCCCGAGCAGCCAGTTTCTTGAGGAGAATGTTGTGGGGAACGGTGTCAAAAGCCTTACTGAGGTCAAGGTAAACCACATCCACAGCCCTTCCCTCATCCACCAAGCGCGTCACTTTGTCATAGAAGGAGATCAGGTTCGTCAAGCAGGACCTGCCTTTCATAAACCCATGCTGACTGGGCCTGATCGCCTGCTTGCCCTGCAAGTGCCGCGTGATGACCCTCAAGATAATCTGCTCCATGAGCTTTCCTGGCACTGAGGTCAAACTGACAGGCCTATAGTTCCCCGGGTCTGCCCTCCGGCCCTTCTTATAGATGGGCGTCACATTGGCTAGCCGCCAGTCAACTGGGACCTCCCCTGATAGCCAGGACTGCCGATAAATGATGGAAAGCGGCTCGGCCAGCTCCTCCGCCAGTTCTTTCAGTACCCTCGGGTGCGTCCCATCCGGCCCCATCGACTTGCGCACATCCAAGCTCCTTAGCAGGTCGCCAACCATTTCCTCATGAATAGCAAAGGCCACATCCTGCTCCCCATCCCCTTCCGCCAGCTCAGGGCACTGGGTATCCAGAGAACAACCGGTATTGCCGCTAAAGACTGAGGCAAAGGCGGCATTAAGCACCTCAGCCTTTTCCTCATCCTTAGTAACTAGGTTTCCCCTCGCATCCAGTAAAGGATGGAGATTCTCCTTAGTCCTCCGTTTCGCGTTGATATATTTGTAAAAGGATTTTTTGTTGTCTTTAACGGCAGTAGCCAGGTTGAGCTCCAGATGAGCTTTGGCCTTTCTAATTTTCTCCCTGCACAGCCTCGCTACATCCTTGTAGTCCTCCTCAGTGGCCTGCCCTTTTTTCCAAAGATTATAAACCCTCTTTTTTCTGCTAAGCACAAGCCGCAACTCTCTGTTGAGCCAGGCCGGTCTTCTTCCACGCCGGCTCGTCTTTGGGCACGTGGGGACGGACCGCTCCTGTGCCGTTAAGATTTCCTTCTTGAGGAGCGCCCAGCCTTCCTGGACTCCTCTGCCCTTCAGAACAGCCCAAGTGGCTGGGCGTGCTGCAGGGTACAAACATCTTACTCTGTGCCACCAGCTGTGATCGGGAGGACTGAGAGTTTGTGTTTCATCTCCTCCAGAGGAGGTCCAGGCAGAGCCTCTATCTCTTTTTAACTGCTTCAGAAAGAACCTCCCAATATATACAGAGGATCTCGTATGAACATATGAAACCTAAATCTCAACACCTGCATGGGTATTGCTTATTAAGTACTTTTGCTTTATAGCTACTACTCAGCCATTTTCCCTGTAGTTTGCACCTTCCAAAACTGCACACATGGCCACAATAACTCCCAGTCCACTGCAAGCAGAGTCACATCAGCATTCCTCTATTAAGAGCAGCCTGGAACTGCTTACTCAAAAAAAGAAGTGGAGATTTGGAGTTTAATTTTAGACCAAGAGAGCAGCCACAGGGTAGCAGCTATCCATCCCAGATGTGAAGTAGAAGGATGGTGGTGCAAGGTCAGCATGTATACTGCTGGCTCCAGGCCCTGGAGCCTTCTTTCTGCTGAAGGCTGCCGTTTCCTCCAAAGACCTGGTCCTGGTTTGTTTGACATGCAAGGCTTCATTCCATTTCAGCTTTACTGGCAATAAACTAAAATTAGTATAATACATCCCCTCAGCTCTGTAGTGCGAGGTATCTATCCCCCCAAAACTATACTGATTATAAAATCAATTCTTATGATGATGTGGCTTCTGTGGCTGGACTTGGTCATTATCAGCTCCAATTCTGCAGACTAATCACATGCTTTTTCAGACTAGAGAGACCAATTTAATACTGTTACATGGACAATTAATTTAATGCAACCAAACTCTCAAAAGACTTTCATCTGGATTGCTGACATGATGCTAAAGTACTGATAGAATTAAAAACCCCTTTGCTTCAGTCAACCATGTGGAAATTTGTGTTTTATTTTTCCCATGCCTGAACTGATTTACTTGAGAATATGGTGCCATGCCCTTTGGAGAAGGCAGGAAGACACAGTATTGGTGCCTCCTGATAATCTCCTTCAAAGACTTATGTATAGACTATTTTGTTCTAAGTGTGAAATCAGTATTAATACTCAGCTGGCTAAATGGACATTACACTTAGTCAGGTCAGTACACCATGTGTGTATATCTTCACAAAAGTAAAGAGATGATGAGAAGAGTCGGTGTTTGAATTCAGTTTTGAAATGTCAATAACTACTAAGATATATTAGCCTGTAACTCCCTGGTGTTCAGTGAATCATAGTAGGGAGACAAGTTTTTCATGTTCACAAGGACAGTGGCAGGATAAAGTGTCAAGTATCTATTTTTAAAAGGTTAAAATTCTCTAATACTTTTAAGAAAAATAACCTTTCTTTTGTAACCTGTCTAAATCAATGTGGTAGTATTTTGCTGTCACTGTCGAGGGAAGTTTTCAAAAGGAAATTCCAGATTGGCCTGGTTTTGATCAGTCCAAAACAAATAAGAGCTCCTCAGTCTTCCACACTGAGACTGACATAACAGTGCTGAGTGTTTAATTTTTCATTTCAGACACATCACAGGCTGTTCCCAGGGGTGCTCACCCAATGAATCCTGGGTGGGGTTCTCTGTGTGACACCAGCTACTGCTAATTCCTTCTTAAACTTGGCTTAAATTTTTGCATCACTCAAGCCTCTGAGTAAAACTGACCTGACAAATTGCCTGATATAACTGCAGAAGTACTCTAAAGAATACGTATATCTAAAGGAAGGAAAAATAAAATTAAAATAAAATAAAATAGGATCCAGCAGGTCCAGCCTTCCATGGGAAAAGGGAGCTTAGATGAGATTACCTAGCACCCCATCCAACTGCACCTTGAAAACCTCCACCACTTTCCTGGAGAGGTTGTTCCAGTGATGGATTGTTCTTGCTGTAAAAATTTCTTTCTTGTATCATGAAACTTCTGATGAAAACTTCTGATGAAACTTCTCCTGATGCAATTTGTACCCATTGCCCCTTGACTTATCCACATGGCTCCTTGTGAAGAGAGACCCTCCACCCGTTCTGTAGCCACCAGTTACGTACTGCAATACTATGACGAGGTCCCACCTGAGCCTTCTTTTCTCCAGGGTGAAAAGACCTAACTCCTTCAATCCTTCCATCTTCATAGGGCAGGTTCTTCAGCCTTTAGATCATCTCTGTGGCCCTCATTTGGACTCTCTGCATTCTGTCTGCAACTGTTTTGAATTCTGGGGACCAGAACTGGATGCAGTAATCCAGGTGTGGCCTGGCAAGCACTGAGTAGAGAGGGATGATTGCATTTCTGTCTCTGCTAGAAATGTCCCTGTGGATGCATACCAGGATCTGATTTACCTTCACTTCTGTAGTGACACACCCTGTATATGGAAACATACACACACACGTTTTTAAAAGCCACATTTTCTAGCAGGGAAGAAATTGCCCTATCACTGTCTATATGCCCCACACTGATCCTGAAAGAAATTTTTCTCGTAATAGACAAATAAATGCCCAGTCTTTTATTCTTACATTAATTTGAAATGTGAGATCGCTTGGCTGTGAGACCATTAGTTTGTGAGTTTAATGTAGTCTTGCTTTCACTGTAAGACTTTGGTTTAAGAGACTTCTTTAGAGGACTGCAAAGAAACTGGCATGAACTATAAATTCCTTGCTAATAGAATTGTTTAAAAGGCCATTTCAATGTATCTCGATTTTTACAGATGGTGCTTGGCATGCAGCTAGCTTGAAGGGGAGTATTTCGTATGCCTCATGCTGGGCTCTGTCGCAGATGTCATCAAAGCTGCAGTACCAGCCCTGCCTGAGGGCAGCTTTGCAGGCAGGTCATCTTCCTCTTCACTTTCCTGCTCTCCCCTTCCTCTGACTATTGAACATAGAAACACTGCACTACAATCGGTTCCTTCTGAACAGATAATAATGATTACTGTTTGCTATGTTAGTAGCAAACTAGAGATGTTTCTTTGTGTGCTATTTTCATACCTTATAGTCATCTGTTTAAAGAAAACTAAAAAAATAATTATCCTTAATAAAACACTTTTACCGAATTCTCTTCCCTCTTTTAGGCTGTGCTTGGTAAACAATTTATGCTTTTGAGAATCGCTGTTTATTTCAGTAAAGCTGTGCATGCGGTGGAAACTGAGTTTAGGCAGATGCTTAAGCATTTTGCAATATTGGGGTGTTAGTGAGTGATTTGGGGTTTTGGGGGTGGTTGGTTTTTCTCTTTAAGAAATTGCCCCTGATTGTTTCACATACCATATATTCAAAAGCTTGCATGCATCAGGAATTATGCTCAAATTACTGACTGGATTTACTGTGATAGGTAGCACTGGTGCTAATATTATCATTCATTACAGGCCAACAATGTAATAACAGTCCCATCTTTTGTCATGATGACATATAATAAGATCTGCATTATGAGCAATCATCTACTGATGTGTATTTATACTGTAAAACAAATCTCATGCACAAATACTAGCCAGCAATCTGCTTTTTTCTGTTTGTAGCTACTGCTGCAGGTGTTATTTGCTCTCCTTTAGAGAGGATCTGAGTCTGTTGAGTTAGTTGTTTGGTGTGAGCAGCATTGGCTTATACTTCCAGTGCCAAAGATACCACTGTTGTCCAAGACAGTGTTCTTCAGGTTTTTGATGATCAGGGTGTGCATTTGGCACTATTTATGAATGAATAAATTGTTCACAGAAATCATGCAAACAAAACCCAGACGGGTGCTCACTGTTCACAGCATGTGACTGCTCTCTTAAACTGAATCATTCTTTATTTCTCCTTCTTACCTGAATGACAGCCTGTAACAGGTACATGGAGACCCCCAAGGCCAAGAATAGTAATGGCTTCTGTTAGGAAGAAAAAAAAAAAAAAAAAAAAAAACACTTCCATGCTGGGAAAAAAGCTGAAGACTGATTCCTACCTGAAGAACTTACTTGTCTTTGCAAATGTGAAGGGAGGACATTCATATGGAAACCAAGTCACTCCCCAGATATCTGATCCTCCCTCATACGAGTATTATTTAATTCTTTTATAAAGTTAATCTTTTAAAATCAGTTTATGGATTCCTATTCCTACTCCTCTTTCATTCCTTTCTTAAATCTGTATTCTCCTAACCTTCCAAAGTGTCATGACCTGTTCATGCACTACTTTAATCAGGCCTGTATCTCCCATTTTTCAAACCAAAACAAAGCACATAACTTATCCCAGTCCTAGAAAGCCAAAACACTCTCTTGACACAGAAACATTCTTTTGTAAGAATTAGATTAAAATGTTTATATTGTCCAGGTTGGTTCAAAGTTAGATAACAGACTGAATCATAAAAAAGTATTATTCTTGACAGCCCTGAGGGGGAGATCACTACCACATTGTGGTTTCTTAATAAACATTTTTGTCTGTATTAGGCCAACAAATCTGCAGCACTTTGCCCTGAGCTATTTTGTGGTGTGAAATTTCTTCTGGCTAAACAGATTTATTTTGGTATTAAAAGTTTTGCTTTTTCTATGTTGGGTTGTTTGGTTGTATTTTTTTTTTTAGAAAATTGCTTTTTAGACTGTGGGAAATGCCACAAAAACATCCTTGGTGGAGACCTGTGAGTTAATTCACTATGGTACAGCACAGCAGGGGCAGCACCAGCTCCCTCCAAAATGAATGACAACCCTGGGAACTGGGACTCATCTCCTCTCTCTCCCATGGACTTGCTGCATGAGACCCTGAAAAAGTCACTTCTCATTTCGTACCTGTTTTCACCACTTCCCTTTGTCTGTTTAGGTGGGAAGCTTTCAAGCGCAGCATCCCTTGTGATGGCTGTGTACCTTGCATAGCATGAAGGAAAACCAGCCGAAGCATCTTGTTGCTGATGATACCTAAATGATAAAGAGGCGCATGTTCATGTGTGAGCTGGTGCTTCGGCACTGTTAAACTCTTTCCCATCATGGTGTGACTACAAATCGCTCCCCTTCCAGTAGCCTATTGGTCAGTCCTCATCTATTTTTATTTGCTTATTCTCTAGTTACCAGAGCAGAGAGCTGGATTTCTTCTCTAAAAGCCTTGAGTATACAGAGTTATTAAACTAAAAAGTACCAAACCACTGAAGTGTTTTTTAAAGCAGAAAAGGTCAGATGAACAATTTATCTTCTTTTGCAAGGTTTTTGTTGTCTTTAATGGGTGAGTAATTTGTCAGGTATACTCCGGTTGTTACTTAAAGGTAGTGGAATAATTTTTATATTACTTGTAATAATTTTGGCATTTTTTTGACTGTTGACTGTGCACTGAATCGATTGTAACACAATCCATTATTGTACCTCAGACCTATTTGAATCTATTTGCAGCTATCACAATTTCAAAAGAACAAGTTATCCAGGAGCAAGTGATGGCCACTTTACAATCTGACTATTTATTCAAGGTTTAATTCAAAATATGTGCGAAGTTTTATTACCAGAAAAATCCAATGGACCATCACACTATCACCAAGTTATATCTGCATTAAAATGTTTACTTCCAATAGATGATCCCAGCCTGGGAAATAGCATTTTTGCAACATTTTCAAAAATGGTCATGTTGAATCTTTTGGCATAGTCATCTTCACCTCAACTTTCCTGGTCACTGTCAGCATAAGGGAAGGAATCAGGATGGGTTGCACTTCAGTAATTTCCCCTTTATTTACCAGGAGAATTCTTGAACTCTGAGTTATATTAAAGCCTGAGCTATCTCTTTGCCATTCCATAGATTAAGGAAGCAATGATATATGTCCTCTGGACTAGCAAGAGTGTTCTGGTGTGTTGATAACAGAAAACTAGCCATTTTTATTCTGCAGTTCTGTGGCTGCAAGTGGGCATTAATCATATATAGAAAAGATTAAATAGGGTTTTCTCCAGGGTATGGAAGAGTTCTTCACGTCTGTGGTCTCCAGCTCCTGTCAATAAGGATGTGTCTGTTGGTGACTTAATTTTAATCTCTGAAGTTTACATCAGGTCAATATAGCAGCATGTCTTACTTGCTGAGGCTGTGTCATATTTCTTGGGAACTTCATAGCTGTTTTCTCCATTTCAGTCACCTTTCATGCCCTATTTTCTGCACTGAGTTAAAAGCTTTCATTAATTCTCCATCAGTAATTAGTGATGTCAGAGATCCAATAGCCAGTGGTGGTGCCTTCCAATACCCACAGGGTGTGGTGACAGAAGGAGGTGCAGGACTGCTGTTTTAAATACAGGCTTCAGCCTCAGAAGATGTATTGTTCCAGGCTCTCATTGTTTGCCTTTGGTGGCAGCTCATAGGCATTTCTGAGGTCTGTTTTATTATCTGATGTCGACCTGATTTTTATAACTGATCTGTAATCTAGGAAGAAGTTCCATGTGAGTTTTTCTCTTGTACATTCTCTGCTTTCACCCTTTGGCTGAAAGCATGGCTTGAAATATCTTGACTTTTTAATTATTTTTCAGAGAGATCTCACAGAATGATGCCTTGGAGGTCATAGAAGCAAATGTGTTTTCCAACCTTCCCAAACTACATGAAATGTAAGTAATGAGTAAACTAAATTCAAAGAAGACAATTATAAAGATGAATTATAGGCAAGTATCAAGGTTTTGCAGTTTGGTTAAAGTAAGATCTGAAGAATCCATAGTAATACAGGAACATTGGAAATCTCCCTCTGTCTTTCCCATGTTCTTATCTAACTCTCATTCTTTCCCTGGTCAGTCTGAAACCTATCCTCAAACCACTGCTGATATCAGAAAGTGGTGGGGTCTGCCAGTCTGTGGTAGGCTGCTATTTGGAAGCAGATCTGCTCTCAAAAAAAATAATAATAATAATAATCTGTCAGTGTATAGTACCGCTACATCCTGGGGCAACCACACATATTTTAGGATGCAACCACAGACAGTTTAAGATCAATATATTGATGTATTTCTTCTGATGTTTCACTTTCTCTTTGCAGAAGAATTGAGAAGGCCAACAACCTCGTGTACATTGATCAAGATGCCTTCCAGCACCTTCCAAGCCTTAGATATTTGTAAGATTTTTTTGCTTTTTGAAAGTCAAATAATTTTAAATGATACAGATGTCTTTCCATCCAACCTGTGCTAAGCAATTTGATGATGACATGGTAATGCCCAGTCTTCACTCCTCCACCCCACACACTTAGTTGCGTATTGTCGACCACATTTTCACACCCAAGCCTGCACAGGGTCCTCAGAAAAGTTGAAGGTAATATTGTATTCTTCTGTTATACTTCATACACATGGTCTTAAGCATTCAAGTTCTCTTTTCTTTAGCAATGACAGTGTTACAGCAATGATTTTCACTAACACTGGATGTGAGATGATCAAAACCTTAGAATGCAAATGTACTGGTGTATGCTATAACTTTATTTTATCAGCCAGCTTCATCAAGAATGCAGTTTGCACAACTGTGGTTGCTACATCTGCTCTCATGGGGTTGCCATCACAATTCAGTGACAATTTAATCCATCCTTAAAATAAACTACTACCCAAAATATTTTCACAGCTTTTAGCATGTGACCTTAACATGACTAATGACATCTCCTCTGCTATGTATTAAAACCAATTAACTCCATTTAGCAGTAATTGTTTTTAATGGCTGTAGCTTAAATAGGCTCCTACAGTGCTCTTTGCTGAACAACAGCATATATACCAAACAGGATATTATCTGGACTTTCATATGTCCATCCTGCTGAGCACATATACCCAACCTTCTTTTCCTTGCTCATATAAGAAGCTTTGCTGATCACAATCTCTACTTTTGAGTAAATAAGTGCTTAATTGTCTGGTTAGCTGCTTCTTAAAGATGGGATAAAATCAGGTCAGTGGTCCAATAAGCATGAGTGTTTCAGGTCTCTGAAAATCACTGGTGTCTGGCAGATTCTGGGCTCAGAAATGCCAAGAGCCATTGGCTTGAATTTGAACTTCAAGATTCAAGATTTAAGATTTGGACTTTAAGATATAAGGTTTATTCAGCACTATACAATGTATCCCATTTCTTAGTGTCTCTATTCCATGTATCCCATTAATTAGGTAGTTTATTGACATTATTGATGCTCTCCACTGGTCCCTCCTTTCTCTGTTCTTCATAGAAAGCTTTTACAGAAACACAATGATTTGGTGACTAGAAAATTTCTTCAGATTTTATCCATGGCCGTTTTATTCCAGTTCATTTTCATTCCAAACATTTTCTCTAATTTAAATTGAAAAAATCCATCTTTGGTGTTTAATACACTAATGGGTTCATATTGCATCCACTACATGTTTTTTTATTTTAGGAGGCAAAAAAGACTCTTGCAAGACTGAATAGTACAAAAGGTGCATACATCATGGCTCCTAGAGTCTGAACTACTGAATGTTTCTTTCATATTAATGACAAGGTTTGAGGTAGCTGCATTGTGGGTATAAATCTATGTAACACCTTTGGCTTTGGTGAAGCGACATCAGTTAACATTACAGGAATATGGTTAAAACACTTTAATTGAGATAGCTTTTCAGCAGTTTCTGAGCTATGTTCCCCACTTAAAAAGGGCAGGTGTGTCTGAATTAGTAGAGCTGAACTTGCAGTAAGTTGGCTTACCCTCAGATGCCCCAGTTCCCCAGGGGCATCTCTGGCTGGGGTCCACACCAGTTTTCCAAATAGACCACAGTGAGGCAGCAGAGCTGGAGAGGAAGTCATCTACTTGGAGAGGTCCTTGTCCCAATCTTTTGCTGTAGACCTTGCTGTAAGACCTCTGTAATCCTTCCTGGTCTATCCTACAAAGCAGAATAGCTGACACAGGCACCCCTGAATCTCAGGATAAAGAAGTTTAGTGAGACCCACCTGCAACCGGCACACCAAAGCAGGGGGCTCTGGTATGCGCACATTGCTGAGCTTGCTGCGATTCTTTCTTAAGTTTCCAGCCTCGGTGGCAGGCTGGCAGGGTATGAGACATGTAGTCTGATTCCTCATGACAGTGCCGTGGCTATGACAGAACTGTTAAAATGCAGTTCAGAAAACCTTGCAGAGAAAAAAAAATATATATATATATATTTACTAGCCATTTTCAAAAGGAAAAAGAAAAAATGAAAAGAAAAAAAAAATAGACAAATTAATCAGTGTTAATGCCTGACATGGAGGCTAGACACCATAGCCCATCAGTTTAATGACCTTTGCAACTGTTGCTTCCAAGACTTTATCTGTGCTGCTTCGAAAATAGTCATATAGCCACTAGATCTTATTTATTGGCAGGCAAGAAGCTCTGGCTAACATTGTCAGCCCTTTCATCAGCTTTATGGGCTCGTTATAGCCACTAGCAGTTGAACATGAATATGCTTTTATCTGCGTCAACTTGAGTACAAATACATTTTCCACTCACCCCACTCCCTTTGTCTCCTGCATCATCATTACTAGTATGGCGAAAATACTACGGTGAGAAAAATACTTTTAAAATCCAATGCTGAAATATCCTAAGCCTTCTAGAAAAATGCAACCTAAACTTTCCTGCCAGTCTTTTAGAAGAGGATGTGAAGAGGATTGTTAATTGGTCTTCTTGGATATGTGCCAAAGAGACAGACTGCTTCGAAATGGTAACTTGTTGACCTTTTCATGGGTATGAGATTATTTGTCTGGCTCTCATTAGGGAGAGCTGTGGCATTGTCTGTTTAATAATGCAGTGATGGCTTTTCAAACCTATTTTCTTTCCAAAATTAGTTCTGTGTCCTTTGGTTGTTTTACAGTGCATGCATCGATGTCCTGTATTAAGCGATCTCATCTTAAAATAGAAAGGTTTAAATGTGACGCTTTTTTTCAGATCAATTTTAAGGGCATACAGCTAGATTGTTGGTGGGAAGGGAAATGTAGGCCATGAAAACATTTTTTATCTCTAAAATATTTTTCATTGTGGAGAGAACAGCCCAGCCCCAAAGACTTGCAGGTGCTTGTACCTGCCTGTCCTTATTTCATGGAGAACCTGACACACGTATGCCTGGCATGCTTCTTAAATCCGATCTGTATTTGTTGCAGATGAAGCTAGTCATGCCTAATAGAGATGTCCTGTCCACAAACTGATGACCCTTTTCATAGAATGGGATTTTCAATAAAAAGAAGTGACGATCCACTCCATCCTTCTGCATGAGAGCCTCATGTTTAAAGACCTTGCCCAGTAGTGAGTGCCATGGATTATAGACTCAGCATAGCCTGCAAGGCCAGTTCACATGAGTCAGAGGACTTTCTTGCTGGAGCGCAGTACAAAGTCACTAGTGTGATTAACGGGCACATAAATAATACTTCCTGAGTGATGCTGTATTTAACTCAGCCTACCTTGCATTTGCAATTTAGCAGACATCCTCAATAAGTTGATGGAGTAAACTGTGGTCCAGATTTTGTCAGAATAGCTCCTACCAACTTGGTATAAAAAAGGTCTGGAAATTTGCTGTATCTGGAAATAAGCAACCAGAATCTTCCAGGAATTAGTTACTGAAAAAATTGTGTTCTCTTGTGCTCTTGGTGCAATGTTTTCTTAAATGCTGACTCCAGTAAGCCTTTTCAGAAAGATAATTAAAGCTTTGGAAAGCAGCCATCAGCCGTTTGAAAAACAGGTTGTTACTGAGCTGTTTATGTATGGCAAGGGGGAACTCAGTTAAAGCACAGATTAAAGAGGACACTTGTTTAAAGCAAGGCTACTAAGGATGTATACATTATATGGTAAACATATTGACAAAACTGTCCTTCAAGAAAGATATTCAGAAAATTGGATTATCTACATTCTAACAAGATTATCCACTTAAAGGCCTCTGGAGATTTGTTGGCTGAATAAAAAGAGAAGAGATCTAGGCCACACTCTAGCTAAGTATTTTTTCAGTTCTTTTTCTGCAATTAATTAAAAGAACATCCTCTCCTATTCCTAATCACTGTTCTGTGCCTCTGTGCAATCAGTACCTCATACCCTTAGATTTACTTCAATATGTAACGATTTGTTGAAGATGCTTTCCTCTTCATCTCATGCTGCTCACTCATGTGATGTCAAATCACCCGTGTAAACTGAACCCTGAGCAATTTTGGGTTACTTGAAAGATCAGTAGTATTGTGGCACACAAGGCCTTGAATGTGTTTATTCACACACATAAGGCAAAAACCCTGCTAACCTGTTTTGAGTCATTTGGATTAAGTTGCCATTGAGAGTAGTGCTTGAACAGCATATAGTAGAGTACCATCATCCTTCATTACCGGAACAAGAGGATCAAGCTTTCCTTGGGAAAGTAAAGTAGAAAGGAAAGCTTTTCATGTCTCCTTGGTTCTGCAATAACCACACAATATTTGGAAGCAGTTTGCTTCTTCATTTACCTATTCAAGCAAGTGTGTGCTGTAATTTGTATTTAACAAGTGGCTCTTAAAATGAATTGCATGAATTTTTAGCGTATGACTCATTTAAAAGTAAAGGCACCTTTCAAATAAAACCCTGTACTTCTCCAATGATTTAGAGAGTGTACTTTAAGATATTATAAGGGGGGATTTGAAGGTTCTTCTTCTATTGCTTCTAATTTTTTTTTTTGGCTAATTCCTTTCACAAAGTATAAGTGCAGAAGTACTTTAAATAATAGCAGGCTTATGGAATCCACCTGTTTCATTAATCCTGCTTTCTATTTAACTACATGCAATAGTTTTTCAAAGGCATTTTTGTAGAGCTTTCTTGGTCACACATGACAGCTGTGATTTTTAAGCTAATGTAATGTCAGACCACTCTGACTCCTGGGATGAAACAGTCAATGACATTTCAGCAACATTTCCAAATTGGCTTCATGAATATTCACTACACTTCTTTAATTTTTTCCTACATATAATGCAATGCTTTTTGTTATGAGGAAGATAACCAGTTGGCTTTTCAATATGAACCTCTGAGAATATCCAAATACCACCTCAGAGTGCTCAGATGAGTATTCCTACAAGTGAATGACTATTTATGGACCTTTTTGGTCCTTATAGATTTGGTTGTCACATTTGGCTGTTTGGTTTCAGTTCAATTCGTAAAACTTGAAAGTCTGCAACTGTTCTGAAATGCTCTAGGTTCATAATAAACATCAAATGAATGCCTTTACTTTTTTCCAGTCTCAAGCAGTGCTTTTCGTCACTGTCTAACACCATTCAGGAATGAATCTGCCCAAAATAATTGCATCCAGTAATGGAAGAATATTGTTCTATTTAAGTGCCAAGATAAAAAATGCTTTCCATATACTACTAATACACACCTTAAGGAACCAATATTCTCAGTAAAATATTCTCTACATCTCACACACTAAAACCACAAAGAGATAATTACCCTTTCAAGAACCCAAATTTTCTCTTTCTTTGGTAGCATCAGCATGGTAATGAGACATTTTGGTGGCTGGGACAAACTCCAGCTCCTCTTTCCTACTGCACTTCCCCAGCCAGGCATTCAGCCCTCCTTCCAGCCATCAAACAGCCACCAACCTTCTCTTTATGTATGGCAATATCATTTGTTGCTCCTGTCCTACCCTTACTACTGTTTTGGACAACAAAAATTGATTAATTGGACATGGTGCAGCTCTGTCAATAGCTGTGCCCCATTTTCCTCCCTGGCTGTGGGCACAGGATTGTCCTTCAAAGTCAGCATTTCTGGGATAGCGTTTCACAGATGTGAACAGCAAAACAGAAGCCAGCAGTGCCCAGTACAGTGGGAGGCTGAAGTTGGCTAAATGCAGAGGATCAAGACCATTTCCCATCAAGCAAACTGCTGAAATGTTCCCATGTATTCAGTTCCTTGCTATCAACGGTGCTTGGGAACAAAGTGTCCTAAGTTTCTCTAACTTTCATGAAATAATGATATTTCCAATTGAATTAATGTATCATCATTTAGATTAGAAGATTAAAATTGTGGTAAGTGATTTTTTTTTCTTATTATTATTAGAAGAGCTACTATGAAAATTGTTGGACATGGTGCTTAGTGACATGGTTTAGTGGGTGACATTGGTGGTAGGGGTATGGTTGGGCCAGATGATCTTGAAGGTCTTTTCCAACCTTAATGATTCTATGAAAATAATTATCCTGTGTCAGTGTGGTTGATTTCTTAGAATATGGTTGGGAAATTAATACTGAAGATTTCTTGAGATCATCAGGAGGAAATGTAATTATCCCAGATATGTTTTCTCCCTTGATTGCAGTGGGGGACAACTCAACTTATGCTTTTGACAAAAACCTTTTTACATTACAATATCAAGATTCCTGTGGGTAAATGCTGGGTATGTGGCGAAAGTCTGCCTCTTGTGGCTTACATTTTAAGTACAATCTGCTTTCTTCTTTGTTAGTTATTACTTCATTCTTGGGACAGAATTAATAATCTTAATTTCTTCTCTCTTCTTTAGGTTAATATCAAACACTGGCCTTAGGTTTTTACCTGTTGTCCAGAAGGTGCACTCCTTCCAGAAAGTTTTACTGTAAGTTGTAATGCTTTTAAAAGCTCCTTTTGAACATTTTGCTGTTCTAACAAAATCTTTCAAGAAGTGATTGCCCTTATGCTTGCTTATTAGCTTCATGATAACATTTTGGGTTGCAATTTTGTAGGCATTGATGTTAATGTGGCCTAAAAGGTCTCAGTATTCTCTAGTTCTTCTTTCTATCAAGCATTGTAGCTTGCAGTCTACTGACTACTCTTCCATTAACTACATTATAAATGCACAGCGAGATGTCTCAGGGGACTGGTAGTCCCCTGAGTTCTGTTTCACTGGTTGAAATTCAAACCAGGCTGGTGGAAGTGGAAATTTGTTGCCATCTGGTGACAGTTCTCTAGCCTGCATGGAGAGTTGCTGATCTTGGTGCCATTTTCAGTAGACAGATGGCCACAGCAAAGAAAACAAAAAGCAAGGGAAAATAACTCTACCATGCTCATTTTTTTCACTGGCAATAAAACTGTCCAGGGAATTAATTATATTTTTTCTAAGAAAAATTCCAGCGCCATCAAGGGGATAAAAATGTAAAATTTTGTGTGAAAGCAGGCTTTTGTTTTTAATGTAAAAGCACTTTTTTCTGAAAAAAAAAATGTATATCATCAAAATTTGAGTTTTTTTCATGGAAAAGTTTGACAGACATTTTCCCACCAGTTCTGATTATAACTGAAAGCAGAAAACCTGGGAAATAGGCAAATATTTGTTCTCTTCTTTTGGACAAGATATATTGTTAGCGCATAGGACAAGTTTTGAATCTTCAAGTCTCTGATTAGAAGATTAAAATCTGCAGAAACATTAATCCTGCAATTGTCTTAGTAAGAGCCATCAGTATCAATAAAAATGCATAGAAAGCTTAGAGGGAGACACTTCAATATTATATACACACATATAATAAACAAAATACCTTTCTGTAATACGCTTGTAATTTTGAGAACTGCCCTTCAGGGTTCCTTGAAGCCATCAAGCAAATGCAATAGATGTGGAGGTACAGAAACTTCCTCCTGTATACCTTTATCATCAGTCTTAACTAGACTTGAATTACCATGTTCTGCTGAGCAAGAGATTTTTTCTTCAGGTGAAATTCCTCACTTTCTGTAAGAATAACTAGGCCTTAACATTGCTTAAGACCTGAAATAGACCTTGCTTCAAACCTTGCCGCCACAGAGGTCAATAAGAAAATTCTTGCTGGCTTCAGTTGTGCCAATATTTAAATCTCAAAGATAGATCTTGATGGGTTATTGAGGTTTATAAGGGCCTCATTGTTTCCCCTTAGCAGTGGGAAACTTCCGCTTCTATGGGTGCTGCACTCCCTCCCTACTCCTACCTCTGCTGATCTCCACGTGCAGAAGTGTGGAAGTGTCAGCTAATGCAGTGTTGTGAATGGTAACACAGTTGTGGTTAAATAACTGTCAGTATGAGATAATTTTGGAATGGCTTTTAACTTCAAGCTTTGCAGATAATTCATTTTGTTCCATGCTTTCCAACAGAAACAGCATGAAAACAACCATATCCCCAGTCTAAATTATGAGTAATACTGTTTAACTTCTTTGAGGTCTATTTTGAGCAAGCAACAGAATGTATATCTGCCGTTCTTTTTGTGCATCAGTCAAAACTGCTGAAAGACTGAAATGCATACTTGTCACTTCAACAAACTGAACTGACAGGGGTCCCGTGTCTGAAGTTCTTAAGCACATACAAAAGCTTATAATCAAACACATTGACATTAGGAGGGAAACTATTCATGGAATTATATTCATTTAGGTACCCTGCTGAATCAGGCCAAAAAGGCTAATGGCTTTTCCATCTTCTGTTTGGGAGGCTCAGAGAAGTGGTGGCCTCCCAGTCACTCAACTTGCATTTTCTGGATAGTATATTTTCTGGAAGAACTATTTCATTCACATTAGGGTTATGATGCATTTCAATGGCTTAAACCGATCTGTGAGGCAGGTATGGAGGTGTGGAGAACAAGAATATAGAAATGTTTTGCCTTCAACTTCTTCTATCAGAAAGGTTTACTCTCTTAAAATCTTAAGTCATCAGCCTTTGCATAAAACAGTTCCTCAGATCGAATATAAGGAAAAATAACATTTGAAATACCTTAACATATTGAGAGGCTTACAGAGGTGCAAAAAGGTGTAGTTGCTATTGTATTTTATTTTTCAGAGATATTCAAGATAATATAAATATACGTACAATTGAAAGAAATTCATTCATGGGCCTGAGTTCTGAAAGTGTGATTCTGTGAGTAAGACATAACAAATCTATTCTTCTTCTTGCTAGCTTGTTCCTTCTCCGGAATTGGGTTGAGAGTATGGTCTCTTTTCTATCAGCTTCCAAATTCAATTACAGGTTTTAGACTTCTCCTCTATCCCCAAAATCTCTGTATTCTGCTTTACTGTCATGAAAAATGAATGCTTTTGTGGTTTTTGTTGTATTCTAATTCTGGCCCTAATTTTAGAACCACAGTGTAGAATTAATTTTGTAATTACTGGTGCCAAGGTTAAATGTATTCCACCTACAACAACAACTCATGTGATACAAATTGTGTTCAAAAGGATGGTGTGACTCATAAATATTTACAGTCAGACACATCATTCAAAGAGGTTTGTTACTCAGGCAAAATATATGTAGATGTTTTGGAAATGTGGTATATTTGTATACAAAGTTAATGCATTGATACAGGCCAGTTCACTATGCAGTTTCATGCTGTGTGGTTAGATGACGTTTTGTTTGACTTGAACGGTCATGTTTTTTAATAAACTACTTAGCTTCTTTGATCCTTTCTGTTAGTATATCAAAATGCATTGTGTGCTTAATAACAAGCTGCCTTCATTTTGCCTAGCCAGACTGGAAAAATTTCCCCGTGTGTGTGCCATTTATCTCTCATACCAAAACAGACAAGCAAGAACTGATTGATTTGGTTCGCATTGATTTTGGTGGGACAGAGTCAGGCCACCAATACTTGAAGAAAGGACAGGAAGAAGTCACTTGGCTGTTATCTCTCCTTTTTCCCCATCAGTTGTCCACAACCTCTATGTCAAGTTCCCTGAAGTTTTTTAACACACACACAGATACACACACACACAGCTGAGATATTCATTCAGTTAATTCAAACATATTCAAGTAACAATACCCCAAATGTACTTATTTATCTTTTCTCCTATGATGATAGTATTTGCTAACCACGTGAGACTTGGTTTTGTCAGAGCACTATGTAGCACATACCTTATTTATTTCCATAATACTACTATGGGGTGAGATATATATGCCAGATTTTAGTGTGATTTGACCTCCCAATACCACTCAAGCATTCCAAACACCCAGGACCCACTAAGCCTCCACAGTATGGGGAGAGCCAGTTTTACTAGGTTTACTGTAGCAGGCTCCCATCATGTTCAAGCCAGTAATTTGGATTACATCTAAGCTTACCCTATGCAGGGATCAACACAGAGCAGGTGAATTTTAAGTGGGTTTTAAATATACTAATCTAGCCAGGAAATGGTGAGTAAAAGCCCATATGTCCAAGCTCTGGATCTGTGCCTCCATTGTCACTTGTTGCTATCATAAGACTTCCAGTTTATTCAGGGGAGTCAGTAAGGATGCTGGTTGAAGTGAGGAGAGAATTTGTCTCAATAGAAGCTTGTCCAGGTAACAATGGAGAAAGAAGTACAATGAAACCTTGGGATTTAGTTAAAATTTTGTTTTCTCTTTTTACTACCTGAATGCAATTTACCAGGTGACAGGAGTCCACACTGCATGGCAACAGTAATTCAGATTTTATGTCCTTAGTATCTCATTGTATTAGCATAATATTCAGTGAGAGAAAACAGTAAGAGCTAATCCTGTGATTAAATGCATATATATCAGCTTGGGAGCTATGAATGGGTAAGACCAATGGAATGTAATAAATGTTTTAAATGCTATAAGCAGGGACATGTCTCTCCTGTGTGCCTGCTCATCATATCTAATACTGTATGCAAGTGAAGGGGACAGTGACAGTTTTCTTGATCTGACCTGACAGACACTGGAATTATGCACATCTGCCTTCCATGGTCAAAAGAGTAATCCTTTCAACCAGACCCATAACTGATTTTCATGATGACCTGAGCTCACCACCTCAGATAAGTGGGTCACTTGCATGCTCAGTTTTCAGTGTGAATTAGAAACTCTACGTCCATGTGTGCTGATAGTTTCAATAAATCACGCCAGTTTTGACACCTATCAAACTTGTCATGCCCTGTTGGAAAGAGCATGAGTTGCAAAGCAACAAGATGAAAGATTGCACTGTAAAGATGATAAATATAACTGACTCAAATGTAAATTTTCAGAATCGTGAAGGGAAGAGATGGAAAGACATTAAACATTAATTACTTAGTGCACTACAGTAAAAACTTGGCAGAAAGCCCCCCAAGTTCGCTACCTGTGTCTTCTCTCAGGAGAAGGATCCTGGGGAGATGGAGAGCAGGAAGGCAATATGATTTGAAGAGACAGCAGGTGCAGGAAGAACCAGCTGCTTCCCAGGCAGTTTGTTAATAGTCTCATCCTTTTTTACTTCCTGGATCTTGGGTTTTTTGTTTTGTTTTGTTTTGCTTTTTGTTTTTTGTTTTTTGGTTTGGTTTGGTTTTTGGTTTGGTTTGTGTTTTGTTTTTTTTTTGGTTGGTTGGTTGGTTTCTGGTTTGTTTTGTTTTGTTTAGTTTTGTAATTATAGGCAAAGGTTAAGCTATTTCAAAAACATCTTGAAAAAAGCATCTTGTAGATGACACCAACAGCACCAGTAGGAAAGGTTCTGGTCTCACCCATTCTGGGGTTAACCTGGACCAGGTTTGTTAGATTCACTGGAGGCTTCTCAGGGCAGCAGAGCAGCACCGGTGTCTTAATCAGTTCTACTTATGTTTCAAAAACTTACTGTAGCTGTCATCTCTTATGGTAATGCTGATCTGCCCTGTTCATATCTGCATTCTCTAAATCCTTCCTCTAACTGTTGGGAGCTTATCAGCTGGGATTCACAGAAACTTCATAATTTAAGCATCTATTTAATAATTTTACTTGTTTGAGATCCTTTTCACTGATTTTAATTACATACATATAAATTGTGAACATGTGTAAGAATGCATTTTTTTTCTCTGTTGCAGATGGCTAAATAAAAATGGGATTCAGGAAATTGAGAATCATGCATTTAATGGAACCTACCTGGATGAGCTGTAACTATTTCTGTTGCTTACTTTCTGAAAAGCAATTATTAGAAGGTAGCTATTTCTGCAAGTTTTTTTTTTAATTTATTTCAGATTGTTTTAGCATCAATATTGTGTTTTTCAGAAATCTAAGTGACAATCAAAACTTAGAAAAATTACCAGATGAGGTATTCCAAGGAGCCAATGGGCCTGTTGTTTTGTAAGTAATATTCAGATTTGTTTTTTGTTTGTTTGTTTGTTTGTTTTCTCATCATTAAGCCCCCAGAAAAGGTCAAAGAAGAACATATGAATACAAGCCTGGATTCCAACATCTCACAAGTCCTGCAACTCAAAATTGGAGGTATAGTTCTGAATATAAAAAAATGGAAGCCAAGAGAGTCTAGATCCATGTTTTCACTCTGTCCTCAGGGTTTTTGGAGTATTTGCATCCAGGGATTTAGCTCCATATTCCTCTACATGGTGGATTAAGCTCTGTAAGAGCTCAGCTTCTTTTTTTTTTTTTTCAGAGAAAATGCTGTTTGTTTTTTGTTTGGAGCAAATTCAGGAATAGG
Source organism: Cygnus atratus (assembly GCF_013377495.2). Classification (NCBI taxonomy): domain Eukaryota; kingdom Metazoa; phylum Chordata; class Aves; order Anseriformes; family Anatidae; genus Cygnus; species Cygnus atratus. The sequence continues at coordinate 104,760,813 of NC_066364.1, read as the reverse complement.
TGAGTTAGTTCTCAGTGCTTAAATCTGAATTGCTCCCCCTTGAACTATTTAAAACCAGTGAAAATCTGCCCTGCATCTCTAAAGCTTAGTCCTAAAGATAAAATCCCTACCCTGCAGGGACAGGGATCCCTATAAATATATATATATATGCACACACATATATATACATATATATATTACACATATATATCACACAGTTATAGCAGGATCTCTTTGGTGGGTGGTAAGCTGGAAAGCAAGATCTCAGCAGTAGAGAGTTCAACAGTAAGATGCTCATGTCTCTCAATCACCAGCACCTCATGCTACACTTTGACAAGTTGTAAAACACCTGAGAGTGTGCACAACTTCTTGTGAGCACCAGCTACAGAACATAACAGCTGCAGCAGAGACAACGGTGTCTTTTTTTGTGTCACAAATTCATCAGCTCTTTTCTTTCTTCCCATTTATCCTGGATGTCCAGAGAGGGATAGGAGTCACCCATAAAAGGTGAAAACAGGTATTGGGAGCCGCTGGAAGACTTTACACAGAGGTTAAAGTGGTTAGAAATCTAAAAAAAAATGAGGGGAAAAAAATGGCCAGTTAACTTTGAGTTCAGATAAGAGCACTTCTGAAGGCCTTTTTCCATGTTGTTATGATACACCTATGACACACCAATGATACAAAGAGCTACCGTATGGGTTACTGCATTCTGCCCTGCTTCCATCACTCCTTCAGTGACTTTCTCCCTTGGAAAAGACTAACAGTGGAGCATCTTTTAAGCAATAATATCATTGATGTTTCTTTGGAAAAGCATTGTTTCCTGTAGCAAAGAGTAAATGCATTTTCTTTGCAAGTTGTAGCTGATTCAAGAGGTTTATCAAATTGATTTGGCTGTAGTTCAGATTCATTTGATAGTTCAATTTCTAACACTAAGTTATTTGTGCAAGAAGTTTTCTATTCAATTACTTGTATATCCACTGTTCTATGGATGGGAAATTACCTTTTTATCCTGACGGAGATCAAGAAAGCTACATCTGTCACTGTAGCTTACACCTGGAATGTGCTTTGTGGAGATGATTGACCCATAATATCTTTGCTGGGAAAAATAGTGCTGTTGAAATAAAATTTGTGTTGCAAATTGCAATGTTTTATTAGACTGAATGTCAGGATGTTTTAACTCTTGTTCTTCCTGAACCAGTGCTCTACAGTCAATTAATACCAACTCCTATCTTATATTTCAGAATACTAAAACAGTATGAAAGATAGACAAACACAAACAGTAATGTCAGAAAGCACAAGCCTTAGCACCTCGTCTGCTTTATACTTGGCTGCACAGTTTCAGCAATCAATTCCTCTCTTAGGCTTACAGCTTTTGGCTGAATTAGAATCTCTCTTTTGGAAAGACATCAAGTTTTGAGTTACAGGATTTCAGTGCTGACAGTAAGCAAGTAAATCAAATGGCTAATTACTCCCACACATATACACATTCCTTCTATACAGAAATACACTTTATTGCTAACTTGGAATTTTGTAGCTTCAATTTTCATCCATATTGTTTCGTTTAGTCTTTTTCTGGTGTTCCCGTAGCTGTAGCGGCCTACATGAGCTTTTACTGGTGACCCTACAAAACTCTGCATCCCATAAGCATTACGATCATATTGGGAGTACCAGCAAATTGCAGGAAGCTACAGAAAGCCTCTCAGACTCCCCCTCTTTATAAATATAGTTCTGCTGCTTAATGATGATCCATTCTGGGCTGAGTTCTCTGGCTGCGTCCTGCCTCGGAAGCAGGGCAAGGTATGTCTGTGGTCTGTCCTGTCCTTGCAATTTGTTTTCTACAGGAGACCTACGTATGTGAGCCATGCGAGAGCTCCAGCAGATCTGAGCTAGACAGCTGAATCCCTGAAACACAGCCAGAGAGCAGTTTAGATACAACTGCTGAGAAAATTGGTCTCACTGATCACTCCTCTCTGATGTCTGCTCTGCCAGCCACATTTTGCTCTCTTGCTATGTTCCTTTCAGCCCTAAACAGGACTATCAGCTGGTCAGTATTTTGACTAATCCCAGTAACTGATTCCCAGAGAGAAAGGGAAGTGTTTGTAAGAAAAGTCAGATTCACTTTGCTGTTCCTGCACCGGCTGCTGTCAAAGCTGATGACTAGCAGCCAAGCATTAGTAATATGACATGTATTCCTGTCACTGATGCTTTCTGGTTTGATTCCCTACTGCTATTTTATCCTCTAGTTCATCTTGCTTATTTAATTTACCAGTCCTGTAACTAGGGAAACATCCCAAAGAAACTCTGCGCTGAGTTCTACTCTGTGATGACTCAGTGGATAAAGTGACCAAACCATGTACACAACGTCTGCGTTTCTGTTTATGGGGGGAGTCTGCCGATGGTGTATCGATAACTATCCCTAACAGGCATCCCAGCAAGCCCTGCAGTAGTTTACAAAGCACTTTCCTCAGCTCACTTTGGTTTATGGACAATAATGAACAGAAAAAAATAACAAACTTCTTAAAAGAAGAAGAATTTTCATGGGAAAATATTGGATATTTATGAAATTGTTTAGATATGGCCAGAGACCCAGTAATGTTTTAGCTGCTGGAATATCCAGGTGATATTCCTATTCACATTTACTTGTTACTTCTATGCAGTATAATAACAGTTTGGAGGCACTGAAGATTTCTAGCTAATGAGACTAGGAAAACATTTTTGATTCTTGTTCAGAATTATGAACCCTTGTGAAGTTCTGTAGGCTCTTATTGATGCCATGAGTGATACTGTCTGTGGATTTATATAGAAAAGTGCTGTGTAGTTGGTGAATAACGAACATGTTCTCTAGGTGACAGTTTTCATTAGGCAGTGAACTAAGGACAATAGTCAGTCCATGAAACAATTGAGATTGCTCACTGCAACCCAATTACTACTTTAGGTGTCTAAGTCAGAAATCAAAAGCCTAAAATTTCTCTTCAGCTGCTCCTATGACACACAGATCAGTCCTAAAAGAACCACAAGACCAAACCTTGGCTTCTCTCAGCCTGCCTTGCAGAAGTATTTCTGCTTCCACCATTCCATCTTGTCCTTCTTGTCCATAGAAGTTATGACCCTAGGTCAGGACAGCAGCGTCGGGTCCATCTTCATTCCTTTGCTTCCACAATTCACTGCCCAGTTGGCAACTGAAGCTGCCAGCAAGCTACAGGTGTTAATACCCCAATATGAAAATGGGTATATCAGCAGGGCAGCACAGACTGCCTTCTGAAGGTGTTACCTGAAGATGGGACGTTCTTTCAGAGCCTGGAACTAAAGCCTCCAGCTGTGGGCACAGTATGGACACAAAGATCCTCTTTAACCACAGCCAGTAACTGCTTTATTAGCTGAATATAAATTTCTTAGATGTGACCACCCTACTCTACAGACAGAGTTCAAACAGAGACATTTCCTGGTATTAATTTTGGTTTTGAGATAGGAGAACAGAGGTGCAAATGTGCGTGTTGTACATAGAGAGGGTCTGAACTTCATTGTACACTGCCAAAATTTGGTCTCCTGTTCACGTAGCACCACTCTACTGCATTAATATGGTAATAAAAGCAATTTGTGCCTGTTATGTAATAGAGATAAAATAACATGTTGTCCTGACATCATACTGTTATAGATTAATGTACCTTGGGAGGGGAGGCATGGAGAAAATGACAAATATTGTCAGTTCAATTCCCTTATTAGGGGAAATTCTTTTCTTTTGTGAGAGAATAAAGAACAGAGCAGCCCCAGCAAACACTGCATTCTGCATTACTCTCATGCCATAAGAGCATGGGAGCTAAGGGAGGACAGGGTGATTTTTATGTAGTCCATTTCACTGTTGATCTAAGAGAAAGAAGTGTGCACTTCTGCTGTCGCAAGCTGAGGGACACTGTCTGTTCCTAGCCAAGGAAATATGTGGATGTTTTGCCCCAGCTGTTACACCCTGGAGCCATGGAGACAGGTTCTGTGGAGATGAAGCACCATTGGTCCTTCTTCCCTTTCCCTACCTGTGTAGCACAAGTCATGATCTAGTGTTTGCATAATGTTTTTCCCCCTGAAAGCCTCGCTGATGCTCTGTGTGATACATTTGTAGCTGCTGCTTCCATCGCTGCCTTTGATAGTCCGTCCCACACAATAATTGCCTTCCACGTAAATGCATCTCTCCTAACCTCCTCTAATCTTACCCCTTCCTTTGCTTCAGTCTGAATTCTTTGTTTTTTAAACCTCTGGAAACATTTTGATATTTTTGTTCCTCAAAGTTTGAACTACATCACTTTTGCCTCTCTTTAGTCTCTTTTCCTTCCTAATGAGTACAAAATCTGGTATCCTCAACCTCTCCTCACATCTGTAACCTCCCATGAGATTCTCTCTTTGTGTTTATTGCCTTTTCCATGGTAGGCTTTACATGACGTGATGTTCATGAGGAACATCACAAAATTCTCTTGTGATTTCATCAATCTTTTCTTTTTTTCCCTCCTGTAACAGCGTTCTTGGATGATTGGTGTGTTTCTTTTGTTATTTACTAAACCTAGAATCATATGGAGCTAATAGTTTATGTCACTGCTAATCTTTACCCAGAGGGTTGTGGGATCTTTTTCTTTTTTTCTCAAATCAGACTAACATCACTTGATTGTTGTTTGCAATGAATATTAGTTAATGTTTCCTTGAGAAACTCTTAGTTTATCACCTGATCCTGTTTTCAGCACAAATTTCCAGCTGATCTCTTTTTAATTGGTACTCTGATACTGACTAGGACAGTCTAAAACACATATCTACTGTAGAGCTGAAGTAAATTTGCTTTTTATCATGATTTTCATATGTTTTTTTAAAGGGATATTTCCAGGACAAAAATCAGTTTCCTGCCAGGTCACGGATTAGAACTCATTAAGAAGCTAAGAGCAAGGTCTACATATAATTTAAAAAAACTTCCTGATTTAAGCAAATTTAGATCATTGATTGAGGCAAATTTCACCTATCCTAGCCATTGCTGTGCATTTACAAACTGGAAAAGACAAAAGTAAGTGATTTCATTTGTTTCTCTTTTTGATGCTTCTCAGCCATTGATAGTGAATTAAACAAACTTCTTCAAAATCTGGATATAAATAAACATACAATACATACATGTTTATTCATGTTACACAGTGCACTGCCTCTCCATTCCAGGTTGGTAATAAATTTTGATAGTTGTATTAGCGTCACCATTTTCTCCAGCTGAGACTGTAGACCGCATACATCATAGGGTCATCTCTCACTGGGACCTGCTGTCCTGGATCAGCCTGGAGCCACACTGAAGATATCCAACAGAAAACATGATGATAACCTTTCAGGAGGTAGCTGGAAGGATATTTGTGTTTCCAGAGAAGATGGTCAATACCTCGCCACCAATTCATGTGGGTAACAGAACTGTGGAGTGGTGTTAACCTCTTAACCTCAGGAAGCCACACTGATGTTGGAACCAAATAGAATAGAAGAGAATGGAACAGAATTCATTTGGAAGGGACCTACAAAATCATTAAGTCCAACTGTCTGACCACTTCAGGGCTAACTAAAAGTTAAAGCGTATTAATGAGGTCATTGTACAAATGCCTCTTGAAAACTGACAGGCACAGGGCATCAACCGCCTCACTAGCAAGCCTGGTCCAGTGTTTGAGCACCCTCACAGTAAAGAATTTTTTCCTAACATCCAGTCGAATCTCCTCTGGTGCAGCTTTGTACCATTCCCATGTGTCCGACTATCGTTGGTTATCAGGGAAAAGAGACCAGACCCTCCCTCCTCCCTCTCCATTTCCCCTCCTCAGGAAGTGGTAGAGAGCAACAAGGTCACCTTAACCTCTGTTTCTCCAGACTAGACAACCCAAGTGTCCCCAGCCTCCGCTCATAGGACATGTCTTTCAGCCCTTTTACTGGTATTGTTGTCCTCCTCTGGATGCTTTCAAATATCTTAACATCCTTTTTAAGTTGTGGATCCCAGAACTATACACTACATTCAAGGTGAGGCCTCACCAATGCTAAATACAGTGAGAGAATCACCTCTGCCACAGATATTTTGTCTGTCACATCTACATACACATCATTTTTGGACATGATTTCTGAAATGGTTAATCTAGAGCAATCCCTTTAAATCCAAATTCACTGGGACAGGGAGGTCTTTTAGACTCCCAAACTAATTTTCAGTACTTGTTTTGATTTGCCATCATCAAGATACATTGAGACTTCAGGTATTAATGACTCACATTGAGTATTTTCAGCTGCTCAGATAAACTTTAAATGTTACATGAGAACTAGGTAATGAACCTCATGAATTTGTGCCACTGGAAAACCTGAATGATTGGTACCTATGGGAACATGTTATTGTTTGAAGTTCCTCTTTTACTGGAAGTCCTCAAAAACTTGGAATTTGCCATGGCAGAAAAAAAAAATAGTTTTATGGATCATTGTTACAGTTCAAAACATTGTCTTCAGAAGATGCCTAAAATTTCAAAGAAAAGTAAAACCATGCATAAAAAGTATAAGCTACTTGTAAGCTTCATTTAAATACTTATAATAGCCATTTATTTTACTTCTAGCAGTGTATTGTCACTGAAATTAAAGGCAATGAAAGATGCCTGGTCCTGCTATGCTGATAGCTAGTACATATCACCTGCATGTGTGTTGCAAAACTACATGGGAAAAGTGCAAGTTTAATATCAGACAATACAGTGGTAAGGGAAGTATCTGGCAGAATCTATCCTTCATTGCCTGTTTTTGATCCAAAATTCTAAACTTTTTGCTACGAGAGGTTATCAGCAGGTGATGTTTTCACATATTTCTACAGGCTTACTGAGGCACAGTGCTTGGTTGCCTGCTAATTAGAAATGGTTCCAGTCCTTCCAGCACTGGTGGCAGAGTGGTATTTCCCAATGAGTTCAGAGGAAGTATGTTTAGTTCTAAAAAGCTAAATCTGCAAAGGGATTTTTGATATTACTTTATCATACATATTTTTGAAGGTACTTGACTTCTGGGCTGCCTGAGCCAAATCAAGACCCAAATCCTAGAATCCACACTGGAAAGTAGGCAACAGGGCTCTTCAAAATCAGGTTAAGAGTTACTGTTGAAGGAAAGCAACAGGAGGAGATGGCACTGAGTAAGCTCTCAGCGTCCCCTCACTCTGAATAACTTTTGTGCCACAATTACCCAGGGGAATTGAAACTCACAGCACTCACTTCCCCTGTAGCGTGGCTCCACTTTTGGGCACCTCTGCCCTAGCAAGTAAGAAACCAAGGAGGACACTGACAGCCCTTCCCACAGCCTGGGTGAGTGTAATTTTGCAAAGAAATGCCAATGAATTGTGCAGAACTCAAAAATCAAGTGCAGATGGCCAGTGAGCTGAGCTGGAGCACAACACAGTGATGGGGCTGCTTCTGGAGCATGTCTGGCCATGATTCCGCAGTCCCCTACAAAATGTGTTGTAATGCAACGGTGAGAAATAGAATACAAGTTGGAGATGCTCCTCTTTGTGTTGGCTTTGCGAAAATTCTTTTATTGATATGAGCTCCTCTTCTACTGCTTGTCCTTAAGGGTGAAGGAGTTTTCAGGTCAGAAGACATCACAGATAATTTGTGAAATCCAGAAACTTGTGTTCACAAGTTGCCTAAATTTAAAATTTCAGTAAAGGAGTGAAATTAAAAAAAAAAAAAAAATCAATATAGGGCAACTGGTACCCTACGTGGAACTTTCTAAGAAATAGTTTTGGTGATTTAAAAATAAAAATAAAAATAAAAAATAAAAAATAAATAATAATAATAATAAGTTGCTGCCACAAATGCAAATAAATACCAGAGCTACTTAAATTTACTTAAGCTGACCTATCAAATCTCTGTTGTTCCCCATAGAGAAAAAAACGTCTTAAAATGTCTTCTTGCCCTTAATGGTGCGAACATTTTCTAGTTCCTCACTGAATATGTTTTTTCTACAGGAGGTCAGTTGAGCTCCAGAATACCTCCAATAAGTTATCTCAAAAAATCTATCTTGAATGAATGAAAAATCCTTCAAACAGCAGAAGAAAATTACTTACGATCTATTTTTGTAGAGTTAGTAAAACTGAATTTTAGTGTGCATTAAAAAACTTTTTGTTTTTCTAAAGTAGCTATACTTAAAATATTGAAAAGAATATTAATTTCTGATTTTACAAGCTAAAAACACTTTTGAAAAGGTAGCTATTCTTTAGCTACAGAGACTTTTTTTCCATTTCAACTTATTTTAGTAATTAAATTCAAAGAATATTCCACTTAATTGTAGCTGACAAGGCAGGAAGGCTTTTGTGTATTATAAAGTAGGTGTAGAAGAGGAGAGACACACTGAAATCTAGAAGGACAAGGGAGCAAGAAACAAGCTGTGCCTATCTGTCTATCATTATGAACTCCTGTGTTAAATAAATACATTTAGATAAACTATTTTCTGTATACAGTACATTCCAGGTAGTTTAGTTTCACTGTTAAAATAACTGATTGCTGGTTTCCTATATTTTAATATTAGTTAAGTTTTCAATCAACTAGACTAGGACAGGAATCATTAGGAAAATAGCATTCATTGTCTTGTAAAAGAAATGCATCACTGCTGGGTAAAAAATATAAAAATTCAGACTTGAGATCCATATATGCTCTGATATATGATTATTTGAATAAACATATACATATAAGCTGTATCTCCCTGATCAACAGAACAAAGTTGAATGCATTTATCTATGTTTTTAATGGTTGACGGAATTATCTTTTAAAAATACTAGGCATAAATACAAAATGATTAGAACCAATGATTTAGATCATTTTTTCCTGTTAACTGCATTTAAATGCAATTAAAAATGTTCATTTCATTCATAGAGTCATGTGTCGTGTACTGAAATTGGTGGGAGACCAATATCCTCTCTCCAGTTTAAAGAGAGACTATGTGTGCATGTTAGTTCAGTGCTGTGAGTCTGAACGTGAAAGGTATTCCCATGCACTTCAGCAGAGATTAGTCACATATGCAGCAGCTACACCCACTTGCATTTCAAAGCAGTTTTCTTGACAAGATGTGTGTGCATTCAAGACTGCTCAGGATTTTGAAGAGTTATTAATAGTCTGCAATGTTTGCTCACACAACATCTAGTATTTCTTTGGCAAGAGCTGCACTTGGTTTAGTGCAGCAGACATTTCTTATTCTGGTGGGAACAGTGATGTTACCTGACTTACTGTGCATCTTCACAGGAGCCACTCATTCCCGTGTAACAGTTTAGATCTCAAAATATTTCCCAGTAGTACAGGAAGTATAAAAAGGATGCCTCATTACACTGTAAGTGCATTTCTAACGATCACCACAGCATTTGATGCTCACGTGGGAAATCTCAGAAGGAATTAAGTCAGGGGTGTGTGGCCCCTTCCTGGCTGCCTCATTTGTGTAAGGTTTCCTATCTTTGATACTTCTTCAGCACTCAAGAACCTGAGATAAAATAAGTCTCCATAGTAGATAGTGAGTGATCACCTCTCCTAAACACATTTGCACCAGCTCTGTTGTGCTAATGGAAATATTAAACCTGTTATAGTGGCAGTGCCTTCTAAATTTTGGAGGATATTTAATCAAGCAGAGACCTGCCAGACTGAGACACAAATTAAAATGTTGGCAGTTTTGTTTTTGTTGTGTTTTTTTTTTTGTTTGTTTGTTTGTTTTTCCCCGTTCTAAGAAGGATTGTATGATAAATATTGATCTGAAGATTTATTACACTGGAATATTGTGATGGTGGCCTAACAGGAGCTAACCTGCTTTTTCGGACAAGGCCGATGTAGTGTGTTGAACTCTCATGTTCTCCTGTGACTGGAAAATAACATCATTCAAGCTTGGATAGGGTAGAAGTTGGATGTTAAAACCCTCAACTTGACATAGCCCATTGACTTCCTTGATATAAAGATCACCTTCTGCTTAAAAGATCTGCATCGTTATGATGCTGTCCTTACACACGATCATTATTTTTTGGAGAAGTTATCACTTGAAAACCTATTTTTTTAAAGAACACACCACACAGAGTTGTGTTTGGGCCTTGTTTCATGAGAACATGATACCAGTTGCTCCCTACTCACTTGATGTCACTTTTTGGTAAGGATGTTTGGTTCAAGATAGGGCCTAACACAGAACCGAGGTCTGGACTATTTATTCTGCTAATTACTTTTCTCAGCACACAAGATCCTGCTGTCACCATATCCAAATGGAGTGCATGAAATAACTACTTGCACAAGGGTAGTTATATTTGTCAGAGTGCTTTGCCAATTTTGATGTTGCTTTTTAAGTTGTCCTTTTTCTGGTTTATTATTCAGAGTGTTTACTTGAGCAAAACTATGTTAAACAGTAGCAGAGTGTTAAAAATAGTCTGAATACATGACTATTATGATGCTTGCCTTCTCAAAGGAAAGCAAGGCCCAATCTCTTGCCAAAAAATGTTTTAAATTATTGTTCTGAGAGCACAAGGGGCAAATATCTCAGGACAGTCAGTACTAGATGATGGCTTTTCTTTCCCTTGGGAGTTTGCAACTGCCCGTCACTCTGCTTACAGTGCAAGGAAGCAGCCAGGAGACTCCTCACTACCTATCCTCAGAACAAACATAGTGGCTAACTCTGTGGGAGTCTGATTTTGTTTGGGAGCTGTGGGTGTTAAATAATTCAGGAATGAATAAATAATAATAATCAGAAATATTTCATTGGCCTTACATAGCTGTCTTATCTGTTGGATAGATTTAGCTCCAGGTAGTGCCTCCATAATTTAGGAAAATGTTTATTTTTAACTCATAGCTGGGAAGCAGTTGGATGAAACCCTTTTCTTCAGTTCATTTACAAAGAACTACTAATTGCAGTAGTTTTCAGTGCCCTCAAGTGCCTGTTACACTCAAAACTGAGGGACTTTCTCATCCATTATTGCTCCTTGGAAGCATATACTCCCTCTCAGCTAGAGAACTGTTGATATATTGATCAATATGCTTGGCCCCTCACTCATCCTTACGCAGGCAGAACACAGGGGAGCAAAATGTAATGCCTTGTTATTGCAGCTGTGACCTCCATAGTGCATATTTGACCTCACAGAAAATCGGCTTTCTGCCTCAGTTGACAGGCAAGATAAAAAATATTGATAATAGCAGAGGATGCTCGAAACCTCATAGGAAATGTTCCTCACCTTCTGGTGCTGGGCCTTCATTAGTTTTTTCTTTCTTCCTTTTCAACTTGATTTTTGGAAGATGTAGTGAGTGCACAAAGTCAAAGGGTAAAATTGGGTTACAAAAAAAAAAAAAAAAAGAATCCTCGCTTTTAATCTGCTACAACTTGTTTAACCATTTCGACCTAGCTTGCCTATAAAGCTGTCCTCTCAAGTGTACTGCAGATCAGGGTGTAAGATAAGCTAGGGTCCTGTCCTGGAACACGGACACCTAATTTGCTGTCTAAACAATAGATGAAAATAGGCAGAAACAGTTGGTTTTGCAACACACCGTCAACGGTTTTATTTGCTAACTCAAATTAAGTCTGGATCCATCTTTATGCAAAGTAATGGATGCAAGTTTCTGGGGCAGCAAACTTCAAAGGAGGTCTAGGAGAAACTTATTCAAGGCTGACCCTTTGTTTCTTGCTAACACACCTTGATATTTGTTAGCTTGATGGAGCTGAGCTTCTCAGCCAAAACACTTGTTTCTTCAGTTGGTCTATGCATGGAGAAGATGGACTTGAGGTTAATCCTCTAGGAAACAAAGCTAAATATAAACTGTTTTTAAAATAATAATAAAAAAAAATTTACCTTCAAAGGAAATTTTTCCTTGAAACTCTTTTCCTTTATTGACTTTTTTTCTACTAAAAATTCCCAACACGATTTAAAAAGGCCTTCTGACAGAAACAAAAGCAACTATTGTTTCTACAGAAATGTTGATTTAGTTTGGCTTGGCTTGGCTTGGTTTGGTTTTACTTGTTCACTTCACTTCACTTTCCTTGAAAAACATTTTTTAAGCAAAATGTTCTACCATGTCTAGTGTTTGTATCTGTGATGACATCTGGCTTTCAGAGACTATCTGGAAACCCTGCATGATCTCACTTATGTTATTTATTTACTTTAATAGCCAGTGACCAATATGATATGATATACTTAAAATGAATTGCACGGACTGGAGCTGTTCTGTGCCCTGAAGGAGTTTTGATATTGAATATGACACACTGACTGACAAAATCTTTAGGAAAAAGGAAATTTAAGAGTAATACTAATGAACAGTGGAGTGATTCTGATTATACAGACTCCTTATCTGCACAACTGAATTGTCTCATTCTTCAAAGTCCAGTCATATGTAGGAATTCATCATTATGTGTTTCCCCCATGCAGAATCACTTATCATTGTCAGGTTACGTGAGAAATTCAGTTGAAATAGTGGAAGCTTCTTACTGAATGTTTCTGTCCAGGTGGATAACATCATCATGATTGTTAGTAAGTCAAACATCAGGCTTTGCTTTCCCATATGTTTTATGTTTTAAATCCATCTACATTTTCATGTAATATTATATAAATAGGCACTACTCTGCCTATTAATTTCAAGCTCCAAGGAAATCGATAAAATCAGCTAACCCAAAAACTGATTTGTTAATGTAAACTTCATGATTCAATGTTTGTTGTATGCCTCGTGTTGTGTGTCTTAGTTTCCAACTCTTCTCTTTTTACAATTTCAGTACTGAATTACATCCAATATGTAGCATATCTCAGGCTAAGCAAGACCTTGATGAGCAACCTGGCAATAAGATACATAGACGATCTGCAGCTGAAGATTATATTTCCAACTATGGCATTGGTTTTGACCCTGCAGAGAATGAATTTGACTATGGTTTATGCAATGAAGTAGTTAATGTGGCTTGCTCACCTAAACCTGATGCTTTCAATCCATGTGAAGATATTATGGGTTACAATATTCTGAGAGTCCTGATATGGTTTATCAGCATTTTAGCTATCACTGGGAACACTGTTGTCCTCATTATTTTAATAAGCAGTCAATACAAACTCACTGTACCTCGTTTTCTAATGTGCAATCTCGCATTCGCAGACCTCTGCATAGGTATCTATCTGTTGTTTATTGCATCTGTAGATATACAGACTAAAAGCCAGTATTACAACTATGCCATAGACTGGCAAACAGGGGCTGGATGCAACGCTGCAGGATTTTTTACAGTGTTTGCAAGTGAACTCTCAGTCTACACATTGACTGTGATAACTCTGGAAAGGTGGCATACTATCACCTATGCCATGCAACTGGACCGCAAGGTTCGATTTCGGCATGCTGTGATTATAATGATTTTTGGCTGGATGTTTGCTTTCATGGTGGCACTTCTTCCCATATTTGGTGTCAGCAGCTACATGAAGGTCAGCATTTGTTTGCCCATGGACATAGAGACACCGTTTTCTCAGGCTTATGTTATATTTCTTTTAGTGTTGAATGTACTCGCCTTTGTGATCATATGCGCCTGCTACATCTGCATCTACTTTACTGTAAGAAACCCTAACGTCATCGCTTCAAACAGTGACACCAAGATTGCCAAGCGCATGGCTATATTGATCTTCACAGACTTCCTCTGCATGGCGCCAATATCGTTTTTTGCTATATCAGCCTCACTCAAGGTTCCTCTCATCACAGTGTCCAAATCCAAGATCCTCCTGGTTTTGTTTTACCCCATCAATTCCTGTGCCAACCCTTTCCTCTATGCCATTTTCACAAAGACTTTCCGCAGGGATTTCTTCATTCTGTTGAGCAAGTTTGGTTGCTGTGAAATGCAAGCCCAGATTTACAGAACAGACACTTCCTCATCTGCTCATAATTTCCACACAAGAAATGGTCATTATCCTCCAGCATCAAAAAACAGTGATGGGACTATTTATTCACTGGTTCCTCTAAATCACTTGAACTGAAATGCCTGCATGAGTTTGTGTCTGAGGCAGTGTGATAATCACTTTCAACTGTGAATTTGAATAATGACTACAACATAGCATGGAAACTTATTTTTGATGGGAAAACATTTTTATTTCCTCTTTGCTTTTTTGTTCAATGAACAGTCTTCAGAGATGACACATGATCTTCATTAGTTCTTGAAGGACAAAGAACAAAACTGCAGTATATGTCAGAGTGTCCTTGTAGAATTGTCTCCAGAAATAAATGAGCTTATAAACAGGTATCTCATACTATACAGGCAGAGATTGCTTTCATTCTAGGAAGATGTTACCTGCTTACTGACAATTAAATAATGGTTATATGTAGTCAAAAGAAAAAAAATATGTAGAATTATTTTTTTTTTTGTCTGTGAAGCATGTTATAACAATGACCGATAATTATCTCTTTTCATTAATCATATCTCCTAAGGTTACAGGAGAAAGACGCCCAGTCTTTAAGGTTTTAAGCCCTCCTTCAGTACAAACTTACCAGGAATGAAAATATCTTCTGTTGCTTCCATTTGTGTTTACCATAGCAGATGGGCGGATGCATCTTCAGCTAGGTTAATGTTAGCTGTCCCACACTGTGTGTGCATACTTTAATCTGCACAAAAGTATCACGTTGGGTAGGATTGTGTTGATCTAGACTGGTAGGCTCAAAGAAACAGATTTCATGTGAATTAATATCAAGGATTTTAGTTTGACTTGGGTTTTGTTTCCAAGACAAGAAAGAGCAGGAACAAAACCAGAAGAAATCCTTCATAACAAGGAGGATGCTTCCTCAAGTTGGTTTCACAAAGTTGGGTTGAAATAGCTTTTCTGGGGTTGGACCCCTTGGTTATTTGGACCTCCTGGATATGTGGGTTGTTCTAACATGATTCCTCGGGCTATGTCAGGGTCATTGTATCCAGATGCATCCTGTTGGCTTTTGAATATTTTTAGCTTTTATTTTTATTTTTTTTTATTTTTTATTTTTTATTATTTTTTAGCTTTTTTTATTATTTTAGCTTTTATGATATTAGAAGTACTCTCTCCCCTTCCCTTATAAATAATGTTTCATGTGCAGCCTATAAGATGATGCTCCTGACTGAAAGATGTGAGAGGCATAAGCTGCATATGTTGAAATAAGGGGGGGGGGACCTTATTCAAGATTTCCTGATTTTACAGATGTTTTGAATACAGATGTTTTGAATAACATCTGAATGTGTGTGCAATCTTTTTGCAAGGCTTAAAAATTAAATGGTACAGATTAATCATTCCAAAATGCATTGAGTATTTAGAGTTGGGTTGTGTTTTCTCCTGGTGATTATGCGTCTATGTGAAGATATGGAGACATAAAAAAGCAAAGAAAAAGCAAAGGAAAAAAAAGCAAAGTCTGAACTTCATTTCCACCTCACAGACAATTCACGTTTTTGCCCCATGAGATTAAAAATCTTTGGAGTCTTCACGGGTTAATATGATGAGTTTTGAATATTTCCTGTTTACAACTCCTAACATTTCAGCAGCTGTTTTTGATGTTTCCATCCATAATTTTTCCTGTCATCAGCTTTACATGTCAGCACCTGAACCTGATGTGAATAACTACAGGAGACGATCGAATCCTAGCTGGGAAAGAAGGTATTAGCATAAAATTAGCATAAAACAGGGGAAAACAAAGACGGGGGGATGGGGGAGAGAGGGATGGAATTTTCTTTACTCAACATGGGTAACACTTCCTCCAAGATCCAGGAGGAAGAAGAATGGAAGAGCTAGACCGCAAAGACAGTCCATCTCTGGGAAGCCCTTCTGAGTACTCAGAGGAATCATTGCTTCACAAACACTTTATGTCATATACAGTGTAGTTGTATGCAGTGATTAAAACCCATCCTAATGGAAGTGTTTTAAGGGAATTGGTGGAGTCCCCATTCCGGGAGGTATTTAAGAGATGTGTGGGCATAGCAGTAGCGGACATGGTTTAGTGATGTGACTTGGTAGATCCGGACTTGATGGTCCTGAAGGTCTTTTTCCAATTTAAACGATTCTATGACTTGATGATGTTCCAAAATGATAAATAGTCTAGTTGCATTCAGAAAAAGCTCCTGAATCTATTCTTGGGTCAAAAATAAGGGGTGTTCTTTGGCAAATGCTAGACCATTTTTGTTGACAAATAGGACAAATTTATGCAGTGTGTCATGTTTGCCTGGCCCTGACCATTTTCAAAGGCAACAGAATGAGACCTCAAAAACCTTGAAAGGCAGGCATTCTGGATTTCCCTGTGACTGTTTCACACAACATTTAAGCAAGCTCTTCTTTCCACAGGGCACAGTCCTCGGTGCTTGTGCAACAAATAGCTTATTGTGATCAGTATTACTGCCCTCAGGATCAAGCACAACTCACCCTGACTGAGCATAGCAGAATAAGGAGTTTTTTGTGTTGGGTCATGTTGTGTTGGGTCAAGAGGCAAAACCTAGAGGGCAGTCATATAAATCATATGTGGCTATATTGTGCACACAAACTTGGTACAGCTCATCTAGTTAACTGTTCCCTGGACATTAGCAGAATCAGGACCCAGTTAAACATACTGTACAAATAAACACCTCTGAAAAGAGACCTTGCAGGATTGCATCTTGTGCCCAGAGTCAGACCAGGACTCAAGGGATGAAGCCATCAGGCCAATGCTCTTCTTCCAGAGGGAAGAAAGGATGATACTTGAAGAGCAGAGCCTGAATAACTGAACACCTTACCTTGGTAGGACAGGACAGAAATGCTTTAGGCACATGTCATCCTGCCTATACATACTGCACAGGACCTCCTGTAGCAGCTCAGCTCATGGCAGCAGCTCCAAAACTGGCAGGCAGTCCATGTGGTTGCCAAGATCAAACCTCCTTCTTGTAATCTTGTGCTGTTAGCTTCTCAGCAGGCACCTAAGCACCAGTCAGCTGCTTGCTTATTCCCTCCCAGTGAGATGGGGGAGAGAACTGAAAGAGGTAAAAATGCAAGAAGTCAGGGGTAGAGATAAAGACAGTTGGGAAGGGAAGGGAAGGGAAGGGAAGGGAAGGGAAGGGAAGGGAAGGGAAGGGAAGGGAAGGGAAGGGAAGGGAAGGGAAGGGAAGGGAAGGGAAGGGAAGGGAAGGGAAGGGAAGGGAAGGGAAGGGAAGGGAAGGGAAGGGAAGGGAAGGGAAGGGAAGGGAAGGGAAAAGGGCATTGTAGGGCCTGTACCATTCCTTTTGTGGGACATTGGTCCTTTTATAGCTGTTTTCAAGGTAGTGTTTTTTACACTGAAGAAAGAAAAATAAGAAAAACTGCAAGATACATTTTATTCATGCTTGTAAAGTCAAAAAAAGCCAGCTCATGTTTGGTGTGGATTTTCTCAGCACTGAACAATGTGTTTTATTTGTGTAATCTTTAAACTATTTTACATTTTCCCTTCTGAAATCTAATAAAACCAAACAAAATGCCTTGAGAGCAAGTGTACAGGCAGAGATATGCTGATGAAGTAAGCAATTAATGTTACTGCTTATCTGGAGTTCCATTTATGCAGCGCAGCCTCCACAATCGGGTCATTGTGACCTACGAATGAAACTCACTTGATGAAAGCCTCCACAATAAAAAAAATAAAAAATAAGAATAAAAAGTAGTCTCCCAGAGAGCTAAGAAAATACAGAAAAATGTGTTTGAAACTTCTAAAACAGATAACTTTGCAGCACTCATGTCATTGTTTTAACCAGTCTCTTCCATTAATTCACACTTCTATGAAGTAAGATACAAATCATTGACAGAGTTTTGGTCCTTTTTAATATATAGAAATGACTCTTCTTAGATGAGACACTATTCTGTCCCTCTTTTTGACAGGCAGTGTGTCTGATCTGAAGACTCATCAAAACAGAGATTCCAAGCCCTGGCGGTCTTAAGATGAGCCATGAGTAACAAGGAAACTGAGTCTTTGCTAAGCTCTGTCTCACAGGAAAAGATTTGGGGTTTTTCTAACCTGAAGCCTGTTGCCAGCCTGCTCCAAAGACCATCTGACAGCTGACAATACTGTAATGCCTTCTGGTTTTCCTCCCTACCGTTTGACAAGTGCTGCACAGGCAAGGGCAGATTTCAAGACAGTGCAGAACTCATGGTTATGTCACAGCTTGAGTCACTGTGCAGTGTAAGGAGACCAAAGGCCCACCATGACAGGCCGAGGCCTGGTGCTCTCCCCCACTCCCATGAACCACCAGTGACACTGCAGACTCACACTAACAGAGATAAAGAGAACAAAGGAATGCAAGTGTTGAACAAACTCAAGGACAATGACATGTTAGAGACAGCCCGGAGCATGAGCTGAGCACCAGGAGCTCATCATGAGCACCAGACTAACATTTAACTAGTTTGAAAGGACTGAGCACAACGCCTAAGATTCAAGCAGGCACAGTTTGAGCTTGGTGAGAACATTGCAGGGAAAAACAGGAAAAACAATACCAGAGGTTTGTTTCTTCTCTCACTGGATGTGGGTGAGAGCAATGATTCATGAATATGTGTTGTTTGGAGAAAGGCCTTAAAGAATCAATTGATTGCAACGACTTGTCTAGCTGTAAACTTTTCAATTTTTTTTTCTGCTCTTGTTTTTTTCTTCCCGTTTTTACTTGGTTTACATTTCCTGTGAGTGATTGCTTGATTACTCCCAGAATCTGAAAGACATCCTGGACACTCCTCTACTGGTGCCTCACACCCTTACACGGCCCTTGTATTTCAGTTTCCACCAAGCCCCAGAAAATGCCTGGTTAAAGAGGTATGGCTTCCTTTCCTCTTACAGTGCCATCATCAGAGTGACATAAGAGATTGTGCTGGAAGTGAATTTGCTGCCCTTGGGGACACCATAAACTTTTTCTTGGTCTGCCTGATGGAGGCATTACCCCTTCAGGCATGTATTTTGAGTGGAACCAATACCTGACCTCCCCAAGAAACACATAGCTAGTGTTGTGATGGGAAGTGAGAAATGGGGCCACTGGCATGATGGACTAAAGGTCACATCATGAACATTGCCACCACAGGTAGAGTTAATGGGAGCAGCTGGTCAAAAGCATCAATAAAAGCAAAAACCTAACTCAGTAGAGAAAATGAACCATGAGCCGTTTTCTTTACAGCATTGCTCTGGAGGTTGCACAGATACACCAAGCAGGGTTTGCTCATTAGAAGGCAGGTCTACATCTGAGCTTGTTAGGAATGCAAGATGAGGCTTTGCATCCCATTTAGCAAGCCTTCAGTTCATCTGACTGCATTTCTTTCCTATAGATTCCCTCCTAATCATTCCACTGAGGACACAGCAGATAATCTTATGTTTAATTTATGCAGCTTTGTTGTTAAGAAGAGTTAATAATGCAAAATGATTTATCCTTAAGGAATAATTTAACCATCCCACCCCCTCCATGAAAGAAAGAACAGAAAAGGAAGGTGCATCCAGTTCAAATGGTCAGGTAACCACATACAAACCTCCTCACATGTTTGCATTCTTAATATTGGCATGTGTAATCTCCACTGTGAATTGCAAACATGGAAACACTTTTCTTCAGAGTGAGTTTTTAGTCTAAGTACTTAACTGCAGACACATATTTGAAAATCTGGGCCTTGTTGCTTTAAAATATTCATGTACAGGAGCAGGATTTTACAGCTGTCATCTGGATAATTAAGCTCTTCATTAACAGTTGTTCTCAAACCAGTAGGTGACCTTTAATTTGGGATGAAATTACTCAGGAATGGATTTCAAGCATTAAAAAACTGCAGAGTACTCCCTCTCACCCTGTCCATTGAAAATCTTTTGTAAAGCATTGGTTTTCCAAGAGAAGTAATGCTGGGTGAGACAAAAATATATTTCCAGGTCTAACATAGCAAATGAGTGCTTCACTTAACTTTATTGTGACTGAAATATAGTAAATTTTTTTTCTGTCTCATGCAGTCTTTGCCGTGTGTCACCTGGATCTTTTTTACCCCAACCCAGGCACCAGCAGCAAGATGTATCCACATCAAAAAAGAACCAGAAAAATTAGTAAGACCACTGTGAGAGCAGTGGGAACATACTGTATATATGAACAGGTAGAAGATTGCAGGGCAGTATGGAGCAATATAGACTTCTATTGAGTCATCATAACATCTATTGCTAAAATTCTTCATTAAAGGGGCCATTTTGGCTTAATACCTTGATAGGTGAGCACTGCTGGCTGAGTAAGGAGAATGACAAATGGGACAGATGGACAGCATCCAGGAAAACAAGATGCAACAAAGCACTTAAGAGGAGTTTCAACCATACATCAGAAGTAGAATGATTTTCCTAATCTTAAGGCCACATCCAGACACCAGATGATATTGGGACAAAATCTTCTGTGTTCTGTGCCCTTCAGCCAGCAAGGAGAAGATACAGTCAGAGAGAGTCCTGAGGAGGTTTTCAAAGGCTTTTTCCCCTTTAATGTTGGCAAACTCTGAAGAAATGCTATTGAGGAGGGAGGGAGGTAGAGAAAGGGAGAATTAAATTTCACTTAAAATAAGACTATACAAATAATTATTATGAGGCAGTGAAAAGAATTCCACAGAGGAGGCTAATAAAAAAAAAATGTTTAATTTTTCTAAGCTGGGTGTCCTGCAAGCAATGGTCTGCACCAAGACTAATATTCATCCCTGTTCAGAGTACCAGCACAAGGACCATTTCCACAACAAATGACCTTTAAAGCAGGGCTGACATGATGTGTAAGTTTTGTGCTGGCCCTCTACACTGCAGCGAATTGCACGTCAAGCAGGTAATGCTTGCCTTTCTCCTATGAAAAATTGCCCACGTCCACCCCACCCCCCAGATACTTCTAATGCACATTTCTTTACATGTCTTTTTGACTAGCAGGCTCTGCATCATGAAATAAAAGCAGAGTAACTTGCTTTTTTGAAAAATGCATGGGAAAACACAGCCGTAAAAAAATGGGCAGCTTCTAGCTATTACCCGGGGTCTGGATGGTCTTTTTTGAGTTTTTGAGTTGAAAGGCCCAGCAAGGAGGCAGCCAGGCTACAGGAGCACCTGAGTTCCTATCTGTTCCAGTTGCATGGAAAATGAAAGAGGGAAGAAAGCCAAGGTAAAGGGAAGGTGTCACAGGTCTCAGCCTCTGCAAGCAGCACCCTCTCCTCTGCAGACAGAGCCCATGGAAGCTGCTGTTCACTCAACAGTCAAGCAGAGGGGGTTTGTTGCTTCTGGAAAAGGATGCATTTGTATCCTTACCTATAAACAACCCAAATGAGTTCCTCTGCTGAATTACAGCTGTATTTCCCAATGCACGCACAGACACAAAAATAAGTTGTTTCATCAGCACCTGTACCACTGCTGAACACTGCCTCCTCATCTCCAGGCTTTATCTTCATCTTTTCCTTCACTTTTAATGAAAACGACCCATTTCTAACCAAGTCCCTCCTACCACCAAAATGTTTGTCTGGAACGAGCGCCCTTGTCATGTGCAGAAACAGGCATTGTGTGATGCCATCCCTTTTTGTTCCCAGAGTGCTAATGTCCAAATCAGCAGTCAGTCACAGCTGTGCCTGCAAACTAACTCAGGCCTCTCCTTCGCTCCTCAGAGGTCATCAGAGCTGCAGGTCCTGGCAAGTTTACACATGTATATGCAATGCATGCTTTCCGCAGGCAGCATGTTAGACACTGCAAAACAAGATCAAGCCCTCAGTGCTTTTGCAAAATTGCTTTTGATCATATACCGTGTGAGAGTATCTTGCAGAAAAAAAGCATGGGAAATAATTGAGCATACATTGTCCCACCTACCGTGCAGGCATAAAAGCAAAATAGGTGGCAGGGGCTGCTTGGAAGAGAGCAGACAGTGTGCTGGAGAGTCCCTGCCCTCCCCCCATTTCACAGAGCCTCCTTCATCCTACTGCAAAATTTCCCAGGAGGTTTGATGCAAATGTGTATGATAAGCAAGGGATCAAGACCTGAGCTGGGGAAATAAACATGTTTAGCAGCTTGTGCTTTGCTACTGCATTCTTCATGCTACTTATTAAGAACCAGGACACAGAAATAAGATGGTGCTTGAACAGCATTAACTACTCGTGGTGAGTGATCCAGAGGAATGAGTTGAGCTGGTTGAGTGCTTTCCTGTTTATGCCATTTCCCACTCTTTTACTTCTCTTTGAACCAATACTTTCACAGCTCCCTCTTGTCTCAGCACTTGTTCCTGCCTGTAATGGACACGAGTTTTATAGAGTTACAACTAATGTCTGAAACAGAAAAATGTTGCAATCAAGAAAACTCCCTTTAAAAACTAACAATATATTTTTCCTTTGATTTTTTGTGACTTTTTTTCCTTCACAACATTCTTTGTAATCCTGAAAGGCAGTGTGAAATGGATGCTGACAGTTCCCATTTACCTGAGAGGACTTTTCAGCACAGGAAATGTTACAGCGTTCTCTTCTTTCCCTCTACACATATATTTGTTTCCTCTCTTCCCCTGCGTACACAAAACACTCTCTGGTTTTCTCTCCCGTTCCATTTTCTATTCTGTGCCTACAAGCAGAGACAGAGAGCATGGCTCTTGGACAGGAATAACCTTTACTCCTCAAGCACATGAACAACTTGTACAGAGGTTTAGCGGGCTCAACACAGGAAGCGTGAGCTTGCTCAGTGTTTCCTAGGGTAAGCAAGAAGCCGATGGGTTAGATGATTTGTCTGAGAAAATTAGAAGACATAGAAGCAGGAGCCTTGAACTGAAAGTACTCATGTCCTGACTTGGGATCAACTTTTGCAACCAAAGAACATTCCCTTCAGAAAAGCTGGGTTTAGATAGATTGAGATTGTCTTCTGTGAAGGAGAAAGGTAGTGAGTGATGCTAGCAATTATGAGAACTGATCGTCACATTATTTACATGACACTGGCTGGCATTTACCAGTTAATAAGAGCAATAGCAGAGTAGAGAAGCTGTGCTGTGTTTAAAGCCGTGTCAGGAAAAAAATAAAAAATAAAAAATAAAAAAATAATAAAGCACTACAGTACTACTAGGAAGCCTCCAGCCACAAAGTCAGGCTGGGGAGATACATACCCACCTAAGTCCCACATTTCTCAGGGAACCTGGGTGGTGGGCTGTCCTTGCTGGCCACCTGGACCTGCCTGCATGGCTTGGTGGGGCAGGAAGATGGGGTGAGCTTGTGCAGGCACCTGCCCCCATTCAGCAGCACTGTTTGGTGACCATCTGCTATTTTTGTATTTGTAAGCCTTGATCACAGTTTCCTGCCCGTTCCCTTAATGAGATTAACTCACAGTTGCATAAAAAAATCCAATCTCAATCCATCCATATTAATAAGTCAGAAGCTTCCCTTTCCTCTTCAAGTCGCAAGCAGCTGTCCTGGATTCCTACAGCATCCAGTGCTTAGAATATGAATGTGGTGGCATTAGTTACTCCTGTTGCTCAGTAGCAGTTCCTGTCATATCTTGCAGCATTATTTATAACCTGATTACTATGCTTTCTAGACTCAGCCCATGCATCTTCCAGGAATGGACTTCAGGCTGTCTTCTCAGAGTGGCTCCAAAGGCAGCAATGAGCACCGCTTTCTTCTTTCTCACACCTGCAGCCTGACAAGATTTTTTCTGGACAGCTCGGTTAACCCTTTCCTTTGCTGTGACTGAGGCTGAAGGAATTGTTATCGTTCTTCCTCCAGACTTGTTCTCTTAGGGCAATTAGACCAAAATGACTACGCCCATAGCTTTTGCAGGTTTATCTGGTATAAGGATGTGAGACTTTAGTGTAACGTAATGAAAATGTGTGCATAGTACTAGAAAACAGGACTTATTTGATGCTTTCAGTGTAGAAAATGATAGCTTTTGCATTACAGCATACACCCTACATGTTCGTTCAAGCTTCTCTTGACCTCTGAGTCATATGGGGCAAACGGCATAAAGTTTTCTACGGAGGCATTAGGCCCTGACACTTTAAAGATTGTTGTGAAGTAAAACCCAGTGAGTTTTGCAGCTGCTCAGGTCAAAGATCTTTTTTGACCTCTGACTTCTTTTTCTTTCTTGGAAAGAAAGGTTCCATGGATGGTCAGGAAAATTTATTTTTAATAACTAGTTCAATTAGAAAAATACAGTGAATTCGAAAAAAAAAAAATTAATTTCATGCATCAGGAAAATGTACTCATTGTGCCATAGAATTTCCAACCTTGCAAAGTTGGTAGGTATGACATTTAAAAAAAAAAAAATCCCTTTCTACAGCATCCCACCTCCCTCCCAGGCTGGTGTGCAGGACGTTGCTCTGCTCCTCTGGGAGCACGGTGCCTGTGGACACGACTTCACACATGTGTACTGACTAGAATCGCTCGCTTAGAGCTGTGCTTCCCTAACATCTTTGATCAGGTTCAGGCCATCACATCTCAGAGGAATTTATTATGAGGTGCTTTCATGGCAATCACTTTATAATAGCAAAATAATAAAAATACTAATAAATTCTGGGCTTGTTTTTTAGCAATAAAATAAGCTTTCATGTTGGAGGCTCAGAGAAGGACATGAAAACCAGGCCTGTGCAACAGGAGCTGACTGAAGTATCTGAATGCTTGAAAACTTTTGAAGGGTCTAGAAATCAGATGCTTTACCAAAGGGAATTCAGCAAACCTTGTGACCAGGAAAACTGGAGGTGGTGGAAAGGAATTCCCTCCTTCATCCACGAGCAATGTCTGAAACACCCCAAAGCAAGCACAGTCTGCAAGGGAAAACAGCTCTCTCCTGCTGCAGCAGAGCCAAGGAATCAATTTCTCCTGGATCAGCCCCCTCACAGCGGGCAAAGCAGCCTTTGGCATGGCTCTGTCTTTGGCTTCTCCCCCAACCCAAGGTCAGTGCTGTGGTCAGTCCTCCTCCCTGGAGCTGCTGTGCCTGAAAAATGAATGACTCCAAGAGTGGCATGGCAGAGTACTCCCACACACAGCTGCAGAGTGTTATTTAACTGCATAGATGTTATTGAAGTACAGACGGTAATGCCTCCTTTCCTCCAGGATTATAAAAGGCAGCATTACATCATGCCTATACTGAGAAACACTCCTTCCTTAAGGACAACAGCAGAAAGCTTATCTCAGAAAAGCATGATAAAAATGCAAGGGTGCTGGCAGGTGGGGGCAGACAAGGCTGGATCCTTCCACTCCTACACCTCGTGACCTTGCCTGTATTGCTCATCTGCTCCCTGTCCAAGGCATGTAACTCACTGGGGAGAGGCTGAGGCATGCAAGGGAAGGTTTGTGGGGCCTCCACTTCTGCTGTCCGTGTTGCAATCATAAGTTGTATGATAGAAAGTACCAGAAGAAGTACTAAAAGGAATTTGGTATGATGGGGATGTTGTAACTCACCTATGTAAAAATGTTAAGGTACCAAATGTCTCCTGTGGGCCTGGGAAGAGCCCAGGACCACCCCAGAACACATTCAACTTCAACATGGGAGGGTCAGAGGGGACCTAAGGGGGTGCCCACATAGCTGGCCCGGACCTGTGGCCAGCCCTGCTAGCCCCTTGGAGAGAGGCCTGGAACTCAGCCCAGACAGGTGGTACTTTACTTGTTCCATCCACAAGCACATTTCCTTCTCTCTGCGTGTCAACAGCATCTGCAAGGTGCACAGAAAAACAAGAGCTGTAATCAGGCTGAGTCAGCTCACCATGACCAGGGTTGTAGTTTCTCCTGTGGTATGTAAAAGATCCCTGGATTTCATTTCTGCTGTCTGTGCTCTTGATGATGACAGGAGTTAGGATATATTTAATACCAGGTGAAAAGTTTGAGATGGTGCTGCACACATGGGTGAACCCTTGTAGGAGTCTGACAGAAAAGATTTGCTTGCAGCAAAAAGGCAGACATTTGTCTTGATATATTTTCTGTCACCTACTGCTGCAAATATGTCATTTTGTTGCTCTTTCTTCTCCTTCTCAAATAAGCATTTCACCTAGAAAAAAAATCAGAAAAATAAATTTGCTTATTTCCATCTCTATAACAGATGCGCTTTCACTTCAGGATTTTTCGCTCTGTGCATGGGTAAAGGTATACTTTCAGTAGTTTTTCATATATTTTTCCATTTATGGGTTGACAGATTAATTACATCAATAAAAATACAATTTGCTCTGCTGTATTGGGGGAACAATTCCTGTGTAAGGGTAACTTCTCTGAGGTTCTCAGTATCTCCTCTAAAATGTTCCACAGCTTAACGTCCTCCTCGGGATGAAGAGCATCCTCAGAGTTACCTTGGGAAGACAAGGAAATACATATTTGAATACATATATGAATACAGGTAGTTTAAAAGTGGTGGTGCTCACTGAAGGTTTACTCTTGATTTATTTAATGATATCAGATACTGTGTGATGATTATATGGAGAAATTGGTAATAAATCTTCTTTAATAAGAAAATAAGATTATATTTTGAAAAACTAATAATCAAGGGCATAACATTCCTAAACTACTAGCTATAGCACTATTACCTAGTATAATATCAAGAATTTAGGTGTTATATGTTGGCCTAGCCCATTCACTTTTGTTTATAAATGATAATCGTATTAAGAGATGATTGATTTGAGAGAGAGAGAGGGAGAGAGAGAGATGTCTGAAAATTAAAAACAGCAGCAGCAAAATCTCCACAAAATAGAACCTTCAAACATGTTCCTGGAGCTATTATTGAAAAGGTTGTCGTATTTGTGTGAAATCACAGGGAGTGAGTGTATGCAAGCATTCTGCTCAGCACGAATGCCAAACACCCACCACAGTGCTAGATTAAATTTAATAATAATATGTTCCAAAAGGGAGATACACTGCAAAGCATATTGCATAAGCCTTTAGTGTGTTTTGACACCCAGAAGGGAAAGGTACCAATGTAATTCTTTTTTCCACCAGACATACCAGATCCACAACAATTAACAAGAAGGCTGCAAGAAAAAAATACAACCAGTTTGCCAACAATAGCAAAATATGACCACAGAAGTCAGTCTCTGAGGAAGAACAGGCTCCATATGGACTTGTTGCTCCCAAAAAGGCTGGAGATACCATTTCCAGAAAGAACAGACTGTAAGCAGGGGCTTTATCCTGGAAAACACTCATTTCTTCTTAGAAGCAATGTTATTGAGCATGCATCATTGTTGAGGAACAAGCTTGTTTTTTGTTTAATAATGTAACGCAAAATGAAATTACTGTAGTGTCCTACCTTTCCCCCAGTAGATCAGAGACTCATTCCAATGGGTGTGCTTGAATTTCATGAAATAATGAGCAAGGGAATACCTGCAACATAAAGTGTAATATTTTCATATGCTTTTAGTGTATGCGCTTTTTTTTCTTTAATATTTTCTTCCTCTCTCATTGATTTTCTAAGAGCAATGAAGATTTAAAAATAAAGGGCATCCTACCTCACATACTCCATCATTAAAGTTTTCACGATACAGATGATTTATCAGCTGAACATATGGTGAATCACACTAGCAACATGGTCAGAGCATGGGGTTAATCTAAACCCCACAAAGGAACAAAACTATACAACCCATTGTTTAAATCATTGTGTAGATCCAGATGAAGCAATCCAGTTGTCCACTGGGTATGGTTGTTATGCTTTTCAGGTTGCTAGAGGTATATATTCTCCTCAAGGGTAGCTCAAGGCTCCCCAGCTGTTTTGCTGCCTCAAGGATGAGGACAAAATAACTAACACTGGAACATTGCAGTGACAGCCATCCAGATCCTGCCAGCACCGTCCTCCCTGAATAAACCAAGCCCGACTGATTTGGAAAAATCTCTTCTTTATCATCACCTTGGTTGGAGGTATAGAGGATTTTTTTTTTTTTTAATTGTCATACATCACGTTATTCCTTTTTTTCTAGAATGTGAAGTGACTGGCCCGTTTTATTGGAACAGGTGTTCTATGGCCTCACATCTTGTATTAATTAATTGTCCCTCGCCAGTTAATTACATCTCCATTCCTACAGGCAAGTTGAGGAATTGTGGTTTACAGAACTGAGCAGTGTTTTACATTTAGCTCATTGGGAATCAAATAACCATGAGGAAACACAGAATCTGATACATAACAAATATCTAGCTGAGACTGGTGCTGAGATTATTTCTCCTAACTCCTGCATGTAAGCCCAGACAAATGGAGGCCCAGAATATATGCCATGTGACTTTTATTAATGATCTTGAAACAAATCAATGAGATTTTGACACCAGAGGTTTGTGTTGCTCTGGAGGCAGCTAAATTACTCTATTTGCAAATTGTGTTGAAGATTTGCAGGGTCTAATAGATCTCAAAGAAAACCCTGCTGGAGCCAGTCAGAAAACAGCAGCCAGGTGAGTTTCACATGACTTTTGAGTTTGATGGAAAATATTTCTCACTGCTGGGTAGAAAGGAGTTACTGAATTTAATTATTTCAAGCCAAATCATAACAATAAGTAATAATAATAAAATAAAATGAAGATATATTTGCCTTTGCTTCACAACAGAGAGAAAAACCAACAAACAAACATAATTTGGAACTATTGTCAAAATGTGCTAAAAGAGCTCATTAATGCTGTTAACTCAGCCTAACTCAGTGTAAAGAGGAATGCTTTAAACGTATGAATATATTCAACACATCTGCATATGAGAGCCAGTTGTCTATGCTGAGTGCCCTATAAGGACAGATACTCACCTGAGCCAGGATTGCATGAGCAGCAAACTCTTCTTTCCAGAGCATACCCACCCTGTGGTCTCAAGAAGAGATGTTCTACCATATTAGAGAGACAAAAGCAGATATTAATGATGCATTAGTGCACGAAGGGCTGTTATTCTAGGATTCAAAGCTGAACTCCAGTGATGTAGTGTAACCATAGGAGGCTTGTGCTGAATATAGAGGTTATGTGAGGACTTTTCTTTTAAAAGTTATCACATTCCTAATTCATTTTTCTAATTCTCAATACTTTATTGGATAGTTTGGGAAATAATGAATGTTTTTTTCTTCTCAGTTTCATGATTGGTCTGAAAACCTATAAGAAACTGGTTTCAGGTAAGATCAGAATATTGGGGATTTTACCTGGAATATGGCAAAGGAAAAGTTATAATCTGGATGCTCATTTTCTTCCTTCTTATCCATAATACGAATCCTGAAGGGCTGGGTTTTTTCCACCTTCCTCTGAAGCACAAGAGCATGTCCACAGGAGACATGATAGTGTGCTCTCGATACTATCACAATCCAGGTGTCCAGCTAGTGTGTTTCCCTGACTGGTTCAGAGACAAACTCATCACCTGGCTAGGAACTGAAACGCATTTTTTCTCCGGATTAGTTTGCAATGATCGTTGTTTCCTGGCTGACTGCTTTTAGTTTCTTTGCTGTCCATCTTTTCCTGTTGCTGGTATGGCCTACTTCCTGAATATCTGGGAGTTTTTCGCAAATTAAATCTCACTTTTTCAAGAGTTGTGATGCTGGAAACGTCCTCAGCTGTCCCGTGGCACAGTGTATTTGGGGGTTTGGTCTTACACTACATTTCTTCAGTTAGTTTTGTAGTTGATGAAGAAAGGAATGATACATGCAACAGATGTTCAGTGGTTCTTTAAAATAAAATGCCTAAAATATGGTTGTCTGTGAATGTGAGGGGTGGGTCATGACAACACAGCTGGTTCCTTCCACCTTCCCACATGGCAGCATTTATTTACTACATGCTATTTGGGGCTAAGCAAGCGATAAATGTAAGAGATGAAGGAGATGTTGTGACAATGACCCACAGTCTTGACCTTACCTCTATGTCTGTGATGAGCTGAGTTGAAACCCAAGATCCAAACAGTACCGAACTCTGGCCAAAACCAGAGCCTGACAACAGATTTGTAAAGTGCCTTTTTTAAATTTTAGTTACACCATTTCTTTGTCATTCACCACTGCATGATACATTCCTTCTGAAAATTTGAAGACAAAGCCAATGAGGAGTTCTGACTCTGACTAACACTGTGGAGCTATATGCTTGTGCAAAAGGGGCCTGCTTTTCTTCACATTTCTCCCAAAATCTGCCAATGGTGGTTAATGTCAAAGGGTCACCAAGGGCTGTGTGCTTGTGCATTATTCAAGACATGCACTTTTTTATGAGAAATTTTACATGGAGAAAGCAGGCACTGGTGAAATGTACTATGCAAATAACATGTGGAGAAGTTATCAGTATGTACACAGTGATAATATTAGGCAATAAAATTCCTGCCAAAATTGATTGATATGCCTTAATAATGCCTTGCCACTTTCCTAAGGGAGGAAGAACAAAATGGAACTGAGACTTCCCTGTGTTGGAGGGAATATTTTGTAAGTTCCTATTTCTTTTCAGTCACTTTCTAGGAAAGGTTTTTGCACTGATAGTGTAATCTACTCCTAAAGAACCCTCCTAGTGTGCTTCTCTTTATGAACTGACATTAGCTGTTATTAAAATACATATTTATTTACATGGAATTGAAAGCACACTTATTACATTTGGCTTCTACAAGTATATGGTAATAGTAAATGTATCAGGTCACTGCACTTTTTGTATCATGTTATCTCCTTTTAGATTCTTCTTGCAAGTATAGGAATAGATTAGAGCAAAATATATTTTAATACATAGCAAAATACAAAGTACTTCAAAATAAAATCATTCATTTCCATCTGCTTTTTTTTTTTTTTAAATGTGTTTTGCCTAAGGGTTTGGTTTCATAAAAGCTAGACAGGAGTTCTGCAGTTTGTGCCATCCAGAGGCTTTTATTGTGGGGATGGAGATTGTAAAGGTAGTTTGAGATTTTCAAGCTGAGCATTTGTGTTCATAAGAAAGAACAATTTGCTGATAAGTTAGATCTGTAAAGGATCATTAAAATTCTGGAGTCTGGAGGAGGGAAAATTAAAAAAAATAAAAAATAATAATATGAATCTGCCAGTGTAAACAGCAGTAAACAGCTGCTTTGTGAGAAAAGCCCAGTCGTTCACTATACAGATAGCCTCAACCACCCTTTTATCTCTAGCAGAATTCCACTAGTTAGCCAGCTGAGCTTACTCACCTCCTCAGCCTGAAGCTACTGCTAATTTAAACCAGTCCTGGCTTCTAATATTTTAAGACCAGAGAGACAATTCCAATAGTGATATGTGCATGGCAACAGCCAAACAATTCATATTTCATATTTTCATAAGTGTTAAAATAGTACTGAAATGCAACCTCGTGTGCAATAAACATACTCTTTTTGGATAACATACTCTTTTTGGATAACAATTTCCCATTCACAGTTGCATTCTGTAATTTAGCAGATTAATTGGCATACAAACCACCTAGTAAGGGCCCACCGTGATATTTGCAGACGGCCAATCTTTTCGTCAAGATGGCAAATTTCAATTGTTTTGCAGAAATCAAAATATGTGATGTTGACATCATTAAACTGAGCAAACTGATGTTTCATAAACCCAAAGCAACAATTCTGTTATTATTTTTAATTCATTACTTATTGATCCTCTTTTATTTTTACATGATTTTTCCTCCAGAGAGCTGCAAAATTAATTGGTCTATAATTTGCTGAGTCATTCAATTCACCTTTTTAAATTGTGTCACAATATTAGCTCTGGCATTCCTCAGCCCTCATGCTCCGAGACTTGCTAGAAATCAGTGCAAGCAGGTCATAAATATCCTCAGGCAATCCTTTCCATGCTCCTGGATATAGGCACTAGATTTCTGAGATTTTAAAAATGCTTAATTTCAATAGCTGTTGTTTAATATCCTCCCTAATTAAGAATAGAACAGAAAGTGTATGTTACCATGCTGAGACACAAAACCATCATTCTGCTTCTTTGTGACCATAGAACAAACCATTTTTTTATATATAAACAATACCTTTATTAGACTTACAGAAAGCATTGATCATAGAGATAGCAAGTCTAATAAAAGACTTTATCATTCCCTGCAAAGTTTGCCTTACCTAAATCTTTACACCATCACAGCTCCAAACAGTACCATTATGCAGAAAAAAAATATATATATAATTTAAAAAATCAGTGTCAGGACTAATTTTATCATCCTTGTCTATGACTTTCCATGCACCAAGGCTAAGGTCTCATCTGTTCCTCATATATTTGAGGAATCCCTTAAAAACAAAGATATTTAGACTGTTCAGCACTTTCTTTAGCCTCTTTTATCTATTTTCTGAATTTTCTGTCGGATTTAAGAGCCTCACATTCCCATTTCCTATATGTGAATGTGTATGAATGCGTAAACATATCTGTTTTCTCATATAATTGCTGCTCTCACTTCTAATCTGCAGCAGGCTGTAACCTGTTTTTCCCTGATTGCTGAATTTCAGGGGCTTGAAATTTAATAAATCTTTCTTCAAGAGTTTTCTATTATCAATTGTAGTCTGATGTTTCAATTTTTCTCATTATCAGTTTGTCTTTTGAGAATTATCCATTTTTAGAGAAGAGAGAAAGCGAGTAAGAGAAATTGCTGGATATATCTGTCTTCCAGTTAGGATCAGCAAATGCAGCTGGGTTTGATCTCTCATGTTTCATCAATGCTGTTTGCTTTCTTGTGCAGCCTTATGCAACAAAATAAGACCTGATATGGGTATTTCTTAATAATATTTAATAGCGATTTTTCTTTCATTCTTAGAAAGCTACATAACATTTTTAGAAACTCTAATGAAAGCAGTTTTAGCAACTGCTTATTCCCTCTGCTTACCTCACTCAACTTATAAAGGGATGCTCTTGGTGACCTGCAAAGTTCTTTCTCCCTCACTCATTCTCCTCCATTCAACCACTTCCTCTTAGCCCTTCCGTATGGAGGCCTGTGACCATCAACATGCAGGAGCTCTTCATCCTGAGAAATAGATGACTCTAGGGTACAAACAACATCTTGAATGCAGAGAGCTTCTCTCAGGCTACCACATGAACCCAAAACCTGCTGCCCAATTTAATTTTCCTGCAGAGGCTATGGCCAGTGATTTGGGCACTTCAGCTATCTTGGTCTTGCTACCAGCTCTCAATAATACTAATAATATCCGGTTTCTTTTCATGAAGGGGAATGTGTAATTACTCTTGTTTATGACCCAAGGTTCTTGTGTTGGTAAAAAGGTTCTTAAAGGACTGCCTTTCTTTAAACCCCTCAGTGCTTTGGTTCGTTGCATCACCGTAACCTTGAGTTTAGGTAATACGACTTGAGCAAATGTGCTGTGTTAGCGTCCCTTAATTCATTCTCATTTTTATGCTGGTTTAAAATCCTTGGGGTCACTTTAAGCAGGTAACTCCCCACAAGTTGGACAGCTGTCTTAGACCCAAGGCAATTCACATGCCTTCCAGTCCTCCCCTGTCATGCCCTGCGGTGTGCTGTCACCTGCAGTTCTGCAATGCCAATTTACTGTAGGCATAAAACACTCCCTCTCACTTAGAAGTACTGGTGTCGAGAATCATGTCCAAAGCCTTTTTTAGATGTACTTCCTCCTTTATCTAAATCCTACATTTTTTAAGCCCAGGCGTCCCCTCCTCCTTCCAAGTACCTTCACCACGGAAAGCTCTTTTGTATGTCCATACAGCATAGTGATGTGTACCTATTACAACAAAATTATTAACCATGCTGGTTTTGCTGACCACTATTTGTGTAATTCACTGCTTCAGCACACATAAAGTGCCTCCAGTTCCATGTATAACAATTTCCCTAGGATATAAAGCATTATGACCACCTGCTGCTCCACTAACAGAGGTTACGGGCAACCCATCTTATTTAAGTGATGCAAACTTGCAGCATCAACAATGGTCTGGAAGACTAAACATTCACCCTGTTATACACAAACCCACCCTCCCCCAAGCGCCATTTCCCTGGTGTTGGTTGCTGTTATAAATAAGCTGCATGCTAGCTGTTCTGCTCTCACTGACTCGTGTTCCTCAGTCAGTTTTGTACAGCCTTGGGATGAGCTTCACAGATTAGCTCTGGGTGTGCAGCCCTCCAGGATGTATTGTTGTCAACTGTTCTCTTTTTTTTTTCCTGCAAGGGAGAGGAAATCTGACAAGTGCAGCTAGGTCTGATAACAAAGCTATGGTGGGAGATCAAATGAGAGAGGTGCCAGTTACTGTGTTGTGTCTCCTTCTGTTCCCTTGGCACCTAGCAGTCTATTTAAATCCTTTCTTGTGTCCATAGACAAAGTCTGGGACACGTCATATTGCAGAAAAACAGCCTTCTCATCTTCACATGGTAAAACATGAGCAAGTCACTGCAGAGTATTATCTGGGCTGAGCCTGGATCTCTAACTGGGGAGAATGGCATCCTGCATGTTTTTGCACAACAATCTAGAAAAAGTATTTGCATATTAAGGCAGCAGTAGGATAAATCCTCCCATGGCTCTCTAAAGTAAACAAACATTATCTTCAGTGGGACAGATCTGCAGATCATCGCTTCAGTGTGAACTCAGTACGGTACTGTGGTCCTGGACAAATGTAATCATTAGGTACATAATTAAAGAGCATTGATAGAGAAGTAGAGAGCTTAGATTTTCTCTGCACATGATACTCACCCACCTGTGATGGAAATACTGTGTCGGTTGCTCAAAAAAAAATCTGAAAAAAAAAAAGATTTAAAAAAGTAATAATAATAGCCTGAGCATGATTTGGGGATATGACAACACAGTTAAGGACAACTGATTCAAGGAGCTCAAGCTATTTATCATGTCAAGGCACAGAGGTTACTTGGTTAGGTCCTAGGGAAAAATATATTTTGAGCAGTATTCAGTCTGTCATCTAGCAATAAAATACATCAAAGATCAGATGGCTAGAACCTGAAGCTAGGAAAAGCTGGAGACTGGGAATCCAGTATAATTTTTTTTAAATGTTTGTACTTAATCACAGGTAAATTGGATTCTCCATGACAGGAAGATGTTGCAATAAAAAGTTAGGATTTTTTTGGTTTCAGTAATAATTCAAATGAGAATTAGCTCAGGAGAGTCCTGTGACCTTGATGGCTGCTTTCAGCTTTTTGGCCTGTTGTTTTTCTTCTCCTGACCTGCAGAAGAGGCAGAAAGCAGAACAGTTTTCTGCCACCCTGCCCTCCTGCCATCGACAGAAAAGGGACCTCTGCAGGTCCCACCACAGGAGGCCTCAGTGGACATAGAAAAGGGACCCACAGCACCTGCTTCTCCAGCCACTGCAGGCAGGTCAGCCCCTCAAGATCATCACGTATGAGTCGATTCACCCCTTCATCCCCTTTTATTTGGTGTCCTTCAATATATAGCATTCAGCCATGTGTGAAGTTACATTCCCCCCCCAATGGAGTTCAGCTCCATCCACACAAACCCAATGCTGGCATATATTTTCTTGAAATTATACATTTTGTCACTCAGCATCCTTGTCTGTAGCAATGATCTCAAGCTTATGCTTTCAGTAAGAAAACCAAGCAAAGTACGGAAACAGACAAACAGCAGAAGTGCCTTTTAAATCCCACATGACTATTGCTAGGGCAATTCCATGCTTCAGAAACACTGCCATTCACCTCAGGAGCACAGAAGCTCCTCTTTAGGGACTTGTTCACACACAGGCATACTGGGGTATGTCAAGGCCAATCTGCTGCAGGCAGGAGACAATGCATGTTATTCAAAGCACAATCAGCCCGCAAGAAGATGCTAAAATGGCTTCAGGGTCCAACTCTGCAAGATTTAGCTGGCATGACAGAGGACGCTGCCTTTCCCACCTGCCTGCCCTCTCTGCTTATTCCTATCACCAAAGCAAGAGCTCAAGACAGGAAAAGTCTAATTCACAGCATCACAGCTCATTGACTCAAGAGTTAATGCAAACCACAATTGATTGTGCAAGCAATTAATAAGTCAGTGATAAGCGCAGCACTGCAGAGAGGCTGAGGGCAGGCCAAGCTACAATCCTGCTGAAAGAGTCTCAGGCTGGAGGAAGGAAATCTTCCCAACATGAATCACCTGAGTTTGTGCAGCAGAGTCACTATAATTTAATTCTCTGAGGCATAAACTAGAGATCTACAGCCACTTAAAACACCTGACGGAGAGCATCCAGGCATGCTATGAATTTTGCTCAGTGTCTTCACACCTTTACTTCAATTTCTGATTCTCATGCAGACATGGACCAGGAGTCATAAAACCGCTTTTCAGATTCGGCCTTGTGCACATTCCCAAGGAGAGGTTTGATCACAGAGTGTCTTAGTGCTTCAACCAGAAACTGGATTTTTGAGAAGCTGTATGTGCAACTCTCACCCTGCTTCACTGTTTGCATCCTTTACCAATCCTGCTGTGAGAGGGGTATTTACCCCAAAATGCTGGTTTTGTGATTAGGTGTGAAGTGTTTACAGGCCTCATTTAGACCTGATATTGTCTTATGCAGGGATTTTTTTAGTTGGTGTAGGTGCATAGCAGAGTTCCAGCTGAATAAAAAACTCCAGTTCCTTGCATCCAAGTAGTGTATAAATTTTGAATGCATAAGGTTTTAAAAATTGAGCGTCTTTAATGAGGTATGGGTTATAAGTGCTTCTGCTGTTTTTCCATGTTACTAAAAACTACTGTGAAGATTAAGGTAGTGAGGTTCAGAAATGTATTTTAATCATTATGGGCAGTTTATATGAGAATTATGATTCTAGATCCATGCTGCTGAACACACACCTAAAACCTAGCTGGGTTTTAAGAATAGCATGTCTTTTGATTTGTCTTTTATTCAAAGCCAATTAATATTTATATTTTACAGAAAGCTACAACTAAGCTTTAAAACCAAGGAAATCTTTTCTATTTGAAACTATAACTGCTTAAATTATCCCTATCTTGTCTGAAACTGTTCCTTCCTTTAAACTGTAAGGATAGCACTTCCCTATACACTCAGTGATAGAGTGGTGATAAGGAAATTTTAGAATCCAGTAGAATTTCATCAAGCTTATAAATGTCACTACGCTTTTATATGTAGTTCAGAGATTTTTGTTGGGTATTTGGCTGTTTATTTTAAAGAATTTTTTTTCTTTTCCATACAGCATCAGAATATCACTCTGTGTTTGTA
The DNA here is from genome assembly GCF_013377495.2 of Cygnus atratus. NCBI lineage: Eukaryota > Metazoa > Chordata > Aves > Anseriformes > Anatidae > Cygnus > Cygnus atratus. The sequence continues at coordinate 104,723,916 of NC_066364.1, read as the reverse complement.
GAAATTATTACAGCTCAAAAGAGCCTGATCTCCACCAGTCAGAAATTTACCCTCATATATGTAAATCAGCTCCTGCGTTAATTTAATAAGCACTTCTGTCTGTTCTTATCTGATCTTTTGTAGAAGAGGAAATGTTGAAAGTGAACCAGGGATGTTGGATTAGAAATTTTAGTTACATCTAGAAGGCAATCAGCAGGCTGGATTAGTCAACTATTTCCAAACTCTTTTGGCTGACACCTTTTCTATAGAAAGTCATTGTTGGGCTCCAAGAAGAGGCAAAATGATTTGACCCATACTCCCTGCAGTAACCAACGTACATAGATACTTCAAAAAGTCTTGCTGGGCCATCACCTTCCGACCTCTTCCATAAAAGACCCTGAGGCTAATGCTGGACTCCTGCACCACATCCGCACTTCCACCCCTGTGCATGTTTTTACTGTGCAGCAAAGGGGGGTTGCTATTTGCCTCCCTATAGCTGAGGACCTGCTACCTGACATTTCCTAATCTGCTCCCTGCATGGGTGCAGCAGCTACCAAGCACAAGATAACATGGCACAGTCTCACCCTGGCTCTCTTTGTGATAACCCATTTATCTCGCCCTGCCATTAATAAGCCTTTGCAGCTCAAGAAGCAAACATCTTTGGAAACAACAGCTCAGAGTTTGTCCTGATTTCACTCCAGCTCCCTGCTGACAGATACTGCGAGCAAGCTCTTATAACTTGTCTCACTTTTCTGATTAAAAGTGTTATATTTATGTGAGGCTAGAATTTAAGGCATCAGATTGGACTCCAGCCGTAGTTAAGTGACAGTGTTTGCTAGATAAGTATCCTGAAAGCTTTGCTGAGGGTTTGCTCTTCTGAAACAAACTGTAATGATACCATAAATAAAGAGTGGCACACAGGAGGGCTCAAATTGGATTTCAGCCTTAGTCGAGTGATAACATGGCAGTGCCTTTTAACTAGGATACAAGAAACCTTTCTGCTAAGGGTCCTCCAGAAATGAAATCCAATAAATGCACACAATTAAAAGAGAGGGAGAAAAGCAAGGGGCTGTGCAAGGACAGTTTTCCCAGGTAAACTGGAGACGAAAAGTGAATATGCAAAGTACCCGGTTATAAGAAAACACATATGAGCTCATCAATCACTTTAAACCATAATCCTCAAACAAAGACAAGTCTTTTTCTTACCTCTAAAAATAGAGCTGGATCTTTAACCATGTCAGAGCAGCAGATAATAGCCATCAAGAACCCACAGAGATCCAACTACCAGCATGAAGATTTTATTCCGTATGAGAAAAAGCACAATTTCAGCTTTCCAAACATAAATGGGAAACAGCATAGGGGAAATCATAGTTTGCTAAGGGGAATATTTTTTCTAGGTGGGATAATAATAGTCTTTTCAGGCTATGTCACATACATAATTGGTTCTCTTTTTTCGTTAATGAATTTCTATCTCTGGCTCACTGAACTGGACCACATGAACAAAGGTGATCTAACAAAACATAATACACTTCACATTAGTAAAAATCATTCGTTTGTAAGGATGTATGGGAGAGGAGAAGTAGACCAGTGGAAGAAAGGCCTCCTCTCCATATATCCATAGAAATGAATGATTTTACTAATGTAAAGAGAAGTCTGCCGCTGTTAAGCCTTGTCAATGAGATTAGAAACAGGGCCCTGCTGTCTGCTCCTTAAAGTATATTATTTTTTGTTAGATCACCTTTGTTCATAACACGGTCATTGAAAATTTAATGTTCTTACATATATCACTGTCAGACTTTATTGCACATTCACGGAAGAAAGTAATTCCATCAAGTGATAGACTATGAAGGCTACTAAATATAGATTTATTGGAAATTCCTGTTGAAGGTAAGTGAATCCTTTCTGCCAGCTGGAATAGAGAGCTACAGTCAAGTCATTTTCTTACCTGTCTTGATGTAGAAAAAATGATGACTGCTGAATTCTAAAATCAGATTATCACTGCAGTGCCTATAAGCTTACTTTTTAGTATCCAGCATTTGTCTTACCTCTCAAACAAAAGTGATTTTAGTCCCTAGACTAACCGTTTGTTCAGAATCTACTGATTAAGGCAAATCATGAGGGAAAAAAAAATCCCCTTTGCAAAAAGGTCCAGTTTCTGTATGTTACATTCAGCACATAGTTCCCAAGCCCAAACCCGAGAGCTGGTGATCAGCAAGGTGATGTAGGGCATGTGAAGATGACTGCAGCTCTGTACCATAAGAGAACCTCCCCCATGAAATGCAGCCTGGGCAGACGGGTGTGCCACAGGCTCACGGTCTGATTCCTTGGAAGGAAGGCATGCAATTGCCAACCAGAATAAGATCATCAGTAAGCCAATTTGCTTTGGTCTGTCTTTCACTGCAAACCAGAAAGACCACAGTGGGGCATGTGGAGGCTGCAGCAGACCTGCTGATGGGAGCTGGTGGTCAGAGAAAGGGTTGCTGCCACAGCCTGCATCACGATCTTCCTAGTGCCCCATCTTTTGTCAAAAAGGGCTGGGTCTATAGCCATATCCTCGCTGTGGATCAAGATGCCTGCTGCTGGATGTGTAGCTGTGGTCGTCTCTTTTACACATAACTCAGCACTCACTGAAGGCTGCTTTGGGCAGAGTTCACAATAGAGCCAGGATGGGCTGTAGTAGGTTTGAATCAAACCAGTTGTAGAAAAAAAAAGGGTGCCTCAGCAATACCACACTCACAGATTTTGGTCTCAAAAATATATTAAGTCATCCACTCCTCCATTGATAATTACTTGTATCAGAATCATGAAACTGAGCTTATACATTAATATGTATAAATAGGGAATTCATTTTAGAGCATTTAAAGCTTTCTCAGGAATGTGATTCTCTGCCTCTCCCCCACAGTTTTCGCATCATGGTTATGCATGGCCCTTGTGTACTATTAGGTTTGATAAAGAAACCTGCGTCTTTTGACATGCCAGAGGAAAAAGTTTTGGCTTACTGGGCTTTATCGATGGCGTATATTATCAGGTCTGCTGTTTCATAGTTCTTATTATCTTATATTTTCTAGTTTGAAAAAGCTGTGAAGTGGGATTTAATTTGCTTAACTTCTAAGATCTAAAATAATTAAGTTCTTTATTTCACTCTATTTTCATCAGTGGTCAGGAATATTGTCTGAGTGAATCTATCCTAGATTTTTTCTGTTTGAGTTCAAATTAGGCCAATTAACTAACAGCACATTGGTAAAGGGATGGGTGTAGTCTCCAAATAGTGATTCCAGACCAGTAATGCCAGTGGTTTATCCTAAGGCTCAACCTTGAATAACAAGTGTCCCCGTCTAACCATACCACTAAAAGAATGAACTCTTTTAGTATTTCAGTTGTCTCCAAATGCCCGTTTATGGATCAGTGTTAATCTTCATTCCATTTGTCCCATTTCATTCCTCTCCACTGTCTGTAGCTTTATCATGAGCTGTCTTTCTACAGGAATGGTAAATCCATCCCAAAGGCAGTACATTTATTTGAACCACGGCCACTACAGCAAAAGGATCCCCAAAAGCACTCAAGTCCTAGCACAGCTCACTGATTAAGCCTAACTGGTACCTTCCCAGCAAGGTTACAAGAGACAAGCCAGTTATGTTATCAAAGCTAAGGGGGACAACCTCTTCTGTTTAAAAGTCAGTATTCAGAGCATTTAAAGTGCCCCACTAATGTGGACCTGAGTCTCAAACAGACTGTGAAACTGTCCAAAGCATTCTGGCTTCTTGACAGTATGGAGCCATGTTGTAATTGCAGCTCTTTTAGTATGCCCAAGAATAGTATTTAGCCTGCAAGAAAAACAAGCATGCGAGGAGAGAACACCTTCCTCCTTGGAGATATTCAAAAGCCATTTGGATAAGGTCCTGGGCAACCCTCCCTAGGTGTCCCTGTTTGAGCAGGGGGATGGACCTCCAGAGGTGCCTTCCAACATCAGGCATTCTGTTATTCTGTGATAGATAAGGGTACAGATGCAGATGGCTTAGATATCATATTGCCATCAGAGCTAGAATAGGATAAGAATAAATATCAACTTAGAATATAAATATCAATTTAGAATACAAAGCACAGCAGTCAGACTATTCAGTGTAGCATTGTCTAGGCTAACCTGAGTTTGGATATCCAGGAAATGATATAAAACCCAAGCAAAGATCAGCTGGATTTTTTCCACCAACAAACAAGAAAAAGACTACATGGTAACCAGTAATATATATATTTTTTTTAATGACTCTAAATAAGGCAAAAATAAGTCCAGGGAAGAACATTCACCTACCCTTGAGCCACTATTTTTATCCAGAAGTTCTTATTTGCAGATACCCCTATTCATCTCAAAAATTTGCTGTCTTTTCTGCATAGCAGGTGAATATTAGTACTCTTTAGGATAATCTTTCCTTTGGATTTTAAATATCCATTCAACCCTTTACATTTATTTTTCTTCTCGTTTAGTATCCCCAGCATAGGACTGAGCCATGTTGTGCAGTATGGCACCACTCATTACTTACTTTGTGCACTGCATAATTATCTGGTCACATATAATCCTTTCCATCTGTTACCATGACAGCGCAGTTGTCTTGGGGAGGCTTCCTTGAACTCTCGTACTTCCCGCACAATGGAGTCAAATAACAATTACTTCATTTAATGACATCTACTGTACACATGGAGACTACACCATTTCCAACAGCATCCAGTGAAGAGTTAAGCTCAGTGGAGAGATAAAGATAGAGCCTAATGCTCATAGAGCATACAAATTGCACAGTGCGTGTGTAGGCCAACTAACTGAAAGGCTGTCTAGCCTGCCAGATTTCACATCCACTGGGTAGCTTGGGGGGACATGCAGTAGCCACCAAATCTGACTTACACCCCATCAGTGTCAGCTCAGATCAGAGAACTGGCAAGAGCCTGGAAAGAATGTTGCTGCTATCTGACTCTGTCAAAAGGGGTTTTATTGTAGTGGTTTTATCTTGGGAAGATGTGATCTGAGAAAAACAGAAGATGCTTAGATGTACTTTCAAAGAGAAAGTGACAGACATATGTAAATGCCTGAAGGAAGGGGTAGGGGAAGGGGACAGAGCATATGAGAGGCAAGAAGGATCAGAAGACTCACATAAGGGATAGGGATGCAGAAAAGGGTAATAAGAGGTTAAAAGCAGTGTGAGAGTAGGTAGCTAAGCAAGGTTGGAAAAAAAAAAACAAAATAGCATCTTTTATGCTCTTTTTCCGTCAATCAGATGAGTTAAAGGATCATAGAATCATGACAGTTGGAAAAGACCTCCAAGATCATCTAGTCCAACCGTCCACCTACTACGAATATTAAACCATGCCCCTAAGTACCACATCTACCATTTCCCAGCTCCCCACACCTTCCTTTCAGGAAGTTGTAGAGAGCAGTAAGATCTCCCCTGAGCCTCCTCTGCTCCAGACTAAACAACCCCAGTGCCCTCAGCCGCTCCTCACAGGACTTGTGTTCCAGGCCCTTCACCAGCTTCACAGCCCTTCTCTGGACACGCTCCAGGGCCTCGATGTCCTTCTTGTAGCGAGGGGCCCACAGCTGAACACAGCACTCGAGGTGAGGCCTCACCAGAGCCAAGTACAGGGGGACGATCACCTCCCTGGCCCTGCTGGCTATACTATTCCTGATACAGGCCAGGACGCCGTTGCCCTTCTTGGCCAGCTGGGCACACTGCCAGCTCATGTTCAGGCAAGCATCAACCAACACCTCTGGATCCTTTTCCTCTGCACAGCTTTCCAACCACTCTGCCCCAAGCCTGTAGCACTGCATGGGGTTGTTGTGGCCAAAGTGCAGGACCCGGCACTGAGCCATGTTGAACCTCATCCCATTGGCCACTGCCCATCTACCCATCCTGTCCAGGTCCCTCTGCAGGGCCTTCCTACTCTCCTGCAGATCAACACTTCCCCCCCAGTTTGGTGTTGTCTGCTGACTTACTGAGGGTGTACTCAATTCCCTCATCCAAATCATCAATAAAGATTTAAAGAGGATCAGCCCCAACACCGACCCCTGGGGAGCACCACTCATGACCACTCTGGGCCTGGCCATCCAGCCAGTTTTTAACCCAGCAAAGAGTGTACCTGCCCAAGCCATGGGCTGCCAGCTTATCCAGGAGAATACTGTGGGAGACCGTGTCAAAGGCCTTGCTGAAGTCTAGGTAGACTATGTCAACAGGCTTTCCCTCATCCACCAGGCAGGTTTCCTGGTCATAGAAGGAGATAAGGTTGGTCAGGCAGGATTTGCCTTTCATGTACCCATGCTGGCTGGGCCTGATCCCCTGGTTGTCCCGCACACGCTGTGTGGTTACACTCAAGATTATCTGTTCCATAGCCTTCCCTGGAACCGAGGTCAGGCTGACAGGTATGTAGATCCCCAGGTTCTCCTTACAACCCTTTTTATAGATGGGCATCGTATTAGCAAGTCTCCAGTCATTTGGGACCTCTCCGGATGACCATGACCGCTGATAGATGATGGAAAGCAGCCCAGCAATCACATCCACCAACTCCCTCAGCACCCTCAGAGTGATCCCATCTAGCCCCATGGACTTGTGACAGTCCAGGTGAAGCAGCAGGTCTCTAACTGTTTCCACCTGAACTGTGGGGGGTTTCTTCTGCTTCCTTTCCCAGACTTCCAGGTCAGGAGGCTGAGTACCCCAAGGATAACATATCTGACTAGTAAAGACAGATGTAAAGAAGGCATTAAGAACCTTAGCCTTTTCCTTATTCTTGGTAGTTATATACCCCACCATGTCCAGTAAAGGATGGAGATTCTCCTTGACCCTCCTCTGACTGTCAATATACTTGTAAAGACATTTTTTTGTTCTCTTTTACCATAATGGCCAGATTGAGCTCATGCTGGGCTTTAGCCTTTCTCATTTTCTCCCTGGATATGCCAGCAATTTCCTTGTACTCTCCCCATGTTTTCTGTCCCTTCTTCCACTGGACGTAAACTCTCTTTTTCTCATGGAGACCCAGAAAAAGTTCCCTGTTCAGCCACACCAATCTTCTTCCCCACCAGCTCATCTTACAGCACACAAGGACAGCCTGCTCCTGCCCCTTGAAGACTTCCTTCCTGAGGAGCATCCAGCCTTCCTGGACCCCTCTGCCCTTCAAGACTGACTCCCAAGCAACCCTCCCTACCAGCGTCCTGAACAGTTCAAAGTCTGCCCTCCAGAAGTCCAAGGTAGAAGCTTTACTGCCTGCCACACACCCCCACCCCACCCCCACCCCCCCAACTTCACCAAGAATAGAGAACTCTACAATTTCATGGTCACTCTGCCCAAGACAACTCCTGACCACCACATCTCCCACCAGTCCTTCTCTGTTTAAGAACAGCAGGTCTAGCGGGGAACCCCCCCCTAGTAGTCTCACTAACCAACTGAGTCAGGAAGCTGTCTTCCATCCACTCCAAGAACTTCCTAGACTGCTTTCTCAGGGCTGCATTGTATTTCCAGCATATGCCTGGGAAGTTGAAGTCCCCCACAAGAGAGAGCACTGGAGATTGTGTGACTTCCACCAGCTGCTTGTAGAATGCTCATCCATCTCTTCATCCTGGTTTGGCAGTCTTTAACAGACCCCCACCAGGATGTCTGCCTTGTTGGCCTTCTCCCTGATCCTTATCCACCAGGGACTTGACATTATCATTCCCAGCCCTGAGCTCTACAGCATCGAAACACTCTCTAATATAGAGAGCCACACCACCACCTACCCCTTCTGAAGAGCTTACAGCCACCCATTGCAGCCCTCCAGTTGTGGGAGTGGTCCAACATTTCAGTGATGGCAACTAAGTTGTAATTTGCCTGCCGCACGATGGCTGCCAGCTCCTCCTGCTTGTTGCCCATGCTGCATGCATTGGTGTAGAGGCACTTCAGCTGAGCTATTGGCCTCACCCTCACTCCTTATCTTCTTCAAGGGAAGGGGATACAAGAGCTGGGGGGGCTAGTCTGCGGTCACAGAGAGGTGGCTGGCAAGCAGAGAAGCTGGACTGGACAAATCAGCCCACGTTTGTACACCACAAGGATGCCCAACAGCACAGATAAGGGACATCTAAGTAAGGGGGGGGGGGGAGGGGAGGGGGGTGCAGCAATATAATGCCTAAATTTGGCTAGCTCATCACAGCAGTATGAGAGGTGTAGACAGCTGGGGAAAGTGCTAGTCAAGAATGAATCTATTTCATGGGCAGGGGACTGATGTGGTGGGAGGTCGGCAAGCTGTACCAGGTACTCAAAGAGTTACAATTACCTTCTTATAATAAAATAAGCAGGATTTTCAATACTGCACTGGATAAATTGGTTTGGGGGGGATCACGGCACCCATTTCACTGACTAAAGTATAAACAAAATAGGGTGGAAAACACTCAGAAATGACACATCCTTTATCCAAGCCACCATGTGAACTGAAAATGTGGTTGGCAATTACAGCCCCCTGTATAATCCTAACTCTTACAAATAATGCTTTTATTCCCACCAGAGAAAAGGAGGGATTGAATTGCAAAGTGAAGAGCTCAGGTTGGCTGATGGAGCTTGCTAATTCTGGAAAAGCTCTGTCTTGAAAATCAGAAATTGGTACATGAATGTAAATCCACATAAAACCTTAATTCCGCTATGTCTGAATGAATGTCTGTGCATTCTCTTATATCTTTACTGCAACTCTGCTTTTGAACTGAGCTATCAGGAGCCAAAAGCTCTGGTCCTGTAGGCTACCACTTAACTTTCTGCACATACAGAGCAGCACAGCTGCTAAACTGCACAGCCCTCCTCCCCTGCTATAGCCCAGCAGCCTTTCGCATGAGAAGCCGCTTACGAAAGCACATTCACCTATTATAATTACATCAGCAACCCACGATCACCTCCTACCAAACTGCTGGCAGTCCTTTGGCTAGAAAAGCTTGGTGGCCTTCGATTGACACAAGTCACACAGTGCAGCAGTGAAATAAGAAAAGGCATGCCAGATCTCTGCAGGGACACTGTGATATCTGTATTCGCACAGAGGTCAGGCAGAGGGCTGTGACTTTCCCAGATTGTTTCAAATCAGGCTGCTCTAACATATCTACCAGCTATGCAATGCAACTGCCTCTGACACTGAGAATGCAGCTGGTGTGTTGGCCACTGCCAGCTTCAGGGAAGCCAGCTCACTTTGGCATGTCTATGTGCCTTAATACATTGCCACCTGCCTTGCTGAAATATGGAATTTGCAGAAGCAGACCTTCTGGGAGGACCCAGGCTGGCTGAGACATTGGCTGTGCAAGTGGAGGTTCTCTTTATTTGATCAAATTTGAAACCCACTGTAAAAGAGTGTAGTGAAAAGTTTTATTCACACATTAAGTTTTACGAGTTTGTAGTCTGTATAGGACATAATATATGAGGGAAAAGGAGTAGAGAAGGAAAAAGCAAGATAAATTATAATGAGTTCTGAAATGCAGTTAGATATATTACATACAAAGAAAGCCACTTGTGCCAAACTAACTTTCTGGGAACGGTCTTTTCCTGAAAGAGCACAGGCAGTTATGATCACCTGCGTTGAGAGGGTTGAGATTTATATTATGTCCAAATTAAATTAGGGAGAAGAGTCTAAGTGCAATTTGTATTGCAGAAGGAGGGACTGGTGGTGTGTTTTGACTTGAAAGCTGCGTGAAGCAGGGTAGGGAATTGCTGTTGGTGTGATGTGCACAGTGCGCAACACACCAGGGGTTGGTATCCCTGCAGAAACAGTCCTTGTGCTGGCACAGTGCTATCAAGAGACTTGGTCCTGTCCCACTGCCCTGTGGACAGGCACAAAATACACCAGGTAGTTTTTACAATAGTCGCACATCACTTATTTCATGAGGATTTGAAGGGCCAAATACCTCCATCCAGTGCTTTCATACCTAAAGATTCTTGTTTCCTTATGAAACATTTTAAAAGCATGTCTATCCCCAGGATCACCCCTTTCTCTTCTTCAGATGTGCTGTATGTTGTTTTGCGTTATGATGCTTATTGAGCACTGTCTGTCAGATCATGTTAAGCTAAAGCAGTGGCCTGCAGCAGAGACTCAGTGTGATTCCCAATAAATTGTCAGCAGAGTGGAAAGCAATAGCTGCCCATAATTTGAATTTCATGCCTGCTCCTCATGGAAATCCTATGTGACAGTTTGTTGTGCCTAAGAGCTAGCTCAAATAGATGCCTGCGTCCTTAGAAAGTCTGTCTACTGGTCTGTATTGCCCACACAACTTGCTGGTCACTCATCTCATGGCATAACATTGCTATACTGGCATCATGAATGCTTAAAACAAGAGGTTCATCAGTAGTTTAGAGTCCTGGATCCTGATTATAACAGCTGTGTAGAAATGGAAAACTGAAAACAACTGAAATTGAACTAACAACTGAAATTGAAATTAACTTGGCAAGAGAAAATAAAGAAATTTAGATGCTTTTATTCTGGCTCAAACAAGGAGTACACACACTGTCCTTCTGGGCTGCTGATCTATTTTAGGCTTTCATGCTGCCCAAGAGAGTTTCTTGAGGCAGCTCTCTGCCTGGCCTTTCCTTAAGGTAAGTGCTTCTGCAGGAGACAACTTTGTCCCCTCCAGGTGTGCAGGAGTTGGCCCCTCACCTGTCCACGTTAGGAGTTCCTGAGCTAGGATGAAGGCATGGTCATGGCTAGGACCACACAGTCATGCTGTAAGCACGCAAGATCAGAATCCCGCTGTTCACTCAAGAAATGAGATGAAGGGAATATAAAACTGTGTCACTTGATGGAAGGGAACACCGAGGTGCTGTCACTCATCACAAAGAACAGCAGTCTTCACACCTGGTCCTCTGTTATCAAGGGGTTTCTTGTGGAACAGTTTTTAAAAGGGATTTGAAGGGAAATAATGAGGGGGTTACTGATTTTTTACAGGAAGTTTATTTAAGCATGAAAGGCAACATGGAAGAAGACAGAGAAGTGTTTACAATGTTAATAAAGCAAAGGTATGGGAGGCTGCTGTTTGGAGCAGGCAGAAAGTGAGAGTCAATGTCTTACTGAGAGATAACACAGAAAGGTTATCAGAATATGTCACTGAAAGTGAGGACAAACAATGTGTATTTAGGGCTTAACAGAAAAGGGAGAGCTGTAGAGAAGTACAAAATGAAGCACACAGTTGAAGAGACTGATTAGAAGAATTCTCTTTGCAACGCATTTGGGACTGATACATGCAAGTCATAAATAAAAGATAGTGCTTGACCATCTCAGGTACTTTGCATGGACATGTATGAAAGTAAGGGTCCTTCACTCTGGAAAAAGCTCTTATGAATTCTGTTCTCAGCATTCCACAGGACAGCTAAAAAGCCTCCAAGATACTCTGTTTTGTTCTCCAGAGCTTTGGAGCAGTATCTACCGAAGCTTTTACTTTTAACATCTGGGTATCCTGTAGGCACATTTGCTACAAAAGATGGCTCATTCCAGCCAGGATTTGTAGTTACTGTGCCCACTCCAGACTGAATACTTTCTATGCCTGTTTTCACCTCTAGTGATCAATTATTTGAGAGAGAAAGCAAATCTCCATAATACCAAGAACGCCTTTCAAAGCATTCACACATTCTTCAAGCTTTGTGTGAACACTACCATAAATTTCATTCACAAGATAAATAATGAGAAACTACCTAACCTGAGTTGGCACATTCCCTCAGTTTTATTTTAAGAAAAATCCAGAATCTCAGATCTGAGATAGGTCTTCTAGATACAAATGCAACACTGCTGTTACTACTATGATGACTGCTTTCACTACTAGTTGTAAGTAAAGAAAGAAACGTCATATTCTGTGATTCTATATGTATATAAAGGTGAGAATGAAGCTAAAAAAATGGCAATCTCTGATCTCTACTGCTGATACAAGGCAGAAAGTACATGCCAGCTCTTTACTTATAATAATAAGCAGAGGGCAAGTAGCACCTCCACATTTTACCAGGGAATACAGAAGGTGTTTTTCTCTCATATTGCCAAGGAATCTGTTTATAATGCCTGGTAGAAGGCAGGTATTATCTGCTTGGGATGCTAGGGAACAGGTAAGTAGCATTTGCTCATCATGCCACCCAACTGTGGGTCAACTCTGACACCAAGCTGAGTGGTGCAGTTGATAGAACAAAAGGAAGGGACGCCATCCAAAGGGACCTGGACAAGCTTGAGAATTGGGCCCACGTGGACCTAATGATGTTCAACAAGTCCAAGAGCAAGGTGCTGCACCTGAGTGAGGGCGATCCCAAACATGAGTACAGGCTGGGAGAAGAACTCACTGAGAGCAGCCCTGCTGAGAAGGACTTGGGGGTTCTGGTGGACAAAAGGCGCGACATGAGCCAGCAGTGTGTGCTTGCAGCCCTGAAGGCCAACTGCATCCTGGGCTGCATCAACAGAGACATGGCAAGCAGCTCAAGAGAGGGGATTGTCCCCCTCTGCTCTGCCCTCGTGAGGCCCCACTTGCAGTGCTGCGTCCAGGTCTGGGGCCCCCAGCACAAGAAGGATGTGGACCTGTTAGAATGGGCCCAGAGGAGGGCCACAAAGATGATCAAGGGGCTGGAGCACCTCTCCGACGACGAAAGGCTGAGGGAGCTGGCGCTGTTCAGCCTAAAGAAGAGAAAACTCCAGGGTGACCTCATTGTGGCTTTTCAGTACTTAAAGGGGGCTTATAAAAAAGATGGAAAGTGACTCTTTTCTCAGATAATGACAGGATGAGGGGGAATGGTTTTAAACTAAAAGAGGGGAGATTTAGATTAGAGGCTAGGAGGAAATTCTTCACTTATAGGGTGGTAAGACACTGGAACAGGTTGCCCAGAGAGGTTGTGGATGCCCCATCCCTGGAGGTGTTCAAGACCAGGTTAGATGAGGCCCTGAGCAACCTGATCTAGTGGGTGGCATCCCTGCCCATGGCAGGGGGTTGGAACTAGATGATCTTAGAGGTTCCTTCCAACCCAGGCCATTCTATGGTTCTATGATTCTATAAATTAACATTAGGGTTGCAGTTTAAAATTCTTTAAAAGGATAAAAAGAGAAGTTAATAGTTAAAAAATAAACTTCTCATTTTTGTCCCAACTTGTTAACCCCTAACAGTTCAATGACAATCCCTAACTCTCCTCAAGCTATTGCAAGTAACTAACTAAACCAAACTCCATCAGGTTCATCTTCTGCAAAGTTTTATTCACCCCACCAGCACTAATGCACCCAAGAAGCTGAACAACTGGGTGATATGCCTGGAAGCAAAATACTGCAGGACTCTTACAGGGTAAGAGTGTGCTCAAGGCAGAAAAGTCAGCATGGTCTGGTCCCTCAGCACATCCTCATTTTATTCCCAGTTCTGACATATGAAAGCCCCAAATGTTAAGTCCATCTAGTGTCTTTATTCCTTTGTAGTAAAGTAAAATGCTTTAAGTGGCTTTCTGACAAGCTCATGCCCTTGGACAGAACATAGTTTTCCCCCTTACCCTCCTGAAAAAGCAGAAACCATGTGAGAAAACTTTAGACAAAATTATACTAACAGTTTTTGTGCTTTTGTGGGTTTTTTTAACAAAATTGAATATTTAACTTTGCATCTGAAGCTCAAGGTCTAGGTTATTTCATTATAATCTATCTGGACCATTTCCCTTCACCAGCTTCCCAGGATGTCTTCTCAAAAAAAAGGATAAGACATTTCAGAGGACAGGGTATTTACATGTAGGCCAAAAAGTAGATGCAGAAATAGCAGAGCAGTGTTTCAGCCAGTCAGACTTGGACTCCTAACAAAGCAGTAGCCCCTTTTGGAGGGGACAGGAGCCTTCAATCAGTGATGAAAGACATAAGTGAAAGAATGAGGATTAATACCACTTCTCTTACAAGCTGACTCAAACCCAATGCAGAGAATCTATAGGAGCGCATCAAATTTCTGAGCCCCTAGAAGAACCACCCAGCAGAACTATTTACTACCACAAAAATAAACTCTCGTGAACTCTCTCATTACTACTTTTATCAACGTGAAGACTAGAAGCAGTTTCCAGACCTGATACATTTGAGTATTGTATAAATCTTCAGTCTTTTAATTAAATGTTTTCCAAATTAGCAAAACTACAGCTATTGCAGGAGATGGTTAAAGCCCTGTTTTCAACTAGCTCAGGTCACCATCTTTTCAGGCCCATAAATCCAAACAAAAAGGATAGACTGCTTAAATTTGATAAAACCTAAAAATATTTTAATTTCAACTAAATTTTCAGATTCTGAGACAGCTTCCTGCCTGACCTATTCTCACACCTCTGCCTCAAGTCAAACCAAATCTGCATTTAATAAGTAAAGCCATGTTAAATTATACAGGTCTAGCCCATTCAATGTGAGGCTGAATATATTTGATAAAATCAAGAAGAAGCAGCATTAGCACATCATTTTTATGTAACATCAGTAGGCACAAGCTATGGTAGTGTGTGATTTACAGTGTAGCTGAACATTACCTATATTTTACAAGCGTGCATTCAAATCCATCAGCTCAGATGAATTTCAGTGCTTTGCGAGGAACAACTCCATTTATTGTTCTTTTAATCTTTGAATATAGATGTTCTTCTAAAGTGAACTACACCAAGTGTTCTTGAATATGTTGCTTCCTCATGATTTTATAGCAATAATTATCCACTATGGAGTGCAAGTATTTCTGAAAGATGTTTTGATCTTTTAAGGTGCAGATTATAATTATGTGTTCCCAGCAGATTAGTGAGAAAACAGGTACTTCAGCCTGCCTTCCTTTCCCTTTGTCCCCTGCTTCCAGCCCCAATTCTCTAAACATGCACAGACACACTCAAATAAGCAGGAAACTAATCTTATTATACTAGCAGGAGGTCTAGGGGCTTCTGATCTTTAAAGTTCTAAGATGCTGTTTAGGAACTAAAGCAATATGTGAAGAGAATTCTAAGTTGAAGTAGGAGTAAAGACTCACAAAGGTATTTACAGTCCCTTTTAGGCTCTTCTGGGCAAGGATGGTGTATTGCTTCCCTTTTCAAGGTTTGCTCATTTGTTTTTCTGTATGTTATGCTGCACATTTCAGTAGCAACCTGAGCTCTTCCATGGTGCCACTGCTGATCTCCCTTTAGCAGGGCTGCTAGCACTGGAGGACAGAAGAAAATCCTTGGCCTTCCTGCCCCCTTCATGCAATATCCTTCTCACTTTTTGCCTTTCGCAGGCATGAGTGAAGAGAAGAGGACACCAGAGTCTGTATCATGGGTCAAGCTCTGTGGCAGAATCACAGCACAGAAGAAGCACCCTCACTACTCACAGAAATACATCCCTCCTTATAACAATGCAGCCAAAAATATGCTTCCACATCTCCCTTATGCTGAAAGAAGAAAAAGCATAAAAACAACAAAACAAACAAAACAAACAAACAAACAAAAACACACGACAAATCCAAAGCAGAATAGAAATAAAATGCTGGCTTTGTGCATGCACTAAATTATTGATTTTTAAAATCATTCTTTGAGCGTTGCTTCTGTATTCAGCTTGAAATTCAGATAACCCAAGAATTTTTAAGCACACTCATTTATATTCTTAACAGCTATTCATTGCAGCCATGTTGATTTCCCATGACACTTAATATTGGCTGCAACAAAGTTTCGTGCAAAAGGATCATTCTTCATGCAAGTACTCATTTATCCCCACAAGAAAAAATTTTAGCCTGCAAACAAGAGTATATGTGATTAATTATTTAGCAAATGCTATCTCCTAATCTCCCATTTAAGAAGTTTAAATTATCCAACTAGAAGGCAGAAACAATGCCACTTGAGGTAGCTGTTCTACTAGGCTAAGTTAACGTGAAACAGTGAAGATGAACTGCGTGAAATCAACACAAAAACTACAGGCAATTAACTCAGACTGGCAAAGATTTATAACTGAAGAATACGTTCACAGAAAAGACCTCTCGTTTCAGCAGCATCATGGCTGCAGAATTCCAGGGATGTTGATATTATATACTTTGCTCCAGCAATATAGGCACAGCATACTCCTCAGCAAGCCTTGTTTGACAGAATATGATTGTCACCCACGCATTTCTACACCTATGTCCCCTGTGTTTGCACATGCATGACTCCAGCACTAACTGTTGCTGCCCCAAGGCTAAAATTAATGGGATTTTCTTCAAAAGGATGGGATAGTCTTCAAAATGCATCCCAAATCAAGAGCCAATCTTCATTAGTATTCCCATCCTATCCTCAATCTAATCAATCTCTCTGCATTGTAATTCAATAAATAAATAATTAAGGATGAAAATCCTCCACAGGCAATCCATAACACTGCTGTATGACTGTGCATAAGTGCCCAGTTATTACTGTGTGATAGTAACCACCTCTGAGCCTGAAAATGAAACAGAGAAATTAGGTGCAGAACCATTTTATAATCACATCCACAAGGCTGACAATATTTGGGTCTCAAAAATTGAGTTTTGATTTTTATTATTTCTGTTTTAGCAATAATTGCTTTCTGTTAGAACTACTGGTTGGATGTCATCCCAGTGTCTACCTCTAGTACCCTTCCAATTTATCAGATAACAATGTGTCTTTTAATGATGTTCACAAGTTCAGTCCAAACTCTTGTTGATAGTTACAAAAATTAAATGTTTCTCGGGAGCCCATCCATGCTTCGCAGGGTCTTTCCCAGAAGGCAACTCACCAATCACTTGATTAATTTCTTTGTTTCTAATAGAAATGTCCATTTTTTCCACTGGTTTTGATGAAAGTTTAGCAAAAGCCCATTGTTAAAAAAACAAAAGTGCTTACCTCCTGAATAGATATCTGAGACAGAGGGTCTCATAATATCTTCAGAACCACCAGTCAATTTCCTAAGGAACCTTAATCCCTCATCCATCTTATTTCTTCAGTGAAGGGATGGTCACAGAATTTTGTGAGGGTTATAAATCCCCTTAGGATTGCCACCCTGTGCCACCTGGCGCAAAATATTGCAGTCAAGGTATTTTTCCCCGTTCTTCTAAGTTGCAGAAATGACCTTCCTGTGGAAGCAGCAAGAGGTGCTGTTAACCAGTGCCTGAGATCAATCGGCTGTGATAAGACTGACCTACTCCTCTAGTTTGATAAAGGATGCTGGAGCACTGCTTAAACACTTGAATATTATTTTTGCAGATCTTAGAATAATTTAGCCTTTCTCCTCTCCTTTAAGACATATTTAACATATCTTCTGCGTAATGCCTCCAAAGCATCCCAACAGCAACTGCAGGGAGCTGTAGAAACTGGCCTGAGGCCATATCACCTTATGCCATGATTCTGCCCAATTTCAGGGAGCAAAGCTGTGAAATCACCCTGAAGACAAGCACCAGCACAGGAAGCAGCTCCCTTTGAGAAGCCGTGCCAAGTGCTGAACATTCCTGCATAAAGGGGATTGGAAACACCTACATATACACCTGCATAACTTCACATCAGCAAAGGTTCCTTCCTTAAGTCATAGTCCCTAAGTTTTACTGTAAGCAAATTCCTCTTTTTGCTGAATCACATAAATAGGGAAAGTGGCCTGAAATGAAAATGTAAATGATTGTGCCCAGGTGTTGTATAAGTAACTGCTGTCATGGAAAACTCTCCAAAATGGAGTCCTGGAGTCTACCAGTGACTGGCCAACAGCCAGTCTTGTGGCAGACTTATGGCATGACAATACAAGCTCAAGGCAGCTCAACATCTAGTTTCCAGACCTAGCGGTGGTAGAGGATCCCTGTCTCTGAAAAACTGTGTTACCTCTCCATCTCTGTCAAACAGTATTTCAGTGGGGCTGGCAGTGTAGGCACCACTGGGTGCCTAGTAAGGCACCAGAGTCATATTTGCAGAAGGCTGGAGCAGGTGCAGCTGCAGCCAAAGGCAATGTGCTGGATAGTCTTGGATCAAATCCCTGACGCCTCCTTGTGAGTATGCAACCAGAGATATTTTTGACCTCTATCCCTGTCTCATAGTTCCTGATCACTAAAATGAAGCTAATACTTCTCACAGTGAACAGTATAAAAGTAAGTACATTAATATTTGTGAAGCATTTGGATACTGTAGCAATGAACATCAAAGGAGAGCCCAGGAAGAAATTAATAATTGTCTTCCGAATATGCTTTGAATAGTGTGCGTAAATAATTCATGGAGCTGCACAGCGAACAATGAGGAAAACAGCACTAGCGAATATCTGCTTGTTCCCTGAGCACCACCTCTTCTGTGCACGGAAGATGATGAGGTTGGAAAATAGTATGCAGACATGTACTGTGCTATTGTACACAAAGGCAATTTATTAGATTTGGACAGGTAACCTAATTCTCTAAATTTTCCTTTTGCAGGAAGGGGACTTATAAATGGAAAGATAAGCAGGTGAGAAGGAAGAAAATATAACGGGCACATAATCCAATCACATGTAAAACTGTTTGTGCCCATTCAGATCACAAGTATGGTTTTGCAGCACTCCGTTTCCCTATAGTACAGAAGGGCTACGTTTGGTTCAGGTCCAACTTTCTGGTACAACTGAATATTACTTACTCCCCAAACTAGCAGAAATGAGGAAAAAAAACAAAAAAAGTGATTCTAGAAAGATAAGTGCCAGGTCCTCTACTGCTGACAGAGAAGTTAGACATAGTCCAAAGATTTTTGGTAGAGTAATTCTGTACACAGAGGAAATGGTTCAATACAGGTGAAGATTTTTCATTAACTTTCTAACTGGGTACAGCATCTATTTGTATTCATTTAAAAAAAATACTCTGTGCTTTGAAGTGCCAACTTGTTGTATTTGATGATGAAATAATATAATTCTAATTATTTATGCTTCCTTAACTTGAGAAATTCTACTGAAAAATATATATATATATATTATGGATTTGCTTTAATACCTTCCTATCAGATGCTTGACATATATTGCAGAATGCAATTCAAACTATGTATTAGTGCAGGGGACAGACCTGAAGGAACAGGTGCTGGTGGCCTCTTCTTATCCATTAAAATCAGTGGAAGTATTGGGATGGATTTCAACAGGAACAGACAAACACATTCATAGAGGAGGGATGGCTTTATGCTAAAAGGACTCATAGGCCCATGCTCTATTTTTAGTCCTGAGACAGAGTCTCATTGCAATCCTGATTTAAGTCACTTAATCTGTGGAACTGTGACATTAATCTTGTGCTTTATATACTCACCTGGCTCCTGCACAGATTGTTCTACGTGCTTTTACAAGACTTAACATGTTTCTGGCTATTAGTGATCACACTCAAATACACAGGCCAGGAAAAAAAAATGCATCAAGAAAATTCAAATTCCATGAAGGCATGAGGAAAAAATATGTTGCAGGAAGAAATGTCTATTGCAAATACCTGTCAAGAGATGCACTTAATTTTCCTTCTTTTGGACCTCTCTGCTTTCAAACTTTTCAACCTTTCTCATGCAGGACATTCTTTTGTGTGCCATTCCTGTTGGCCTAGGTCAGATACAATGTTCACCATGTCTAATCTCCTACCTACCACGTTTTTGTACAGCAAGGCAACGGTACAACCCCAGAAGCACGGTGTGAGAAAAAACACACTCTGCATGTGCATGACAACCAGAAATGTCCAGCCTTGGATCAGTGTTACTGCTCTGAATGTTAGTGTTGATGTCAGTGAGAGGAACATGTAATACTGAAATTCTCATTCAACATACAAAGCCACAGCACCTTCCTGTTTTTCTATCTGTTTTTCTTCCTGGAGCTCTTTAATACCATTTGATTTTACTGCATTTATTCTCTGTTTCTCTTGCATGCAAGGTCCTGGCCATGTAAAACTTCCATTCTCTTGTGAGCCAACCCACTATAAGTCAAAGAATGTCCACAAAAGGCAGTACTGAAAAATGATCACGTCCTTTAGTTCCCAGCATCAGAAGCAGTGGAGTTGTGTTAGCATGACACTTGGCCTATGCTTTGTTTTACTGACAAAGCATGAAATTATTCCCCCCAGGTTACTTCAGATTCTCATGTTTTCCTGTACTCTCTGACTTTCCAGTTCTCAATTACTTAAATTCAATTTTATTAGGAAGGTAAAATTTTATGAAACCAGAACAGGCAACAGCTAATAAACCACCCAAATCCATTAAACAAAAACATAAGACTCACAAGTTGTCTTGGCAATAGCTTCAACCCCCTCCTCACAGCTGCATACAAAAAAGTAGATAACTAAGCAGTTCCCTCCTTCCCTTCCTTCACTGAACCCCAGCTACAGGCACGATCCTGTTTAGGCGGAGTTTGACACTGGTGTCCTACACACCCTCCAGCATCACACACTCCTGGTACAGGTTGCTGGTTGCTACCCATCACACAACACAATAATCTTAGTTTTTTTCTCAAAGGTTCACAGCCCCTGGCTTGCCGTCCTACATGCTGTCAGACACATTTCTCTGCTAAAGTCAATGAGGCTCATCCAATTTTCACCAATAAAAAAGATAGTTCCTAAACTATATTTATTTGTTGTTCTGTTTATGAGCAGTTTGAATTTAAATATTTTGCAAGCTAGGCAGTAGATATAATATCTATTATTTTGAGCAACCTACAATTATAAAGACCTTATTTTAAACTTAGAATGATGCCACTCATTCTGTCAGAGTAAACTGTAGAAACCATGGCCATAGGGTGGTTAAATGGTTGTGTACTGAGTGCTGTTTTACTATAATAGCTACCATTAAACTGAAGTTTTATCTCCACCATTATTGATTTATTTTGCTGAACTTCCTAAATACAGCCCAGTTAAAATTTCAGTTCTAGAAGTGTGGTGGGTTTTGCTCATGCCAAAAGAAGAATAATTTCCACTTAGATCAGAGGCAACCGTATCAACCACACCAGACTGCAAAGAGCCCACTAAAATAATGTTCAAGCTTTCAATTGCAGGTAAGGTACTGGGCAGGGCTTAGCCCCCACGCCCAAGTTGATACAGAAATTTGAAGGGGTTGGTTTGCAAAGGCAGCTTTGGAAGTAGTCAGGGACAGGGCTGTGACTCTGAAGGAGCTCATTCAGCATTAATAGCCTGGCTGAGGAACCAAGCCTGGCAATCTCCTAGCCAGGCTGACCAGAAACCTGAAAACACCACCCAGGATGACTGTCATGTGGGACACCTGGTAATGTCCAGAAGTTAACCCTGGGAAGTAACTGGTAACTCTTCCAGCAAAGCCAGTACCATCTTCTAACAGACTCTACACCTTTGAGGAGGGGATCTTGGAGGTTCTTATAGATGTGGGGAGGGAGACCTCATAGCAGCCTTCTAGTGCTTAAAGAAGGCCTACAGGAAAGATGGGAAGGGACTCTGTCAGAGAGTACAGTAATAGGACAAGGGGTAATTGTTTTAAAATAAAAGAGGATAGATTTAGACTAGATAAAAGGAAGAAATTCTTTACTATGAGAAATTCTTTACATGAGAGTGGTGAGGCACTGGACCAGGTTGCCCAGAGAAGCTGTGGATGCCCCATTCCTGGAAGTGTTCAAGGCCAGGATGGATGGTGCTTTAGCAAGCTGTTTTAGTGGAAGGTGTCCGTGCCTATGGCAGGGGTGTTTAAACTAGGTAATCTTCAAGGTCCCTTCCAACCCGAACCATTCTATGATTCTATGACATATTAGTTGGATTGGAAATGGATGTTGAGTTCCCAAATTCAGCAGATGTTCAACTCAGAAACTCAGAACTTCATGAAAAAGGTTAGTTTGGGCTCTGGATTTGTAAGGCCTATCATGCCTCAGCCTTGCACAGACACAGAGGAAGCAATTGAATGAAAGCAGGGAAAAGAGAAAATTGCCCAAATTTATCATAAGCCTTGTATTTATATAAATATTGAGGGGGATAGAGAGAGCCCTGCACTGCTCACCCATGAGCATCTTACAAAAATTTGTCTCATTTAAACCATCTTAAATTTTCTGTTAATGGTGGCAAGGACAACAGTGTACCTACACAAACAGAAAAATTAATGAGGAAAAGGTCTAGCAGCAGGGTCCTCGGATGACAGATCTCTGCTACTGTTGTAAAGTCAAAAACGGTAGCTAAGTAGGACAGAAGACTGCTTTGCTTTTGCTACTCTTTTCCAGTGCTGTGCCCTTTATATATGCAGACTGAGTGGAATGCATCATAAAAGGTGACATTTTATAACAGCAGTTTGTAAATTTTACAGAAGCTTACTGCCTGTAAATCACACAGCTTATTCCCTCACCGACTTTATTACTGCAAACCCAACCGTGGGTAAACTCCATGTCAGTTTACTTGAAATTTATCTTTTTTATTCAGACTGAACTAAGGTCCTTTAATATTCCTTTTCTTCTAATGATAAACCTATCCTGATGATCTTATTTCCTTTACAGACATCTTGAAGGACTCTAACGTATCTTGAAAAAGCAATGCCTGTTTTTGGTAGTTTCTATCTTGCTCCTATTTTCACATGCATTTCTGCTGTCAAAAGATGTGCTTTTCCCCTTATTTCAATTACGTGTATTTATTTTTATTCCAAATCCCCCCCAGGCACCTAACCCTTTTCAGATCTAAACTATTTCCCTTTGACTTGCCTTGATGTGCTTCGACTAGCTTCACAGCCAGACATCACAGACTGTTTTTTACAGGATCTGTGCACAGACCTGTTCTTTATTTGGTAACATCCACATTTATTTCATAGTGGAGCTACACAATTTATTCTTCCATCTGTGCAGAGGGTATTTTCATGGTTAGTGTTTGCAGGCTTTGATGGAAACTGATGGCATGAATTCCTCATGCATCAGTGAGAATTTTGTGAATGAGGTGGTAAGTGAATTAACATATTTTACCAAAGAGCTTCATGGAGCAGAGTGCCCCAACAAATGAGTTTCTCTCTGTTTACAGCAGTTCTTATGTTCTGCTTATGGCCCTGTTCATACTCTATTTTCAGCCCTAATTGAAAACAAGCCTAGATTCTGCTCAAACTCCTCTTTTCAAGTGTAGACAAGACCAAACTGTTTGGAAACCAACATGGAATGCTAGTTCTTCAGAATGGTTCTTAATGCAGTTGTTGGAAAGTTTGATCTTATTTTCCCTGGCAAGACAAAATTTGCACTCAGGTTAGAATTATTTCAAAGCACTTGCTTTTGGAGCTCAGGAAGATATTAGCTGTGAGAAGGTGTTGATTGCAGTGGAAATTTGCCAACATGTAGCAGGATATGACACAACCCTTCTTCCAACTTAACTGCTGACTCTGTGCCTGTTCTGAATTCATATCATTTTTAATAAGACTGGTATGAAGTTTTACTAATCCTTGCACATATATCCTGATTTGTATGGAGTGTTTGGCACCAGAAGCTGGCCAGTGGCAGAAGTCCCTCAAGATTCTGAAGAGCAGCTCACAGCCAAAGCCCCTTTTGGCGCTCATGAAATGTTTTAGTCCTTAGCTAAAGAATGCCAACAGTGTTCAGGAAGATTATGTTTTACTGCATGGATGAAACAATCTCCTCTTGTGGCTATTCTAGCCAATGACATGAGGCTAAAAATTAAATTCTGCAGTGCCTGATAGTCTTCTCACTTATTTCACGAGTTGGGGAATACTTTGACTGAAATAAACTTAGAGTTACATCTACTCAAAGAGGGGAAAAAAAAAAAAAAAAAAAAAGGAGCCTCAACATGTTTTGCTTTGTAGCTGCATAGCTCAATAAAAGTTGGGCTCCAAGACATCCCAGACAAGAATAATCATTTGTTTATATACTTGAGAGATGTGCTACAACTTTGGAGTACAACAGGTTAATACCTTAATGTGAGATTTCGGTATTTTAAAAGACACTGTTGGTCCCACAGATGAAGGGAAACACTTACTGGAATATTCTAAAATCCTAGAATTCAGAGGGTTTTTACACTAAAAGGTTGAGACATGCATATTGTTGGCTAGGTTAGTGTGGGAGTGACATTTTGCTCTATCATCCCATCCATTGACCAATAACCTCAATATCTTGAGAAAGTGTCTAGCAAACATGATGGGCTCCATTTATTTAGTCCTTATACACAAGGATGTCTGTCAGGCAGACATCTAGACATTCAAAATAGACAGTTTGTCCAATTAAGCATGGCACGCTGCTAAATGCTACAGCTCTAGCATGAAGACTTCCATATCCTTCAGAGGGAAACCTCTGGCCACATATACAGTTTTCCTTTCAGGTCCAGTGTTCCCTACTAAAAGGAAGCCAGCCCCATGGCAGCAGTCTGAACATACCACAGAAGACTTTGTAAACATACTCTAGGGTGTCCAACCTGCAGCCATATGCTGCCATGGTGGTCATGAAGGTGTTCAGATAATATTTACTGCTGATTATGAAATGGATATTTCATTTCCCAAAAGATTTCCCCAAGGTATCCACAAGCAAAATCCATGTACTTCATCTTGGGTCCTCAGAGATCAACATTTAAAGGCACTTAATTGCTGTATTTTAAACAGTCTACTCAGAGATTAAATATTGCATAGAAAAAATGGTTCCAATAAAATGGAGCACAAATCATGACAATTCCGAAACATAAATCTCTTTGTTACTTCTCAATACTGTTCTGTTGTTGCTGCTGCTAACCCTTTGCATGTTTTATTGAAGCTCTCTTTTTGGCTTTCTTTCTTTTGAAGTATGTAGAAAAGAGGTTGGGAGACACAGGTGGAGAGTGAGGACATTTTTTCAACTGTCTACATTGAGATAAGGAAAAAGTTTTGCTTCATAAAATCAGATTTTTGCAGGGTCCTGGTTCCATATGTGAAACAGGAGGGGTTGGATCACTCAGAAAGGAATTCCTAAAGATATTCCCAAAGAATGAACATTTTGAGAATATCCATTGTGTGTGTCCAGGACATCTTTTTTATACGTAATTTAATTAGCATTGAGTAATGACATTACATTTTATATCGCTAATCACATATTATAATTACCTAATTACAAATTGTAAATATATGATTACATGAATTTACACCAGAATTCATAATTACACTTAATTACACTAATTGCATCAATCTAAACTAATCAACCAGAGAACACCAGGAAAAGTCATGCAAACAAAGCCTACAGAGAATAACTTTTTGAGAGTGAGCCCACATTCCCAGAGACACAGCACTGCCTTATACCTGAAAATAATTTAGAAGTACACCTGCATGGGCAATAACTTCTCTGACCTAAAGGTGATTTTATGCTCTCAAAAATCTGCTTCTGCTCTGCAGTGGAGCAAACACACCTTCAAAACTTCAAAGCTGGAAATTTTTGTTTGTTCATTTCTTGTTATTTTTGTTGTTGTTTGTTTACTTTTCCACATAAAAAGACAAGGTGGGTACATGTGCTTCCAGTGATGGAGTTGGTTTCAGAGGATTGCCAGTGTCCACCAGAAAATCAGATATGTTGGATGCTGGCTTCACTGAAAGCAACAGGTACTTCCCATTTCTTAAAAGTGAGCCCTAATGTCCCACTTCAGTAATGGGAGAGGATTTACTGCTGTTCTGTTCTGGGTTACAGGCTGAGGAGCCAATTCCTCTCAAGAGCACAGCCTTGGCCATGGGGTCAGGGCTTTCACCCAGCACCTTGGCCTTCTGGGGTCCATCTTGCAACCCTTGTCCTTAAGCACTATTTCTTGCAAATCAATACCAACACTTTCTAACTCTATTAAAGCAGATATTGCCATGTATGAGTATCATTTACTTTCTTTACTAATTAGTGGCCTATTTTTCTGTCAGATGCTTATCATGACTCCAGGGAAGGTTTCAATCAAGGAAACATATAAAACTTTTGATGTGCTTTCAGTAATTAAATCTCATCTTACATATTTATATACGTTTCCTTCCTTTGGGGAGCAATTTTGAGGAAACTGAGTGGAGTCCTACTGATCAGAGAGAAGGACAGACAATTATGGAGTACTCCCTTCTTTCTGTACCTTTTGTCACTCTGGCATCTGTAATTAAAACTGTTGTACTGTAAATAAGGCTTTATACATCTCAAAAGAAAAGGATCTGTTGCCAATAAAGCATACAGTGTATACAGTGTCATCATGAGGGAAACAAACAGAGAGATGAAGTGTATTTCCCTGTGGATGCACTCTTGTAAGTCCCATTAATACTCATAATTTAATGATGGGGTGGGTAAGCGTTCTACTCCAAGGCATTTAGAAGTGACATGACTCAGCCGGGGTGTAGTAGATGTGCTTTAAAATGTCATATTCCTTCTCCAGTGTTCCATTTCCCAGGAAGATAATCTCTTTGGCAGTTTTTCTTATGTTCCTAATGGATTTGAAAAAATAGAAGAGCCTTTTCTCTGCGAGCAGCTGGAGGTGAGTATATGCCATTTGTCACAGGAGTCCTTTGCAAAATGTTCCCTTCTTATGACCCAAGGCAGTGCTTCCCAAGGGTGTTGTGACCCTGGGAGTATCCTGAATGATGACTGTGGGACTGGGAGGTGTTAGAAAACCTCACATTCTGTACCCCCTGTTTACTTTGATCTTTAACGGCCTTTGTCAGACTCTTAAAACTCAGTGAGTTGTACAGTGTTATCATTATTCTCAGCAATACAATTGTGCTCTCACATTCAATGAAAACATGAGGCAATAGCATGATGCCTGTTCATGCAGAAGCTCCTACCCTGAGAAGACTCAAGTCACGCAAAGCCGTTACATTAAATACTGTTCATGCTCAAACCCAGCAATGCTCATCTACTGCCTTTCTAAAACAGCATCAATCACAGAAAATATTTTCAATATAGCTAAAATTTATGGCAATGTTTCTATTCAAGTATGTCAAAGCTAGGCCATCCTGCAGTTGAATTTACGCCTATGATCTCAGTCCTCACCCTGTGTAACATACTATTTAAGCACCCAGCTACACATTATATTTTCCACAGAATTAAGCTCCTTGGAGGCTTTCAGCAGGGCACCAGTGATTGAATGTTTGGTCTAGATCTGCAAAAGTACTTAATCTTCTAGAGTACAAAAACCGTGTCTTCAAAATCCCTTCTCTGATTCCACCTCACTTGGGAGATGTCTCAGATTCTCAGGTCTTAATTATTCCACATCTGTCAGTAAATATCCTTAAGGATCTAGGCATGCTCCAAGGATGTTTGTCCTGATTATGCAGAGTGGCTTTGCATCTTCTTCATTCCTAGACCCCACTGAGATAAGCAAACTCATGGCTCTCCTGCCTGCTTTCCCCGAGGACTGCTAGAGCACATTTAAGGGATCAGACTCTTCACAAAAGAGAAACAGAAGAGCAGAGTGTTGATTCCCCTTTTATCTGAGAGCTCAGGACTCAAAGGTCTTAGACAAGGTACACAAGAACCACATGTGGTTCCCCTCTCCACCCAGAAAACATTCGAACCTCTCTCTCCCCTCTCATTCAAATACAGATCAAAGCAGAGGATGAAAGGGTACCAGCTGCAGCTGGGCTTGCCCTCTCTATTTCTTTGAAGCTGTTCCACTGGACACAACCTAATCCAATACCTACCCAATCAGACAAGAAGCAAGCACAAGTTTCCGTCTGTCTTGCAGTTACACCTCCAAATGGGAGCAGCAGTGCTGGGTGTTAAAATGTGTAAGCCTTTCCCTGTCTCTCCCTGGGTGAATTTTCACAAAACTTGAGTGAGGTGAAAGGATGTTATTTCACTTCACAAAGATGGACAATGAGTCACAGAGATTAAATTATCTGAATTGTCAATCAAATTCTAGTGTCTGGTTTGCTCCTCTGAGTGTTGCCTTGTTAATTACCTAACCTGTGTTAATTATTTTAGGTCTGTCAAAACATCTTAAGCTAGGCTTATGGAGGAGGTACTGGACAAAAAGGAGGAGACATTTCCAATGGCAATTTACCCCACTTGTCCTGGGATGGGGTGAACCTTCGCTCTTTGTCTGTTACCACGCACAACGCATCAAAGTGGGTTTACAACTATTGCTTTCAGTGGCTTTTCACGTAAGCGAAAATATGATCTTTGCCTTCCCTTCACCTGATACTTTGTACAATGCTAGCTTAAAGACCTCCTGAGTTCTGCCTCGTAGATCAAACTGTTTTGTGAAGTCAGGAGTGAACTGGATGATTATGTTTCTGAAGAAATTGTTTCTGCAGTATTCTGTTCTCACAGTGTCACACTTAAATCTGGATAACTACAAATCAATTTTCATTTTAATATCTGTTCTTAAAAGAAATATTTTTATATACTGGGTCAAATGCAACTTCTCATTTTGATTTTAAGTTAGCATAAAAACTTTTTGCAAAAAAAACAAAAGTTTTTTCTAAATAATTTGCTATTGTATGTTTAGAAATTGATACATTTCCACTGTTTTCTCAGGCTGCTTTGAAAAAAAAAATTGAACAAAACGTAAAGAAATTTATCAAAAAAAAAAAAAAGCACAGAAATGTCTCTAACTGTGCTGCTAATTGTGGTGAACCTTTTTACACTGTCTGCTACCCGCAGGTCTGGGAGTGATGATCTCAGATGTCTTTGCTCATTCACTTCATTCTCTGACCAGTCTGCATGCTCTACTATTCCTGACAGAACCAATGATGGAAAACTAAATGCTCAGATGAATCTCAGCAGCTGTTTCTGTGTACAGTGCTGTACCAGGCTGTTAATATTGTCACGAGATATGCAAAGTTATGTACATAGAGAAAACAAGGCGTACAAGGAAAACAACAGGATATTAGCTAACTCAACTTAGTGCTACTCTACATCCTTCTCTGAAAACATCAGCTCAGTTGTCAACAGGAATAAAAAATACTGGTGTAATATTTAGAATGATTAGGAAAGAAAATGAGAAAAAAAATGCACACATCATTATGCCAAATTATATTGCTTCATAGCATACCTTTATCTTGGGTATCATGCAGTTCTGCTATCCTCTTTTGTCCCCAAAGGAGGAAGCATCATGAACATAAAATCTCATGCTGTGTCCAAGTCAGGAATGGCTCCACAAAAGAGATGTGAAATAGCTCAGATTTTCATGCCTGGGAAAAACATGAAAGAGAGAACACGTACGGCATGTTAAGTTTGGCAATCATGTCTGGCCATAGAGAAAGCCAATCTGGAAAGGTTAACAACTATTGCCCATAATCCAGGAACTAGAGGGCACCTAATAAAATTTTTCAACAGTGGGTTTAAAACACAGAGAAGGAAGTACTGTCTCCACACAACATATAATTAAAGCATAGAACTCATGGCTCAGATGTCACAAAAGCTGATGGTATAAATGGGTTTGACCAGACAAATCCATGGTAGAAATTTATCTGAAAGCATTACATCTGAGGACTGCGGAGCAGCCTGTACCTCTGGAGACATCTGTCCTACTGATTCCTGAAACTTGGATAGATACAGATTTATATTATTCCTCAAAACTTTTTGTTTAAGTATCTGCTCTAGGTGCTGACAGAGAAAAGGCATGGACCAAACCAACCTTTGGCTGGACACAGTGGGCCTTTTTTATGCTGAATAATGCTTTCTGCAGTACAGAAGACCCAGATGAAGTGTGCTCACGCAGACACAGTGAAGCTGTGCTACCTCCACCCCTCCCTTCCTGGCGCTAGAGGACTCTTTGGGTCCTGGAACTGTGAAAATGATGGTGTCAGTCATTCTGAAACAGAAAGTAATTGTCAGCTCCCCAAGGTAGCCAGATGGTGACAGCAGGAAACAGGCACTTGAGTGGAAAATCTTAAAGCTGCTCCCATTTTCCCCATGTCCAAAAGGGGGCATGTGGGGGGTGAGAGTGATAGAGACAGCACAGCAAAGGTCACATCCCAGAGGTATTGTGTCTCCACTGATGTGAAGGGCATCCCATAGTGGTGTTGAGCTACAGTGTGGTTAAAGATGGTTTGAGAGACCTCTGGTTCCATGAACAGGCACATCTTCACATCCCCAGCCAGGCAATGTGTGTCCATGGAGCTGGTCTTTCCAATCTCGGGGAGCTTTTATTCCTACAGCAAAGTCTAATTTTCTTTGTCACAACAAAGGCAGATGGCTTAATTTGCATCAACATGTAATAAACAATATGCCTTTCAGCAGAGCCAGGAGAGGAAGCACCTTAATTCTTCCCGGTGAGCGCTGAAAACCCTGGCAGCGAGGATGAAAGCAATGGGAATCAAGAAGTGCTCTCAGAACTTCATTCTATTAAACACAGATGTCTGTATGCATGACTCTCCATAACATGCAGAAAAAAATGATTAGACTAAAAGTTAATAGGAGTATATGTGGTTCACTTTTCTGGCTCAGCCACAAAGCAGTCAATGGCAATTTTCATGGTTGAACAGTTTCCTTACAATCACAGCTGGGCAATTAAACTACTGCCTGGCTAAGTTAGAAAACTGTGGAAGGAGGCAAAAGGTTTATACGGGGAAAAGAGAACCCTTACTGCAGTTGATTTGGGTTAAGCCAGTATTTTTAAATTACATCAAGCCACATTTCTAAATGAAATGCTTTAAAAAGCTCAAAATTATTTTTTCTAGTTTTTTAAACAAATGCCCCCCCTGCATTTTCCTTTGCCCTATTTTTCAAATTCACTGTCTACTCGTGAATAGTCGCAGTCTCCCTAATACTGTGGGTTTTGACCAATAAATTATTTTTTTCAAATATTTCATCTGAGTTCTTGCTAAATGTCTGTACTCTCAGTATTTCAGCATAGCTGGGTTGGGAATAGTAAATCTATGCAATTATTCTTCATTTAAATACAAAAATAATAATCTGCAAGTTACTATATTTTTCAACCTATTGAAAAAAATGTGCCTCTATACAGTGGCTTTGATCCAGAACTGAGCAAAACAAAGGGAATCCTTCCCTTGACTTTAATGGTTTGGGGACTAGGCTCTCATGCTTTAGGTGAAGAATAAGCAGAAGCTATTGTTTTGCCACTGTGATATAATTGTCTTTTTCTTCTATCAGGGTGCCCCAGAGCACCAAGTCAACAGAGCCAAGTGCACATCTTGCTCAGCACAGGATGAGTAATGTAGGTCTTCACCATGATTTTCTCCAGTCAAAGCAACACAGGCAAACAGATATTGTTATTATATGCAAAAATACCAAACCCCACATTATTAGTACGTGTTCAAGGCTGGAAAAGATAAAAAAAAAAAAAAAAAAAAAAAATTTACTTTTAACTTTTGATTTTTAAAAAAATTTTAAAAAGCAATCTCGGAGCCACCACTCAGCCACAGAGAGAAGCAGAAATGCTTTGCGGACTGTCAGAGCATGAACAGTGTGAGAGAAAACCATGGTTTTCTTGGGGCTCAGGAGTAGGGGGATAATGCTGCAGAAGTCAAAATGCAGCAATGTTTGGGAATGCAATAAAAATTTGCATTGGAGCACCAGGATCAAAGGGGGGTTTGTCCCTGCTGTTGGAAAATACTGACTCTAGGAACCATACAGGTATAAACCTGGACTACAATGTCAGTAAGTCACACCCCTCCTTAAGTCTCCCACTAGACTGGGGCATATTATTATTTGCCAACTAAAATGCTCTAAATCAGTATAAATGTTAACCTAAGAAAAATGAATGTAAAAAAAACTTGGAAATGGGATGGTGAAAAGTAAATATAGAAGGTCTCATGTGGCTCAAGTAATCATAGAATCATTAAGGTTGGAAAAGATCTCCAAGATCATCTGGTCCAACCACCCTACTACCAATGTCACACACTAAACCATGTCCCTAAGCACCACATCCAACCTTTCCTTGAACACCCCCAGGGATAGTGACTCCACCACCTCCATGGGCAACCCATTCCAATGCCTGACTACTCCATCTGAGAAGAAATGTCTCCTCATTTCTAACTTCAACCTCCCTTGGCGCAGCTTGAGGCAATTCCCTCTAGTCCTGTCACTAGTTACCTGTGTGAGAAGAGGCTGACCCCCAGCTCCCCACACCTTCCTTTCAGGAAGTTGTAGAGAGCAGTAAGATCTC
This sequence comes from Cygnus atratus, assembly GCF_013377495.2. Taxonomy (NCBI): domain Eukaryota; kingdom Metazoa; phylum Chordata; class Aves; order Anseriformes; family Anatidae; genus Cygnus; species Cygnus atratus. Next base: position 104,692,067 of record NC_066364.1, on the reverse strand, counting down.
CCCTGAGCCTCCTCTGCTCCAGACTAAACAACCCCAGTGCCCTCAGCCGCTCCTCACAGGACTTGTGTTCCAGGCCTTTCACCAGCTTCATAGCCCTTCTCTGGACACGCTCCAGGGCCTTGATGTCCTATAGTGAGGGGCCCAAAGCTGAATGCAGCACTCGAGGTGCAGCCTCACCAGATCAGAGTACAGGGGGACGATCACCTCCCTGGCCCTGCTGGCTATACTATTCCTGATATAAGCCAGGATGCCGTTGCCCTTCTTGGCCAGCTGGGCACACTGCCAGCTCATGTTCAGGCAAGCATCAATCAGCACCCCCAGATCCTTTTCCTTTGCACAGCTTACCAGCCACTCTGCCCCAAGCCTGTAGCGCTGCATGGGGTTTTTGTGGCCAAAGTGCAGGACCCGGCACTTGGCCATGTTGAACATCATCCCATTGGCCTCTGCCCATCAACCCATCCTGTCCAAGTCCCTCTGCAGGACCTTCCTACCCTCTGGCAGATCGACACTTCCCCCCAAGTTGGTGTCACCTGCAAACTTACTGAGGATGCACTCAATTCCCTCGTCCAAATCATCAATGAAGTTATTAAAGAGGATGGGTCCCAACACCAACCCCTGGGGAACACCGCAGTGACTGGTTGCCAGCTGGATTTCACTCCATTCACCACCACTTTCTGGGCCTGGCCGTCCAGCCGGTTTTTAACCCAGCAAAGAGTGTACCTGCCCAAGCCATGAGCTGCCAGCTTCTCCAGGAGAATACTATGGGAGACGGTATCAAAGGCCTTGCTGAAATCTAGGTAGACTACGTCAACAGGCTTTCCCTCATTCACCAGGAGGGTCTCCCACAGATTGTGGTCCCCTGTAATGATTTTACAGCTCCCCAGGAAACTACCTGGAATTGTTATTGTACATCAGAGGAAAGATAGGGAAACTGGGCATAAAAGATGTGCTCATTAACAGTGGGATCAAACTGAAATCAAACCATGTTTAGGCTTTAAGTTCAACTTTTTATGATTTTTTTTAATTCAAAAATCCTCCAGAGATGGGTTTCTCAATGTTGGGCATAGTACATCAGGTTAGCTAGGAAACACTGAAGAAAGCTCTGTTCCCCTTCTTACTTCCTCCAGGATGTTGCAGTTCCATGAAAAGACTTGAAAAACTACAACCAAGGAGAAAAAAAAAAAAGGGGGGGGGGGGGGGGTTGGAACAAGGCTGATTTATGAGTGAAATACTTTCCAGTACATCCATCAAGCACATCCATAGTAGCCTGTAAGACCTAGAAAGAGATGCTTCTATGTAACTCTGATAGGAAATCCCACTCAAAATGAGGAGAAACAGAGGGACAAGTATCGTAATGACACATGAGCAATGGAGAGCTTTATGTGGGGGCTAGAAACAAGCCAGATCCAGATGCCCTGAAACTTGTGAGGCACAGCATCTACAAGACAACTTCTCAGGCAGATTCTTACAATTATTTTATTGCAAAGTAATTGCAAGAGCTTCAGGTCATGTGTTAGGAAGAGGGTCATGTGTTAGGAGGAGGTCATGTGTTCAGGCCATGTGTTAGGAAGAGACTTCTAACATGCAGAGTTTATGCACACAGCCAGATTTCTTGCATTGTTTTCTGGAACATCGGTGATTGATCAATGTCTGAGACATTATTTTGGACTACAGCCATGTGATGAGATCACTCTTTGTCATTCCTTAAGATATAAGGATATCAAGTGATCGCAGGAAAGTCCTTTCTCTCTCTGCTTAAAACAAGCAAGCCCCAAGCAGCACATTTTTCTCCTAGTATGACTGATTTCCTCCTGCAGCATGGCCCAAACAGGATGGAGGACAAACAGAACATGGGGACAACTTGCAAAGAGCAAAGGCTGAGACATGAGAAGGAGATGCATGACAGGGGCAGCCAAATATCTGCAGTGCAGATGAATATCTACATTTTTGCCCAGGTCCTCAAAAGGGAAGAAAAAGACATCAACACAAAGAAGGAAAATGAAGAAGAGCTCTGTTAGGACTATTAAAACAACTATTAATACTCGATATTTCTGTAATACTATCTATTCAATCTTCAGTCTTATTCAAGTCTCAAACTCCTTTTGGAGCTCTTTGAAGGCAATAAGCACATGGGCACGGATGATCCCATTGATATAATATACTTTTCTAAAAGCTTTCAACAAAGTCCCTCTCCACAGATTTTTAAGGAAACTAAGCTGTGATTACATAGGAATGAAGCCCCTTGTTTGAATTAATACCTGATTAAGGGACAAGAAACAGATTAATAATAAACAGTCAGTTCATGGCTAGGAGAGAAGTCAGGAGGAGAGTTCTCAGGGGATCTGGGCTACAAAATCTGTCGTCCAACACATTCATGAATGCTCTAGAAAAGGGGTGAAGGGAGGAAAGAACAACAAAAGAAAATCAAAGAATTGGCATAGTTTTCTGAACTTATGAAAAAAATAACATATTCAGGGTAGTAAGGATGAATAATCTATGAAAAGTCTTTTCTGAAGCCCTGAAGACTGAGTGTTGGAGCAATAAAGTGGCAGATGAACTGCAGTGTAGACATGTGGGGTGAAGTATATGCCCCCCCCCCCCCAAAAAAAAAAAAAAAGAAAGAAAAAAAGTAAAAACAAAACAAAAAAAACACTTAATCATAGCTCCACTCACAAAATGACGATGTCTGAGCTGAGCTTACCCCCCAATCCCATCACCATTACTATGGGGAGTAAGATATTGGGTTCATGGTAGACAGTTGACCAAAACATATCTCGATGTGTATTAGAGGTAGATAAATTACTGTGAATATATAAATAATTAGGAAAGACTAAACTAGAGAAGGGAATGGAAATTAATTTAAAATTATACTTTTGATTTCTTAATGTGCTTTCAGTTTTAAACTTGCTTATTGCTTCCACTGTAACATGGCTTACCTAGCCTATATAAAACACAGCACTTTCACGATTTGAGGAATGTGAGCCAGAAAAAAATAAGCAGGAAAAGATTGGAGATTGCAGGACAAATCCTGCACTGTCAGACACAAGAGTGACTGCATTGAAATTAATGGGATTGTACTGGTGAAGCCATAGGAAAGAAAGCCAATCTGACATCTCTAAAAAACACTTTTTTTCTTCCAAAATACTAAAATATCCACATAGGGATGTAATCCCTATATCCCTAACGTATATCTGGGAGATGAAGAATAAACACACAAATGAAATATTGCAATCAGTTTTTTACTGTTAAACTAAAAGTGCTTAATCTATCTGTTCCTTGTATTCAATTTCTGCTCATGTAACAGTTTCAAATTTGGAACTGGGTACTCAAGAAAAAAAAAACTGCATGTATCATTATTGCTCATTTCAATTAGGCTGAAAGATTAGCTGTAATGTCTGCAAAAACCTGCTGTGGAATATCCTGATTCTTAACTCCACCCAGCAAAAGCCCTGCAGAGATTGCTCTGAAGTGCTTCCCATGGAGATCATGAGGTTTTACAGAGGATAAACACAGAGTTTGGCAAATAGATTTGAAATGACTGATTTACTCAGATTTCCATGTTTACTGGTTTGCCACTGCTATAATTTGTACTTGTTGTCATATCTCATCTGGCCACATTCTGCACATTTTGTAAGAGTTCTGGGAGGATTCATGTTTTGTAACTTTAGCACCACCACATGGTTGGCTGTGTTTTAAAATCCTGTTAAGAAACTGATTTTTTCCTTTTCTCTCTCTCGTTTTTTTTTATACCCTTTCTTCTATTTACAGGGTTTCTTTTTCACAGGCATTAAATAAATACTTGAAACCATTTCCCACTTGGAGCAGGTGCAAGATGAAATACCTCATTCCTGAGCAATCAAAATCTGAATTCTCTCTTAGGGCGGTAGGGTTCCCATTATTCCCTTGAAAGCCCCTAAAAGCAAATGCCATTCTGTGCTTGAATGTACTGGCCAAAAACATTTGTAATCGACAGCTAGAACATTCAGTTTCCTACTTCTTTGAATATTTCTTGTGGCACATTTTCAAAAAATGTGCTAATATTGTAATAAATAACAACTCTTCTCTTCAAAAGAAAAGAAGAAAGAAGTTGCCCATGCTGACAGCAACAGTGGATGCCAAATGGAAGATATTCAGAGTTCATATCTCTGAACACACTGAAGAATTACCTTCCTAGTTCTCTTTGCCAGGTACACATGTGCATGATGAGACAGGACGGGACTTTTTAAATAAGTCTGTCTCTCCCTCCAAGCATCCCAGGTGCTGCAGCCAGGTCCACGCACCTCATCTCATGCTCTCCCAACTGCTCACACAAAGGGCTAAAATGCAGGTACCACCTATTCTGCCTCAGGAAGGGCTTTACCATAAACAGGAGGATGCAGTCTAGCTGATGACTGCAAATTTTGCCATCAGGCATTAACCAGTGTATTTGACCCCCAAAAAAATGAACACATGGGTTTTCCTAACATGAACAAATATGATGGAGCTTTTTTCAATGTTCATGTTGGTGAGGCTATTTAACTGCTACACTATTTTTCTAGATATATGCCTGTAGCAGAGGAAAGTGTGTATGTCCCTGTCCTTGTTCATTAAATGGAAAGACTGAACAATCTGCTCTGAGTTTAACTGATGAAAAAAATCTCAAATCAGTTGAATTCTGTTACATCTCAAACATCTAACAAAATTTTCAAAAGAAACCAGAACCTATACCAGGGAAATATTGGTATAGTCATCACCTAGGAAAATTTACAGAACAGATTTGCTTTAGGGAAAGAAACAAAGATAGATTTGACTTACATTCTGTCTCCTTTCAATAATTAAAAGTCATCTCAAGCTGCAGAGTAAACGCAAATGGCAAATTCAGTGTACCATTTATTTCCCAAGTTTATTCCTTGCTGGAATTTTCATTCCTGAGGAATTTTTATGTGACTTAGGCAAGATGGGCAACCATGCTACAGAATCCACCCTACAGCATGCAGGAGGACACCCTCAGCACTTAATCAACCAGAGTTTCAAGAGTAATGAAGTACATATCTCACCAATAAATAACCACCATGAATAACAGCAGTGTGAAGATGTACCACCCTTTACTATTTCAGTTATCAGAAACAGACATTTCTACCAATATTCCAAAGACCTAAAAGGCAGATTTATGTACGTGCACATGTGGAAATCAAATCTGAAGTATTTTGGCATCACTAATAGATTGTCAAGAAGGTAAAATTAATAAACTCCATTTATTTGCAGATGTAGTCTCTTCCACTATCTTGCCTTTGCAGCAATGCCTAAGACATGGTAGCATCTCACCCCATGTTAATTTTTAAATAAGGATTTCAGAAACAAGCATCATTCTGAGTGGTATTTACTGGTGTTAAGTGACATGGGGTACTCTAAATGTGGACAGGTTATCATCCTTTATATAAAAAAAAAAAAAAGGAGATACCCTCATGGGTCAAGTGGAGCTACACCTTCAAAAGAAGAGACACTGACTGGAGTCTCGAGGTGCAAATAACCTGTAAAGTTTTGTTTACCACCCTGTTGTATTTATTTCTGTTACTTGATCCAAAATTAAAGTGTCAGTATCTGAGATCATCAGAGAAAGACTGGGACCAAGGAACACACACACAAAGGAGAGTGAAATATGAAAAAAAAAATTATATTAATTGAGGTTGAGGTTTTTTTTGTTTGTTTAATCAAAATGTATGAAAATGTACTACACCAATGTATAATAAAAAACTAACCCCCATGTGGATTGGTGCGTCCAGACCCACAAAGTTCTATCGAAATCAAAGGAGTTAAGGCTGACAGAAAAGTCTGCCTGGAGGGATTCAAATTAAATATCAAGACCTTGTATTTTAAGATGACATCTCTCTGGAGAAAATTCCTTTTACCGAGGCCCACAAGAAGTAACAGTGGTGTTTAGATCATGTTTTAGCATATCAGGTTAGCACAGGAGGTCATGTCTGCTGTTTCACGACCTGTATTTTTTTAATCCTGACTGAGCAGAGGTGAGAGGAAACTTGCATTTTATTCCATGCTGTAGTATTACAAGCCTTAGGTAAAATCCCATTGTCTTTATTCTTTCTGCCGGCACAATTTGGGCAAATAAGGCAGCTTTCATTGACCTCCTATTTGTCACACAATATGCCTTCAGATTTCATTTGCTTGCTCTTTCCTCAGACTTTAATTTAGCATGTGTCCACCTATGTACACCTATTGTATACAAATACATATATATATATAAAATATCCACTAATATATATTGTATATATGTTGTATGTATACCACCTATTGTGTACACCAATGTAGACAAGGAGAGGCACTGGGGTCCAGGCAGGAGCCATGTCCTTGGCTCAGATGAGGGGGCTCCAGAAGAGCTGGTGCCCTTGACACAACAAATTGCTAGCATCTTGGAGCCCCTATTTCTGCTCTCTCTCATTTCAGACTCTTCAAGTCATTACAGACCCAGAGGAAACCACTCAGTGTTTCCACATCAAGTTCATGACCTGATGCTGCATCAGTTTATGAAAAGACAACAAAGGCACCATCATAAGCTTTTACTGCGCTGGACAAGGCCTACCTGATATTCATCTTCTAGCCCATATTGAAGTAGTGCTCTTCTCAAATAAACACAATTTTCCTTCTCATCTTTTGACATGAACCAAAAAAAAAAAAAAAAAAAAAAAGGAGGAAAAGAAAATTGCCCATATTAAATGTTCCATAATTTTCTGCTTTGCTCAAAGCAGAAATGAGACCATCTGGACAATAACATGCAATATTTATGCCAAAGGTTTTACTAGTATCTAATGAAGAGTACAGGACTGAGTGCCTGTTTCAAGGACAGTGTTATCTCCAAGAAAATGAGCATGCCTACAAGTGCAGCATTTCTTTGGCTAGGATATTCAGAAATAACAAGGAACCCTTCACATTTGATTTCTCGAATGTTGGAGGGGGGTTAAATGGCTTTGCTCTTAGGTGACAGAGTGATAAAACACATGCTAAAAATACTGCTCCTCAAACATATTTCCTCACTTGCACTCCAAAAAAATTAGGTCCTCCCCTTCCAGAAGCTGGGCTTTCTGTCCCATGGAGAGGAGAGGAGAGGAGAGGAGAGGAGAGGAGAGGAGAGGAGAGGAGAGGAGAGGAGAGGAGAGGACTGCCATTGCACCTCTGCCTTTAGATCTGGACCATGGAACTGATGTTCATACCCATAAGCAAAGGCTGTCCACGTTGGTGCTCTGCTGCAGAAGAGGTCTTCTTGGTCCCCTTTCCTCCCAGCAAGGCCACAGAGGAGCTGCAAAGCCTTCTGCAGCCACCTAGCCTGGCCTAGAGTCCAAGACAACCACTTAGAAGCACTAACATCTCTTTGACTTTCACAAAGTCTCCCAGAAGCTGTAATTCACTGTATAAACCTCGTTGAAACACATAAATACCATCCCTATAACACATACAGTAAATGAGTCCATCAGGAAACAGGCTGTGAGGAGTTGGAGGCTATTACTGGCATACAAAACCAGACACAACAGTAGCAAACTGCAGTAGCAACATCAAAAAGTGAGGAAAGAATAATTTCCAGAATATCAAAACATGCTCAGGTTAATTTCAAGAGGGAGATTCGGAAAGATATATATATATATATATATATATAAACTAACGCATTTACCCTTTTCCACCAAATAGTATAGTGATTTAAATAAAACCCTATTGCACATTACTGGAACTATTATTTCTCTGCAAAGCTGCACCATAAGATCAGCCTAAAAGCCATCTGCTTGATTGCTTGATTTTCCTTTCAGATCATTTATCAAAAGACATTTTTAATGTTTTTGTCTGACTAGTAAAAAATTTTGAGTTTCAGCCAATCAGTGAATCCAGCTGAGTAATAAAGTGTCAGTGCCAAGCATAATCCTTTCTCATGAAAAAAAAAAAAAAAAAGGAAAAAAAAAGCTTTTAAAAGGTAATAGCAGCTGAAAATAGAGCAAGGAAATGAAAGTTCCAGGATTAAACCCTAGGGGTATACCAGGAGTAGCGCAGCTGATCCAGATGTACCTCTCTACCTGGATAGCAGGCAATGCCTGGATAATGATAATTTTATTGTTGTCAACATATGTACACTGAGGTCCATCCTCAGCAGGCTATGCAAATATGGAAAAAATGATTCTTTCAGTTTAAGACTTCCACAAAAGTGTAGAAGCAAACCGTATATGCCTTCTTTTCAAAACAGAGAAGAAATAATTATATTCAAGTAGTAATTGGAATATCTGGCATACATTTTTCCTTTTATGAATTACTACAGAAAAGCTTTAGGTAACTGCAGTACTGTATTTTGCAGCCCAGAGACCAATATAGCTGGACATTAGAGTTTTGTATTGTTTATCTGTCTAACAAGCATCAGCATTATCTTTAAATTCAGTGGAACGGGCTTTGAGTTCTCAAAATTAATCTTATCGTACCAGGGGCACGATACTGTGAATCAACAGAAAGATTAACATGCAGTTCTTCTGCACTGCTTTCCATGCAAGTCTCTCAAAGCCTACACATAAAAATTTAATTAATCCTCACAGTGCCCACATGAAGTAAATAGATATAATTAAACCAGTGCAAAACCTTATGCTTGAACCCAGATGCAAAAGGCACAGATACACATTCTTCTGCAGATTGAATGGGGAGCACTGAAGATGCTGCTGCAACTTGCAGTTCCTCCACTGATGAACATTGCTCCCCTGGCCAAAACATCCAGCTGGGGGACTGTGCTCACTTCTTATTTCCCTTGAAACAGCCTACAAGCACTTATGGGCTCAGCCATCATGTCAACTTCCAGCTGGAGAGCAGCAAGGAACGATGTCTTCAATGACTTGTGCTGTCCAGAGACTATCTATCCTCTTGTGGTATAAAACAGCAATGATGTGGTTCAAAAAAGAGAAGAAACAGTGATTATTCTCGTATCAGCATCAGAAGTCCCACTGGATGCATTTCTCAGTGCACGTGACTAGGCTAACTCTGCACATTTTTCACCAACATTGAAAGAAAGGTGCATCAGCCAGATAAAAAATCACTTTACTTTGACTAATCATATTTTACGCTCAAATATGGCCTTAAATCCCAAACGGTTCTGAAAAATTTAGCAAACCTGACAAACTGTGCAGCAGGCCAAATCTTTTGCCACTTGGCAAAGCAACAGTGAAATCAGGAGACCCAGAAAAGTTAAGCCAAATTTATACAGGGGTAGCTATATCACAATATATGGACTTCATTCAGGTGCTGTTCAGCAACACACTACAACGTGCTGCCATGGTTTAAGACAAAAAGGGTGGAACAAAACCACACCAAACCACCACCATTTAGGCACACAATTCAATAAGCCTCTGGCTGTCATGCTTGGGTCACTTCTGCTCATCTGAAAAGCTTTAAGCTGAGAAACATGTACAGAAGTTTCTTCTTTTGCCAAGAGAAGAGAAACTAGCACCAGGCCTCTTGAAGGAACAGTTGCATGCAATTATTCAGATTCCACCTTAGAAAAAGATTTTTAGCTGAAATATTTTCCTGAAGAATACATTTTCTTCAGCATTAGTAAAAAAAAAAAAAAAAAAGAATGCCCTATGATATATTTTGTACCATTTGATTACCAGGTTTCTCACTCAGAGGCTCGCTAAGGTCTCTGAACTCTGAGGCAGTTCAGGCATCCAAGGACATTGGCACTGTGATTTTTCTCCTATCTGGCTGATTACCACTTTGTTTAGTGTAAATGTTAGTGGTGGAGACTGTCATGTTTGTTCAAAAAAAATAGATGGTTGGTTGACATTGTAATTTCAGCCTTCAAGGATATTCTCTTGTATCCTTGCAGGCTTGCAGGAATCGTAGTGTCTGTGGAAGATATTCCCTCTGACCTGAAAATTAATCTTTAAAAAAAGCTACTCCCTTGCATGCTGAGGATGAGCCAAGAGTTGATGAGAGAAGCTTTGAAACCAGGTGCTTCCTGGTGGGTGAGGAAGTGTGAATTTACTCCCAGGCAATGGAGATAGGAACAAGGCATGGTTTTTATACGTTGCTTGAGTCAAGGTAATACATTTTAATATTGGTCAAAATACAAATCATTTATCTCGTTTACCATACACCTTTAGAGAAAAAACAGTAGTTCAATGAGAGTTATGTGCGGCCCTGCCAATGTGAGCCTTGCACTCGTTTTGTACACTGAAAAAAAAAGCCTTTTATTAAGACTATTGCATTTCTTAATTTGTTTTACTGTTCACTTCCTTGTTATTGTTTTAAATTCACAAGGGATAATTTTAAACTAATCTTCTCATCTTTTGCAGCAAAGCCTCATCAATAAACACTGAAAGGATGATTAAAATATCACTCTATGTAGAACAAACTAAGTAAAAATTACTATGGGGAGTGAATTACCTTAACAGAGTTGTAACACCACTGCCTTAATTTTATGAAAGATTTATCATTGGGGAAGGAGGGGACAAATTCCTAGAGCTATACGCAGGTATTAGTCAAAATAACTTTTTTAAGCATATAAACAACGTGCTTTGGTCTAATGTGTATTCATCCATGGTGAAGGAATAGCTCAATGGAGAAAAATGGTACGAGCCTCATCAGCACATTAGGGTGATATATGCAAGTGTATGTAACACATGTATTCCCTTCTCCTGGCCAGCCGCTTGCTCCCCAGACATTCAAAGAGCCCAGGAGATCTGCTTGCTGCTCACCTTTGACTCTCATTCATTTACACAGAGTTTAGGACATCAAGCCGCAGTGCTGTCCACAAAGGAAAAAGGTCTGGTGGTTAAGGCACAGGTGGGTTACTCCCATCACCCAAGCAGCAGTAGGGTGCAGGTACAGGCAAGGAGACCTGAGCATGCAATGAAGCTTATGCCAGTTATTGCAGTGGGGTGGGCTGGACTACCAGGACCAGATGAGTGTTTTATCCCCATCACATCTGCTTTGCAAGGCCTGAAACCAGAGCTGCCATGTGTATCAGCTGCAGAATAGGACTGTGGATCCAGAGCTTCACATGGGGCTTGGGTCTGTCTGTATTTGGATGGCAAGTTTCAGGCAGATGGAAGAGCTTAGCATGCCTGATGAATCACAATTTCAGGTTACCAGCACAAATAGCTCCCTCTCTTCATACTTCTTAATTACATTTTAGTTAACAAGAGAAAACTTTACCCTAAATTGACAAACACTCTAATTAAAACAGACTTCTAAGTTGAATTTCAGTAGCTCTTTTAATGTTTTGTTCTGGTTTTGTTTGCTTGTTTGTATGTTTTGTTATGTCTGGTGAGGGGGACTGCAAGCACAGGAATGGTGGCAGCTGAATTAAATGCAAAGTAACTAAGAAACTGCAAGAGGTGGCTGTCTTTTTTTCTCAGGTACATTTCTACCCAAATTTGGATTATAGACAGTAACTACACAAGATTAAAATGCAAATAATTACGCTACAAGGAGCACTGATTTTAAAATTTCCTCCCTTGGGTAGTCATGAAGCCTTTAACATGGCAGAAAAAATGATCAAACCAGGCTTGCATTTATGTCCTCAAACCCAGCCTGCTGGAAGGCAGTAGTACTGGCTCCCTTCATCCTTTCATCTCATTGGGTGCTTTGCCATCTCTGGAGCTGCTGTACCTGCTGTTGTCTCTGTATGGGAGTGCCCCATCCCTGCAGTCCCACCAAATCTAATGGGAGCTGCAGCATCTTGGATGTGTTAGGGTCAGCATGCCTTGCTTCCCTGGCTTTTACCAGCACTGCTCACTATTCAGCTGCCATGAGATGGGGTTGGCTTGTGAGTCAAGTCAAGCTTCTCAAAGTATTTTAACACACAAAAAAAACAGAGGGCAGCTTTGTTCTAAAATGCTCTTGTGCACATGTTTTAAACTGGGTGGTTCCTGGTCTCATCTTCCATTAACAGTCTTGAGGTGTTTTCCCTCTAGCTACACAGAGAAGTTTGTAAGGTGTCAGGCTTGGATTTTTACTTTCTTGTGCATGTGTGTCTTTCTTTTCATTCCCATCCCCAAACTGTTCGTTTATTCTATTGAAACACTTCCAGTGTTGCTTGCCCAGTTATTTACCTTTTATGTGTATGATATCAGAAACACTCAGTTTGTATGCTTTAAAATTAATTTTTGGCACTTGCAAAATTAAGCTATATACTTTATGGATATTTATAATTCTTTAACCTAGATATAGATATATTTGAATTCTATTCTCAGCTAAATTCGTTAATGATGCCTCACATTTTTATGTTTCTTTCTGGTACTAACTAGGTGGCAAAGGAGAGAAGCACAAGATTTAACAGTCCTTGGCTGATACAAAATAACACAAGTTTACCATTACAGCCTGTTTGAATTAAATTGTTTTACCCATTCAGAGCTGATGCATATTCTTAATTCTGCAAAACATAACATGTACTCATCATTAAGAGAAAGTCGAAGGACCAATATATTCCTGAGTCCTGCCAGCCACTGTGTTCATCAACTGACCAAGCGGGTCTGGAAATAGCAGCTCTCCCTGTGCAGGTCCTGCTTCCCACCCAGGTGCAGGGAAAGAGGAAAACCCTCATCTCAGGAGACTGTCACCTCCTGGGCTTACACAGAGAAGTAAGCAGGCTGTTTGTCACAGGGCAGATCTCCAGGAGAACCAGACATGGAGCCATGGTGTCCAGCCCTTGTTGCTGTGCTCAAGCCCAGGGGCCTCTCTTGGCCTTCTCCTTCTTGCAGTCCTCTGTTTCCAAAGATGTTCTAAACACTGGAAATGTGTCTGATATGCTCTTCTTTCCCATTCTTTATGGGATTTCTCAGTTGATTCTTTTGTTGCTGCCCTCCCCATCCCTCTGCTCCACATGGATTCATTCTTATTTCTGATATATTGAATTTCTCCCATTCTCCTCTATGAAAACAGGCACATTATTTATTCACCAGTGTCTGCTGCTCATTACAAGATTATCCTTTCCATTTTACAGAACCCCCATTGTTCACTTCTTGTTCTTTACTGAAGTCTTTTTTTTTTTTTTTTTTACCTTTTCTCCAATTTTCGTTTTACTTTGCATCTTTGCATCTCTGCTGCTCTTATGCCTTCTTTAAGATGTCCCATTTTATTCTGTAATCTTTTCAGATCCCCTTTGAATTTGATCTTTCATAACTTGTGTCTTTCACTGCCCCTCTTCCTGCTGGAAACTCCCTGTTAGCTGCATCAGCCTTATTTTACTTTTACAGCAAAGTCCCACTCTCATGTCAGTACAATAGCAAAACTCCTATTGATTTCAGTGGAAATGGGGCTCTTGGAGTGTTTATGGCTCTGAACAACACACATAAACCCCATCTCGTGTGGGAGACAACATAATTAAGCAATAAGGCATGACAGACCACATCACACTGCTGATTAATGTGTGCACTGGGTGTGTAATAAACACGAGCCTCCAGCACACCTGAGGTGCACATTAATCAGCCCTATTGTACAACCTGATCATTATAAAATGAGTTCTTAAAACATTAAAATGTCCTATTTTTTAGTGGTAGCTGTCATTAATTGAAGTGGAGATCCTCTCTGGTGTCCACAGCTCCACAGGGCTGCAGTGACTTTTTCTGGTACTGTTCCTTTATGTTGCAGAAATAAAGCCAGGATCCCATATTTAGTTTAAAAGGACAATCTGCTTATTTATCTCTTTGCCTTTGTCACATTGAGGGGAATAACAAGGTACCATGGGGGTCAGAGACCCCTGTGCTACCAATCCTTTGTGATGATTATGACAAAGCATGGGAAGACATCCAAAGGAGCCTCTACAGACAATTCACAATGTTGTTATGAATGTTGGGAAAACACCTACCTGCAGACTACACCCCTTTTCATTACCTATCCCCTCAATCTCCTGTGTGTTTCCCTCCTCACAGGGCTCCTTGGGCTAAAAGACTTACTCATATAACCCACCAAAAATCTCCAGCCACTTCAGGCTGTTAAGACTCATGTGTGTGCTCCCAGGAACAATTCCTGCCAATATATAGGTGTCCCCTTTACCTGCCTGCAGATGTAATAAACTCTGCTCTTAGGTACTGCAGCCAATCCCACTGCCCACAGTGGTCTGTATGGTGTGGCATCCTGAGTAGAATCATGGAATCATTAAGATTGAAAAAGACCTACAAGATCATCTAGTCCAAACATCCACCTACCACCAATATCACCCACTAAACCATGCCCCCAAGCACCACATCCAACCTTTCCTTAAACACCCCCAGGGACGGCGACTCCACCACCTCCATGGGTGACCTGTTCCAATGCCTGACTGCTCTTCCTGAGAAGAAATGTCTCCTCATTTCTCATTGTGTCACCTCCCACAACTTGAGGCTATTCCCTCTAGTCCTATCACTGGTTATCTGGGAGAAGAGGCTGACCCCCAGCTCCCCTCACCTTCCTTTCAGGAAGTTGTAGAGAGCAATGAGGTCTCCCCTGAGCCTCCTCTTCTCCAGACTAAACAACCCCAGTTCCCTCAGCTGCTCCTCAGAGGACTTGTGTTCCAGGCCCTTCACCAGCTTCGTAGCCCTTCTCTGGACACACTCCAGGGCCTTGATGTCTTTAGCAGTTTGTATCATAAGATGGTTGAAGTACTGAGCAAATAAGGATGTTTGTTCTCATATTTTGCTTTTCCTGATAGCCTAAGCCCTTTCACTTCTTGTGGCCACAAGAAACAGATCAGGTAGTAGCTGCTCACCTGCTTCACCAGAGAAGAGTCCTTTTTCATCCAGTTAGCATCCCTCTGTGATGTGCTAGAGTTCCTGCCTTATACCACCATCCAAATGGTAGTACTACTATCTATATACTACCATCCAAGCATCCTACCTACAGATGCTCTGGTAAACATGGTATGCATTCAAGAAGATGTACCAAGTGGGACCATACTGCAACTCAGAATTGATAGCTATGTTCGAACTCGATCACAGTGTTCTTAAGTCCAGTAAACTGGAAATCATAACCCTGTTGAACTGTATCAACTGCGTTTTGCACCAAGGATTGAGTGGGCTTTGTTGTGCATGACAAACCTCTGCAAGGTCTTGCATGCAGCCATGTGGGTATGGCCTCGTGCCAGCACCCCGTAACCTCACTTCGTGTGCAATGCCAAGCACTGCATGCTCCTGCTGACATCTAGCCGTTTCCCCAAACAGCTCTGAGCTCATGCATAGCCTCAGGTTCATTCCCAAGCAGTTACCTTCACACTCGCAATTTAACATAATTTTCCTGTAGCTGTAACTTCCCAGATGTCTTTGATAGCCAGCCCTCCTGCAGCGATCTGCAGGGGGTTGTGGAGGAGGGAATCAAATAGCTGATGATGCTGAGACTGCAGGCTTAGCACCAGTTTCCAAAGCCATCCCAGCCCCCCTGGCCTGGTTGCACTCCATTATTCCTTACATCAGACCCTGTCCCAACACACTTCCACCTCTCACCACCCAGCAAGCAGTGGCTGAAACCCCTGCCCCCTCACACTGCATTCTCTGATGCCCCCTATTAATTTCTTTATCATCCTTCCTCCTGTAGATCAGATTTGCAGCTTTAGGCTGCTTTCCAGTACAGAACAAAATAAATGAGAAACAAGTGATAACAACAACGTAAGAGAGTCTAGAAGTAGGTCTCACTCAAACTTCAGGACTGAAATTTTTGTTTGCCTGGTGATCTTCCCCAACAGAGAGAGCAATTCTAAAGATCCACTTCTCCAAATTCCCCTCTTTACTAAATAGTTTCTTTCTCCCCATTTACACTAAGGGCAGCTAGATGCTATGTTGTTTTCCAATTTAATGCCCACACCAACATGTTCCAAAAGTGCTGGCATTTTCATTTTTTTCGATTTAATGGAGGGTGACTCAAACTCTAAGCTGCTTGTTTTTTGAAATCAAATCCAATACACGGTGCTGCAGAGGGTGAGACACACTGTAGCCCTTATACCATGCATAGATTTAAAAGCAAATATTAGTTTCCTTTCCAGAATAACTTGATCCCTGATCAGTTCTGATATAACTGCCCATTTCTGTTCTTAAGGGATCTACCACAAGCTTCAGAGATACAATAGCTTTTTACAACCTATCAGTTCCTTTTCTGCCATGTTGTAGCATGTCGGCACACTGGTAAAGTGGTAGGTGATGATTTTTCTTCTCGGTATTAATTGGCTTGCAAATCTGTATCATATTTATCCAAGCTGGATCCTAGAAGGATCCTACGGGACCTATCTTTTTTTCCTCCACATGCACACTGCAATGTTCTGGGGAAGCAGTGGAATATCAGATGTGGCCACCAGACATTTTATAACTACATCAGAAGCATCCTCTTCTAGAAGAATAGGATGAGCTATTCAACCAGCAGCTGGGATCTAAACATTTAGATGTAAGAACTGAATTTAGAAATACAGAAGAAAATAAAAGTATGAAGTGTATTTCATACAGAACACAACTTGAAATTGCAGGTTTCTAGGACTCAGCAGAACTTTAGTAATTACTAAATTGTGTAGTCAGCTGCTAGCTTTGTAGCTGTGCAACATGAGAGGAGCAAAATTCACCACAATGTCTATGGACAGCATAGTATTTAAAACATCTTTAGAGTCCCTGCTCTCAACACAAAGGGAGCTGCATGCCAGGCACACCCAGGCTGCTGCTGCAAATCAGGACTCTAACAAAACCCCAGTGACACTTGATCAATGTAAATCATCAGAGGTCCATCATCAAAATGGCAGCACAGGAGCAAATTAACCTTGAGGCAAGTGACTTCAGGTAGGATTAGGTGAGAATGGATTAAAGGAGAAGCCTCACTGAAGACAATTTCTGACCGTCTCTTTCTACACCTTTTACCCATCTCATCTGAAATATTCAGACTTTTCTCTAAATATTCAGTTTTGTCTCTTTTTTTTAAAACATAAATGAATCACTCTTTTTGCTGTGACTCTGTGCTCTCCAGCTAGTAAGAAAATTTCAGAAGTTTTTGTAGTAAATAGCTTCCAGCAGAGAATGATTAGCATGAAGATTGATTGTGTGATTTTCCATAGTATATGGTAAATGTTTTCTGCAACTAAATAAGAAGAGTATGATCCTTCTCTGTGGGAGGGCTGGTTTAACTGCTCAGAACATCCCAGGGAAAAAAAAAAAAAGATGCCATTAAGAAACTAAAAAAAAAAGTATTAAATAGCATTTTCTCTTTGCATGGCAGAAGGTCAGAACAACCTAGCACTGTTACAGCAATATTTTTAAGTTAAACAACTATAATTATAGGTACAATATATTTCCACTTTTAATACTGAGAGAAAATACTATACTCGATATTATCATGCCTTTAGTACCAAACAGCCAGAGGTGGTTATCAGGTAGCCATCAGGTAGTATGGCCCTCCAGCTATTCATGGGACCACCTAGTCAGACTCCACCTAGGTCTCCATCTGACCTGTGGCAATGGTGAAGACAACTCTTCTAAAGATTTCAGTGCTGTACAGCCAAGTTCTGCTTCCAGGTTCACCAGAAGTGTGAGAGCTTCAACTTCTAAAGGTGTAGATATCTTCAAATGTATAATTAGATGTTAATTTCATCACAGACCATAATCCTCACACTCACATTTTCACCAAAATTAGCAAACACACTATTAGAAACCCTCAACATATGCCCACTTAAAAATAAATAAAAAGATGGCTTACATATTATAATTTTTAAAAGAGTAACAGCATATTTCAAGATCTTTGCAGATGCAATTTTCTGTGATGGAACAAGCCTATTTCAGACGAAAGTGAACAGTGTACTTGTCCAGGACCCCACAGAAGTGTGCAAACTCACCACAGTGTCTGTGAGAAGAAAGACCGATCTGTCTTGGGACTCCAGTTCTCACAATGCACAGATAACATGATTTCAGGTATCCTACAAGCAGCACTGAATGGTTTGAGCTGCTTTTCTCTGCCACCAATACTGCAGCATTTTCAAAGAGAGAAGTGGGGCAAAGCAGAGCCCTCTATAACTCAGCACTTTCAGAGCAGGGAAAAAGATAGGGACAAAGAGCCCTTAAACTTCTGTACCATCTCCCCATCATGGAAAAGGGAAGAGAAACAGGCTCCACAGACCTGGGAGAGGAGGGGAGATGGGATGTGGGCTGATGTTGGAATTTAAGACTGTTTGGCAACAGGTAGCTCTTCATAAAATACTCCATGATTCAGTCTCATCTGGGACTTTGCAAGCAGAGCTCCAGCCAGTGATAATGATGATACTATAATTTCCATGCACTTGGGGAATTCACCAGCCCTTTCACAGGATGTGGACCATTCACAGTGGATAAAGAGTTGGCTTGAAGGTCACACCTAGAGAATGGTGGCAATGGCTCTGTGTCCAGGAGGAGGCTGGTGATGAGTGGTGTCCCTCAGGGGTCTGTCCTGGGACCAGTATTGTTTAATAGCTTTATCATTTTGATTGATCTTTGAGGTCCCTTCCAACCCTGGCCATTCTATGATCCTCATGCATGAGGTAAGGGGGAAGAAGTCAATCTTGTATGTTCTCTACTTTAAAGTTGGGATGCTTAATCTCAGAAGTACATCTCTTTGCTTGGCCATGCAAACTTCAGCCCATGTTTATATGCACATAGTAGGAATAGTTTTTCAGTAAACAGATGAGAAGACAACAATGCTTGCTGACAAACCTTCAGCAGACAACTATATGCCTATAGACACACTACTACCTTGCTCTCACAGATGGCTAACTTTGCAGTAAGCTTGACTTGTTGCTGCAGGGAGGTATCTGCCTGGATTGTGGTTATATGAACTAAATCCCTTGACTCAAGGTCCATACACAAGAAGGAGTGCCAGTTACTTAAAGCACAGGCAATCAATTACCTGAAAAGGTTATTAGAAGCCACAATTTAATTACCAAAGGTCAAACTGCAAAGAGTAGGATCAAGAGCAATTCAATCATTATTTCGGTCCCACTGACTTCCAGACACTTCCACATGTGCTACAAAACTAAAATTATAATCCATGCTGCAGAGACCCTATGGGAAATCCTGGGTATGATTTCCCTGCCTGATTTTTTGTTTGTCCTACTGTAACTGGTAGTGTCTATACACTAACATATTCTCCTTTCTGCTTTAATTTGGGCTCAGAGCCTTCTTAAACTGATTTTATGCTTGCTTAAGAAATTGTGTTACTTCCAGCAAGAGGTGGCTTTTACTGAGAGCATTTCCCCCAATACCTTTTTAATCTTCCTACACTTGACCTTTCAGTTCAAAATATTAAACAAATCACAAGCTATTACTTTTATTTATTAGGCTATTAAAAGCCAAACCCACCTTGTTCCAAAAGTTAAATTGGAGAAAAAGAGCCCAAAGCAAGGAGGACTGGATAATTATGGTACAAAAGACCAAACACAAATGAATTATTCTCATGACATTTTCCATTCTTGTTACCATCTTTGTAATGAAAGTGAGGTGTCAGAAACTTCATTTCTCATACCCAGACTTTATATGATTTCAGTTATGTGCTACGTTACTTTGAGATTTTTGATATTTGGAAGTTGGGCCAGCTAGCCAATCCCTTAAATTTCTGATTACGGACTTAACAACCTGTAGGAGAGGGATAGAAAGCCCAGATAATCAAAGCATACTTCTTAAGCAGAGCTGACAAAATGGTCAGGAAAGGGGGGGGAAAATGGTACCTCAGCCCAGGTTTTCCCTTCCTTTCTTCTGGATGGAGTTGGGCAGGGCCAAACACAGAATCAAACAGTCCCCTAACATTTCTTGTGACTTTGGCTCTTCTGAGGGATGAGAGGGATGCTTTGAGCCCAGCACACTGTGGATGAGAGGAATAAGAGTCCAACATTTACAGCATCTGAACCCAATTCAGATTCTTTTCAACAACCAGAACCAACACTGAAATATGCCCTCAACATGGAAAGGCTCTCCCAGGATCTTCCTGCTCCAAGTGTACTTCACGTACTTCAGTGACACAAAAATTCTCATGTATTCTCAGATACAGGTGGAATCACATACTTTCAGGAGCAAGAAATTTTGGAAAATTAACACAATTTTAAGTTTCAGCAGAGCTGTTGGTATTTTAAATGAAGAAGCTATTAGGAGAAAAGGACAGTTTAGGATGATTTGTTTTCTAGAAAAAAAAATCTTTCCATCAACTGTTTTGAACTTTAAGTGAGCCATGGGGAATTCAAAAGGACCTAGAGTATCAGTGTAATCTCAGAAACCCTTCCATATTCAACATGGCCAAATAGCAGCATTTACTCACCTGCTTCTGCTCAATTCTATTTCTACAGAAAGGCCTGTAGCACATTAACTTGAAAGGCTAAATTCTGAGCAATTGGACAAAAGATCAAAAAGTACATGCCAATGAGGAAGTAGAAGAAATTGTTCAGGTGTGAGTCAGATATATTTAAGTATTTGACTTACAAATTGTATTTGTAAGTCAAATACTTAAAGAGTCAAAAGAAGGTGATAAAAAGTATATTTGAGATATCTTTAACATCTACTTTTCTTTGCACTGGAAGAACCGTGAACTTTCTTATTCTGCAGCAGCCCAAGGTGATGAAGAACAGATGTAAGGGAAGTGGCAGGGTCCTTTACCCTTCCCCAGCAGAGGAAGGTCAGCTAATTTCCTGCTATGCCTTATGTTACAACACAAAATTTAAACTCTTCTTTTGGAAAGGTTCTCATCACAAGGAGTCTAAAGGAAGTTGTATGATATTTGCTGTTATTGCTTGTGTTATTGCCACTGGACAAAGACATTAAAAGATGTAAGGAAAGGGCTGGTATGCTCACAGACAAGGAGCTTCCAAACAATGCTTTCACCTGACCCTTGGCTGTACGTAATCAGTTGTTCTTAGGAGACCTATTGACATTTCTATGTTTCTGAGTTTTATAGCCTACCTTCTGTAATAAGGTGAGGATGATGACCATTTGCTTTAAAACAGTAACCTTGCTATTTCTTTCACACTACCCTGCTAAGCACACATGAGAGTGCTGGTCTTGGTCTCTGTTAATAATCGTAAAGAGATATCAGACGTTTCCTAAGAATCAGGTTACAAAAATGTAGCTGAGAGACATACAAGGACATAAAAATTCCAACAAGATAAAAGTACCCCTGTTTACATAGCAATTTTGCTTCATTAGACTCTATGCTGCTTCATTATATTCAATGCCATTTAGCTTTGATGTTCATTTCAAGGCTGCTTATTTGTATGAAGGCAGAGGGAGAAACACAGTAAAAACTGTGTTGAATTCAATGTTGAAATGCAATAAAATATATATATTGTGTTCCAAATAAGAAAAAAAAATGCTGTTGTTTGCTTACATATGTTACTATAATAATTATATCCTAAAACCAGAGCAGAGTTCAGGTATTAGATACTAAATTCCACAAGAAAAGAGACTCTTAATTGACACTGCTAAGAGACTATTCAAAATTGTGGAACAGAGAGACATTTCCCCCTATTTATGCATAATTTGTTAGGTGAAATTCACTACGATTTCAGGCTTTAAAAGAAACCTCTTTTCTCAGGAATGAATTGCACTTGTCAGTACTAAGGCGTGCATCCGTCTAGGGTCTTTTGCCAGTGGCAAAAATCCAGGGAACGTGGGCTAGTACCTCTGAGGCAGAACAGACTACCTGCTACACCCTAAAATTGCCTACTTTCCTGAAATGCATTTTATCAAATTTCTTATATGCTGCAACTTAAGCCCACTAAGGGTTTAATTTTTCTTTTTATTGTATGCTATTTTGCGCATCTTGCTATAGGGTTTCCCTGAAATTGCATAAACTAATTTTAATTGTTCCCAGTGCTGACACCCATTTAATTAAATGGCAGTACTATAGGAAGATTTATTATACAGAAACAGACACTTTTTTAAAGCAGTAATGGAATATATAATAGATGTGTCACATTTTAAAAGCCTAATTAAATCTTTTGTTTCTCCATGTCCTCAGCATGTCTCTCTCAAGTGTAAGATATAATTTTAAATAGCTGAGATGTTTATTTCAATGATCAGACAAGTCGGATCCACATTTAGGATGGTTGCTCCTGACAAAGCTAAAGGACTATTCAGTGAGTGTGTGTAGCATGGGATGTTCAATATAACTCAGATAAGTGAAGGGAGTGAAAACAAGAGGATGTTTTGCTCTCCATGGTTTTCATCTGATGTCCTTGAAAGTGCAAGTGAGCTGAGTCAGACTCAGGGAGGCAGGTGGAAATCCTGTCCCTTTCCCTCCTGAGAGGCACTGTTTTTGTTGTTGTTGTTTGTTTTGTTTTTCCCCAAATTTAGCCTGGCCCTTATAAAGCCTTATAAATAAAAGTCTGGAGCTGGCTGGGACTCCACAACTTGCATAACAAGCTCTATGTGAGGCTCCCTCCTAGTTTCAGGGTTTTTGCTGTGGTTAAAAAAAAAAAGTAATTATTAGGATGTAATTAGGTAGGATTTTTTTTTTTTTTTTTTTTTTTTTAAATTCCCAGCATTAAGCCAACCCTGCTCCCAGAATGGAAGCTCCAAACACTTACAGGGAGGGATTAGACTAGAGCCTAGCATTTTTTAATAGAAATTCCCCCTTTGCAAGCTTGAAATGGAAAACAGGTGACATATTTTACAGAAAACTTGGACTCCAGCACGGAGGAAGGATTTCTGTCCATGAAGCCAAGCTGCTTTGTCTCAGCAGTGTTTCAGTAATGGACCAGACCACAGGCGTAGGCTCAGAGCTGTTACTGCAGTGACCAGAACCATTTCCCTTCATCCCCTCTGCACTGTAAATACCATCATGGCTGATTTTAAAGGCAATCAAATAGTGTAAGTCCCTAAAAATGAGAATAATAAGAGGCACCAAGGGAGTCAAGTTCCCTTAGAGATCACCGGAAATTATCAGAAGAAAATTCAGTACAAGCTAGATATCAAATGTAGTAACTCAGGAAAAAAATAGCCTTTTATGAAGAATCAGGAGCATAGTGGTTTAGTCTTTGCCACGTATAGCCTTTTATAGTGAAGAATACATTGTAATTATTTAGTCTTAAATAAGTAATTACTTTTTTCCTTTTTCAATATTCTGAAAATAATTATATTACTTAAGGTTCATTAACTGTTTCCAGAAGAATAACCGGCTTTATTTAATTAGCCAGATGAAGCTTTTTAGTTACTTTCTTTCCATCACTGATTAAACATTAGTTTCAGAAGATTAGCAGTTATTTTCTTCCAGTCAATATGCTCTCTAGTTTATAATCTCTTCTGGAAAAAAAATATACAGTAAATTAAACTAAAATGCTACGACTACTTAGAGAAGACATCAGTGAGAGAGAGAGCTTGCTGGACTCTTTCATCCGCTATACTGCCCTTTGCAGTAGAAATGGTAAAATGCTCAAAAGCAAAGTGAATACTGCTTGTAAGGGACTGAGTTCTCTTGCTACACCCTTTGTTATTGGGCAAGAACTGTGCTCTGGAAATCCTCTTTGGGGCACCTGCATGAAATAAGTATAAACTTGATGTAATACATCAACTGTGTACTCCACTCACGCAGCTTT
Source organism: Cygnus atratus (assembly GCF_013377495.2). NCBI lineage: Eukaryota > Metazoa > Chordata > Aves > Anseriformes > Anatidae > Cygnus > Cygnus atratus. Next base: position 104,668,558 of record NC_066364.1, on the reverse strand, counting down.
GCTGCCAAAACATATCACTTGACAGGTTGAAATATGAATTATTACTCTCCCAATCCAATTCCAGCACATGAAAATGAACATCACATTAAGGGCATCAAACATTCAGGATTTATACTTTTTCTTGTATCTGACTTCAGGCAATTCCTGCAGCAGGGAATTCTACATGTTTTCTACACAGCAAGCAGAAAGTAAACCTTGCCCCTTGTGTAGTTTGGATGCCCCAAAGGGACCAAAAAAAAGTAAATCCTGTACATTAGATGATTTTTGCAGCACCCTTGGCAAGCATTCTGCTCTGCCCATCCCTGGGATCAAGGTGCTCACCTGTCCAGTGGTCAGAGAAGACAACCTGGGAAACAAGTCACCCTAGGGAAGATCACGCTAAGCTTTCTGCCACTGTAACTCCTAGGACTAACTTGAGATAGACTCGGAGATGTGACAACAGATAATTTTTGGCAGCCACCAGGCCTTGCAATGAGGCTGCCTGATGCATGGTGTCAGACTGCATGCATGCCAGTAGGCTGGGAATATTTTTATCTACAACTCACAGTTCTAGCTGCCCAGTCACTGCATTCATTTACCACCACTCCTCACAGAGAACCATCTAGCCTCCACCATGTCAAATATCTGGACAGCCAATAAATGAGTGACCAAGGGATGACAGCATAACTTTCATTGCATTAAGAAAATCATTCACTCTGTAGAAACAAAATTCAAACATACCAGCTCCCAGCTAGTGTTTTATCTTTCTTAAATTTTAGCAAACAAAACCTCAATGCCGACAAAGCACGCAAACACAAGCATAAAGTTTTACATTCCCCCTTACAGTAGAGAAAGGAATGGTATGTCAGCCTGCCTTGCCATTTAATTTTTGTGCCCTGTGCAAGTCATATTTGCCTGCAGCAGAAAAGCCAGAGCTTTCTCATCTGTCCCTGAAGCACATTCCCTTGGAAGCAAGCAGAACTAAGCTAATTCCTGCACCTACTACAGAACTCAAAATGATGCACTGCGGGTTTCGGGTAGTGGGTATTAGCAGGAGGTTCATGATGAGCATATGGATTTTTAGTGAGGGCATGGATCTATTTCCCTATAGATAATAAACTCCCAACATGAAAATCTAATTGATTGCAACCAAAAACTACAAACTTTCTATAGATTGCAATTTTTTAAATATTATTTAGTTTTACCTATTCTGTGCTCAAAGCCTTCTTTTGCTCATATCATACAAACACAGATCTAAACTGTCAGTCATGTCAAAGATCTTTTTATGTTTGACAATATAAGATGACTACTGTAAACCACAGCCACACTTCTCAGATCTTCTACAACTTGGATACAAGGAGTCAAGTTTTCAGGTAGACCTCTGCCTGTCTCCATTTTGACAATAATACATTCAACTTGCCAGAAAGCTGCAGATGTGTCAAATAGCCAAAAGCAGGGAGTAAAATTCTAACTACTGAATTTTCTGCTTCTGAGTTGTTACCCTGCTATTTTCTGAGCACAGGTATGCTGCCTGTCATGGCCACCTTGGTCAGCCTTTGTCTCTTCTTGTGCACAGACAAACAAGGGCCAGCCCTGCCCATAGCACCCAAGTAAAATAACTCACTCCTAACACAGAGTCAGTTATATGCCTTCATATAAATACAGAAAACAAATTGATGGGAATATCTCAACTGAATTTCTATACAGAGTCTGCACTACATAACCACATAATCCCTGCAGCAGTGGAAACTGTTCTATAGGCAACTGATTTTGGACAGAGCCTTCTGTGGTTTTGTTTTTGTTTATGTGTGTGTGTATTTACACAAATCAATACCCAACCAGCTGATAGTAAGAATTTGGGCATTATTTATCACAGCTGTCAACACAGTTGTTTGCATGATCTCCTCAAGCATTATATACATTTTTACAGTGGGTTAAATCTTTCCAGAATTAAACAAAACATGCCCATCTATTATCTGGGTATTGAAAGAAGGATGAAAGGGAGACATCAAGCCATTTTTCTTTCTTTGTTACCTTCCTGTATAAACGGTTCGTAAGTCAGAGACAACACATAACAAAGGAAGGGCTCTATGCAGGTTTGTATAAAGGACGAGGGAAAAATGATAGCAGGTAGCACTTCAGTTCCTCTATTCCCAGAGCAAAATCAAAGCTCAAAGATAACTTAAATTCTGCCTGTGAAGCAAGGTTTCTCCTTTAAACACAATACATCTAAGGCAGACCATTGCAAGAACAATGCTATTGGGGTAGCTTCACTGCTTATTAGGAAAAGCAAATTTCAACATTTTAGTGACAACGTTGTATCTGGAAGAGCAATTAAAAACGTAAGTTCTTCAGAATTAAAGACATGGGGATTTTATTTATTTATTTTATGATGTTGGTTGTGTTTTCCCTGTTCCTCAAAATCTGGCTTGCAACAAAGCCAGAGAATGAAGCCAACAACTGAGAGTCAGATAAGGCATTGATATTAGACACTAACTTCGCTGACTCCAGTGAGTTACTCCTCCTGCCACAATAAACTGACATCAAGAGCAAGCTCCATTCACCACTGTAGTTTTGCCAGTCAGTAAGAAGAGATCCTCATTAACCAAAGAGACTCCTAATTAAGGAGTGCAGCTCAGATCTTCAGCCAGCATTAACTTGCAGTGGTTTATTGACTGTAATTATCTCCAAACCTCTAAAAATTTATTTTGAAACATTTGACAGCCACAGTTTCACAGATGTTCCTTTCCTCCTGCTCTGGACCTCTCTGCTCACTCTGCCCTGGTTTTCTATACTTTGTTGACAGATCAGATCTCTGAAAACCATCACTTGCTTTGAAAGTCCCAGTCCACACTCATTGAAAAGAGGAAAAAAAAGTCACTGGCAATTTAGCATTATACCCTTCCACAAAGGGGGTTACCACATGCAGCACCTCTCTGCCCCTGGGCAGAAGCAGCTCTCCTGCCACACCATATGAGGAGAAAGCACAAGCCCAATGCCACAGAGAGCCACACTGCAACTTCAGTGACTGGAAATATCACTAAGGCAGTCAGTGGAACAAGTATGAATTTGCACAAGGACCACTGAAAATTAAGACATGATGTTTAAGATCTTTTGTGTGTGCAGCCCCAACAACATGGCATAAAGATCACCACTGGAGCCTTTGTGGGGACCATACAAAACAAAGTGACATAGAGGAGCTGGGCATTCTTCTCTTTCAAGAAGAAGGACGTGTGACAATGTATGAAAGCCACGTTATTTTTTTTTTTATATCAGCACCTAGAATATTAAAGCTGAGGCCAAGGCAACATTGTGGTAGCTTCTTTAAAGAACATGACATTATAAATTATAAATGGATGGTACAACAGAAGAATTACAATCTTCATTTGACAAAGAGAAAGAATTCAGATGACAGATTCAAAGATAACCGCACTGAAGTGTCTGGCAGAGCCACACAACATGCTCAAGCAACCTGGGTCATCTGTGTTCACACCAAGATGAACCTCCCTCTCCAGCTAAGAGTCACTCTTCACTTATATAAAAGAACAGAGCAAACAGAAACATCAGTTCCTGAAACATCCCATGAATGTATTCATATTATCTGGGAAGATAGTACTGTCACCTCAAAAAGATGATATATGTGCAAGAAGCATATCTATATGATACAAAAGAGACCAGATTGCCTGCTAAATTATGGAGATTACAGAGCAGGATAACGTTACTGTTGAGTCTAGAGAACCCATGTTTATGCTGTTTAGCTACTGGCAGCCATGGATCATAATGAATTATGGGGAAATAGGGATGCTGTCCTACAGGGAAGAACTCCAGAGATAGTGGAAAGAGTGGCAGTATACTGCAATGTTGCGCAAGAATGGTTGCTCAGAGTTTAGTTAAATATAGCCTTTTTCTTGTGGCTATCCAGAGACTTCACCAGCCATAACAGAGATAGGATTATAATCCACAGGCATTGCAAAACTTTGTGCTGAGGAGTCAAAGGAGAGAATCAGGTCAAAATGATCCCAACCAAAATCTAGTGATATGAAGGGAGGAGAGGAAAAAAAAAAAAAAGAAAGAAGGAAAGAATAAAAAACCACCCCCACCCACATCTTCAGACAGCAGGAAGGCAACAGTCAGAGAGATGAGACCCAGCCACTGCAGCCTTTAGGAGACACAATGAGATGTAACAGAACAGGAAACAAGTAGTTTACTAGCAGAGAAACAAATGGACAACGTGCACATTCATCTGTTTGCATCAGCACATGCTCATTGTTGCCTTTCTGCTGCAAGTTTCCACTTCACTTTATGAGTACAGCCAGAAAAAAAAGATTGTAGCCATTCATTTTGATTTGGCCACCTAGGTAAAGCTTACTGCAGATTCCATGCTGAAGCAGATGAGGGAAGTTCACATGATCTTTCAAGTTGTCGGACCAGTGGGAGCTGTAGACTGCAGCACACTGGCCATAATGGTCAGCTGGCCAAAGCTAGCATCTAGCAGCTCTGACCAGACCCCAAAGAAGGTATCTGCCTTTCCCCAAAGTAGTCTCTCTTGTCTATAAGCTCTGTGTGGACCTTCCATCCTGAAAAACAGCCTGAGCAAGCTTGCAAAGAGAAGCAACTCCTAATACATGAGGCTTCAGACAACACAATCCCAGGCCACTTCTTGACAGATAAAGTTGATTTGATTTATACTGCTCCTCCTAATTCATAGACAAAACATAAGAGTCTGCCAGTGTGGAGTCAACTGGTGATTCTCTGGGTCAAGTTCTGCTCAAAGCTATATGAAAACAGATTTGTACATTGATTTATTTACATTAGTGCAACTGAATGAAGAAATTATTCAGTCAACTCTGATCTGACTCTTACACTATGAAAATCAAAAGAAAAAAAGAAACTGTTTAAATTGATGATTTTATGCAATAAGCAGCACTATAAAGTCTGAAGATTAGTTTTACAGTCAGAATTTTACTCTTTTTACACACCATGAAATCTATCTATTTTGGAGATAAAACCAGATTTACAGGCTGAGGTTAAATGCATTCACTCAGAAGCCTATAGGCCAGATTCTTTGTTCTGGCTTTATCCCATTTCCCCAGTGCCAGCCTGTTGCACCAAGGCAACAGAAGCAAGCATCACCCAGGGAATCCCCAGACTGCATGAGGAGCTGTGTCCCACCATCCCCCCCCAGTGCCATCTGATGGGATGTGCTGGCTAAGTCTATAGTGCCACTACAGTATGGTGGCACCTCTAAACTTCAGAGAAATCCCATTACAATGATTTTAAGCTGGTACAATGAGGACAATCCCTTAGCTGTCCTAAGTTATTCTAGAAACTAAGCCTCCAGACAATGGGATGCTCACAGGTACTTTATTAAGTACCTCTCCATCCTATCAAACACTAATCACTTCTGTTTGGTTTTGAGGCCCTTTGTTTCCTACATGGAGGTTATTTTTCAGCTCTCTCTTTTATGTTAGTGACCTGCAAGCTCTGCATCTTTGCAAGTCAGTGATACCAGCTCCTAGCAGCAAACCGTTTCATTTTTAAGTGTGCACTTCCATACTTTCTCCAGTATATCCCCTATCCTAAAGGGGGAGTTCCCTATACAACACCAAAAGCCACTATGTGGTCCACCTTGAAATCCCATCCTAAGACTTCTCTGCAAGGTGTGCAGGACAAAAACAAGTCACAGCTAGAGTTAAGCTGTTCTCACACACAGGCACTGACTCCCAAACAATCTCTTCTCTGCCTAACACCTCTGCCTATTATTTCCCTTCTGTACTTCCAAGTGCTCACCAAGATCTCTTTGTACAGCACCTTGGTACTCTAGGTCTGCAGCCCACACTGAATGTTCCTAGGCACAAGTGTAACATGGATCATAAAGAAATCATTAGCAAATCGAAGGAAAGTAAAAGGGAGGATGTTTTTCACCCACTTTCAGCAGACCTGTGCATTCTCCACACTTCTGAACTTCTACTTGTACAATTAACATTCCTTGATTTCACTTTATTGTCATGGGGTATTTTTGTATTGGAAGTTGTTTATTAACCTGAAACTTTTTTTTCTACTACGTATTTACATTTAATCATCTAGCAAGCCTTATTACCTTGAGTACTAATAATAATCAACACATTACTAACATCACTTTAGTTTCAAGCTGTATGACTAGACATCGTATATTAATTCTAAGTTAATGAGTTTCATTAGCTATGCAGATTTTTTCGGCTTAAACCATTAAATCAGATTGAATTTGCTAAGACAATATTCATCACAAGTTTATGCAATCCATTCCTGCTTTCCAATAATTAAGGCATGTTAAACTGTGGAGTCTTTATGAAAAGAATTAAAAAGACGGAACTGTAAAACTTTTGCATTATGACAAGATCTTTCCTTGTAGTGAATTTTAGAACGGATTAAGATATATTTTAAGTTTTGATATAACAAATATTGCCGTACAAGAAGATCACTGTGTTGAGATTTTTCTTACTAAAAGAGCAGTAAGACTAAAGCATAATGTATAAGTGTGGTCTCACTTGTGCCTTCGCTCCAAAGTTTTTCCGTTGAAAGTGTCAAGACTCAATTAAGAGAACAGAGGAGGTTAAGATGCAGAACTCTTTCTTATTTATACATTTTGATACTACAGGACATTCTGATGTACACACAGAAGATACTTTGCAAGAGATTACTACTGCAGACACTCGTTCTTAATCCAAAAAGCAGACTGGGAAGTTGAGAACGTAAGAATCAGGTGAATGAAAAGGCTACTCTGAAGACCTGAATGGACTGCAGCAGATACAGCTACTGAGGTTATCCTTGACATATCATTTCTGTGCCTGCAGGTTCAGAGCTGAGCATCAAAAGTACCAGCTCACCTAGAAATTGCTAGTTACCCTTGGAAAAGAAGAACGGACCAGTAATTGAATCATCAACACATGGACACCCAGTGTGCCTTTAGGCGTGTGACTCAGCTTCTAGGTGCTCTTCATTTCTGAAAATACTGTCCTATTAAGAGGGATGCTTTAAGGACTGGAAAGTACTGAAAGCAGTAAATGTAAAAGTACTATATATAGTTTGCTATTGGCTTTTCCTCTGCTTATGCATTGGTTATGTTGGATTTAACCCAGCAGCATTGTAGAAACAGTAGATTCACACTAGGAAGATTTCTGTTTTCAGGAACACCTTGCTCTTCTAGTTATAAAAACGGGATCTTTACGGTAGGTCCTGAGACCACTAATTTGAATAGCAACAGGATCACAGTTATATTTCAGAGAGTAAATGGTGCAATGGTGCAAGTTATAAAAAATTAGTCATTCATCTTTTATGTGATGTTTTCACATTTCTGCTCTGTGCGTTTCTCGCTCTTTGAAAAGTCCGATGTATGTATGTAATGACCGGCCCCAAGCTATAGTGTTTGTATCTTATTATACAGCTTTAGTATTGATAAATAGAGAAAGTACAGAGGAAATTAAGTACTGAATTTGGACCCAATTTTCATTTGGATGTAACTTTACTGTCATTGGACATCAAAATATATTCTTCCATTTCAAATAAACCTATGGATTGGGCTAGCAAATGCTATTTATTCCAGTAAGACGGAACTATGCTTAGCATTTTCCCCATGCGTCTCCCAGCATGGATGACACTCAGACCATGACTTAAATACAAGCAATTACAACCTCTGGTCAACTCACAGATTTGACCATACTGCCATCCACAGTTGTCATCTACAGGAATGAGGATCTCACATGAAATGTCCTTTGGGAAATGTATCAGATCAGGTGTACCTTATCTGAATTTGAAAGGTGGCAGATGGGTCTTTACACATCCTTTACATGTTTTGTATGTGGAATGAGAAAAATAACACTGCATTTGGGTCCCCTGTGATGAAGTACAGCTCTCCCATGAAATCCCAAGTGGACTGGAGAGCCTCAGACCTATCATCCTCTCAAAGCATATTGTTTTCTGAGAATTCGTATTTCTCTTCCAGCATACAATTTCAGAAACAAGACTGAGCATTCCCAAAACAATAAGATTTCTACCGATCTTTTTCATTCCCAAGCCTGCAAGCCATTTCTTGCAAGCCATCTGCCTCAACTTTGGCATGAGGACAACCTGGTTAGATGTGGGTTGACACCAGGCTTGTTGCTTATAACAGTATTCTCTGAAAAAGTAACTGCTCAAAATGAAGTTTCCTTGGCCACCCACAATTCAAACAGCTGTCTTTTGCACATTTAAATTGCATCGTTATTCTTTCTAAGTAAATCCTATCCAAAGAGTGATGTATAACTACCCCTGGGACAAGTTTTGCCCTGCCACAGCTAAGTAAACTTAGAGTAACTGAAGGTAGAGAATGAACTGGGTTATAAAAGCTGTATTTGACTGCTCTGTCTAGGTAGAAGCAAGGGATAGAAGATGAGAGACACACCTATGTCATTCAGCAGCCTCAACAACTGTTTACTTAGCTGGTCTTTGTAGGACAGTAGCCATTACTCCATAGACCCACACACACATGCACACACACACAAGTAGCTTTACTCACATCATTTGTCCTTTAAATTCAGTGGAATTAATACATCCAACTAACTTCAGTCCTATGAGGATGCTCAACGTGTTTTTAGGGAGATTGCTCACATTCATATCACCTCAGTAAATGAAAGATTTACAAGACATCAGGGATGAACAAAATAGGCGATCACTTCCTGTTGTTTGAATACTCCTCTCTTTTAGTAAATACTCATAAATCTGAAATAGTTTAGAATCCAAATCACTCCTCTCCGTTAGTTTTGATTCATCACTAATTAAAATATTTGCATTTATTTCCATTCTGAGGTCCTTACTCTAGCAGAACAAAGGGCTCATGGATACATGAGGAGTATTGAATGTTTTCTCCTTTTACAATTCAGTATTTTTTTAAATGAAGATTTCAAAGCACACAAATCTTTTTATTTTTTCTTTTTTTTTTTTTTTTAAGAGATTATTCAATATTTTTTTTCCCAATTTCTCAGCTACTCTTTTAAACAACACACAGCTCAAAAATAATGAGGAAAGGTGTGGAAAAGGACTATCTTGACCTCTACATTGTATTTTTCACAAACAAGAGACGTGTTGAATGAATTTCATCTCTAGGGCTGCAGCAATTACATATGAACTCACAAGCAGTGCACTCTGTTCCTGTTTATTTTAAGCTAAAACAGCCAGAGAATATGATTAAAGCAACTGACTCCTCACAGTGGTATCACCTAGTCCCATATCCAGCAGACACACTAAGAAGTGCCCTCATTACAACAAAGAATGTTTAGGATCCTGTGGCCAGCCTGCCCTTAGGAAGGGGCATAGTACACCTGAAAAAGTGGTACCTGAAAAGGGTAAGTAGAGGAAGCACCAAGAAATGACTTTGATATTTCTCTCACTCATCCATATTCTTCTGCTTCATTTTTTCCTCTGGAAAATGCTCTCCTCTCTCTAGCAACCATATGTAGAACCCAACATTTAATCTAAGCCAAGAAGGAGCGAGGTGGAGATGGGAGAGTTGAGCCAAAGGGTGCTTGATCTGGGCATGCAAAAACTGCTGGCTGGCTAAGCCTAAATCCTTTCCAGCTCCCCTTCACAAAAAAAAAAAAAAAAGAAAAATTACACTTCTATGCAAAGGTGAGCCCACAAGAAGCATGGCAGAGACTGCATTAGACCTACAGCTGGTGCAGTCTTTGGTTTCTGGGGAATGTGGCCAGAAGAAGCTAGCACCTAAAGCAGTAAGAAAGGAGGAGTCTGGAAACAGTGAGCAAAAAAAACTCCTGTGGATGCCTGGATGACAAATATGTCAGGGTAGCAGTGCCCACTTGCAGTAGGCCTAGCAGCAAGCATATTGGAAAAGCCCTGCTGGATTCAGAGACTTGTTCTTCTGGGAATTTGAGCTGGCAGGGGCACAGAAGAAGCAATGGGACTGAAATGAGCTGAAACAGGCCAAGGCAAGCTCTGTTGGCATGAATGCAAAGATAGCGTTTGTGAGGGGAAACAGTAACTTCTTACATTCAGACGAAGCCAAGGGTCAAGGAGCACATCAGAGGAGGGACATCTCAGAGGTTGTACGTGGGAGGAGGTCAGTGAACCATCCCAAATTTATATATAAAAGTAGATGGTGAATCCAAATCCAAATAAATAAATAAATAATCAGAAATGATTGGCCAAGATGCCATCTGTGGCCCTTCCCCAGTTCATTGGGCTTTGGTGACATGAGCCATTACCCAAGGATTCACTTTTATACTTTTTATGCTGGTATTAAAAGAAGACGCTGGCACTGATAAGGCTGAAAGAAAATGTTCATTTTGTCCAGTGTATGCTAAACTTAGTGGAACAACAAGCAAGAGCATAGCCTAATGAGGAGTAGTCAATTGCCTTCTGACATCTGCTGTGCCTGGCAGTGCATGGTGACTTTGCATGGCCCGAGCCCCCTCTAGTGGCACCCACCGCCCCTCCAGCCTGGCTCAACACCGGCCCATTAAAACACCAACACAAAGCAGTTTGCCTTAGCTTTCTAACATATATCTAATAAACACAGATAGAACGGTACATAGAAGGAAAGCGCTCCCTTAGGAATGTCTGGTCAAGGACCTTTTCCAAGGCAAGAAGGGATAATAAGAAAGGGAGGCAGTGATGGGAACCAAGTCTCGTCACTCACACTGATTTATGAGAGCAGGTGAGAATGTAGGACGGTTTATTTCAGAAGGGTTGTCTGATGGAGGACTTCTAAGGTGGGAAACAATCACAAGAAACAGACCTCCCAATCATACTAACTTCTGAGCTAACAAGCTGCAGTCATCTCTTCCAAAAAGGATGGACCTTGCAGCTGATAAGATTGTGAATTGGGAGGGTGCAGGAACTAGAGTTCTGTAAACCCATAGGGATGTGCAAGGAGAAGGGGCAAGAGGAGGAACAAAGAGGGGGGATAGATAGTAAAGAGAATAAAAGGGTCAGTCTCATATAAAACAGGCCTGGGCAGTACATTGTTCCAACTCCTGCATCTGATCACTGCAGTCTGCCTGGTCTTATATCTTTCTCTCATTAAATCCTTTTCCTAACTCTGTCTCTCTCTGCCTATTTGAACTCTCTCTTGTGTGTATACATGAGCTGCAAGGGTTAAGTGCCAGCTACTGGTGAGACCTGATGTGGGTGAGTGAACTTCAGTGCCAGCCACTGGAGTCTTGTTGGAGAAGGGCACCCCAGTCGGTGGTGCCAGCTACCGGAGCAAGCGAGTGTCTTCTACTCCCTGCCACCCAGGTGGGAGCAGTGTTTATTTCCAAAGCACCTACTGGGACGGACTGGTGCAAGTGAGGGCTCTGCACTGGGAGCTGGAGCAGGGCCACAGGTCACAGCCATTGAGCCTGGTGCCAGCTGTGGTGGAGGGGCTGGGGAGGGGGGCAGAGTACATGTGTCTCTGGGACAGGTGCTCAGCTTTGCTACCAGCTGAACCTGCAAACAGGACAGCATCAGCCACGTTCCCCAGCCTAGGCAGAGACCCCAGGTCCCTGGAAATCAGGCTGGGCTCTAGCATCCTGACAGGAGTGGTCCTGGGCTGAAGCAGCTGGAGGAGGTGGCTGTGCTTGCTCTTGTTGCTCTTTAACTCACTTAAATATTTTGGGAATAGTACCAATAACAAATCATTAAAGAGATGTTATGATAATACTCTACAGCTATAGCAATCCTATACTGGCAAAGTTTTGCAATTGACTTCCATGGACTGAGAATCAAAACCCTTTGGATACGCACACAACACCTACCCATCACACCAGCTACCCACTAATTAGCGGAAGCAATTATGTGAGGGCACTTCATGGAAGGTAACCCTAGAGCAAGTGATGAAGCTATTATTTGGCATTAACCAAGAGGAAGGAAAGAAGGTCTGTACAAGAAGCTATGAGTTCCAAGTGTGCAAACTCTGAGAAACTAAAGGAAAGAGCTGGAAAAGAGAATGTAGAGATTTAGGAGGAAGGGTATTTTTTCACCCTTAAGTTAATAAATATCTGGAATTTCCATTTCAGGCACACGCAAAAATTGTGAAGAAGTGTTCCAGGCATAACTGTTTGAATATAGATCTCAAAAGGATGTTAACAATAATAAACACTAGAAATAACAATAATGCCACATCAGTGAAGAATTCTCAGCTAATCTGAGTCAGAAGTTACAGGGAGAGGGAAAAAAAAAAAAAAAACAGACAAAAGTTCTAGCAACTTAAACCACAAAAGGAGAATTACCTTTTGCATTCCTTTCTGTACAGCTCAAGGCAGCAGCTTGCAGGTGATCAAGCCCTAGCCAGGATTTTTACTGCTCATCTGGAAGGTGATAGGCATGAATCCAAATCGTCTTAGAGCAAGAAAGGCACTAGACCCAGGCTCCCTTCATTTTGTAAGCAGCAGCATTTCTTCTCTCTATGCAAACTCTTTAAAAGAAAAGAGCAAGCTCATTAGAGTTCCTTGCTTTTAAATGGTAGATGTAGAGATTTGCAACTCAGGATCCTGAATGGATGCAGCTGGTTGCCTCGAGCAAACACACTCTGGTGTGAACTGGGCTTCATATCCACACAAGTGCACCAAGTTCCTTGCTCTGGGTGGCTTTTTATTAAGTTTGTGTAATTTGTGATCACTTTTGCTGATTTTTCCCCATGAGCTTTTCAAGAAGCTTACATGCCAAACTGTGGAGATGGGTGCTGCTGGGGAGATCAGGTAGCTAAAAGCTAGGCAGAGAAGTTTGATGTCTGCTCCAGCTCTTCATCATCAGGTGATACTATTGACTTTGGGGGAGGAAAAAAAAAAAAAAAAAAAAAAAAAACCTCACAGCTGAACCCAGGAAAGACATGGAAGAACTGGGGTCAGACACCTCATGTGCCTTTCCCAGTCATTACACTAACTTTATTTATACCAGTGAGGCACTTACTGAAAAAAGAGGAGTAACCACAAATAAATTGGCAGTGCCTGTCACTTAGACTTTGATTCTGATCTCACTTAATGTTGGTGCAAATCAAGATGTCTTTCATTTTTCTAGTATTGGTGCCAGTAATCATTAAATGGGTTTACAGAATAATCTTTCTTCTCTAAGGCTACTAAGCACTGTATATTCAGGGGGATGGTCTGGTTGTCAAGACGGTTGAAAACACTTGTTTTTCTGTATTTTGGCCTCACAGTGTAACACACACACAGATCCTCCAAAAACATACAGCCTGCTCTAGCTCATTACCCGAACACTTGACAAATTCCATTGATTTGATGTTGAGTTGGGAAGAAAAGCTGTATATTTTGTAAGTCGTGTCAGGACAAGTAGAAAACATTCCTACATGCTTTATCAGTATAAAAGCATTTTCTGACTGATGGCCAATTACACAGCGTCCTGCACCCTTGGAAAGAATCACCCTTGGAAATACTGACCTTGAAATAATGTAACCCTATTGGGTGTCAGCAGAAGAGGTAAGAAAGTGAACAAGCTGAGGATGGCTAACAATATTCTGTTTTGAAATGAACACTAAGATTTGGATTTATTTTTCCCTTATACATTTACATATATTTGTCTATCTGTCTGTCTCAAGAAATTCTACTTTAATGAAAACTCAGAAAAATGCATTAACCACTTTCCAATCCACTACGTAATTTTTACCCAAAAAAAAGGGTATTTTTCAGTCCATACAGTGTGGGCAGGTTTTTTTTTTTTTCTTTTTTAATTAACAGATTGTGAGCTGTCATTTTTGTATAATAAATCTGTATTAACTATTAAACTGATATTTAATTATTGAAATCACTGCAATCTCTTTAGACTCTGTTATCAATCCCCACATTGTCAGAACAACACAAACTAGCTTGTATTATTTAGCAATAGAAACTAAATGCAATTGCAATCCCTTTTGAACATGAAAGTTCATGAAATACTTGGACTAAAATCTCAGGAGCATGCAGTATTCAAATATCATGGGAATGACGAAGTGGAATTTCTCAGTGGAATTTCACCAATTTGACCACATCTAGTATTAGAATCAAAAATACTCATTCTGATAAGGACCATTAAAAAGAGATCAAATGTGCCATAGATTTATTACCAGGCTGAGATGCCAAAGCACACAGTCAGTAGGAGCACACATGTAGACAGTGAACGAGGTTGAGTGCAAAGCTGCTTCTTATCTTATGAACTTCTGAAGTCATATTTTTATCTCATTTGCAACAGTGTTAATCCAGAGTCAATCAAATTCAAATTTATGCCATTAGAAATGAGAGGAAAATTTGGCTCTTAAATTACAGCAGCTAAGCACAACAGATTTTGTTTCCCTTGGAGTGTGTTTAAGCTCCTGACACAGATACAGCTTTTGTCTTTTTAATAATCCCTTCTTCCTGAATTCAATGGGGCAAGCATCAAACGTATTCAGAAGCGCAGGGCTTCCTTCATTCCTCGTGATGGCTTTCATGTTTTATAAAATAGTTTTTAAATCAGTGCTTAATGAATGCTAAAAGTGAGAGAAGAATCAGTAACAGGTCTGATTGTGAATGGCTGTATTACCCTCTTTTGACATTTAGAGACAACATAAGCAGCCAAAAGATGAAAAAGAACGTGAAAGAAAGTCTGCAGAAGAGGGGCTCCAAAACCACACTGTACTTGATTATTGAATTTATGATCCAACTGATGTATGGATTACTGGATCAAAAAACACTGGTTTTGTCATCCAGTGGATAAAGCTTACAACTTATAATATTACAAACCTTATCCACCCTTTAAGTTTTAGCTTTATAATGCACATGTATAAGTCCATGGACTGCTTGTTCAGGTTTATCCCAATTCATGCACTCATTCTTGTGAACAAGGAGCCACACCTGCCTCATTTAAAACCTACAACTGTGTGTTCAGGTACAGTTAAAGATAAGTAAAACTCAACGCATGCATCGGCCAGAGAAGGAACGCTATGGCCCAAGTGAGAATAATCCTATTCCCTAAACTCCGCTAAACCTTTGCCCAGCACAACACTGTCAAACTGGGAAGAGAGAATCAATCATTAAGTAATTGGCTAAACAACAGAGACCAGCTTTCTATAAACAAAGTCTTCTATTAATCACTACATAGGAGCATGGTCGTGGTCCAAATTCAGTTACTGTTTGCTGCTTTGTGGCTATACTGACATACTTTTTAATAATGCCATTACAAATGCATTTTGTTTTGGAGTTCTGGGCCTGGTTAAGGCAAAAGAAAGTGAAATATTTGAAAGCATGATAAATAGAATAACAGGAAGGAGCAGAAGGGTGGTATTAAATTTGAAGCAGAGTTTGACTAAGCTGGCTGAACCATTGTCAGATCTACTTTAACTGTAGTTAGAGCATAGTTTGGTATGTTGAGAAGTATATTAACAGGGCTACAAGGACTATTCTGTGATGTTTTGGACAAAGTAAAGATAGTTCACTGAACAGTGCACAGAAGACCACTTCAGTTTTCCAATACCATAGTGGGGAAAAAATATGCAGAAAGAAGCAGTTCTTCTCTTTTATATGGTAATTCAGTGGGCAGTGAGAAGCACCTCAGAGCCAAGCACAAACTCATGCAACACTGTACTGCCTGTTACCTCTAAACTATTCTTGCTAAGATATCTCCTCTCGGGATAAAGTATGCACTCATGAACAATGGAATATAAATTAGCATTGCATCATCATAAGTCTGTCTGCATAATAGAGTCTTAAGCCAAGAAAGCATAATTCATCATGACAGATATATGCAACATCATACATTTCTAACCAAGTTCAGGCTGAAGAAATACTGGAGCATCTGTAGTGTGCTCTGCTCTTCAGGCAGAGAGCACAATCCGTCGCAGTCTACATGCCCACTGTTATCTTCTGGAAACTAGAAAAGCATATGGTACAGCAGATGCTGCACTATCATTTCCCCCCCCAGACTCTGTTAAGGGTGTTCAACTAATTGTAGTGCCGTAATTAGCTGTGTTCTGTATCTCAAAAGCATTTTTTTCTACACGAGTATTCCACTGGCACTGCTTCTCTGAGGAAATGTAAAAAGGCATGTTAAGGTTAGCAAATGGAGAAAGAGAGGAAAAGATAGTAAATTAGAAAAACTGGCCTAAATTGGATCTACAACTTCTGCAAGCTACGAGTTGCTCTGGAGGAAAGTGGGTCAGCAGGTCTGAGACCTACTGTAAGATGTCATATCTTGCAACAGTTCCTTGGAGCCAAATCTCTCAGTCCTTGCTCCATCAACCCGACATTTGAGATCAAGGGGAGATTGGGTGGAATAAGGACTGTGGGATTTTCCTATTTACATTTTTTGCCCACACAGCACAAACCTACAACCTCCAGCTGTTGCCCTCCTGGCTGTTATCACTTGTACGATTTCTGTGTGCAGAAGGGCTCACGCACACTTCTGCAAAGCGGCCTTGAGACAAGGATTCAGAAAAGCTCTCCAACATGTGTAAAGCTATTCCTGGTTATGCCAGTGTTTGGGCAGAGGAATAACATCAACCATATCTTTATAATATCTTTAATTCCCTGGAACTTCAGTGAAACTTCAACACATCATCAAAGTTAAGCTCCTTCTTAATTACTGCCAGAACAAAGATGGTTCCCTGAACTGTGAAATATATCTAGTGACATTTGTTATGGCTATATAGCTGTGTATAACTATTTGTACGTGTAGTTACAGAGCTATGTAAGGTTCATCCATACATGAACTGCTGCTATGCCTGCATCTGTGAATTTATGTGAACACCATATGTATACACACCTAAGTTTATGCATAATGACTAATTAATTTTGGATGGATATTAACTCAAGGCTGGAGTCTCAGGGATGGGTATTCGTGGGTGCAGGGTGGGGGGGGGAGGATTTGCTTCTTACTACAATGTGTACAAGATTCCCTCTTACAGCTTAGGTAAATTAGTGGGCTGAATGCAGATCAGTGGGCTGAATAGAATTAAGGATGTATAATTGTTGTGGATTATTAAATGTTTCTTGCAGGTGATGTCAGGATATATACTCTGTACACACATGAGCATAAGGATGCATAAAAAACAAGCTGATTTATAATTACGTAGCTAATTGTGATGCTCTCCCATTCTCTGACAAATTTGCTGGCAAGGGAAGGGAAGTCTCAGAGATAAAATGAATCTTGATCCGGTCCGACACCTGCGGCATGTGTCTGAGGGCAGACTGAACACTGCCCCACAACCACCACCGGCTAGGAAACATCCTTTACCCAAAACGGCTAGATCCAAGCTGGTTCAGTCCATGCAAGCTGCCATCCCAACATGAACATTGGTGCTGCCGTGTCTCCCCAGGTGTGACACGTGCCCAGCACTGCCACCACTCCTGGCAGGCACAGCACTCCAATGCCACACACCACTGCAGCACCCTTGTTAACAATATCCCTGAATACATCTGAGCATCAGAAAAATTCTGCAAACCACCAAATATTGGAGATAATGCAGATCCTGCAGATCCTGCAGCACCTGCCAAGCAAAGAGGGATGGTAGGTGTCAAGGTGTCACCCAGCAGTGCGGCAGTGCTGCTCCACACACTCTTCCCAGCTTGGAGTAGAGGCAGGTTCGTGGACAGATGCACTATTTGGCAGTATGGAATTTGGTTCCTACTATCAAGTCTGAGTACAGATGATTCAGGAAGAAGAACTGGATTGGCAGGTAGCATCTTGAGAAGGGACCTTCTCACTTGTCCTCTCGCTATGTCCTTCCCAAATCGATGTATTTATACAATTCACGTTTAAATAACAAAAGAATATACCCAGACTTTTCCTCACTGATTTCTCTTTCCATAGGAAACCGAGCTACAAGATCCCAGACATCTGCTAATGACAGCAGGAGCTCAGAGTGTCAGGAAAGGGTTAGCAGTACCATTTGGGAAGACCTCAAGGACCTTCACATGTGCAGGTCCTTACTCAACTCAGTCAGTCCCCTGCTTTCATAACCCCGCCACTTCCCTGGATTTCAAAGGTGACAGGGAGTGGGGGGAGTAGGACAGATCAATATAAAGGCATGTGCTAGCTGGAATTAGGTAGACCATCTACCAGAATAACTCTGCTGTAGTGGTGGAGAAAAAGAGTATTCCAAGCACGGCAGAGTGAAGTGATGGAGTGCACTTCATAACCATCGTAAGGTCAGAATAAACCTGGTATCACTATCAACTAAAATGGAGTAGGTGACTCCGAAGAAGAAAAGGTTGAGCGGATGGTGGCACTCTCAAGAGGAACAGCAGAGCTGGGCTTTGTCACCCTACCCTGCCACCTAAAGTTTGGTTCTATTTCCCAGCCCAGGTGAACACAGGAGATGATGTTGGAGCAAGTCCAGGGGAGCTGCTCAGTGCTCGCTAACCATATCCTGCCCCCAGCCCCCACTGAGAATACGGGGATACCCAGGACCTTGCACGTCTCACATGCCCTACTTTCTGTCTCACATTTTGAGCCCAAATGCCAGAACCTCTAGAAGTCTTTGTTATCCGATTCCATGATTACAAAGCAACAATTCAAAGAATCGTCTCAGGCAAAACCCATGTCATGCTGGTTAATCCCTCCTTTATTCTTTGACCTTTCCTTGAAGGCACCCCTAGATAAGGTAGCTTTTGATGATGTTCCCAGACCCTTATACTTGGTTTGCAAGTCCTTCTCTGGGGAGCAATTGTCATGTTTTGTGAGTTTCTCCATCACTTGCCATGAATAGGGTCCTGATTTCTGGCTATAGCTTCTACAAGCTATAGCAGCAGTAAAAAATAACAACAGCAATAGTGATAATTATGTGAAAATAATTATTATTACAAATGAACAGACCTTTGCAGAGATATCTAGTCCTGGGCACGATTACTTCATCCACTCAGAGTGTGTAAGTGATCACAAAGCACCAAGTCATGCACCCTGAAATACCTCTCTTTGATCACTCGACAGGCAAATTACAAACCTTTATCAGTGATAAAGCAACTGTGCATGGAGTCATAAGAGTGTTTCCAGAGACGTTGGTACCCCAGTCACTGCCACCCACTAACGAGGCTGCTGTATCTGCACACCAAGCATTCACCCGGCTAAGGGGAGAGCACCGTGTTTTTGGACACCACCTTTCGGAGCAGTTCACACCCTGACAAACGGGGGTCCCGGGCACCGCAGCCGAGCGGGAGCTGTCCGGGAAGACCCCGCTACGGACTCCAACCCGAAGCGAGCTCCCACCGGGCACCCGCATCCCGAAGCATCCCCCTCACGCCGCTCGCCCCCGGGCTGCGAGCCCGCCCCGGGGCGGGGACGGGAGGCTCGGGGGGGGTCTGGCGGCCGCGGGCTGCGGGCAGAGCGAGGCGCGGAGCGGTCACGGTGCGGCCGGCATGGTGCCCCCGCTGCTGCCCCTGCTGCTGCTGCTGCTGCTGCCGCCGCCCGGAGCGGCGGGGGGCCGCTGCCCGCACCGCTGCGCCTGCAGCCAGGCCGCCCTGCGCTGCCCCCCGCCGCCGCCCGGGGCGCGCCCCGCGCCCGCCCGCGCGTAAGTACCGCGGGGTGCGCGCAGGGGGGCTCGCCCCGCACCGCCACGCCTCGGGATGGGGCTAACCCGCGGGGTCTGAAGGCTGGAGGGGAGCCGGGGTCTGTGTCCGGGGCGGTGCGGGTCTTTTGGCAGCCTGCAAAAGGTGCAGTGGCGGTGCAGTTGTCTGAACTTGCTGTATTTATCCTCCTCCTATGGCAAAAGCTGGTTTGCGTGTTCCAAAACCAGCCAGAAAAACTTTAAAGGAACTGGATTAAAAGGATGAAATCTGCTCTTAAACCTTCCTTCAGTTCTGTCTTCTTTATCTTTTTTTTTTCTTTTTTTTTTCTTTTTCTTTTTTTTTTTCTTCACAAATCTGCCTGTCTTCTCGCAGCCTCTTCTCTCAAAGCTTGTGCAATTCAAAGGCCTCTGTGGTACAGCAGCAAAACCCTAGCAGTGCTCGCTTCTGCGATCCAACACACCATCAGCAAGTGTTGCAACTTTCTGAAGTCCGACTCATGGACAAGTCAGTGGCTAATCTGTTCTCAGCCCTAGCAGTCAAAAAGCTGCCATGGGCTCTGACAGCTCTTGGGCTCTCTGTGAAGTGGTCCATAGCATCTTTCTGCCTAACGCACTCCTGGGAATTAGGGCAGAATTGTAACAAAAGGGAGTCACGGGGACCCCCTCGCCCCGCTCTGGCACCATGCTCCGAGCTCACAATCTAGCAGAGCAGACCAAATACATGATATTTGTAAGTATTTGAGCATTGTTGTACAGTTTACAAGCCCAATTGCAGCACTTATCTAAACAATCATGGCGTCAAAATACGGGATTAGAGGAACAACAGATAAGATAGTTGCTGTTTCTAGGATTCCTTGGTTGGATTTTTCTTATTGTGCCCCTTTTGGAAACAAAGCCATTGTTTTACATTTTCATCTGATTTGTTTGTAAATTTCATATGCTCTTGAAATTCCCCAGGGATGATGCTGTCCCTGATCTTCTCTTTCCTTTCTCCGTAGCTTGAGAATTGATATGCGCAAGAAATGCTAATTTTTGTTACTTTAGAGCCACGTGAATCGTTCCTCCAAAGTCAGTTTTTAGAAACATCTCTGTCCTGAGTTTGTTTCCAACCCATTTGCCTGCGTTACTCTGGTGTCAGAGTAAGCAGAGCCAATGGGTGCTGGAGAAATTCTCCATACCTCTTGCAACAAGTACATTGCTTTCATGGCATTTGTAGCACACATGGAGTGGGCAAGGGATCAGTCACATCCAAGATCCCAGCTGCAGCAGAAGCAGATGGGGAGGGCAGTTTTTGCAGGGCTTTAGTGCATTCATTAGTATGCTGCACATCTGTCTGTAGTCACATCACAGCCCAGAGAGGTTATCAAAAGCTCTAAATGTGTGTGATTTTTCTCTTTCTTTTTTTGATTTACTCTTTATCTTTTTTTCTATCTGTCACTCCAAGAAGAAACCACATCCCCACCTCAGTGATCCAGGTTAAGACAGGTAACAGGTCTATGGCCACTTTCAGTTATATTTCACTCGGATCAACAGGGTGGATGATAGACAGAGATAATGGAAGAATTTTTCCCTTTAACCTTTACTATAACAACTTTGCAGTTGTTTGCAGAGTACAACTATTAGGCTGGCTGCAGAAGCCAACTGTACAGTCAGATAAGAGTTCAACCACAATTCTGCTCAGTGCTCCTCTGAAAGAAATATTATACTCAGACATTAAAAAAAAAAAAATCCTCTCTCTTTCAGTCTGCATTTGCAGACATGTCTAGCTCCTGGAAATGTCCTTTATGTCCAGAAGGGTCTGGCAAAAAGGGCTGGATCCCAGCCATCGGCTGCATGTCCTCCTGCTGCATCTGCTCCAGAAGTGCATGAACGTCAAATGGGACACACTGTCATAGGGCACCCCTCCCCTCTGAGTTAAAATCCCCACCCCACAGTTTAACACTCCCACAGACCAAACACTCACTGCTTAGTAAGTTAATGGGACCCCAGCTAGAAAGCAAAACTCAATGCGATGTAAATCCCTCCTGCTGCCTATGCCAGGAGTGAGACACCAAGCAAGTCACTCCCATGCCACCCACTGTCAGTAGGATGGATGTGACACCACAAATATAACAGGAGAAATCAGGGGCAAATGGTCACCTCACTTAGGTGTGGCCAACAGCTCTCCTGAAAGACTACGCTGTGCCAGCAGCAGCCCAGCACACAGTGAGCACCATTAGGTATTTTATCATCTCTGCCTTTAAGTTCTCCAGCTGCTGTGGCTTCTGCTTCCACATCCCACTTCAGGCCACATCCCACCTAATTTATACTGAACCTGGAAATACACTACTGAATTTCCATTACTTTGACTTTTTTTTTTACTTTTTTTTTTTTTAATAGCATACAGTTTATCATACAGTTACAAAACTGTAATAATAAATGCAGTCTCTAACCATATATGTGTACATGTATTCTGACTCTTTTTTTTAGTTATTATTCCACCTCCTTTATTTTACTCTCACCTCTTACTTTGATTTTCATACTAGTATTTTCTTATCCACTTGGGTGTTGTTTTTCCCTCTCTTGCTTTTTTGTGGCATGTCTTTCCCAGCTTTGTCATTTTCCTAACTCTGTCTTTCCATACTATACCAGTATGTCTTTAGCTCTCTTCTCCCCCTGCCCAGCTCTGTATATGAGAGGCAAAGCAAGAGGAAGTTACTTTTATCCCCTCATAGTCACATTTGTACCTGGGTGCACCAGAGTAGTCATGGTATATCATAGAATCAAGAATGGTTTGGGTTGTGAGGGACCTTAAAGATCATCTAGTTCCAAGAATAGTGCTTGCAAGCGCTTGCAATAATTTTGGAAAAAAAATGCTGATCCCTGTTGTTCCAGCACAGTGCCTGGGGTGCCCATGTTCGTACTTTGGTGCCACTGTACCATAGAAACTAGACCTCAGAGAAGTCCTACTTGCTACTATGGTCAGTCAAGAAAATAAACGCCAGTACATAACGCCACTATACCCAAGTAATTCAAGCCCTGATGCTGTAACAATCCGCTTTCAAATGTACTTTCGATATTGTTTTACAGCTCAAACATATATCTTGTAGGGAAATTTCAACAGGTTTTATTTACCAGACCTGCCATGTCATATTATCACTGAAAGATTTTTAAAATGATTAGAGTGCCAAAAGGTTGCAGAATTATGTGTTTTATATGTTTGTGAATTGATCATATTTTTCTCAAGCTCATGTTTTTAATTTGGGCATTAGGCAAACACTAGAGAAACTCCGTTATCCAGACACCTCTGTATGCCATGTTGGCTATAGCAGCTATGTGTCTGCTTAGTCTCAGCAGAAAAATAACCTTTAATACACCACTGAAACAAAACATATGTTTTCTTCATTTGAAGCTTCATGGTGCATCTACATCCTTTTGCTTGTTTAAGAAAGTCTAAATGGCCAGGCACCCAACCCCAGCTGTACGTTAAAGGGCATTGGATACCTAATACATTTCTGCCCCTTCGGAAACCTTGTTTCATAGTGAAGTTTACCTTGCTTTGCCGGACTGTGTTCCCCTGCATGCAGGGCTGCTGCATTAGAGCGAGTGGCACATGGTTATTATCAGGCACTCAATCCAAAGTTTTGGGGAAAAAGCTGAGTAAGTAGACAGTTCTACCATGTCTTCACTGTGGACATACTTGGCTTTTTAAGGATCAACAGTGGAATTCAGTATCAGGAACAAAATGTCTTTGGTAGGAGATAATGTGTCACACATCACAACGTGGCTAAGAGTACTCTTTTACTGTTCATGTGGTACATCCAGCTCATAGCTCTCATTTCAGGTAGATAGTGCCCAATCTACAGGGCTTTAAAAATCAATGTCAGTGCTTTACATTGCCCCCAGAATCTGATAAAAATCCTGGGAAAATGGTGGGCTTTCAGTCTTATTTTCAATCAATCAATACTCTCAATTCTTCTAACTTCAAGGACACCACAGAATAAAATGTTTGCCACTCTTAGCAAGAATCTACCCTTGTGGCATTACAATTCTGGGTAATCCTACAAAATAGTGATGCAACCATATATCTGCCAACCCAGCTGCAGTAACATTCATACCTATTGCAATGAAAGCCTGTGTTCTTTATGTATTTATTTATTTATTTTTGATGTGCAGCTAAGCACTCTTTTCCAAAGGCCAGTGTCCGTAATGCAGGGATTTTCTTCAGCAGTGTGAGTGAGTTGGGCTTTGAATCCTCTTCAAGAGAACTGCAGGTGGTTGTGTGGTGTTTGGGCACCTAGACCTCCCAAAGCTTCTCTTGGAGTTTGAGTCTATGTGGTAGTGCTCGAGTAGAAGTTTATCTTTTAGCAGATAAAAATTGCAGAGTCAAGTTGATTCTATTATATCCCAGAATTAATAAAAAAAGTATGACAGTGGGTTTATGCCAGGGTATCTTTGGAACAGACCACTCCACAAGAATTTACCAAAGAGCTCTTAAGTGGTACCTCTACATGTTTACAGCAGGGGAAACAGGTGGTTTGCTCTTTGTATGCCTCTCATCGTCCCTACTGGTCCTGGTATTCCTATTAACAAGAAGGTAACCATCCTTATGAAAAATCCACTCTAAATGTATGATTTCAGAACAACAACAAAGGAAACAAATGCTGGATGGTATTTTAGGTACCAAGCAAGAAAAGAATTTGGTCAATCTATGCACAATTCCTGTAACTCCCAATGTCATTTGACAGTCTTACATGTATTTAGCCTGGCAATTTCAAACCTTACTGCCTAGAAAACCCAGCTTGATTTACAGACATGCTAGGCACTGCTCAATGCCTAAATGGTTGGCTGTCTCCCCACTCCCTTCTGTACACATTGACTGGATGCAAGTCCCAAGGATGAAATGCCTGTTGATTATCTGAAGTTGCAGTATTGTCAGCCACTGAATGCAAGAAGTATCCATGAATTATTGTGTATTAAATATGAAAGAAACATACCAATCAATTTTTCTTAAAAGTACGAAAGTTCATCCTTTAACAACACTCTTTCAAACTGGTGTTCATAAGTTGTATTAAAAATGGATGTAGCCCTCCTTTCAAAGGCTATGGAAGTCGGCTAGTAGCATGGGAAAGTTAGATATATAAAAGCTTTGTAAAACCCACTTTGTTCTTTCTTTTTGTCAAAAGCTTCCCAGCTCTGAGAGACAAATAACTGGTCACATCTGAGTATCACAATCTGAGTGCTATCAGAAAGAAATCGATATTTAATTCCTGCCAGTACCTGCCTGGGTTGCACTGTGTGCTATCAAAAACATCAGTCATGTTCAATAGCAGAGACTTCAGCATAGGAGATAAGGCCTTGCTTTATTCTGGGCTTCAGAAAGAATTAAACATGCACCAAACAGTCAAAACTCTATTAACCTAAATGCTTATACATGTACACAGTCTGGATTTTGGTGAGCAGCTAATGGATCTTCAAAATGTTTATAGAGTTTAGAAAGAGACATCATATATTTCCCTTTAACACAGGCAGGGTTTGAGATGCAAGCTACAAAGGTAAAGCAGTCAAGAAGAGGGTGAAAACATTTTACACCTTTTTGGTGAATTTAGGATACCTTTACTGACATGGAACTATCTCTGTGCTACACCAGTATTTCGAGGATTAAGAGATATCTGATTATGAATTGCCTTCTTCCTTTGTTCTAGCTGTTTTGTGAGACCGTCAATGGGATGAGGTAATGTCAATGCAGTTGAGTTCACGGTTTCAGCTATCAAGGTGAACTCACAAGAATTTAAAATATATATATATTTATGTTGAAATACAGAATGGATTAAGTGCTGTCGTGCAGTTTAACTACAGTTAAAGTTACAGCTGAAGTGCTGATTTATCCCACTTAAATTGAATTCCATAGCTGAGGTAGCTAAGCGAGGAACACTGGTGCCAAAGATTTTCTGCAGGCAGGGGGACAGGAACTGTAGGGGTTTTTGCTTTTTTTGTGTGTGTAGACACTCACAAAAAGGTATGTTTTGTTTTCCAAGCAGCTCTAGCTGATGGTACAGCTATAAAGAGGTTCTTGCTGCCAAGGCTACAGACGAGCAATTTCTCAGCTTCTACTTTTTACTTCTTCCCAAAGGTGTTTTCCTGTTGGCTCAGCCTATCGATCCCTGCTGCAGGATTCTCTGCACACTTCTGTCCCCCAAGGGACAAATACATTTCTCAAGACATACGACTTAGCTTCAATTCTGATTTAAGCACAGCTCCTGCACACACACAACACAACCTGCCAGCATACGCCTATAGAGACCAGTATGGCCCAATCCCAGTGGGGTCAAAAACATACATATTCTTACAACATTGCTATATGATAGGGAAGCGTTGTTATTCCCAGTTTACTGACAGGGAATCATGGTGTAAGAAAACTAAATGATTTGCCAAAGATCATATTGGACTATAGCAAGGAATTGGTGCCAGTCTCCGGAGTACATCTAGATTGGTAATCCCAAGACATAAATATGTGTGACAGCCTGGCACTATAGTGAACTTTAAGTTCTTAAACATTTTTAATTGTCTTCATATAAAGGATTATGACAACAAAATTAGGAAAAAAAATTTTTTTTTTGAGAAGCACAGAAACAGTTCAGTCAAAAAACCTTGACAGGGTGTTTTTAAGGATGGGAAACAAATGTCTCTGACTAGATATCTGTAATTAAAAAGCAAAAGAGAGCAAGTATCTGTTTGCACAGAGGTAGTGTCTTGAAATATGTTAAATATTTTCCTATTGCTATTATCAGGGAGAGTGCGGTCATGGCGGTATAAATTGGCTGCTAAAAGGACTACAATTCAGATGTGGAATAGGATGGTAAAATACAGATCTACCTCCCACAGTGTCATTAACATCTCAGTGAGAGTAATTAAACAATTTAAAAAGGAAAGTGCACACTTGCTTTCAATCAGCAAATCATAGTGCTGCAATTTAAAATAAATACATAAAACACATCAGGCCCAATTTGGATCTTTTCTAGCACTTGCACATAGCCAGAGGCTTTCCGATGAATTCGTGATGCCACACCACAACATTACAGCAGTATTATGGAGAGAAAAGCATGGTCCAAAGAATGCAAACAAACACTGTTTCATAGAGGAAGCTTTACATTAAAGCCACATTTTTCTGAGGAAATAGCTCCAGATGGCCTCTAGCTTCATTTGACTGTGAATATAAAAGCCCATTTTCATAAGGCTATATTTTTTTTCTAAAAGTTTATGATTATTATCACAATTTGACCAAGCTAAATCTCAAATTTATGCTGTTAAGGAACTGACACAATAGCCCTCAAATTTGTTTAACTGAAATCAATGGTAAAGGGATCAAGCCCTAGAGGTACAAAGAACCGTAGGCAAAATAAAGTGACTTGAAGCTTTACTGTTTCTCTGCACAGTGTACAATCTGTAAACAAGGAAAACCCATGCCTTACAATCCTTTCCTCCCTCTTTTCTTTTTTTTTCAGATCGTTTACTCATCTTCCTGTAAAAGTAATCCCATCACATGCATTTGAAGGACTTAGAGATGCCTTCATCATGTAAGTTCACAACATTTTCCATTGACTTTTCCTTAATGTCTTGCTAGAAGTTCTGTCATAAACCTCCATCACAAATAATGTCTTTTTACAATAATGTAAAAATGTGTTGCTAAAAACCACTTTTGCTGAAAAAAACTGCAGGGGAAGAATAAGCTATTTTTATAGGCCAATAATTTCTTATCAGCAGTATGTAAAAGGTTATTTGAAAAGGTATGCTTTTTAACAGTTGTTTAACATCACATAATGAAGCATTAATCATGTCAGAGAGAACTGGATTCAGTTTGATAACTGATGATAGGCACTTTTGATTTGTAGAGGAGATTTCTGTCATAAAATGTTAGTGCTGCAATGATAGCTATGGTATTCTGTGATTATACGTTTATGAACTACTCAAATAAGATTTTTTTGCCGTTACGCACTGCGAGGTAAGCGAGGCAGGGAATCAGTAGGACTGATCCTCTTTTTAGAAGTTACAGTTTACAAGCACTGTAACTTTGCACGTGATGCTTCCCCTCCCTTGGCTTTGTATCTGTTTTATATCAAGGACTCCAAGCAGAAGGCTCGGCTGACTAGTCTCACCCTTATTTCTGTCATTATTGCAACCGAAAGATGGCAGGTTTGGGTCTCCATTACTTATTATTTTTTTATTTATCTGCATGGGGTGTTCACTGAAGGACAGCTGATGCCACACCAGTGCAATCCAGAACAGGGGAATGAACTCCCCCAGAATCTAAAAGCAGCAGCACAGGTAATGGTGCTTTCTATTCTAGGTGTGCTTTTTAGAATTATCTTCACCTATAAAAAGCACATAGTTTATCAGCTATTAAAATATATGTTAGATTTACATAATCTGTTATCCAGGAAAGAGAGAAAATAGGAAACCCTTTCATGGTGCATTCCTGAAGGCAGACTAGAAGGATGAGGGTAATGCAAACATCTAAATAGACTCAGTTGATCTGGTTTAGCTTTTAGTGCTCATTGGTTAAACAATTTTGGCCAAATTATAAATTCCTGTGTTTCTGTAACTCTAGCAAGAGAAAACAAACTAAACTATGTCCCTATCTATTCAACTACAATGAAGTATTACAGTACAATCTAATGGCACTGTATTCTTGCATTCACTTACATCTGAACGATTAATGAGACCTTACCATTTTTAGATGGGAGATCGACTTAAATCTAAAAAGGTTCTCCTGCCTTTATGATTTGATGCTAAATTTTCCCAAGCTGTATGCATAACCCATTCTTTATAAAGAATGTTTTGTTCATTGACATTTTTCGTTCCATAAGAGAATTTAATTGATTTCTTTGTGTCCTTTTAATACATCTCTCCAAATAAACAGCATAGAAATCAATGTATTTGTCTGATGTAAAGCTATAGAACACTTCATAATTTTATTGAGATTTAGTGTTATTTTCAAAATTGCATATTTTTAAATTACAAATCTCTAAATCATCTATTTGGCAACTCATCACCAACTGCAAATCAGATGATAAATTATTATCACTGCTATAACTCTCTCAGACATATGTAAATGGGAAGCCAGTGGCAAGTAGGAAGGATCTCATGGAAGGAGCATGGGATCTGGGGTTTCATGATTCAGACCCTGAACTTGAAAAATTTTTTCGTTTTAAGTATTGCAAGTAGTCACTGATCCCTCCCAGTGCATGAGCTAAGCCCCTGAGTCTCTTAGGATCAGGTGCTCACCAGGCCTCTTGTTTTACATCCATCTTCATTCATGAATAAACATTGCACTACCAAAAATATCAATCTCACTGAATTCTGATTATGAAAAAAAAACATTAATATTTCTGTAAGAAATATATACATACTTAATATATGATTTCTTGTATGCATTACCCTTTGCTACTACAAATGGAAAAAAATAGTCTAAGGGTATTTATAGCAACATCAATAGGAATTGTTTTCTTATAATTGCAATTCAAATAAGATAGTTTTCAGGTCTGTGATAATAATGAATCTGATTTTATAGATGTGTTTCAGTTGTTTAGAAAATATTTTTTGTTGTTGTTGACAGAGTATAATCTTAGGTTTAGTTTATGTGCTATACCAGTCAGTTCTGTCAAGAAAAAACATTTTGAAGACCTTTCTCCTACATATGCAGATGAACATATATATTATATCTAGAATATATTAATTGTATATTTAATATATAATTATATAATATATAACAATTATTATATATTTAATATATAATTAATACATAGAATATATATGCAGAATATAGTACCGGAAAGAACAGCATTAGAGCTGAATTTGAGTAGCCTCCTAACGCAAAGGAAAGGAAAACAGCTTTGTAATGAGATTTGCAGATGTTTACATAGTTAAGTTGAGAATATTAATAGATCCAGAGGAAAATTCACAACATCTGTAAACAATACATGAAATAATCCAGTACATGTAATTTCTTTTGTTAACAAGAGATTCTAACCCTTGGAGATCTGAAGAAAAATGGGTTGAGGCAGGATTGCATGGGGCAGCCTTTCTCTCTGGCAAGCCAAATGGCCTGGAGGAGCCAGCCCTAGAAAAGGGGCCCTCAGCACCCCAACCCTCCTCCTTCCTCCATGTGAGGGCATCTTCCAGGCTGCTCCCAGCACAGCTGCCTTTGGGCCACTCATGTTGGGCATCACAGGGGCTTGCTGAGGTCACAGTGGCCACCACTGCCCCGCGCCCTGTAAAACAGGACCCCTGCAGCTGGCCCACCACTTGCTCAGGTACTTGGTCCTCTGAGTGCCAGCGTACGTGGCAGGAAGAAGGCTAGAGAAAGGAGCAAGGCAAGCGGCAGTCCTCCTCAGTGTGAGGACAGCGAAGCGGTCTGAGGAAGCACCGAGAAGGATGGCAGCTAACGAGAGGAAAATGTGTCATGGGCAGAGGGAAAGCACCTCCGGCACAAAAGACACCAGTGCCTGGGGGACGTCTGGTGCCCGGCCCACAGACACGTATCAGTGGTATCATTGGCACCGCAGCGATGCGGGGAACAGGCCAGCCCCTCAAACATACAGTGACAGGGGGCCTGGGCCTAACCAGTGGTGCAGTGGTGGTATGGAGCAAAGGTGGGAGCGTGAGGCAGAGAGCCGTGGGGAGCAGAGGCGTGCCTATCGGCCAGAATACAGCGTGGGACCCAGCCATGGCTGTAAAACAGACGGCAGCGTTGAATCCATGCCTAGAAATGAACTGGACAGCGGCATGGGGCCTAAACGTGGAACTGGAAGACCCCCTGGTCCGGCACCCTGGCCTGAAAATATTCCTGATGGAAGGCATCCTGTGTGGGCAGTCCCAGGCAAGGACTGGCTTGTCCTCCTGCCTAACACTGTGGAGCCCATGGAAGTGGGTCCACAAGAAGAGGCGGAGGAAGCCATGGAAGTGGATCCACCTCGGCCACATCAGACGTGGGACTTCTCCGGCAGGTCTTTGCTCTGTGCCATCAGAGAACACCGACAGCTATGCAGCAGGGCCCGGTGAGCTCCCTACTCGTCATATCTCAGGCTCCACCCCAAGCATTAGCTTGGAGCCACCAAACACCCGGCAATAAAGAACTCTTGCCGATTCTCGGGGGTTGTGTGAGTGCTTCTTTCCCACCCGCCAGCCCTTGTGTGAGAGGTGGCAGCCCTTCTGCACAGAGCCTCGAGGAAGAGCACAAGAGAGGACCCAGCTTCCTTCGGGCTGCTGCATTGGGGTGACAGGAAGAGTCCCCAAGGGCCACCATGCTCCTTTAACATTTGTTAAAATAGACCAAGGGGTGAAAATATTAGTGTGTAAGCGATTATAGGTGGCTAATTTCTTATATTAAAAGTGAGTTTCTATATCTGAGTAATTGGTAACGACAGACATGGAGAAGGCTTAGTTACTCAGCAACTTCTTTGCTTCCGTCTGCACTGGTAGACGGGCTTCCCAAGTCTTTCATTTCCCTGAACCCATAGATGGAGGCTGGGGGATCAAAGTCCCACCCACTGTAAGTGAAGAGCACATTCGAGACCACCTGATGAATCTAAACAGGTACAAGTCTGTGGGACCTGATGACATGAATACCAGGGTCCTGAGGGAACTGGCTGATGGAGTTGCCAAGCCTCTCTCCATCATAGCTGAAAAGTCCTGGCAGTCAGGCGATTTCCGTGGTGAGTGGAAAAATGGAAACGTCATGCCCCTACTCTTCAACAATTAAAGAATTGGACAGAGCACTACTCTTCAACAGTTAAAACAATTAGGACACATTCCTTCTTAGAAAGAGTGGTCAGGCATTGGGACAGGTTGCCCAGGGAAGTGGTGGAGTCACCGTCCCTGGGGGTGTTCAAGGAAAGGTTGGACGTGGTGCTTAGGGACATGGTTTAGTGGGTGACACTGGTGGTAGGGGAATGGTTGGATCAGATGATCTTGAAGGTCTTTTCCAACCTTAATTTTTCTATGATTCTATAATATTAAATATATAGTATATTGTATATATTATATATATACAATAATATATATTTATTTATATATAATATAGATGAATCTTAATCTAGCAGGCATTTGGCAAGCAAAGAACTGGATTTATTTTCCCTGTATCCAACATTGGTTATTCTTAACTACATGTATGGAACAGGGGCATTGGTATGTCAAAATTGTATAATGCCTACAAAAACAGTCATGTTGGTCTGTGTAATGATGGAAAAGAGGCACTTGCATTCAATTTCCATGTATGTAATGAAAATGGCACTTAAATCCAAAAATTATTCGTAAAGTGCACTGAATGCATATTCATGTATTTGAGTGTCTCTACATCTGTGGATTAGATGACCATGACCCTGATTTAATAGCAGTCTATGAAGCTCTGTGAACGTTATCTACATCTTTGTCCATGAAAATAAATTCACTAAGTGGAACCAATGGTAGGAGCGAAAGGCTTACAGGCTTGGGCTGACTACTGTGTTTGCATTAGTTCAGTCCTCAGTCACTACCTTACCTACAATTTGCTGAGGAAATGGAGATTGGCTGCCCTGTAGATTCTTATTCCAAATGGTTGGCATAACCTTTTGCCAAGACAGAATAATGCTTCTCTCTCTCAGACCCTACTGCCTAGGATTTTGGAGGTGAGGCATGGCGACTGCTGCAAAACAAGAATTGGGGCATGGGGGGGGGGGGGGGGTAAATAACCATATATAAAAGAAGCAAACATAAAGTGGAAACTTGGATTTCTGGTATCTCTTCTGTTAATATATTGCTTTGCGTCTGCCTTTTTCATTACAGCGAAATCTCTCAGAGCGACTCCCTAGAGAGAATAGAAGCAAGCGCATTTGACAGCCTTCCTGCTTTGTCTGAAATGTAAGTCTCTGTGAAAAAAAGGCAGCCATGTTGTGATTTAGTATCATCAAGGAGTAAACAGTCTACAGAAAAGTATCCCTGGACCAAATCATCCTATGTTCCTTCAGCTGGTGTTGGATGAGGTCTATGATGACAAATGTTTCCCTCCAAAGTACCATATAAAATAGTGAGCAGTCTGTAAGGTCTAGCCTTGGAGATCTAGATCATGCAAATTGATCCGTGTGTATGAAGTCCTGTTGCTTTCAGTGAACACAGTGACAGGATGGGAGCGCTGTGTCTACTTCTACCAGCAGTGTCAAGCTTTCTAAGGGGAGAAATCATTCAAGAAAACAACAGAAGAGAAAAACATTTTCTTTTTGAAGATGCAGTTTTCAAAGCCCTACAGTATTTAAATATGTCTGCTTAGTATGCAGCTCTTCTTTTGAGCTCAGAAATATTACTCAAACGGAACATGTAGTGATTTTAAGCTTGATGTCCCTAGCAGAGGCACCTGAGAGAGTGTGTGAGTTAAAGCAATGGCTAGGAGACTGCTCCAAAATATTTAGTGACATTGGAAACTATACATTTGATTCAATATCTCATTACTGCCTTTTTCCCACAGCATGATCAGCGAGTGGCTTTAAAATGGTGCAACTGAGTGAGGACAAATTTGCGTGGTTTTTTTCCGCTTATATGTGAATTCCATTGAAGCAAATTACTTGCTCACATGAGCAACAGACACAGATTTGTCCACCTCTTACTGTGTCTAATTTCCACTAGTATCAATAGGTATAGTTAAGAAATGAAAGATCTGACCTCATGCATTCACCTACAAGGTATGGATAGCTTGTCATTTACCTGGCTGCCAAAACAAGAAAGTTAAGTAAGACCATTAAAGAGCTACAGGAGACTAACAAGACAACGTTTGAATCCTGAAGGAGACATTATCTTTTTCTGGCTACCTAACAGTTATAACCTGATTTTGTTATCAATACTGCTTCAAAACGTACTTGTAGCATATTTCTAGAAAGTCTGTTTGCAGCATGAGAATCTTCTGTCATAGTCTGCACGTGTCAGATTCTGACAAGGCCAATTGCTAGCGAAATTCAAGTCCCTCCAGGTGCGTAACAATACAACACTGACATATATTTCCCTCATCACAGATTAATTCTGAACACGAAAAATCTGCTGCACATCGAGGACGGAGCATTCAGAAACCTTCCAAGGCTAAAATACTTGTAAGAAAGCATTCTGTTTCTTTTCTGTTTGTGTTCTTTTTTTTGTTTGTTTGTTTGTTTTGTGAAGGAATGGACAAACCACAGAAGGCAGTTTAAGGAAAAAAAATAAATTTTTCATGCCTTATAATACACAAGTTCGTACATCATATACAATAGTTTTAATGTGCAGTTAACTAATAGTGAGTTAAATAAAAATAAATGTAATAAAATAATTAGTTAAATGAACACAAGGTATAGCAGTAACAGACAAAACAACCGTAAAGTCTGCCAATTAGTTCTGCTAAGTGTTTATTTCTAAAGCAAAGTTTTCATTTAGAGATGACACCACACAAAAGGGGTAACTAAAATCTCTTCCTTGCACTTAATGTCAAGAGGTCCATGCTGCTTCTCCAGGATACTGCCTGAGAATGCTACACACAGTTTTTACAGATCTTACAAACACAGTTGGAGCCTAATTAAAAATTACGATATTTGCCACTCATATTTTAATGCATTGTTAAGCTCATACCTGCAGGATTGGCTTCTCCTTGCATTTTGGCCTGGTAACTTTTTCCCCTGTAAATCATGCTTTTCTCTAGGAGCATTTGTAACACTGGAATAAGAGAATTTCCAGATCTGACACAGATCTTCTCATCAGAAGCTCATTTTATCTTGTAAGTGAAGACCCACCCTAGCCCAGCTGTGAGTCTTTCCATCTCATTCCTGTATCACTGACAAATAACTTTTTTTTTCCTCTCAAAGGGAGCTCTGTGATAACTTGCGTATGACAACCATACCGCAAAATGCTTTCCAGGGGATGAACAATGAATCACTGACACTGTGAGTAAAACAATGTTAGAGCCAGTTCCTTCTGTGAGGATAATACAGCTGTTTGAGGAGAGTAACTCCACTTTATAAGAATCTTGAAATTAAGCCCCGTATGTCTGTATTGTCTTCACACCAAGACTTTCCTTTTAGCAAACTGGATTCAGTGCTACAGCTGCCTGCAAGACAGGTGAGTTTAATGCTGAGATGCTCCGTCCAAGGAAGGCAAAGAGCCGCTGAAAGCCAAGGAGAAAAGTTATCTGCCAGCACAGCAGGAGCCATGTAGGGATTTTGCAGTACCCCTGTCCCCACAAAAACTTCCACAATAAATGTAGAAATAGCCCAAATCACAGACTGTACTACTTTTCAGCAGGATGTGGCTGAAATTCAGGGCTGAGGAAGGCCCAGCAGAGCAATAGAGAGCAGCAGCAGGCTGCTTCCTTCACCTCGTAGCACATACACCAGTCTGGAAGCAAATAACACCAACCTTTGCAGACCAGAGTGATATTTAAAACGCAGCATAAATCCAAATGTGGAGCCGTGTCTTGTGACATGTGTGTGCTCCAAAACACCTGCGCAATTCTCCATGAATATTTGTTGCTGCAAATGAGCTGGAGCTTGCATGAGCAAGTACT
The DNA here is from genome assembly GCF_013377495.2 of Cygnus atratus. Taxonomy (NCBI): domain Eukaryota; kingdom Metazoa; phylum Chordata; class Aves; order Anseriformes; family Anatidae; genus Cygnus; species Cygnus atratus. The sequence continues at coordinate 104,633,564 of NC_066364.1, read as the reverse complement.
GCAGCTGGTTGGCTTAAGCCCTTCATCAGGCTGATGTGCCAGCACAACAGTAATTTAAACACAAATGTGATGTATTGACCAATATCTTCAGAAAGTGTTAGAAGAACTAAGCATAAATGTGACCGAAGACAACTAACTACTACCTGATGTTAGAGATGAGCAATGGCTTAGTTGAGGGCATCATTTTATCTTATGGGCCGTTTTCCTGTTAGTAAGTTCACAAAATAACTCCAGCAAAATGATGATTCTGTTAATGGTACAAGAAAACAAACATGCTAGAGATGGAGAAAGATGCTTCTTTTTTTTTTTTACTGCAACCCTAAACTGTATTAAATGGAAGAGAGTCTAACTCACAGCCAGGAAAGAGCTAACAGTCATTTTTCTCTTGTTCTTTTGTGATAGGAGAAGAAAAGTATTACCTTATCAGCAGCTTTCTAATTGTAGATCTACACTTTAACTCCACCCCTTGTAATTAACTGCAATTAGCTGAAATAATTCCAATTGTTGCAGCATGGTCTAGTGAAGCGCAAGTTATCTGTGAGTGTGTACATTTAGCTTGCGGTAATACTTTGCATTACAAATAGCTAATGTAGGCTTTCCAACTGTTAGTGTTTCATGAGGACAGGGAATCAATACTACACATGGTTGTGTTTTTTAAGGAAATCACTAATTTCAGCATCGTGCCAAGACAGACTCCTCACATCAAATGTAGCCAGGCACGCTCTACACTTGCAGCTTTTCTTGGGAGCAGGTTCATAGCCCTAGTTTCTGCTCTCCTGAAAACAAGTGGAAAAAAGAACAAGAAAACTTTTGTAGAGATAAAGGATCCTCTTTAAACAGCACCACATTTTGTATGAGGACTTAATATTAAAGAAAAAAAAAAACATACAAATTATTATATACAAATGATACTGAAAAAATAAGTTAAAATCACAAATGGCTTTTTCTCTGTGAAAACAGACCCACAGATTAGATCTCCTAATGAAGGAAAGTAGCCAGATTTTAGGTAGAGCAGGGTCCAGCCATTTGGTACCTGGCCCCAGAGTGGGAATCAAAAACCCAGGGCTGGCCGCAAGTGTCCCTGTGCAGTGCAGAGAACAGTGAGGTTTCCACAGCACTGTTCTGGTCTGGCAGCACTACTTTGGGTGACTCACTGACTGCTGGATGATGCATCACCCACCCCTGTTTCTCTGCAAAGCTCTCACTTGGGCTGCTGGAAGATTGGTCTGTCCATAGAGGAACCGCGATCCAGCAGTACCCTCTGGGCTTTACATGAGCTTTCCATCTGACACTTCTCTGACTCTTGCAGCTTTGCATCTTTACCTACTTAAACCACAAAATCCAGGTCTTCTGCCTGTAGGTTGTTGTCTTTGTGCCAAGGGTTTACCTGGAATAATGTCTTGATTCTGGGTCTCACTCCAAGGTGGGCACCGTGCTCCTTGCTCTTAAACACCTAAACAGGAAGGCACTTAGGGAACTTAAGCTTCAATTTTATGCTAATTTCAGAGCTAATGGCAGTCATGCCATAGTTACCTATATTCTTTATAAGCCAGACCCTCTAATCCTTAAAATGAATACAGTGTTAAGTTTTGAAATCCATAGTACAATAACATAATCTCATCTTTTCCCAAATATTTTTCCTTACACATTTTTCTTAATCTTCAGCAAACTGTATAAAAATGGATTTGAAGATATCCACAGCCATGCCTTCAATGGGACCAAGCTGAATCAACTGTGAGTATGTTTCCCTTCCTCGGCAATTTAAAGAGCCATAGAATTGTACAAGAACCCAAGTTGGAAGGGACCTCAGAGATCATCTTGTCCAACCTTTCATAGTAAAAGCAGGGCCTAGACAAGATTGTCTAACACTCTGTCTAGCTGAACCTTAGAAGTTCAGCTAAACCTTACTATTTTAGATAATAGTAGATTAGTAGATTATTAGGTAATAGCTCAAATGCAGTCACAAGCTCTTCATTCATCTTAACTGCCTGTCTTAAATTTCATGATACCCATTAGAAAAGTCAATATATCAGTGTCGTTGAGACTCAGTTGTCAATCCTGTGCCATTTACTGCTTTTCCTGAAACACTATCCCTTAGAAAGCTGCAGTTTTTATGAGAAAAGCTCTTCTTTTTTTTAAGTAAAATTTAATAAATTCCTAAATTTAGCAGCAGCAGTGGAAAGCTTGAACCTGTAGACCAGACTCAGGAAACTGCATCTTACACCTGGAAATGTCAGTAGTTTTAAAATCAGTTGCACACACCCTGGGACTAGCCTCATGGTTTTGGCAATTTTTTTGTTGTATTTTTGTACACTGCTGCTGCAGTGAAGGAACCAGAATGGCTGTTCCTGGTTTAAGTCAGAAGAAATTGGAAATGATCAGAATTAAGTGTAGATGCTAACAGTCTGATGGCATCAGTGGAGGGAAGGTTGGAGAAATACGAATGCACAACCACCACTGTGACAGGAAGAAGGATTGAGAGGAAATAGATGAGAAGAAATAATGGAAATAGAAGTTATTTCAAAATGCAGATATAAAGACTTGATGTTTCATTCCACAGAATTCTGAAGGACAACAGAAACCTCAGACGGATACACAATGATGCCCTGAGAGGGGCCACGGGGCCAGATGTCCTGTAAGCATCAAACCCCTCCTTTATCTAGTTGCGTAGATGTCCCCCATTAACTGTGCTTTGCTAAGTGGACTACATACTTGATCTGATACCCTCTGTGTGTAAAATGGAAACATATCAGTAAGACGGCATGAAATTGCAGGGCAGAAGACTAAGTCAGCACCACAACAAACATGGGCCTCTGCCCCATAGGGATTTGGGTGGCTTTAGTTATATTTGTGTCAGATCCTACTGATCCTCTCTCTGTGTGTCTATCCTGACATTACTAAGTAACTTGTATTTTGGTAGGATGTGTATGTTTTTACAATGTATTATTTTAGAATTTGGTTATAAAAGTGAATAAGTTGATCACATGCTATAAGCCAATGCTGAATAAAACGTATCCTTCTCATGCTTTATTAGTCGAGTACATACTAGAGGGCTGCATTGGCTGAAGCAACATGCAATAAAACCCAACGGGTAGCTCTGTAAATAGCTCTCTGTGCCACATATGCCATTGCATTCCTCTTATTGGTGACTTGCAGTTCAGAGCATTACTAGCATCGCTCACGTAATCGTAGCTTTTTTTCCCTGTTTAATGGCCTCACTCTGACAGTGTTCAGTCATGTAACAGGCCTTTTCTCATGCAAGCAAGCAGCCCCTCTGAAATTACTCTAAGCCAAACTACTGACGTTTGTCTTCGCAAGAATGGGAGACTCTTTTGTGTGTTTTGGTTATTAACCGTTTAATTAAAACATCTAGAACAAGGCCTGACGTGGTAGGTTTTGATTTCCACCAGGATAAAGCCAGCCCCTTGCCTGTCTGGGACTGCTGGGTTGCAGGGAAACACACTGCCATATCACACCCTACATCTCTGAGATGGATATTGGGTGGCTTTGTGGATGTAGGCCTTCATGAAAAAACTGAGTCACTGCTATCTATCTTCACACTTTGGTGGCGCTTTTATCTGTATGAAAAGAAACAAGAGTGCTCTCTGTTTTGTAGGGATATATCTTCAACGGCACTGGAGTCCCTGCCTAGTTACGGGCTCGAGGCCATTCAGGTCCTAAATGCAACATCATCATACTCACTGAAGAGACTGCCAACTCTGGATAAGTTCAGCAGTCTTCTGGAAGCCGTTCTAACGTATCCCAGCCACTGCTGTGCTTTTCGAAACCTGAGGACAGAAAAGTAAGTCCAAATAGCACACTGTTTTGCAGGACTTCAGAAACTCCAGAATGGCAGTCCTGCTTTGTTTAGCTGGCAGGGTTGGATTATCCTTGCTCCAGTGGCAAGGAAGCTGTGGAATGTAGCAAGGCCTCACTCCAAACAGCAGATCCCTAAGTCCAGGAGAGGCATTTCTACTCCTGTTATTGGAGAAATATGTTTCATCCATGATCTGCCAGCAGGAACATTACTCTAAGTCTGCTGAAAGCTTGTATTTTTCTTGACATCTCAGTAAAAAAAAACCTTCTGGCAGTTGGAAGATACACTACCATCAAGAGCACTTTGTCCTAAAAAAAAAAAAAAAAAAAGAAAGAAAAAAAAACCTGCAGCCTTTAGCTATGCAGTTTATTTCATGCAGGTACCAAGAGGATCTTGTAGAAAAGGCAAGCTTTCAGTTTCTCACTGAAATAAGGACCTGACACAAGCCAGCAGAAAGAAGCTACACTCAGCTTAGTACCAGGCCTTTCAGATGACAGTAGACAGCATTGTTCTCCCTACTTTACAGCTGGAAACTGTGGCACAGAGAGCATTTCCCATCCACTAATTTGGCACAGTCAATTTGAGACAACTGGAGTTAAATTTTCAGTATTTTTGCTTCAAAGAAATCAACTCTCAGTTGGCTGTAGTCAGCAAAAGCAACTCCAAATGAGTTTAGTTGCAGCTGTGAGGATTCCACGATTCTCACCTATCCCACATGAAGTCTGCAGTAAAGACGTACTGAGCAGCCGTTTGTGGTGTGCCTGATTAGCGTGACCTGCAGATGGTCACATGAGGGCTGTATTGCAAGGACAGGAACAGAATCCAAATCTTCAGGGTAAAATTAGGGGTAATGCTATGCTTTCTCCTTATTTTAATAAGTGGTTTCCACTTCTACAAGAATAAAGCAAAGATCCTATAGTCAAGTGTTTCCATCACTACCAAACGCTGATTCAGTCCCTGTGCAAGTCTCTCAGTGTGTTGTACGCAGAGGCAACTCTGGGACAAAAAATGTTTTATTCATTCTGACTTTAAAATTACCATTGCACATATGCGAAAAGGGACCAAAGTAAAGTTGCAAAGATAACTGTGTTTCTCATGTTTATTAATTTTCAGATGCTTGGCCTTGTAACATATCATCATGCTCTATAAAAATAGAGGTGCTCTAGGAAGTCACTTTCTTATATTCAGGGACTGTTTTCGTAAGTCAACTTTGAAAAATCAAACCTGCAAATCAGGAAACTAGACTGTGCTCCTAACTGGCATCAAAAGTGTTCAGGTGACTGCTGATGTGTTACATATCTGCACAGCCTTGACCTCTGGAAAAACTCATACAAGCAACAGGCTATTATTTTCTATGTCGTCTGCAGCTATAAAGGAATGAGAGGCACATCTCTGTTTCCCTTGTCATTTACTGATGACAGCAGGAGACCACAGAGACTGAGACCTTCCAGTTTAACCAGGGAAGACTCTTCTTGTGGTTATGTATTCTTATGACTGTGCAATGCAGCCTGTTTCTGTCTCCTTCTAACCCCTTACCTTGCCCTGAACTCTATATGTGGTCATCCTGTCTCATGCATTTTTACTGCGCCTGCCCGTTCCTTCATATCCCATTCTTTACCACCTGTGGACTGCACTGTGTTAGCAGTGAGACATGGTGACAAGGTCTTAAGTATATCTGACCTCACAAACAGGTCCGCCTAAGTCACAGACATCAGGCAAATGAAGTCCTCACACCAAATATTCTTGGGATTTCTGGGCTGAATGGGGGAAAACACAACCGGCTATAACACATCTTCAAAAAATTACAGGAAAAGCAACTTATTTGTAAGCATCACATTTGGACTAAGAATGGTATCTTAAAACATTATTTCTTTTGTTATACATAACACTTTCTGGAAGTTTCCATGTGCTTGATTCTCCTAAGGCTACACAGTAGAGTACTGGGCCCATAACTTTAAAAGCCTCAAAACCAGAGATTTTGCCAAGTATGTGGTCTCTCAATTTGTTCTTTTCAAAGTAAGCTTCCAAGCATTTGTTAGTAGATGCACTTCTCTAGAAGCAGCCTAACTGCTGCTGTTTGTACTGGTGGAGAAAGTGGCCCATTACCATACAGTATATCATAAGGCAAAACATTTCTGTTACTTACAGCTCGTGTTATTTCACTACTATGAGTAAATCATAAACAATAAACAAGCTGAAAGTCCATCCTTATACCCCCAATGAGTTATTGCCCACTGTCACAACATTTTAGACCTTCCCCTCCCTGCTTTCAGAGATCTGCATGAATGTCTCCACTGTGTGAGCCCAATTCCAGCTTACCTTACATGTCTATGAAGATCAATTGCAAGGAAGATGAGAATTTGGCCAAAATCCAGACTGAAACTCACCTTTCTTTTCCATCCTTGTTTCAGACAAAATTCCTTGCTTTCCATTTTTGAAAACTTCTCCAAACAGTGTGAAAGCACAATGAGGAAACCAACTAGGGAAATATTGTAAGTACCGCTCTGCATACAGAAGCTGGAAATAGCAAATTTGGACCCTCCCCTCCTGCTACTCTTTTTTTTTCTAGAACAGCATGTTTTTTTCTTTTCAATTCAGTCACCCTTACAAGTTGCACAATGGTAATTTTACTATCATTAAACCAAAATTTGTGATTTTGATGTTCAAAAGGGCAAAAAAAAAAAAAAAAAAAAAAAAACATAATTTCATGGGCTTTACTCACTCCAGCTTCTCTTCTAAATTCTTGAAAGACCATCGAAACACTGATTAAATATTTAACAAAGTTAACGGCCTACTTGGAGACTTTTCAGTCCCAGAGATAATTGTAGGGTTATTTGATCCAAATAAAAGCTGCCATTGTTAATATTTCTTGCCTATCTATAGAATAACTAGAAGATTGCACATCATCATTTGGGCCATAGATTTTCATGGTACAAAGAGAGTCCCTGAGTTAGAAGTTTGGGTAAGCCCATGCAATTTGTTTACCTCTTCTAAATGTGTCTTTTCATATCATCATAGTTCTGTATGACCAGCATCCAGTGGGACAGGGAGAAAGGCAAACATCAAAACTGTTGTGTTGGCTGTGTTGGATGTAATAAGCACTAAAAACAGTATTTCATGGAAAGTTTATGGACTATGGAACTATCCATCCCTCTCCTGCTAAATGGGAGGAAACCTTGGGACCTCTCTTTAGCCCTAACATGGGGTGAAATCATTGCAAAGTCTTGAAAAACAAAATGCCAACACATCCAATACAGCTGAAATGTGATTGATCCATGGGGATAGAGATTTCCTTGGACAGTATCTCATTTGCTGATTGGTGAGTCTTCCTACACTTGCTGTTGGGTTTTATTCAGTCCTTTGTAAAGCCACAGCTGCAGCACATTTACATGGACTCTCAGAGAATCACAATTATTTTTAATTAATAAGTAAATTCAAACATATTTCCCACTCTTCCAGTTTAAGCCAGGCAAGTAAACGCAAGACATGGAGCATTTTTTCATGTAAGGAAAGAAGGGGTAGGATAACAAGACTGGGAACATATTTACCCAACATGAATAGCTGAAAAGCGGCCCAGCTTCATTTGCCAGTTATGACCCTGCTCCAGAAAAACAGTTTAACTTACAGGCTTCAGTAGATGCAGAAGTTTAAGCTTGAATCTAAGTTGTCCCAAACCTATGAATTTTACAAAGAGTTGTTCTCAGTGGAGATGCTTTCCACGTCTCACATTGCAGACTGAGTGTTTGTCCATCGAACACTCATGGTTAGGATGACTGGGGAGTTGTGAAATCAATAGCTGTTCTGGCTGGGAATCAGAAGGAACGGTGCTTACTTTTAAAATGTACCTTCTTTGGAAGGCTTATCCCCACGCTATTGATGACCTAGAGATTACAGATCTGTTTTAAACACCTAAAGATATTTATAGTTAGGCGTTTTTCCAGTCTAGACTTCATATATTCCTAGCTATTGACATACTACTCTATCTTGTTAACCACGCACAGCTGCTAATCCTCACTTTATAATACTGTGATCAAATTCCTCAACACTTCCAAAGCCATACATAGTCTCAGGACTTTGTTGAGTAAGTACATTTCCTAAGAGAGGCAAAGGAGCAGAACTAATATCCTTATGTTATTTTAGTTTGGTTCTTTAACTATCTGATAAAGCTTTATGCATCAAGCCTATAGTCCATCAACAGAAGTGCTCCTATCATTTGAACTGCACTCTACTGGCATCATGAGAAAGATGGCTCAATTACAGGGCAATCAAGATAAAATACTTACAAATTGGTAAATTGTATAAGAAAGCATTCCTATGGATGTAACCGTGACTTCTGTGGCTCTCCAAATATGCTACCTAAACTAAAAGCATCCTTACAGGGCTTCATTGTATGTAAATATCCTGTAGAAACAAATCTAAGAAGTGTTTTAAAACAACTCATTTGTTGTATTTTTATACAAGAGTGTGAGCAACATGTAACAAATAGTTCACTTTTATTTGGGGGGGTTGTTATTTTAATAGCTACAGAGATGACTCTTACAACACATCGCTGTGGCCAGCAGAAAAGAACATGTACGCGCTTGCAGCAGATGAAGAAACTTTTCCTTACAGCTACTCAGACATGTTTGATGACAGTGAAATGACCGGCTTTGAGTTCGAGTATGACTTTTGTCAGCCTAAGATACTGACATGCACTCCAGAACCAGACGCGTTTAATCCCTGTGAAGACATCCTGGGGTACAGCTTCCTCAGGGTTCTCATCTGGTTCATAAACATCCTTGCCATTGCTGGCAATTTCACTGTGCTCCTCGTCCTCATAACCAGCCATTACAAGCTCACAGTTCCCCGCTTCCTCATGTGCAACCTCTCCTTTGCTGACTTTTGCATGGGACTCTACTTGCTGCTCATCGCTTCGGTCGATGCCCAGACGAGCGGCCAGTACTACAACCACGCCATAGACTGGCAAACCGGCAGCGGCTGCAGTACTGCTGGCTTCTTCACCGTCTTTGCGAGCGAGCTGTCCGTGTACACGCTGACGGTGATTACCATCGAGAGATGGCACACAATCACCTATGCCATGCAGCTGGACCGCAAGCTGCGGCTGCGGCACGCTGTGCCGATCATGCTTGGTGGCTGGGTATTCTCCATCCTGATTGCGGTGCTGCCACTGCTGGGGGTCAGCAGCTACATGAAGGTCAGCATTTGTTTGCCCATGGATATCGAAACGGGTCTTTCCCAAGCCTACATACTGCTCATCTTGGTGCTCAATGTTGTAGCCTTCATTGTCATTTGTGCTTGTTACATCAAGATATACATAGCTGTCCAGAACCCGGAGCTGGTAGCTGCCAATAAAGATACCAAAGTTGCCAAGAGAATGGCCATACTCATCTTCACAGATTTCACCTGCATGGCCCCTATTTCCTTCTTTGCCATCTCCGCTGCCTTTAAGGTGCCTCTCATCACAGTGACAAACTCCAAGATCTTGTTGGTTTTATTTTACCCAGTCAACTCCTGCGCAAACCCGTTTCTGTACGCCATTTTCACCAAAGCATTTCAAAGGGATTTCTTTCTGCTGATGAGCAAGCTTGGCTGCTGTAAGAGCCGAGCGGAGCTTTACCGGATGAACTATTTCTCTGCTTATGCCTCCAACTGCAAAAATGGCAGCTCAGCCCCAGGCCCCAGCAAGGCCTCACAAGCGCTGCTGTTTCTGTCAGCACTAGAAAAGCCGTACAAGACACGGCGCCCTACAAAAAAAAGTCAACTGGAGCGCCAGTAGATGCAGCACCTCACAGTGCTGGCTGTAATTATTTCAGTGACCAGGGATTATCTTACGGTATCTTAAACATCTCACAATAAATAAAAACACAAGTCAATAATTCTTATGCAACAACACTGTTCTGAGGTTCAAAGCGGTATTTTCCCTTTTCTTCTGCTGTAATGATAGGTATGAAAGGTGATTATTAGGTGAAACACTGCTTCAGGGGAACTGGGGGAGTCCAGTAGTCAAGGTGCTCTTGAAGTTAATGTGTACTGCAGTGACTGCAGTCTGCCTCCTTTCTTTCCAAATCTGCTTCCCTGTGGTATTTAAAGCCTGTCTGCTACCTTTTGTGCCTTCTTTTTCTACTCCTATTAGCTATGCTGGCATTGTTGGGTTAAAGAAAGGGCACTAGACTAGACGCCTCCCTCCATTTCATCAACAGAAACTTCCAATTACACAGCCACATACACCCAGTTAAAGAACAGCGTTCATCAAGCAGCGTTGTAAAGATGTCACCAAGGAGGAGTTGACCTGCTGAACCTCTGTTACTAGCAATTTCACAGATTACATTAGATCTCAGTTAGAGCTTGTAAGTCATTTACTTTAAAATAAAATAAAAAATAACCCATATGCAGCCATGCATGATCTGGAAATTGAAAGCGATGCAATAGCTGCAGAACACCAAGTACTGTATTTTGTATATCATACATACACACATATGAATCACAAACTGTGAAGGCCCCCTCTCAGCAGCAGGATAGCTGCTGCCTGCACAGGCAAATAGCTGCTGCTTGTTTTCTCTCCAGGGGCAATCTCATGGATTATTTACATCTGCCCTCCCTTCAGTGTCACTGGTGCCAGTGGCATTCAGGATGCTCTGGGGACTCCTCAGCACTCACATTCCAACTCCATTCTCAGCTGATAAAGCAAAGTAGTTACTTTCAGTGACTGTTTTTCCATTGAAATGTTTTTTCATTTTCCACCACGCATTGTCTGACGCTAAGGAGATCCAGATTTGTGGCTGCATTCCTAATTCAAATAAGAATCGAGCATTCCTTTGTTACTGCAGCATTACAAAGGGGCTCAGTTATGGGCTCCGCAAGGAAAGCTCACAGTTCTGTGGACAGAAAGAGATGCAACAGCTGCAGAGGCTGCAGCTCAAGCCTCTTCTTGGGTTACTTATTCTTGACAGATTGGATTCACTTTCTCTAATAGGAGGTGTGGATTACAGTGTCATCAAACCAATCTGGTAGCTTGAGACCTACATATGGCAGTTTGTTTCACAGAAGGTAAAGTAAATGTGTTTTATCTGGGCTTGTAATCAAAGTTTTAGTGTCTTAGATCACATTCTGTAGATGATACCCACAATACCTGAAGGCAGATCCCCAGATGGTATAATATGCACCTCCCCTGCAGTCAGCAGAAAAATGCAGCACCATAACGTCTGCGCTTACACCAGAACAGGCCCAGTCCAACAGCTCTTGATGGCCACTGAAAGTGTAGACTGTGATGTGTAAGAAAATGTGTTTGTTATAATCACTTTAAACCCCTTACCTTTTCTTTCAAGTCTGTGACAGCTACAGTATGAAAATTTGTGTTCCAAAGCGTACCTCTTGTTGCCACAACACAGCACTGCAAATTAAATTTGCTTCACATCAATGACAGTGATTCTTTGTGGTATTGAATGGTTTAGCACTAGCTTATAATTGCGTTAATTAGAAATAACATCTCTGACCCTCCCTTACCTTCAGCTTAATGCCATGATTTCAGTCAGTACAGCAGGTCTGTGCACAAGCATAACTGTACTCATGAGCAGTTGACACACACGGGGAATAAAGTAAGATACAGAAGTGAAGGAGTCTGTTACAACTCTGTTTAGCAATCAGTAGGAATTCCATGCGAGATACCTCTATATGTACCAGATGCTGAGCTTAGCAGATGAAGAAATGGGCCTACTGCAGGATATTTACCTAAAAAAGGGACTGGAAAAAACACTAGGGGAAAAAAAAACATAGGACAAGGCAAAACAATGTCTTGAGTGGGCATCAGCTGATTTACTTAAATTGCATTTCAACAGGATGAAAGCTCACTTATATATGTCAAATTTTTCAATACACAGAAATGAGCAAGCAACACTTTAATAAAGATTTAGATTCACATACAAGCTACATGCTATTCTATCTTATTGTTCTTGGTAAACTTCCCTTCTTTGTAGTGTAAAGTTTTAGACAGCCATTTACTGAAGTACCGTCAATGGCCATAACTGGTATTACACACTTCATCCTATCTGCAGCAAAGAGTTTGCTAAACTCTTTGTTTAAACTCTTGTTTTAAACTCTTTGTAGTGTCAATCAAAAGCATTAATATGATAAATTATTAAGATCAAAACCACTCCGATCTGATTACTCCTCAAGGCATGGACTAAAGTAATTAGCCAACTGAGATTACATTTTAATAATGAACAGTTTTTTCCAGTATAAAAATTCCTAACTTCTGGTATTTTTAGTTAGCTGTAAATATTTCATTCAAAGCTGTATGTCTTTGCTAATGTTCATTCAAGAACACTGGAAACAAAGAGCAATTCTTACGTGGTTGGATGAAGGAAAATGGAAGCACACCCTTGTGCGGCAGTACAAGCAGCCCACACAGACAGGCTATAGCTCTGCACCAGGAAAACCACTGCAGACACTCCCAAGGAATATCTGCAGAGCAGCTTAGCAGGAGCTAGAAAACTGGCAATGATACATATTTAGTAGCCATTTTCTCACATATGTCAAAGGTTGTGATAGCAACAGCAAAACCCTACTTTAATCCATAAAATTCATATATTTGATAACTCAGGAAGATGGACTCCATATTAAGGTTTCTTCATATAAAGAACATACCGGTTTAGAAAATGCAACTGAATGAAAATTAAGGGAATGCTCAGTGGCATAGCTAAGCTGTCTTCAGTATCCCTTTTGATTCAGGTCAGCTTTAGCCAGAAATAACAGATATATATATATACACATATATATATATACACATACATACACACACACACAGTCAGCAAAGCTTCAGGATGAAAGATAGTAAACAGTCCTTTTTTATTTTAATAGCTCTTGGTACATGTGGTCCAGGAAAAGCAAAAAGTGGATGAAAAAACATCACCAACTCATAAATCTTAAAAGAAGTTTGGGAAGATAGTATTAAAAATATACTTTTAATTCCTGATGAGTAATTTATATAGTGAACATCATACGTGGACTGCACAGTTTGCAGCAAGTGTCAAAAAACAAACAAAAATCCCATGCAAAAACATTAAAGTATGAGAAATGTTTCAAGAACTGAATACAAAAGCAGATTAGGGTAACAGATAGAACACATATAATAATGACAAATTGGGAAAGTTTAGATGAGATAGAAGAAAAAATCATTTCCTACTCCAATGTTTATCCTGCACATCTCAGCACCCATTCACAGATGAACAGGCGCCATAAGGGTGCTGAGAACTGACTCCTCACCTTCATGTAGAAGCAGTCTTTAACAACACAAGCAGAAAGGCACAGAAGAAGCAGCTGCCCATCTTTAAAACTGTGCTTTAAAACTGTCCTGTGCTGCACTACCTCTGCTTCCAGTCTTTTTCAGACCAGAGAAGAGAAGGCTCTGGGGAGACCTTAGAGTGGCCTTTCAGTACCTCAACAGGACCTACAAGAAAGTCAAAGAGGGACTCTTTATCAGGGAGTGTAGTGATACAACAAAGGGTAATAACTTTAAACTAAAAGAGGGTAGGTTTAGATTAGATAACAGGAAGAAATTCTTTACTGTGAGGGTGGTAAGACACTGGACCAGGCTGCACAGAGAAATTGTTGACATCCCCTCCCTGCAAGTGTTCAAAGCTGGGTTGGATGGGCTTTGAGCAACCTGATCTAGTGGAAGGTGTCCCTGCCCATGGCCGGGGGGGGGGGGGGGGGACAGAATTAGATTATTCTAATGATACCTGTGCTGCCAAGTTGAAGTTGGTACCACAGGTCATAACCTATGCATTTCTGTAGCATGAACACTTCAGAGCCTGTAAAAGTACTGAAATCTACAAGCATCTATCATGTGGGAAGAGCTACATTTCCTGCACATTCATGGGTCTGAAGTGTAGCATCAGTCCAGCCACAAGTCACCTGAACAGGAAAAAAAAATTATACGCCATAACATTTAAACTATTCTGGATACACAACTCTTCGCATACCACCCGCAATATCCATAAAAAGACAAAAGAAATGCCACACTCAGGCCTTCTAGTTCAGTGTTCCTTCTTAGAGAGTGGACAGTAGCAGGTAAGTCCAAAAGAACATGCAGTAAACTCAAAAGGTAGTTAAACACATACCGCCTGAAGGAATCATCTCAATGCTATCAGCACAAAGGTTTCTACCATGATGAACAACGGTTGGTTTTCTTCCCTTGTTCCCCATGTTCTCTCCAACTCTCTCCTTTACTTTCCATCTCTTCTCAAGGTTTTGGCAGCCTCCCAGGGAGTAGAGAGGACCAAAGCATGTCATGCTGTCTTCCTTCAGCAGATGCAGCCAGGAGAGAGGGTTGCCAGACCCCATGAGACGCACCTGCCCCTGTAGCGGGATGATCCTCTTCTGAGTCAGCCCTTTAACTTGTGATATTGCCCTACAAGGAACAGGAGCGAATTAGGAGAAAGCTACAGCTATGAAGGGCAGGGGCCTGGGCCTAAAACGATATAACTTCTTTTTGATCTCTATTTTAGAGGAAGAAACAAGAAGAAAATGCTCAAGACTGCTGGGAATGCAATTCCCACGGCAGGGTGAGCTATTGTCACAGGCGTGACTTCTACACGTTTCTCTAAGCAAAGTTAGATTTAGGGAAGACAAAAAAAACTCACTGCTAGAAATGTATATGAGATGACATTTTATTATTATGCACAATTTGTATCATTCACAGCCTACTGGTCTGTAGTCATAGAAGGCAGTGGATACGCACAGAACTGAAGTTAAATGACTTCACATTGACAGTGAAAATAAATCACATTCTAATGTTAAATCACACTATTCATTGCGTCTCAGCAGACATAGAAGGTATAGAATAAACAATAACAGTTCTCATATATTGAGCTGAAGGGTCTTCTGTCCCCATTTGCTGACTTGCATATAAAGTGCCTGCCTTTAAGCTGAAGCCAAAAAAAAAAAAACCAACACACAAGGTTAACAACAAAAAAGCAAGGGATAGGAAGGAAAGTAGGGAAAACTACACAGCTGAAATAGCCACAAGTTTCAGGCTTGTACAGATATTAAGCTTTTTTTTTTTTTTGGAACTCAGTCTTTGAAAATAAATATCACTTACAACTGTGTAGTTTTAGATTTCAAGTCATATTTCAGCTCTTATTAAAAAAAAAAAAGAAACAAAACCAATGGAATTGAAGTTTACTTAAATACAGTCATTTAGTATTCCATGACTTCCTTGAATTGCTAACACAGTCAATGTTCTAGTCTTTACAGCTATTCACTCCAACAATGCTTCTTTAGTGGAAAAGTAATGAAATAATCAGAAAACAGCAAAGACAAATGAACAGGAAACAATACAGTGTTTTAAGTTGCATGTATTAAGAACACATTTTACATATTCTGCAAATTCAGTCTTTCTTTTAAATGACAAAATAGGAAGTCCAGTTGTTTCACAGATAGTAAGGGAATAAGGCCACAGTTCTAAAGTACATTCTTCGGTGAGGCATCACCACTCTGCATCTCCAATGGCTTTTGCAAAAACATAGTCCTTACCCTCAAAGGACATCACTCCATCCTTTAAGTAGA
This sequence comes from Cygnus atratus, assembly GCF_013377495.2. NCBI lineage: Eukaryota > Metazoa > Chordata > Aves > Anseriformes > Anatidae > Cygnus > Cygnus atratus. Next base: position 104,618,182 of record NC_066364.1, on the reverse strand, counting down.
ACTTCCATTTGTTCTTACTTCGATGTATCTGATGAAAGAATTAAATCACACAACCCCCCACCCCACCCCCCCAAAACAAGAAATTAGACCATAATAAAAAAAGAACTTTTAAGCATAACTTGGTTTAAAAAACTTGTTTTTCCTTTAAAATTCTGATAGCTCAAAACATGCAAGACACTTTCCCTGAACCTAGCACAAATATTCAATAGAGGCAGCAGATTTCAGTTGTATATACCAGATTCTTTGGCCTCTCAAGGGAACAACTTCCTGAGTCTTACTCTTGTCACATTCAAGTTTTCCCACCTCCCTTTAAAAACACTAATTACGTAAAACATCCCTCTTACACCCTCACCCACATCCCCCCCAAGGCAAAGGTAGCTGTGTGAAACCTTACGCTGGCTGGAAAACAAGATAATAATGAAGCAATTTGATTATTGTACCACTCCGAAAATACACTGCACCTTGCAAATATGTATGGTTTAACTGAAATGCAGTCATTTCCTTTTCCCATATGCATGACAAAGCAATACTGCATACAAAGGCATGTAAGGATAAGGCTAAAAACATGAAAACATTGCTCAAAAGCAAATACTGCCATACAAAACAGTAAAGAAATAATATGCACATTTTTTCTAAGTCCTGCAAAACAACCTATACTACAGAAACTTTATGTTTAACGCTAAAAGAAGGAATCTTAAACATCTCTAACAATTCCTTGGGTTTTAAGCATCAGCCTATTTCCAGATTCAGGAAATAAGGGGAAAAGAATTAAAGACAATAATCATTTTGCCTTCAGCATTCTTTTATAGATAACTATATAATTTAACAGGTAACTATTTCCATCTACTTTCTACTAGATCTACTTGTTTTTATTAAATCTATGTAGAAAGGGGAAGTTACCAGCATTTCCCCCAACTTCTCTAACTATCAATTTTCTGCGACATCCGATATTAAAATTTCCCATAGACAAGTCCAGAATTGGACTTACTAGCTTTTAAAAGATTTTTTTTCAACTCATTACAGACAAAACTTGCTATAAATAGCAACATTCACTACCTGTAGCATCCATAGCATCAAACTAAGTTACGATGTTTCAAAATTTTGTGCAACTTTTCAATACAATACACACTGTAGCTCAATTTCAGATGCATTTTCCACACACATCCCTGCAGCTACATTCTCCAAAAATAACAAGCTTCAGAAACATTCAATCTGTTACACTTGAGTAAAGACAATTTTCTCAGCAGCCCACTGTTTCCTAAAGCACAGACCCCTTTAAGGCAGACCTAGTTGAACACGCAAAAAAATTATCACTAGTCTCTTCTGAGAGCACAAAAGCAAAGTCACTTTTTTTGGAAACTATTAGACGTATTTTTCCACGTTTGCTTTCAAAATAAGATGCGCACTTTGTTTTGTCAACTTTTAAGATATAAACATGCAAGTGCCCAAAACATACCTAGTACTTAATCTGATCTCTGAGAATTCAAAATAAGGTTAAATTTTAAACATTAAAATAAAGCAGGACAAAATGGCCTTTAGTGACTGTTTGGCTTTTCAGTAACAGGATTCTGGTAGTAAAGTCTTTCAGGAAGCACTTCAAAGACAAAAGATAGTACACACACCTTTTCCTATTCTCTATTTCAAAAGTCTTAATTCACGGCCAAAGATGCATGTATACATCCATGAAGCTGTTCAGGTAACTTAAAAAATTAAGGAAATGCATAAGCTTTTACAGCTTTACAAGTCTTAATTTTGAAAGATTCAGCCCCTTACTCTTTTTCTTTATGAGCCCTTCGATTGTCCTCATTTCAGAAAATAGCATATAAGTCTTCAGAGTACTGTCAGCTAAGCACATCATTTAAACACTCAATTATTACAGCATTTGTTTTTCTTTAAAAGATACTGACAGCAGTCCAGATATGGATTTGCTGAAGATACTATTTATAACGATTACGGGACAAAGATAAAACTACATACTGTACCTTGTCATACTGACAAACTATCACGTTATCTGTGTCAAACAAGTCTGGAACATCCTGTTCACTGACATCATCATCAGAATTTAATGGGTCCTAGAGTTTAAAAATGCATTTAAGAAGTATTTTATACATTCTTGCAAAAATAGCGTTGAATAACTTGGCATTAAACACAACCAGAACAATAAAGGTTAACACCAAAAAAATCAAGACTTAGAAGCTATGGTCCGCAAAGCTCACTTCAAAGCATCTTTACATGCTTATGTTCTCAAAAACATCCCCCCAAAGCAAACAACAAAAACAAACCACCACAACCACCACAAAAAAAAAAAAAAGGTCAAAATAAAGCAGAACTCCTAAATGCCAAAGCTGACCCCAATAACTGGAATGCTCATCAACTGTCCAGACTCTGTAAGTTAATTCTCTTGGGAACATTAAGGACCCAAAATTTCATTTGTTTTAAATAAAAAAATAAAATAAATAAATGAAAAGTGCTACACTTCTATCGTGCTGTTCTCTGTCTAATCCCCTGTGGTTCTTCAGAAGGAATAATACAACTAGATTTGTATCCGGATCTTACTTAAAAGAACTCAATTCCACCGAGGTCAGGGTTTCACCATAGAATTTAATGCTGGCGATTAAGTATTTTAAGTGATCCAATAAACAAATGATCTCATTCATTTGTTCATGCTCCTCATAATGAGCCCTCTAATAATTCCTCAGTGGCATCTCCTCTTGAGAGAGACATGTAACCTAACTACGCTCTCTGCATTAAACTTAGCAGGAGCTGTTCTGGGTCCAACAATTCAGTATTCAAGGTAGATACGGTATTGTAACGTGCTTCACAAGGCTTGAAAGTAAATTACCTCCTCAACAATATCTATTTGGGGCTCTTCATTATCACAGCTACTGCTGCTAGAATCCACGTTTGAAATACTGTCACCTTCTTCATCCTCTCCTTCATCCTCATCCTCCAGAATTTTTAGATCCTCTGATTCAATAATACCAATGAATTCATTCTCTTCTGTATCCTTTGTGTGTGGTATTTCTTCCTTGGGAGAAGCATCACCGGTTCCATCTAGCTGAATTATGCCTTCAATGTCACTGCAGATATCCTTCTCTGATCGTAAATTAGATTCCACCTGCACAGTAGGTTCCAGCTGACAACAATAAAAAAGACCAGAGATGGCTTGTAAGTTAACGCCACATAGCTTTCATTGTTCAGTACAAAGCCTGAGATTTTTGTTTAATAAAGCAACAAGATTCAGGGCACTTAAGTGGGAGTTTCAAATCCTGGACTACTTGTAAACCCTGAGTATGTTTGAAAAATCTTGTTTTTACACCCACCTTGAATGGAATCCATGTCAAATATTCATTCCCTCAGTAATACAGAAATACATTTTCTTAGACTTTTCTTTAAACACTATTGTACGTGACTTCTTTAGAAAATGATGTTCAAACTGGCCTCTAGAATTTTCTTTAAAATAGAAATTCCAGTAACTTAAAAACTATTTCTTATTTTTGAAGTAAAAAGATGAATCCATTTCTGTCCCTCAAATCAAAGTGCTTTGTTTAAATACAATATAAAAAGCTGAGAATAAATACCTCAGTACTTCAAGTTACCTTTCATAAAAGCATTAGAATTCCAAAACAGAGAGTTCACAGGAGCATAAAAGAGCTTTAAGCTTTCAGTGATCTTAGGTTTCTCATTAAATCTTTATTGGAGCACTACATTCACATCCACGTACACTTTCTAATTCAAGAAAGTTAACACTTTTTTGATCTTCCATTCTTCCTACAGACAGTCTTCATCATCCTGCCCAAGTGTAGATGAGCAACATAAGATGCTTTCTATTTACAGTCATTTTCCATTACTGTTATTAAATTTGTATTTAATAAATTTGCCTCTATATCATATAAGCACTACAATTCAAAATGAGCACACCAGCCTCAAGTTATATTTGCAAACGATTTCTGGAACATAGATTTGATGAAGTCAGAACAGAGGCTTGTTCAATAAAATCATTTTTAAGTTTTCCACAGAGCTCTAGCTGAATTCTAGCTTGTCAGGACTTTCTTCCCAAGGAAATATGTTTCTTTCCAGCAGATTTTCACTTACGGAATCTGACTTTTCATACTCAGTATGGGCTCTCAATATAAGTTAATTGCTCTTCACATGTTATGAGTTAAAATTAATCCCTGTTGACAATCCAAAAGCAATTTTACAACTGGCCAGTATCCACACACAAATTCAGCATCAAAATGACACGGTAGTTCTCAAACCATCGTTCATGCTTGCTCAGAGGCAAAAACCAATTATCTCAAAAAATAGTCTATAAATCTGTGAATGCATTGTATCTATCCAACACACCTACAGCGTTTTTCAGATTGACATTGTATTCAATCCAAATATTTCAACAACGTTTGCAACCAAAACTTTAAATATAAAAATAAGCAGTCAGCTAAATGCTCTTCAAAACAAGCTCAAGAATGAACCTTAAAATGAAGATTTTTATCATCATTCATAGGTACTACTTACAGACGTCTTTGATCACATCTCTTAAAACACTTGTTCTTCAAACAACCATCTACAACAGCTGTATTTTCACCAGATAAGAAATAAAAAGGTCCTACCTTGCCAGTGGGAGCAATGGTGTCCTCATCTTTCAAACCAGTGTTATCATCCAAACCTTTGCCCATGATAATCATCTCAATGATATCATCAGACACCTGCTGTTGTAGTGATTCCTGAGGCTCAGTGTCTAACTGCCCCTCCACGTCCAGCAGCACACTGCTTGAGTTGTTTGCCTCAACAAATTCAGAAGGAGAAAACACTTCAGAGGATTCTGAATTAAACACAGGTGTATGAAGGCTGCCATGCTGGGATTTCTCTGTAGATTCTTCATGCTGATTCAGCACTGCATTAGGTGCAATTTGCTGCTGACTCTCCGTAGGCTGCTGAACCAACGCAGTACTGGTAGAGTTCTCTAGGGGTTTATTTTCCGTGGCACTCTGTTGAACTGCCACGGTCTGTTGGACAGCAGTCTTCTGAGTTCGCAACATGTCGGCAGTTGGCTGGACAGAAGGTACGTTCACCGGTGCAACACTGGCCACATTGGCGTGCAGAATTGAAGGTTGCCCAACCGACTGAAATATCTGCTGAATAGGAAGTTGCAGAATATTTGCACCTCCTCGGCCCTGCGTAACCATGACAGGAACATTTACCTTATAAAGCTGCCCTACAAAGAGAAGGATGAAAAGCTGCTTCAGCGAGTTGAACTACAGATCCATCTAGGCCAGAGTCCTGTTACCAGTAACAGCCAAGAGCAAATAGTCAGGCAAACTACGGAGAAAAAGGATGTTTACAAAGTAGTACTTTCCCAAGCACACTTTCAGCCAGTTAGGAGTAAGAAAACACCTTGCTTTAAATTTGTTAACATGTCATTTCAGAAACAAAGGAGTACAAGATGAAACAGTAAACTGTTCCTCATCTCCATGGACAGTTTTTTCTTTTAAGGGCATCCCCACTAAAATACAGATACAGTCTTAAACATAAGACTCCTAGTTTATCTGTCTTCTCCTTGTACAAAGAGAACTCCAAATACTGAATCCTTAATTATTATCATCAGTGTTAGAATTAAGATGCCAGAGCTAGTTTGCCAAATTAATTTAATTATTCTTTACTCCACACATTTGCTTACACATACAGTCATTGATATTAGCCTACAGCATTCAAAACCTTAGAAGTTATACCTGAAATAGACATCTAGGACATTACTGCTTAAAAAAAGAACAGCTGTTTAAGGAAAAAGTCAATCTATGACTGAAATAAGCCATCCATTCATCAAACTCCAACCAATACGAACAAGTTTTTGTACGGCCAATTTCATCAGCAAAAGAGGGTGAGCAAAAAGGGTGATGGGTGGTTACATTTTATTTGTATATATAATCAGTTTGATTCTGAAGCACCAGAATGTCTTTGTCAGTTTAAAACATGGAAAGACTACCCCTCATACAGGGCAAGGAGGTATCTATGCCCGGACTGACAAAGGAACACATTTGCCAGCAGCTGTAAAACAAAAAAAAATGGCATCCCCTGGCAGCCCACATTAACTAACGTTGCAAGTGTACACAAGTGACACACCAACTAATCAACGTAATTACTTCCTCCATGCAGTAATTACACACTACAAAGGAAGAGGGTAAGTGGCTCCACCCACCTATACTTCACATGTGTTTTATCTACTGCACTTAGAACTATCTTTCAATATTCACATACAGTCAATGAATGCACTGTAATGTGTTACGTCTCCTCTTTAACCTTACCAGATGTTGTCTGTAGTGTCATTCCAGCTGGTACGTGTATAGGATAAGCAATACCCGAAGGGAGAGTAAGAGTTGCACCTGGTCGTGAAGCACCCTAGATACACAAGAACTTTGTTAAGTAGCAGTGCATACCTTATTCTCTTAGGGCCCTAAATGTCACATTTAACATACCCAGAAAGGGGCCCCTTTGCGATCATCTCTACTGAAGAGTTGCTTCAGACTTTTGATGTATAGGCAGATAAAGAGTATTTTGTAATTGCAAGGATGATGATTGGCCCCAAGTGCTTTATATTCTCCAGTTATCACATCCTCTTTTCATTAAGAACTTTCCTGTAGCCCCTCAAAGAACACACCATCCAAAATGATACTCTTCCACTCAAAGCCACTTTTACCTAAGCTTATGCATTATTCCACACAGTACTGACTCCTTGCCTAGGCCCTTGAAGACACTTCACATCATTCTTTTTTTTTTTCTCCTGGAAAGAGTTGAATATAAGATACCCTTTCAAACTAGCTGTTCCTGGGAAACCCAAATTTAAAGTCGGGGAACTTGCATGTTAGACAAATACCTTCCCAATATTATGTTTCAGCTTGGCAAGGTAGTTGGCTGGAGGCTCAGGAGGCACTCAACAGATTCATCAAGCTCTTACAATACATCCTTCTCCCCCACACCCAACTCTGCTATACCAACAGTTCAGAACCTATCACCCCAGAAACACTCACTTTCATCTGGATGATTTCTATGCCTCACAGATAACACTGCTTCCAACTTCATTAGTGCTGGCATTTCCCAACCACACATTATTTTAACATCCAGTAATAAAAATAAAAATGATGCCTACATGTACATTTCCACTTCTTCCAACCTCTGGGCTAAGTTCATGCAGCCACATTTTCCAACACTCTTCTGGCTGCACTGCTTGCAAAACCAACTGTTTTTTCTTCCTCTGCTCACACAGCAGTAGCAGAGTTTGAGCGCTCCTTCTGTGAACTCTTAGCTTTTGTATGGTTTTCATCAAATAAAAAAAAAAAAAAAAAAATCAAACATACAGTTTCCTCTGCTGAGGGAGAATCCACAGCTGACTCCTGGTCCCTTGCCAACTATACCATGTTCTACAGATATAACTGTCAGGAGAAATGCTAACTTTTTCAGTCCCTAAATATTGTCCTAAAGCACCCATACACCAAAAAGAAAAAATAAAATAAAAAGAAAAGAAACCCTTAATATTTGCATCCCCTCAAGCCTGTGAAAAACTGACAAACTTAATCATTTTAAAAATCAGAATAATCAAAATGGAAATAAGAATTCACTGCAGCTACCTACCAGGCCTGCTGCCGTGAAATGCTGTAAACCTCTGCCAGCTGGGATGACTAAGGAAGCTATTTTAAAAAAATTACAAAAACATGTGCATCTCAGAAACTGTTGATCATTCAGTAATTTAGCATGCAGTCCTGAAACTAAAGCAATCTTAACTTCAGCTCAGACTCATTAGATCAACAATACGTAAGCACATCTAGATAAGGCTACTGAATATACTTCCTTTTATGTTGCTTCAAAGCTTATGCTGTACTCAGGGCAGGGGTTATACCCTGAATCTGTAAAACTTGCATTCTGTTAAAAGTTGGTCTTGGAGTTTTTGTTGTTTTAAATATTTATCTATTTGATCTGCTTAATAAGTTGTACTGTAAAATCTAAGCACGCCATTTCTATTTATTAATATGACTACAAACACACGTAAAATGCACTGCCTTGTCAACAACAGGAAAATATTTAAGCGGTTTTCCACTCTAGCGTAAGTCCAATGGTGATAATAGCAGGAACTGTAGGATGGGTTTTCAAAAGCATTACATACTTCACTGAGGGAAGACAAACCGAACAGAAAGCTTTTGCAAGCTTCAAGAAGAAAAGAATTTAGGTAGCCCTAACTACTTTGAAAACCTCTAGCCATAGGACAATTCAAATCTTATTAGAAACAAAAATAAGAAGTTAGGTGGCTTTAACAGAGTCTGGTATGCCTTAGCATCAGCTGCCCTTCCAAAAGTTAGGAATAACAAGGTAAATAAAGTTCATTAAATATAAAGCTTCCAATAGCAAACAAGCCCCAAAATAAATCCCCTTTAACTGCATGGAATAAGGTAAAACATCTGTCTCCAAAAACAGTCCAAATATGAAGACTGTAAAAACAGTAAGTAGATGAAAAGGTACCTGCCCATCCTTTAAATGTTCTCCATCAGCATATATACTATGACATAGATTTTCATTAAATCATCACGTATGATTTTTTTTTTCTTCATGGGGAAGTTCCTCATGTCCTTTCACACTCAGAGAAGCCTCAGTTGAGCGTTACGTTCTACCATAACATTAGCACAGTGGTCAGCTGGACTTAACTGAGAAGAATATGTCCTGATGTATAAGCCTGTATGAAAGTCAAATAATTCTGCGCACCGTGAATACTGCTTTTAGGAGTACTGAAAGACAGACCAAAAAACCCTCCCAACACTTGCACTCTTCTGATTGAGCAAGGGCTTGAATTTTAAGAAATGCTGAACCAGGTTCAACTCCACCATGACAGCAGAGCTCCAGGGCACAAACACGTTGTACAACCCTCAGCACATATCATGCCACACATTAAGTGTGAAGTGAAATGCTTAACACTTTTGATGAATTTCCAATTGAAGGGCCTGGACTACAGACAAGAAGACTAAAACTCTCTTCACGTTTCCCTGCTGGAAATAAATGGCAGATCAAGTGCATCTAGACATACCTGCATTAGTTTATCAAAGTTTAATTTGTCCTTTACTGGTCAAATTTTGCTTTCAGATACGTACTGTTCCCCATCATGCTAGATATATACACAAGCATTGCAAAACAAGATCATTCCAGCAACTTCAGGTCTTCCAAAAGATTCTTGAAACACTGAGCTATTCTTAAACTGCATTTGCAACATCTGACCTGATGAAGCCTGCAAAACACGATGAAAAGTGTGTGGCAACTGCAAGGTGAACTGTGAAGAATGGTGGCTATGTCTGAAGAAGCCTTCTGTTGCTTTAGACTGCATCACCTTGGTTTCCCAAAGCTGCAGAGAGAATATTAAGGTCAACAGACATCAACTTTAAAATCAAACCACATCTAATATGATAATCAGGTATTCCCAGCTCTTCCAAGGGTAAACTGGTTCTATCCAACAAGCCTGGCTACACTCACTACTAGATTTTGACTTCCAGCAGCCAATACAACATTCACAGAATACTTGTAATTCTAAGTTAGGGCTAAAGTTTACATGTTTTAGAGGGCCAAGAAACAGATAGGTATGTCATCTCCAAATATAAATATGTACATTTACATATACATACAATTTTTATTAAGGCAAGGGAAGCCAACAAACCTGCTTCAAGTCTTTCAAAACCTGTTCATCTACACCCTCTTCAGCAAAGAGTTCCCGAACACTTTCAATCACATCTTCAATAACAGACTTGTAGAGTTTAAGCTGTATGTAAATTTTAAAAAATAAACATTTTCAAGTTAATATGAACATTAAGTCACTTGAAATGATAACATACACGTCTAATGTGGCTGCAAACTGAACTGAACTGTTGCAAACTGAACACCACAGATCAATCAGTGTAATACACTAAATACTCTGTCAAATGCAAAGGTCTGTGAATCTACCAGTTACACAAGTCCAGTCATTCCCTTAAATCTGTAGAACTAACAAGACATTCCTGGAAAAAAATACTGGATTTGAGCCTCAAATTAATGGCTTCTGTGGCTACAGAAATGCTTAAGAAATCCTAGAAACGTTAGAAAAAGCAACTGCTGTGGTGTGTTTTCAAACCTAGCATGTTTGGAGTGCCAGTTTAAAATTAACCTTTACTGCTCAGTATCATTCTAGTACGCAGCATCATAGCCTCTATCTTGAGGAGCAACCAACAGTACAAGCTACTAAAAATGAGATGTGCCAGTTTTAACAGAAGCATAACATAAGAAACCTGCAAAAAAAAAATCCCTTTGTGACAATAGTCTGATGCTGTATAGTAGTTTAGGTGTGGAAATTTTAATGCTACATTATACATACACATACATAATTCATCTTATATTACAACAGGACTCTTAACACAACATTTTATTAGTTCATCCATGTAAGTGGATCCTAGTTCTCCACTCAGAGCCAGACAACAGACACAACCACATACCAGCTTCAAGATTTATCCATTCAGATCGAAAGAGAGGATAACAAGCTTCTGGCAATTTAAGGCTTACTAACTATGACTATCATCACCACCACAACAGCCTGCTAATAAAAGGTGAAAGATGAAATTTAAGATTTTTAGGAAACCTTGGAAGCTAGGACACCCGGATTTTAACTTTCATTTTTCTAATTTAACAACAAATAAACGTTTTACTACCATACAGTTATTCTACACTGCAGGAAATAACCATTCTTTTCAAAGTTACTAAGTAGTAACATGTTATGCTTTTTGTGAAAAGCAATCAGAACAATTTTAACTACTCTAAAATGACCTTATGTGTGACTTCTTATCGGAGCTTAGAGATCTCTGGGATCTTCCCCTGCCCATTTCAGGACTAGGAACAGGGAAAAAAGGAGACTTGTCCCACTACAAAAAGATGCTGACTAGCATGTATGTCAAATGCTTGGCCTTCACTTTTAGTGCATAAGAGCAGAACTTAGACCACTTTGCTTTCAACAGGCCTATTCCTCTCCCCAAGACGGCCAAGAAACTTTGCATCATGCACAGCTGTATAGCAAGGACAAGTATTTATTGCACTATATATTAGGTTAAAAACTCTACGAAACAACCGTAAAATGCAAACTCGACTTCCAATTTAGCAAAGAACAGAGACAGGAGCACGGACCCCAAGGTCAACCCCTTCTCTCCCCCGGCCCGGAGCCGCCGTTTCCCTGGCCCCTGGCCTGCCCAGCCCTGCCCCGTCCCGTCCTCCTGCTCGGAGCCGCCGCCAGGCCCCGGCCCCGGCCCCCGCTGCGAGCCCTCACCACGGGGTTGCCGTGAGCCATGGCGGCGGCTGCCCCTGGCCCGCCCGCACGCCTTAAGGCGCCGTTGCCATGGCGGCGCGGCCTGGGGGCGGCGGGCCCGGGCTGTAGGCGGGCCGCGGGGGTACTGCCACGGCATGGCGCGGGGTTGGGGGCCTGGGGCAAAATTGCAGTTCTGTGAGGCTGTGCCACTTGGCAGTTGTTTATCAGGCCTCTTGGGAGGGTGGGTGGGGAGGGTTTTGTGGGTTTGCCAGTGCTCTTGGCTCATAATGTTGATAGTCTCCCAGTAATACAGTGTGGGAGAAGGTAGTGAGGGATGCTCAGAGCAATCATAGAATCCTGCAATCATTAGGGTTGGAAAAGACCTACAAGATCATCTGTCTGTTTGATCATCCGATGGTTGTATCATCCTACTACCAATGTCACCCACTAAAGCATGTCCCTAAGCACCACATCCAACCTTTCCTTAAACACCCCCAGGGATGGTGACTCCACCACCTCCATGGGCAACCCGTTCCAATGCCTGACTGCTCTTTCTGAGAAGAAATGTCTCCTCATTTCCAACTTGAACCTCCCCTGGCACAACTTGAGGCTATTCCCTCTAGTCCTATCACTGGTTATCTGGGAGAAGAGGCCGACCCCCAGCTCCCCACACCTTCCTTTCAGGTAGTTGCAGAGAGCAATGAGGTCTCCCCTGAGCCTCCTCTTCTCCAGACTAAACAACCCCACTGCCCTCAGCCACCCCTCACAGGACTTGTGTTCCAGACCCCTCACCAGCTTCGTAGCCCTTCTCTGGACATGCTCCAGGGCCTCGATGTCCTTCTTGCAGTGAGGAGCCCAAAACTGAACACAGTACTCAAGGTGCGGCCTTACCAGAACAGAATACAAGGGTTGCTTCCACTTACCTAAAGAAACACATTGTGTTTTGCTAATGTGTAGAGAAGGAAAATTAAATGAATCCCTAAGACAATTATTAATACAGAGGAAGAGTCATACTTTTTATTATTATTATTTTATTTATTTGTTTGTTTTTTATTGAAGATGAAGTTGTTGGAAGGTTATCATGCCATGGAACCTGTGAAAAATCACTTGGAAGTGTAAAACCTCTTGTTTCCATCCCATTTAAAACCAGTCTCCTTATACTCAACCTTGCACTGCCAGTGTCAGTCCCAGCCCGCTGCGTTTCCAAGCTGTAGGGCCTCAGCAGAGCCTTGTGAATGACAAACATCCACCTGGAGGCACAGGACAAGTCCAAGTGGGCCACAAACCTGTCAAAAAACAGTCTCCTTGATGATCCAGGCAGGCAGGTTAATTCCCCCTGAAACGTACATAACGCTTTTGTTTTATTTCTTTGAAATAATTAGTAAGTTTCCACAAAAATTCTTCAACTGGAAATTTCCCTTTTTCAGAAAGTACAGATTCTGTGGGCAATATTCAGATTGTAATATTGGTGGTCTCTGAGTAATGTGCAACTAAGAGCTCTAAAGGAACTATATGTCTAGTAGGAACTCGGTGATCTCAAGAGAAAAGGTGATGTGGCCCAATAGCTGAAGCACCAGCACAAAAGCACCACAGAGACTATGGCTTTTGTCTAAACCCTCTTTGGTGGCCTAGAGCAGCTCACCTTGCTGCTCTTTCTCTCAATTTCCTTGCCTGCAAAAAGTGATGCTATTGTAAAATTGCTCCATAGCCTGATGAAACATGTTATAGAAAAGCTACAAACTTATTATTCAGAGCACAAACTGGAGAAGAAAGTGTATTCAAAACCCCATGCTTGCCCCTGCTCCCATTGTGCTCCCTTTTTCCTCCTTGTGCCTGAAACACACTGTGGATGGCCACACTGGGACACAACTGAGTATTGGTTACTAAACCCAAGTTTCTTCTTTCAGCTCCGGAGGCCGAAGAAGGATGAGGCCCTGTGCAAGTGTACAAGGCAACTGAGGCACCCAGTTTGGATCCTGAGCACTAGCACAACCTGAAGCAGTCTGAAACCTCAGGTTTTGTACATGGAGGAAAAGAGGCTTTGTCCTGAGAACAGAAAGGAAGAGAACTACAGTTGCCCCTGTAATGCAAAAATATACCTAGGAAAGCTGGTTGGAAAAGCATATTACCTTGCTGTAAAACTGGGAAGTCTTTCTTACCTCATAAACAGGGAGATAGCTGAAGCTTCCAGTTAAGTAGCAGCAATCTGGTACAACTACACAAATTATTGCTTACATTTGCAGCAATCTGCTCATATGTTAATACAGAGATTTACCAATTTAACAGTTACTCATCTGGAAAAATGTTCTTTATTATCATATATGTAGGAGAATATATATTCTGGCCTTTATACGCATTCCATCTATGCATACATCAGTGTTTTTCTCCTGATTCTGAGAACCTAGAAGTATCTTTTTTTCCTTTCTTTTTCTATTTTTAGGTTGCTATGTAGATACAGTGCTGTCTGACTTGTGAAGAGAAGACTCACCCTTTAAGCGTTAGATTTTAAGGCTAGCTTACACAACCTGAAGAATGAAAAGATTTTAATGAAAATACTGGCAGACCCTTAATTTTATAGCTAGACTAACACCTACAACTACAGCAAAAAAAGGAAGCAACATCCATAATCATATTGTAAGTTGTATTTCTGCAAGTGAGACAAAGAACAAATGCAATTTGCTATTGAAGTAATTTTGCTCTGCAACAAAAATATTTAATGACACTGTCTAGATCTTGAATTAAGTAACAATTACATATTCAGCTGTTCTGTGTGCCCTGCATCACCACAAGAAAAAGGCAAGCCATGTTGCTTTGCTCATAGAGTAATTTAAATAATAGTATGTATTTTTAAAGTGCATCATTCATTTGAAACTATCTGGGATAGTGCATAACAGGAGATTCATTATTCTTCCTCCTGTCTGATCAGTCCTGTCGTGTTAAAAGAAATAGCAGGAAGAACTTTCAGCCTTTAGGATTTCACTGGGCACTGAAGGTTGCAGATGGTGATCCTGCAGCTGGCTGCAACTTATTCATGAGACAGATAAACCTGACACATAGCCATCTATATGCCAGCCTACTGTACAGCAATTTTAGAAAGGTAGAAAAATGCAGAAAGAACATACATAAATGAGTTTCCCACTATGTATGACCCCTCATTTATCAGGGAGTTACAAACTTCCTTGACATTGGAAAAATTTGTATGCCTAACTTCAAAAAGAGAGGGAGTTTGGGGAGCTTGATACCAAAGGATTTCTCAGCTCTCAGATAGAGGTCAGGTTACTTTGGGTGTGTCAGCATGGACATTTACTTCAGCCTCAGTTCAGCTTCCAGTCCAGGTCTCCTCATTGCAGTTTCTTTAACAACTCACAAGTGTTTTAGAAGTCAGGTTATCAAACACATTAGTATGCTATTCAGACACTCTTGATTTTTCAGGGTTTTGTCAGCATTTGGGGTAGTGCTGCTTAAGGGCACCTCAAGCATTCATTTACTGGACAGGTTTTAATTTGTAATTATTTATACTCCTCTTGGTACATGATGTCTGGAGAAGATTTATTTTTGGATGATGAACCTTTATTAATCATTTAAAAAAAATACCATTTTCAAATGCCTTACCTCTAGAAACGGAGAGCCCTCAGCCAACTCAGATGCTTGGTAGTGAATGCCCTCTCCTGTTAAAATCTAGTATTGCTGCTGTAGAGGAACATAAATAACCACAGGTCTACACAATTCTTTCTTAAGGCATTATTTTACAACTACCATCTTGCCCTTCTTACCAAGTAAATGTAATCACTCTTAGAAGGAAGTGGTTGCAGGATCTGGGCAGTCCCTATGCAAATGCCTCGACGTGGTCAGACCTATAATTTCATTTTAAAGCTATTCTCTGTAACACACTGCCTTTGTTTTCAGCGGTTGATTCTTATATATATGGCACTGTAGTATCATAACCAATTTTATAAATAGTGTGATTTTGTTACAAGCTCCATCATTTCTTTTGGAGTTCTCAGACAGGTAACACTGGGACACGTTTAATAAATGGACCTCTCCCATTTATCATGTGTGACTCTTGTTTCCTCAAATGCCTCCCTTTTTACCTGATTTAAACAACTTCAGAGGAACTGTAGAAAAAGCTGACCCTTAGTTTAATTTAATGACAAACTTTCACGACATAGGGGAGCACAAAAAGGGCTCTGACCTGCACAACTGCTGTATAAAAAAGGCACTGCCGATGAATTGAATACACTGAATAGCTCTGTACAGCTCTGCTCCTTGATACACCCAGAGATTTTTGTAGCGTGATTAAGCCTAATTAAGGATGAAATAAACCTTGCCTCTCCTAAATATTCAACCTCCCTCCCTCTGTCCCCAAGAAAAGCTCCAGTCCTGCTCTTGGGCTCCCCAGCTCCACACTCCTGTGCCTAAGAGATGAGCAGGATGAAGAGGCACTAGCTACACGCATGTTCAGAACCACACGGAGTCAGGGTGCGGTGGGAGGCTGTAGGTGGAGGCGCCTGGAACATTATTATCTGAATTGGCTGCTGGGAGTTTTAGAGTTGAGCAGATGGTTCCTCAACGGTTTTAATCCAGCAGTTGGGCAGATGATTGCTGAAATCCAGCAGTTTGAGTGTGAAGTTAAGTAAAGGAAGAACGGCATGTTTTGCTCAAGCCCAGTTTGCTATGTCTAACTTTGCATTTAATAGTTTAGAGGGATAAATCTGAGCAACCACAGAAGCCCTTTACACCAGCAGCACTTTTTTGCAGCACCAACAATTTGCTACTGCTAAAATCAGTCAGGCACATGAATTAGAAACAGGTGATTCAAGCACAGTCTGGCAGTAACATTTTCTTGTGCGTTGCCTAATTGATACCAAGTCAACTCTACTGAAGAATGACAGACACATGAAGATTAAGCTGCACTGCTGTGTCGAGTCTTGGAAGCATTTATGTGAGGACCCATTGCTCAAGGATCATTTTCCTTGGGCTTCCCTTCCAGAGCAAACATTGTGGGATTCCTGCTCTCCTAATACTTGACAATATGCATCGTTTCACTTTTTTTTTTCCCTCCTCCTCCAAAGTCTACTGAACAGATCTACCTGAAGTGATGCAAGCATTGCACATCCCCTTTAACAGTATTAACTACATAATCAGCAGCAAAAAAAAAAAAAAAAAAAAAAAAAAATCAGTGAATAGTTCTCATGGCTCTGTGGAGACGTTTTTCATTTGCACGCTATGACTTTCCCCAAAGGGGGCTAAAATAACCTTTTGTGTTTTTGCTTGAGACAGTGGATTGCTCCCTCCATTTCTGATCTCTTCTAAAGTTTGGTGTCAATGTTTACATTTAGGAGGTAAAATTGAGTCAACATTACAGATGAATGGAGAAAAGAAGGTCCCACATTAGAGAGCAGTCCAACTAGGTTACAGCAGTAACATACCTCTGCACATCATCAGGATGATACCAAAGTTCCTGCTTTTAATCTTGTATGTTCAGCTTTCTGTGACCAGCATTATTTAAGGCTAAGAGTGATGTCCCCCATTCATACACACAGAATTATTTTTTGTAATAAACTGCAATACTTGGTGGTACAAGATCAACCAGTTAATTACAGTAAATGTAAAATGAGCTTGATAATTTTTTAATGAGGGGACAAGAAACTGCTAGTTTGAAATACAATTTTATTTTTCTAATCAATATGTAATCTACAAAGTGTTATTACAAGATGATCAGCATGATCTGCTTATATTTATACAGACAAAAATAAAATATTTTCCATTAAGAATAACAGCACTGCTTCAGAGTTATCAAAATTACAGCTAAGAATTACTAACTGCAGCAGTTAATTACTGTGTTTAGTCAACAAAAAGACAAATAAATGTAAAATGATGTGGACACCAATACGGCAGCTAAGAAGTCTGTCAAGTAAAATAAATGCAGCTAAATGCAACATGTGAACACACGTTTTCAGATGCAGAGTACTTCTGGACAACTAATATTGAGTCTGGAAAAAAGCACAGAGCATAAGGATGACCATGGCTTGGCATCACGTTCAATGGAGTGCACCATCATCCTCATTTCTCAAGAGCTGCTGCACAAAGGCAGCCAGAGCATCATTCCCAGTCACTGCAAGGCTTCAGCTTTGACATCCAGTAACACCTCCTGTCCTTGCTTTTGTGCTCTCTTCTGGTTGCAGTAAGCAAGCATTGAAGATTGCTTATTTACTAGCATCAAGAATCTTCTACAGTGTTTTTTTTTTCCTGCCCGTTACAACTATTCTTCCTTTCTTCTTTTTTTCCCACTCTCCTTTATTCTTAGAGGCTTTGATGCAGATCCCATTTTGTCAGTTAAAAGACTTCCATTGACTTCAATGGGTGTTTGAATCCAAAATTACATCAAATACAATTTACCTACACTAACACAACTAGCATAAGAAAGATTAATGCAAAGAAAGTTTGTCAGTTTGAGCAAATACAACACTTTGTAAATAAACACTTTGAAAATAGCCGTTCTCATTGATTTACACTTAAAATTTAGAACACACCAACTGTGCTTCTCCTTTGTGAAGGAAATACAGATAATATCTAAATACTGCCCTGCAGTAAATGTTAGTGAAGTGTCAGCATCTTATGTGACCTAAGCAGTTGGAAGACTTTCAGTGAGTGCAGGTGCTAGCTGTGGACATGCAGAGAACAGATATGCGTGAAACCTGGTTCCTCGTATGATGCCAATGTACCTCATGGGCTATTTAAAGCCCCAGTCCTTCTGCCAGCTGGACACTGAGCACACATTTTAGCAACTGTTCCTCATCTCCCAGAATACAGTTAGATGACTTACTGCCCAGATTTCTAAAGAATAAAAACCAGTATGTTTACTCACTATCGCCTGTTATAGTGTTCATAGAAAATGTTAGCAAATAAGTCTTAAATACAGAGAACATTCATTCAATTGGTTATACTCAACGGCATCAGAGAATGCAGAAGAAATATTATAAAGGGGAAGCCAGGGTGTTTCTGCTTTAGCAGGTTGCAGTAGAATAGGAAGTTAGAATTGATGAGGGGGGAAGTCAGACAATCCAAACTTTCTTTAATGAAAGTGCCTCATATTTTTAAATATTCTGACAGCAAGGTATACAAACAGCAGTTTGAAACTGAACAGGGTAATTATTCAGCCTCAGGCTTCACTAATTGTCAGGTTTAAATTGAAAGCTATGCATTAAACAGAGTAGCTTTCTTCCAATACAGGAGTATTTCTGTGGAATGGATTCCCTGTGATCCTGATCCAATTCTTATTAAAATAACAGAGTCTGGCAAGCCTCAGATGGAAATCCAAGATTGTGCTACACAGATAAAGTTGTAGCTTGATCTTTTTATGTTAACAAGTTCAGTAAGGCTGAATGATCATTTGCACCATGTGGACTCACTACCAAGAAAGATGAATTAAAATGCTGCTTTACAGCTCTGGTATAACCACGGACTTAAGTGAATTGCAGAGCTCTGCCGTGATGCCAAGCATGAACATTTTGCTCTACTATTGACTGTGCCACTCAGTTTAGCTGAGAAGTAAACAAACTGAAATTGAATGTGAATAAAAACAAACCAAACATGACTTGAAGGTGCTAATGGCTACTAAAGTCAGAACAGGGATGGAGGATGCAGCATCTGAGACATATTTGGATACCTACTGTACTCAAATGCTTGCTTAGATTTATGATAATATAACCTGCTAATAAAAAGGATATATAGAGAAGACAAAATACCATAATAGTCTATTTGAGGCTTTGGCAATGTAATACCCATAAAAACCTGCCCCCAGGACTTACTATAGAATCTATTACGCATTTCATTCTCAGCTTCCAAATGCGTGGAAAAGTTTATTGTGGTGAACTATGTTCATATTATGGCCTTCTGTTTCCTCAGACTGGTAATTTTCTCAGTACATATCCCACATTTTTCTACTTTCGGGGAATAACATTTATCTGTATTTTTACACAGTGCTCATATAAACAGTTACAAGCTGTGGCAAAATATAAAGTAAGACAGTGTATTACTGTATTTTTATTCTCCAATAATTTCAGTTTGAAGTAAGGATAATTTTAGGAAAACTGCAGGAAAAAAATTATCACAAGTATTTTTTTAATTTATCAGATTTTTTAACAGAGCTGGAATTACAGCCTGCATAAAATGACTAAGGGGATAATGGCTATGTGGAAATGCTAAAAAACCTTCCTAAATTACAATAATAGGAAGTTAACACATTAATATAGGGTTAGTAGCTACCTGCTAAAATGTCACACTTTCAATTCCCTTGCAATAGTCTATTCCTGCATTGTTTCCCCTCAAAAACGCCATTAGAGCCAGCAGCATGATGAAAATACCTCACTTTCCATGCATGAAAAAAAAAATGCCCTCTGTCTTGAAGTTCTTCAAAGCAGCAATGCAGCAGCTTCTGCAGTTTCCAAACCAACATCTGGACCCTAAATCCTAAAGGCACAATCAGTAGCAACTCACCATTTTTTCAGCCTGTGGGCTGGTGCAAATTATCAAAGCTTCATCAAATGAAATGGGAGTGGACCGATTTACGCTTGATGAGAATATGCCCCCTCACTTGCTGCAACAATGGAAAAAAAAAAAGCCTGATGCTGGCACAAACATTTTAATCACATCTGCCATATGTTCTTTTTTTTTTTTCCCCAAGAGATTACTTTGAGTGAACCTATAAAAGTGCTGGGGAGGAAACACTCGCTGCCACAGAAAAATGAGGAATATTATTGCTGAGGAACTTTTCCCATTTTACCAATGAAATCACCCAGTTTATAACTCATTAGTTGAGGCTCTCATAGAGATAATATTACAGCTTGTTTTGTTCACATAAATTGAGGAGAACAAAAACACGCAGGACATAGATTTTCAAACGCCACTAAAAAAAACTGTAATTGGTCCTGCTGGACCTTACACATATGCTGGTCTGCGCATAAGTGCTCTGGCAATTTGTATTGCTGAGCATTGTATGTCCAAGTGACATGAACTCTCTGAGCAGTGTCATTAGGTTTCAATATGGACTATGAGATCATTCCCAAGTCAGAGATATGCAACAGGAAAAAAAATATATTACAATCAGTCAAGTAAGTGCTCGCATCCTGCAAATCTTTGCAAGTAGACTTTGCTCATCCTGTTTTTCCCACGACGGGAACCTGACTTGAACACAAGCCAATCAAATGAGTGCTGATTTGCAGCAACAAACCCATAAGGACTTAAAAATATATTTGATGACCTAGTTTAGGATAAACACGATCAATGCGCTTTTTCTAACAATAGAATTTCCAATGTGAATTGATTCCTACTAATATCATGGTGATGATGCCCGCTGTTCTCCTTCACTGCATTAAGCAGTTGCCAGCCTTATCTGGATCTTCTCCATCAAGCCTAATCCACTTCTTTTCAATTTCAACCTGTAGTTAGAAAACAAAAAACAGGTAGAATTAGCAAACAACGGGGGGCACTAAAAGTGTGATTTGCAGCAATGGCACAAATAAGAGCTTTGACACAGAATCAAAACATTTCCAGACTGAACAGATTTCAAAACCACTACTCCCAAATATAGCTCACCGAGGAAAAATAAGGCTGCACTTGTCTTCCAGCATCATCTTTGATGAGACAAGGAATTATTTTTTAATGATTCTTTTGCTTGAAGTCATTATCACAAGCACATGCAAGATACGGTTAGAATACAAAGCAGATTTGCTTTGTACATACTGTATGGAGGGAGTGGGGTAGGGGAAGAGATGGAAAAACTTGGAAAAACAGCCCTGGATACCTGGCAATTGTAAAAAGCTTTCTGAATCACATGTTTCTGCGGCTGCACATCACTCTCTAAGCCCAGTGACTTGACTTCTGTTCCTGATGCACAGGTATCATGAATGACAAACTGTACAGTAGCAAATGGGTACCAGTCAGAAGGTATTTCCTGGTCTGATCCAAGCTCGAGTTTGTAAGACAGGCTGTGTGGATGATCTGAACCTTGGAAAAGACAAAACACAACAAACACGCACAAAATCAGTTAATTATTTTTGCTTTGTTCATAATGCATGGTTAGTCTGCTGGCAGAAGACCACAGCTCTATCTTTTATTAATGCATAGCTGTTACATAGTACATTATTCTATCATCTTTTGCTACTTCAGCACACTTTCCACAATGATTGTAGTTTTACAAATTAATTTACAAGTGATTTAGTAGATCTCAGCTTCTGATCAAGAAAAGAGTAGTACAAATGTAGGGAAATGGCTGCTAAATTCAGACTATTAGGAAAGAATCTCAGTTTTCACTTCAGAATATATTTCTTACTTTACTGTTATAGAAAAATAAAAACTGGAAGACCCCAGCTTAGCCAAGACACAGATGCCTCCCTGTGTACAACCAGGGCTCTCTGCTGTAGGAATTTTCCTGGGGTGTTCCTTTCAAGAGCTAGCATTATCTTGTGTAACATCATTACAGTCTGTCTACAGCAGGAAGATAAAGGTATGGCTCAGACTGCAGCTCAAACAAGGTACATCCCAGCTGCCAAGATACAGGCTACCTGGATTCCCTTCCTAGCTTTGTTTCTGCTTTGGGAAAAGAACATAACCCTGCTTCTTCTAAAAGAAAGTACTGCTGAAGTAACTGTCCCGTTATAATGTGGAAATGGCATGGAAAACCATTGCTCCTTCACCTGGCCCACAGGAACACCAGGGTGAAATGCCTGCCTTCCAAAGAAACGTCAGCAGAATCACTGCATGAAAGCAGCATAATAGAACGAAAAGAACCCTTTCTATCACATCTGCATCTCCAAATTCTTCAGGGCAAAAAAGTAGCAATTTCGTGTTTCCCCTCCTCTCCAGGATTTTAAGCATCAGCATAAACAAACTACCATTTGGCTGCAGGCAAAGAAAAGCAGAGAAAGGATAGGCCATATTTTGCTGAAGGCAAGCCTGGCAGAATATATTTTTTATCCATTATATTAAATGGCATCTCAAAGTTCAGGCAAAAGTGTCCCATTCTTACTTTCTCCAGTGGCAGGAATCAATTTTGCATCCAAATGAAGAAAATGCTAAAGATGGGGCTAACATACACTGAGCTTTATCTATCCCATAGGAATCATCCACGTAACATTCCATACTCAAATGCTCACAGGCATTTGGCAAGACAAAAAATAATAATAATAAAGTCCTTCCATAAGAAGTAGCTGAACTTGCAGCAGTTTCCCTACAGCAGCCACATCATCTCCAATGCTCCTAGGAGTCTTGGGCTGGGCACATCCTCTTGCATGGCAGTTGGAAGCTACATATGCAGCAGCACCTTGTCTGAATTTCCCCCACAACCTGCCTCAAAGCCTGCCCAAGCCAGGCCATTTGCAATTTTAGAAAGTAATTTACGTTTGATTGCTTTTGATGGATAGAGTTCTGTCAAATATACTGGTCCCTGAGTTCACCAGAACAAAGTTTAATTCAATAAACTGCCCTCCAGATTTCATCCCAACTCGGGAAGGAAGTTAAAAGGCCCCCAACAATCCAGGGTTAAAAAGCATGAAATTCATGTTTGTCTTAAACATACTCACTAAAACAACCTTTTTACTTTTTTGTATTGGCTACTAAAGTATTATTAATATAATTAAAAATCTCCTCTCTCTTCCTTCCTTTGTTCAACAACAGTTAAAATTTGACTGCCTGGAAGAAAAGGTGAGGAATGGGGAAAAAGGAATGAGAAATCTCCTTTGGATTGTCAGCCCCTGAACTTCAGATGGTGTGAGGGGGACAGAATCTCTAACTCTTTTTCTCCTCCACATATAATAACAATAATCAACAATTTAAGAGATATTTGCTGACTGCAAGTGTTTTTCTGTCAGTTCACCCAAAGCCACACAAACACAGCAGCATTGTTACAGCCACCACTTCAGACAAGACTATGTCTGCCACTGGACAAGTGCATTCCTGCACTGTCTGGACTCTCTAAGTGGCTGGTTTACAAGCATCCACTGCAGGCTTGCTTCCAGCATATACAGCATTCAGTCCTTATCCTAAATGTTTCTTCTGTAACTATTTTTAATGTTAAGAGATCTGAACCAGATTTCAGAAAATAATTCTATATACACAGCAGATGTTATCTTGCACCATGGGAGAGTATCAGCCACTGGCTATGAAATCCCCCAGGTTTCATTACAAAAGTGTGCGTCATACTGCACAGGCAGCAACTCGACCCTAGGCAAAATAGCAGCAGTCGTAACACTAGATGGCACATGGTAAGAAGAGGGTTTCTCTCAGCCTCTAGGGCTATGGCTGACCAAGGATCTGAGGAGAAAGGTTTTGTCCAGCAGCATCTTGTTTGGAGTCCATTTGTGGTAGAAGGAAAAGGCTGTACACATCTAGGGACTTTTGGAGATCAAATTCAGCATCTTCCTGCTGTGGGAGGGAGGCCTATGAAGAAATGAGTAGTGATGGGAATTGTTTGGAAAAGTATTTTGTCTTCCAAGAATGGGAAACCACAAAATTGCTTGGCATTCTCCTGGACAGCTATCTGATGGTAAATGTCTCACGGCAGATGCCCACTTGATCGCAGATGAAGGCATAAATGAGCCATTCCTCATGGCCTGCTGCTAGAGGGTCTCTGTTAGACATGGCATAGTTATGGTTCAGGTATCACCTAACACTTAAAAAGCCCTCTGGGCTTACATTCCAGCTAACATACACTGTGAGAGGCAGAGCACTCAATGTCTTAGTGTTGGGATCTGGTAAGTTCTGGACCCTTTCTTTCCTCTCAGAGGTAGCCTGTAAAAGCAGAGATGATAGTTTTGGGATCTGGATTAGGCTACTGCCCTGGGTCCTCTGGAGCAGCCTCCCCTGAACCCTTTTAGCTACCCCCAAAACACAGAACTCCTCCCAGCCCATCTACCTCCCGCACAAGATCAATGCCAGAGGCACTCACCACTTCACTTGCAAATAAGTTCCTCTGCCCACCACAGGGCCATGGTAGGAGTATGTAGCAACCCCTTCCCACCAGCTGTCAGACAACAACATGACTACCCAACACTTCAAGAGATGGTGAGCATTGCCTTAGTTTTCTCCTAAAACCAGCTAGTGTTTGTTACCTCTGCTCCACAAAACTATTGCTTCCCAGCCTTGTGCTACACTGGAGTTAGAAGAAAGAGAGGTTGCATGTGTAAGACTTTTTCCAAAACAAACAACCAACGTCAACGACAACAAAACCAGCAATGCTGAATAAGTGAGATGTTGGCCAGAACCAAAGAAAATGCAGAAAGATGAGTTGGCTACAGCAGGCAGGATGTACGTCTTTACAGTTGCCCAGTGAAAGCTAAGACATGAGCTTTATTGTTAGCATATTATGCAGACGCAAGGCTAGCTAGCTATCCAAAATGTACCCTTTCAGGTATCATGGAGACATTGACCATCTGGCCTGATGGAACCGAATCACTCCTGAAAGGTAACTGGACAATTTAGGGAGATAACTGAGCTTTTAATGGCTACCTTAGGAGACAGAAAACACGAGTCTTAGGTGTCTAGGCAACTTGTTACAACTTTTTGGAATTGAGACACCTAAGTCTATCCCTATTTCACATGTGACGATCTGGCAAACCCAAAGATGTTCTAAATTCTTGCTCCCTTCCTTTGAAGAACAAACAACAAAAAAAACCACCATGCTATGAAATGAGATTCAAACCATCACCTAGCATTCAGACAGCACTTCACAAAAAATTAATAACCTAACTTTGCTGCCTTTACTCACACTATTTAGCACTCAATCACCTGTATGAGTAGCATTCAAGCAACCTTATCTGAGGTGGCATTGCAGGAAACACCACAGGGTGCAAATTTGCACAGCAAGAGATTAAAACGTAGTGATTACAAGACTAATGTCTCCCCAGCTCCTCCAGGCAGCACACATGCGTAGCTTCTCCAGCGCAAAGACTGGAGGCAATACTGTGCTGAAATCATTATATATGTAAGTGCAGAACATTGTAAGTCCTGCTTTCACAAAGTATATATTCACACGATTTGCAGAAACTTCATTTGAGCAATTCTTCAAACTCCAAGCCTTCTAAACTTTTTTTTTTTTTTTTAATTAATACTAACACTCAGGCTCCAAACTCTCCATTTATGTATCTGAATAAGCACAGGCAGCTTTTAAAAATCTGGGGTATCTCACAGCCGACATAGACTTGGCATGGCCAGCACTCTTCCAAGGAAGCAGTTTAAAAGATCCAGTGGATACTAACATATTTCAACCTATAAACAATAGATAACCTTTCCTTCCCCTCTCCCTCCCCTTATTTTTTCTAAGCCTTGAATAAAGGCTTTTTGAAAGCAAAAGCCTCAGCATATTTTTTCTCCTTCCAATAAAAGTATTATGAATGTTTACATATTTCTATTAGTTTGACTGTCTTAAGATTTTTGCCACAACTTAGGACAGTTTTATTTTTTAAAGCTTAAGTGTGTGCAGAATATTTGGTTAAAGGCTTTTAAAATTGACCAGGCAGTAATTCTACTGAAATGCTTCATCAAACACATGAGCATTTCAAGGATATAGATGATTTTTCATATATCAGCCAGAGGAATTATTCAACCGTCAGAAGTTTAAGCTGATGTAGAATGCCACCAAAAAAAAAATAGTTCTTACTTTCAAACAACATAAATCTGAGTTTAATTGTGCACAACAAATCTTAAGATGAATGAACTGTGCTCTCCTCTGTCCTCCCAGCGGCAGACTGGGACCCAAGAAGGAGATGAACAGATAGGTGAACAACTGGCTATGTGGCTGGTGCCAGGCTCAGGGTTTTGGGTTCTGTGATCTCGGACGCACCTGGCCAGGTGGGGAAAGAGTGCTCTGGACAGCAAGCTGGCTGGGCTTATTACGCAAAAATAACAGGAAGGGATTCTATAGGTACATTGGCCAGAAAAGACAGACCAAGGAGAGTGTACCCCCACTGGTAAATGAGAAGGGAGAACTGGTAACAACAATCATGGAGGAGGCTGAGGTATTCAACAAGTTCTTTAACTTACTGCCAGTCAGCCTTCTCATATCTTGAGTCCCTGAACCTCTAGGCTGTGGCTGGGGGAGCAAAGTCCTTCCCACTGTAAATGAAGAGCAGGTTCAAGACCACCTGATGACACCGAACAGGTACAAGTCTATGGGGCCCAATGACATAGAACCCAGGGTTCTGAAGGAGCTGGCTGAAGTAGTTGCGAAGCCTTTCTCCATCATATTTGGAAAGTCCTGGCAGTCAGGTGAAGTCCCTGGTGGCTGGAAAAAGGAAACACCACTCCCATTTTTAACAAGGGCAGAAAGGAAAACCCAGGAAACTACAGACTGATGAGCCTCACCTCTGTGCCTGGCAAGATCACAGAACAGATCCTCCTGGAAGCAATGTTAAGGCACGTGCAGGACAAGGAGGTGATCCGAGACAGCCAGCATGGCTTCACCAAGGGCAAATCATGCATGACCAGTCTGGTGGCCTTCTGTGATGGAGTGACTGCATCAGTCGGCAAGGGAAGACCAACCCATGTCACCTACCTGGACTTCCATAAGGCCTTTGACACGGCCCCACACAATATCCTTATCTCTAAACTGGAGAGAGATGGATTTGAAGGGTAGACTATTTGGTAGATAAGGAATTGACTGGATGGCTGTAACCAGAGAGTTATAACCAATGGCTCCGTGTCCAGGTGAAGGCTGGTGACTAGCAGTGTCCCTCAGGAGTCCAACTCAGGACTGTGCTGTTTCATAACTCAGGTGCTGTTTAATATCTTTAGGAACGACATTGACAGTGGGATCGAGTGCACCCTCAGCAAGTTTGCAGATGACACCAAGCTGAGTGGTGCAGTCGATACAACAGAAGGAAAGGACGCCATCCAAAGGGACAAGGACAAGCTTGAGAATTGAGCCCACGTGAACCTAAAGAGGTTCAGTAAGTCCAAGTGCAAGGTGCTGCACCTGGGTGAGGGTGATACCAGACATGAGTACAGACTGGGAGAAGAAGTCACTGAGAGCAGCCCTGCAGAGAAGGACTTGGGGGTTCTGGTGGACAAAAAGATCGACATGAGCCTGCAGTGCGCACTTGCAGCCCAGAAGGCCAACTGCGTCCTGGGTCCAGAGGAGGGCCGTAAAGATGTTTAAAGGGCTGGAGCACCTCTCCTATGAAGAGAAGCTCAGAGAGCTGGGGAATGTTCAGCTTGGAGAAGAGAAGGTTCCAGGGAGACCTCACTGCAGCCCTTCAGTACTTAAAGAGCAAAAAATATTAAAAGCAACCCACACAGGCAGTCCCGTAAGTCTTGAGAAAGCACACCCCCACCATCACTTCTGGCTCAGCTTCCTGCCTTGCATTAGTCCAGCCGCTGCTGCTGCGCCTCTTCTGCCCCCACCATTGAGCAGAACATGACATACCAAGGTAGCAAGCAGCATGCAAAGTATAGGGCTCTTCTCCAAATAACCAACAATTTGGGGGGAACCAGGAAAAAACGTACGGCATTGGCCATAGCTAAAGGCCAACCACAGCTTCTTCCAAAGCAAAGGAAGGGGAAGAACCAAGATGGTGTTAACACAATGTCCTTTCTGAATCTGACCACTGCAGCATTTGTGCCCTCTCTCGCACTGTGCAGATCAAAAGAAACTGAAAAGCAAAACTGCTCGAGGTTCAAAAGACCTCATCGCCTAAACAAGACCCAATGTACAACACGGAAGGCACTGCTACTTCCACGCAGTATCACTAGTAAAAAGATTCATTGTACTCTGCCAGCAGGCATGCAGTAATTCATACTCTCACAAACACCACATACTCTCACAAACACCACATTAGATGCCAGACTCTCTGGAATGGCATTTTAATACCAAAAGCAATCTAGTTCATACCTAGGCTCAGGATAGTATTCCTTTTTCATTTGCTCCTGCTTCAGTTTTTCTTTCAATCTGACACTTCAGTGACATAAGCAACAATCAGAATATGAATCAAATATGTATTCAAATATATATATATTCAATATATTCAAATATGAATCAAATATGAAACTGTAAAAAAAAAATCTTAAACTACCAAGCAGATTTAATATAATTTACAGGTAGTTAAAAATGAGAAGAAAGTAATCCACAGGAGGTTTTGTTTGCTTGTTGGGGGGTGTGGCAGTGTTTAATTGCTTTGAATGCAAAGTCTCACCTGCTCACACGTCTAGCTGTCGGAAGTAGTGAGTGGACATGTCAGATTAGTACGAGCATACCTGAAACCAGGAATTCAAAGACTGAATCTCTTCTGGACATTTTAAAGTGGTAGTTTGTCCAGACAGTCAGGATGTTACATGACTAGCCCAAGCTATTTGTAAATACTATGCACCTACTGCCTTTTTAAAAGTACAGATTTTGCAGATGTTTTAGGCAAATACTTTAATAGATGCCCTTGTCTCACACAGATCCCCAAAGTCTCACATGCATAAAATGCCTATCCAAGAAAAGGATCAAGTGCCTTCACCCTACAGAACTTAAACCAGAGTGATACTTTTGTCAAGATCTTGCATGCCTTTAGAAAAAGATGACATGGCCTAGTAATGATTGAACATGATTAAACATGATTGAAAACAGGAATTTTAAAACCATATATTTATATTTTCCTGCCCTCCAAAATTGTCTTTCCATCAGTTAATATAAACCAACTATTTTGCTTAGAGAAAAATTAGCAATTCCCATGTGCATGACTATAAACTTAACTGGCTTTACTGCAGCAAGTATCTAAAGAGGTATTAGCACCACAGAGAAACAGGAATAAAGTGGGAGGCATTTTTGGCAGTGCAGTTATTGCCATGAACATACCATCTCAATACACAAACCCATAAAGAGGCAGTAGATAACAGCCTTTGCAGAAGCACAGTCAAGTTGCTACAAGTTTGACCACAGCACCTTCTAGTTATATATCATACCCACCGTTTTTCGAAAGATGCTAGAAATCCAGGACACAACAGTTCCAGTACCACCTTTTCTATTAACTGTATGACACTGGGAGAACAAATCATTTCATCTACCAGCATTTGCCTCCCGTCCCCACACTGTCCAGCACAAACCTGTGAAGCATAAACCCTCCCATCTATTTTTTACTATAGGCTTGAGGTTTACTCAGAACGATGAGATCCACTTCCACACTACTGCACCCTTAAGATTAGTGACAGTAATCCATCTGCCTCCATTGAATTAGGAAAATGCCCTTGAAAAAAAAAATTAAGGCTATTTTTTCTGAAAGGTTAGTCCAGCTTCCACCAATACCACCAATATAGACACAAATCAGAAGTACTGAAGCTGATGGAGGCACAGAAGCATAAAACAGGGCAAAATCCTGAGAAGACGCGTACCCAAACCCATCAATTTATAGCGCAAATTATTTACTTGAGTTTTTATCTGGAAGCCTGTCTATCTTCCACACAACAGCCCTGTAGGCACTTTCATATTTCGCTGTTCCAACCGAGACTTGTATTACGGGATCAGATTCAATCTCATGTAAAGAACCAAGGCATGTTCTTCGATTCATTTTTGATTTTAGGGACTTCTGCCTTTGGAGGTTCATGGTCCAAAGTGCTTTGACCCACTGAACAGGAACTGGAAAGCGTATCATAACATTTTCACAGTATTTCACAGAGGGTAAACGTGTTGTAGCTGAAGACATATTTATAAAAGCCTGAAGTTCTACATATGCCCCCTGAACCACTACTGCAGCCTTCACAGAAAACGGAAGGTCTTCTCCTTGATACTGTGTCCTGAAACGCATTAGCTCCAGCCTATAGGCATCAGGGGGTATAAACTTAATAATTCGTGATTGCTCAAATTCCTGCGTTTTGACACAGCTATGGAAATAGCAATCAAGAATATTGATCCATTTCTTCTCCACATCCTTCTCAAAGTAATGCTCATCCCTCTTCTGGAGTTCCAGGTCGTTCAGAGTTAGAAAGCAGTCAGTATTTCCATTCACAAAACACAAACAATAAATGTGTGTGACGACAGCACTTTCTACAAGCTTTCCTTCTGCTTTAGTGATTTTCCCCCAGAAGTTATCCACTATTTCTAGAGTCATTTCTTGTTCTTCATAATTTCTCCTTTGCTTAGAAATGGTAGGAAGTTTCATAAGCTCTTCCTCAACTGTTACAATGAAATCAGTGAAGTCATTATAATCCGTGGTTCCTAACTTTAACATCTGCTCAACCTCCGGCTCATGGATCACTTCTACTTTGGGATGATACTTCCTTTTCTCTGTGTAAGAGACACACTCAATCTTCACCGTATGGATTTTTCCTGAAACATTATAGCTCTCTAGTTTGGGTTCAGATAGCTTACAGTGTGGCTGCAGCTGGAATTCTCTGAAAGGTTTCTCAAGGCCCTTTTCATAGTACATCTGCAACACACCTCCTGCAAGAACCCTCAGGTAAATAGGACCCCATTGCCGAGATGACATCATGTTCTTCTTTTCAGGAATGCGCAGCATGAATGGCCATCCATCAGCTTTCCGGCTCCTGAACAGGCCGTGAGGAACAGCTGGGGACTGCTTGTGCCACGCGTGAGCACTGGAGATGGGTAAGCTTCCCACAGTGTCAGAGCCATCAGCCTGCAGGTGTTCGAGCCTCTCACAGATGTAGCTGAAGGAGCCCTGGGTAAGGCTCTTCTGATCATGGTAAACCTCTTTTTCTTTAGAATGACAAATGCCTTTGTTAATCGCTTTGTCCTTCCTGCACGTGTTAACATTAGCTGGTGACGTGCTGAGTAAGCATCCTTCCCTCCAAAAGGGACTGGAAAAGCCACAGTCACTCTGGAAGTGGGGGAAGCGCCCCAGTGTCAACGACTCTCCTGACTTGTCACCTCCTTGCAGATCAGGGTTTCCCTCATCTGTTGATTTGGAGAACGAAGTCTTAACTGGATTGTCATTAGTCAAAGGAAGGCTGCTGGATTTCTGCAAGGCGAGGGAAGAGCAAACCCCAGGTGACGGAAGGTTAACATTTGATGGCCATTCAGGAATAGGATACAGGATATGAATCCCAGGGTTCTGGATGCACGGATTGCCTGGGTAGTCTCTGGTTGGTGTGGTCAGTGGAGAGTTACAGGGGGGCCCAGGGCTTAGGTAGAAGTCAACTACAGGAGACGAGAGTGGAGTACTGCCTGTAGAAGATGATCGACTTGAACATTCATGCACGTTAGAAAGATTGAGTTTAAGGCCATTTGCTTTACAACTGCTGTGATTATCAACCAATTTCTGAGGTGACTGGAAGAGTGGCTCGTCATCGAAGGTAACCCAATTGGTTGGATTTGTGGAACACATCTTGTAGGAGAAACCTGAAGCACTCACAGATATATCACCCTCAAAGCATCTATAAAGAAAGAACAGACACAATCAGAAATCAATTCTATTGAAAGACAAAACCAAGAAACCCAACCCTTACAATACTCAAACCACACAAAGCTTAAAATTTGCATGCAGTTTCAAATCATATAGAATCACAGAGTGTTTTAGATTGGAAGGGACCTTAAAGATCATCTAGTTCCAACCCCCTGCCATGGATAGAGATGCCACCCACTAGACCAGGTTGCTCAAAGCCCCAACCAACCAACCTGGCCTTGAATACTTCCAGGGATGAGGCATCCACAGTTTCTCTAGGCAACCTGGCCTGGTGCTTTATCACCTTCACAGTAAAAAATTTCTTTCCTTTATCTAACCTAAACTTACCCTCTTTCAGTTTAAAACTGTTACTCAGTCAAATGTACTTTGTGTGTTACACGTCTCTGTTCTCTTCAGAGGCCTCTGAGTTATGCTTTCAGAGATCAGACATGTCACAGTAAAGTTAGAGGAGGGGTGGAATGGCTTATAAACAAGCAAGAGGTAGCTATAAGGATGAGCAGTGCGTCCCCTGTTGAAGGGTAGACTGTAAGAATCTGGAGGAGATACAAGCTGTTGAAGCACAAGTCAAAGCCAAGTAAGTAACAACATATGCATCTGCCAAGCACTGAATTGGCTGGTGTCCTGGAAAAAGCACCAGGCTTCAAACGAATTAATGCACTTATCAAACAGAGTAACTTTGGTGAATTGCACAGCTAGATGTCCTCTGAGCAAGACTGTAACCAGTAAATAATTGTCTTGCCTTTGTTGTTCTAAACCATGCACTGAAATGTAAATGCTCATTGTATCCTTATGCAAGATATGTCATCCACAAAGTTCTCCTCCCCACTGCTCCCGACTAATGCAGAAGTGAGAAATAAATTGCTGTTGACTGCAGAGAAATCCAGTACAATGAAGCACCACAGGGCCCACATAAACATCGTTCATTTGAAAAACAGTATTCTTATTGTGTTAGAGTGTGTTCGCATTTGCCGGAAAGCACAAGGAAGGCAGAGTTCATGTGCACAAAACCACCTGCACACATACTACTCTGTTAATTACGGTTAGATAACAATAACTTAGAGCCATTCTCCCTCATGCTCAAACAGCCATAGTCAAGCCATTTCTTAATTGCACAGCAAGGATGTACGCATATAATCATGTAACCACAAAAGCCATTCCTCATCTGCAGCGTTTAGAGAACAGTCTGTTTCTAGAGATGACAAACTTCAGCCAAGTGGAATCTTATCCTACGAGTCATTATTTTTCAAAACTTCTCCCTTATTTCTTGGCCAGCTTATAGCCTTTAAGAAAGCATCATAAACTGACACAAGACACTCACCCCGCTGTTGAACAAACAAGGGCTTGGCATGGACCCTTTGGTCCTTCATTATTTTTCTGAACTCTCAACCTTTTTGTTCAAGAAAAATATTTGCACTATGCTAGTTATTTTATAAGTATTCTCCTCCCCACTTAAAAAAGAGAAGGAGAAAATGAACAAACAAGTTACAAAGGACAATCACAGCTCAGACACAAAACTACTACTGTATCCTTCGCCCACTCAGTCACTTCATCAAAATCAAGTGCGGCAGTGGAAAGAAAAATCAAAGCTCTTTGGTCTCATATTTGGTCATCATGTTTTCTTCCTATTTCACAGCCTTCTCTTCTGTCCCCTCTGCAGTATTTACTGACTGCTTCTGCAAGCAGGAAGTTTCGATGTTTTCAGGCTTGCTCCATCCCCATCTGGCATTTATGAAAGACAAGTGACTGCCAGCCAGAGAAAAATATTGAGGGTGAAAAACCACGCTGAGCAAGGAGACTGAGAGACCTTCTTGCTGCCTGGGCTCCATGGATGTAGCTGAACGGAAGTGACGGTGCAGTCAGGAGCCTGACAAAGCACAGCCTTCCTGTCTCGCTGCTGCAACACTGAAGGGGCAAATCACAAAAACTTGAGATCGTGCAGAAGAGGAAGAAAACATAAAACAGGAACATTTGCAAACCTTGTTTACAGGAAAAAATATTCATTTTCCAGTGCATTTCCCTTTCACATTTCAAGTGAAGTTTTTCAGTGCCCTTTATTATTTCCAGATGTTGAACTATTTTTTTTCCAGCCTCTGTTGCTATTCAGCCTTTTTAAAATGTGATGTTGCAGATTATTCAGCATGTTTTTTCTGTTACAAAACACACTCATAAAGATGTTTGAAATGTAACTGCTATATACTTAACCTCAGTCAATAAATGTCTACGAAGGGAAACACTTTGGCAGATGGAGCTCTCATCTGCAGTTACAATATCATTCATGTACCTGTCAAAAACTGCAGCTTTCACCTTTTATTACTTGTTCAGGAATGTATTTAAAAAAAAAAGATACTGATATTAAAAACAAACAAACAAAAAAAAAACACAGGCAAGAAGCAAGTGTTGAAATAGATAGCAATTCCACTGCTATTGCTCACTAATTACCGAAAGCAACTACTGGGAGTGGAGAAAAAATCCAAACGGATCTTTAAAAGCTATTTTTGTAATGTCATGCTAATATGATGAAATGCACCCTCTCCTCTGTTACAGGCAGCACCATTCATCTAGTACTTACAAGAAAAACACACATTTATAGTCTTACCTACTTTATGTAGTTTGTTCTCGGATGCTTTTACATCTGTACGACACAATAAATTAATCCTGTCTCTCAAGTCCTCTTTTGTTCTAAAAAGTGCTTCAAATTCCTTCTTAAGAATTAGCACATTCCTCCTTTAAAAGGCATTAAAATTAGGCAGTAAAATAGATGTCGTTTGGTTCCAAAAACCTCCCTTGGGACCCAGGTAAGCATAACCCAAATACTTTAGGTAACAGGAAAACGATACAAGATGCCATTGATCTCTCTGACCACGTACGCTATGCAGCCCATAACATCTAAATTACAAGCACGTGTGGTATGTCCTTCAGATATGTGACAGGAAATACCATTTTTAGAATATTAAAAACACAAACAAAAAGCTGGCTGAAACATCAGCTGATCTTTAATTTGACTGCAGCGAACTCAAGAGCTGCGACTCAGCTCAACCCATCGTGTTCTGCCTGAAAACAATCTTTGCATTTAGCAAATTAACTCAGTCCCTCGGTATTTAATGAACAGAAGTTGCAGCTGTAACTTCTTCATTTTGATACCTCGAGGATGTAAGGAAGAGGATTCCTACCCTATTATTGAGAGATTTTATAGGCTGCAGCTATTACCAGGTCCTTTGCTGCTTCTAAAATCCCAGATCAAATCTGCAGCTAAAATACTACTCAGCTTCTGTGCCTTGCGGGGGGATGCCGCTATCTGTTCCTGAAGCGAAAGGGTAATAACGTACTTGCTGCAAGGTGCAATTGAAGGTATCGACTATGGTATTTTTAATCCAGATACACCTTGCTCCTCAGCTAGTTGAGGATGGTGACATCCTCTGGTTGTGTCTCCACCACCCCGATGGAGCAGCTTCTCATCACCTCCCTTACAGCAGGGAAGAACCAGCACGTGAGCCAGTGCTGTCCACAGCCCAGCACATCACAGAACCCAGACCGCCTGGGCTGTCTGCAGGCTGAAAAACACTGGGGGTCATGCAGCTGCTAGTGAACCCCCTGAGCATCTCAGTCCCAAGGTCTTCCCAGCTTCTGGCACCAGGTAAAACCTTCAAGCGCATCCCTGTGGATTTAAACATGAAGGGGCTGGTTGCAGGGCAGTCTCCATCAGAGCATAGCTCCCACAACGGCAGCTCGCAACCTGAGCTGACTTGCTTTCACAGGATTGCCTCCTGGTTTTATGTTTGTTTTTCCTTTCCTTATTTTCCTTTTAAAAATATTGAAGAGGAGAGGGGTCAGTTAACAGGGAATAAAAGGGAAACAAGACCCTTTTGCAAAACATAGAGTAAGTGAAGGTAATGTTTGATAGAGTGTATTCATATTCCAAAATACACAGAGAAGCATAATTACATAAATACATTCATTGTCACCTCTCTAGCTCCAGAGACTATCGTGCCTTCAAAAGCATTAGACTATATACAATCTTTAAGTAAGTTCTCTTTGTAACACCTGAGCACATCTCTTAGGCACGCTACTTCCATGGTGGGATCTTACTAGGCAGATGTCAACATTGCACATTGGTTCAAGCTCAAAAAAAAAAAAAAAAAAGCAGATTTAGCAATGCACATATACCTACACACACTGTAACAAAACGGTTAAATAAACCCTTCAAAACCAGCTGAACTCTTGGCACAAGCTGCTCCATTTGTGGACAACACCTGGCAGTTTTATTTCTGCCCTGCCAGAGAGACTATGGCCCCCATACATTAACGCATGTAAATGATATTTCCAGGAACATCATCATCCACTCTCCACATGCTAACTAGAAATCTAATGCAAAACTCTCCATACTATGCATGCCGCAGTAAAGCTGTCCCATAATGACACCATATGAGTTGTTACTGTTTATTGTATAAATACGCAGACGATTCTTAAAGCATTTTGCCATAAAGCGTAATGGTTTCACAGGGAAGTACAAATTCTCTGCAGTTTAAGCAATAAAGCACATATGGTATATGAAATAACCTAAACATTTGTAAGTCCTTGTAATATCCAAGTAAAATATGGCAAACGTATCTCTCAGTTTTACAGCCATATTCCTTTATCACCATATAGTTTATTACTTAACTACACAAAGAAAAAAATGAAGAACACCTTCTATGTAAAACGTTGCTTGATTTATGCTGATTTGCCTCAAATTTTGAGACTACATATGGCTGCACTTTTATTTAACTCTGCTCTACGTCTCCTAGACGGAGAAAAAAAAACATCTACAATCTATACATGTGAAACACACACAAGCAAATGACAAAACTGACTGTGAAAAATTGGCTTTCATTTGCGTTTTGGATATATACGTGAAGTCTTCCACTGCATCACTCATTTCATTACTTTTAGAAAATAAGTCATTGGCCTAAGAGTCAAAAATACACACAGACTTCAAAGCGTAACGTGAACTTGTATTTACAGCGTTGGCTCCGCAGAGCATGGGCGCAGCTGGGAGAAGCTGTTCATGTGGGATTCCAAACTCCTTGCGCCAGGAGCACAACCTCCATGCGAGGCAGGAGTAACTTGCTCTGTCCTGAGTCACGCACAGCTGACAGATCCAGCTGCTGATACTGCACACACAAGTGTGAAAAAATTAACATTTTTAATTGGGGGTTGGAACTAGATGATCTTTAAGGTCCCTTCCAACCCGAGCCACTCTATGATTAATAGCATCAGCACAATGCTGCCTGTGTCCAGCAGGGCTTATACTTGCAATGGGAATAAAGCAAATCTCACATCTGGACATTGTCTATGCTGGGGAAAAAAGGCACCCAACATACAAACATTGCAGCAAACATAGAAGGGTAAGAGGTTATTAGGTTATTACAATGTCAAGTCCATATATTGGCCCAAATGCGCTGTCCCTGAAGAGCATCCAGCACTCAGGACAAATTCTGTACAACGGTGCTCAGTGGAGCACCTGCTTCTCTGCACCTCTGAGTCATGTCTCATGCCTTAAAAAGCTGCAAACAAATAGTAAATTCGCACACGAGGGAAAACCTACAGCAAGCTTTCAAAATAAAATGAAAAAAGCAACAGTGCTGCCAGATTCTCATCTCTAATATCTACTACAGGCTGCACGGCTGTTACTGAAGAGGGTTTCCCCCAGAGAAGCAGCTCTTCTTGCTCACTACAGAACAAGGCTAGACAGTGACCTTCCAGTTTATATTGAACAGAATAATTTACTTGGAAGTGCATTATCGATC
The DNA here is from genome assembly GCF_013377495.2 of Cygnus atratus. Lineage (NCBI taxonomy): Eukaryota > Metazoa > Chordata > Aves > Anseriformes > Anatidae > Cygnus > Cygnus atratus. The sequence goes on along the minus strand of NC_066364.1, from coordinate 104,580,704 downwards.
TTCAAAGATCACCGAGTCCAACTGCCCAACCACTTCAGGACTAACCAAAAATTAAGGCACATTAATAAGGGCATTATCCAAATGCCCCTTGAACACCGACAGGCACAGGGCATCAACCACCTCACTAGGAAGCCTGTTCCAGTGTCTGACGACCATCACAGTAAAGACATGTTTCCTAATGTCCCGTCTGAACCTCCCGTGGCACTGCTTTATGCCATTTCCTTGTGTCCTATCACGGGTTACCAGGGAGAAGAGATCAGTGCCTCCTTCTCCACTTCCCCTGCTCAGGAAGTTGAAGAGAGAAGTTGTATGAAAATTTAGCAAAGCTATTCAAAGGCATTTTCAATTTTGCCATGGAATAACTACCCCAACCTTAACCAGTAGGTGCTGTGAATGAACTCCTCATGCCTGGATCCACCCTAACAGACCTTCCCTAGCATTCAAACGTGAAGTAATTGCAGAAGCTGCTTCAAAAAGACAACAAAACCACATGCATGACTGCCCTTGAGCGTAATGTGATCAGCTTAAGTTGATCTCCCCGTATGCTGTAAGCCACGATGCCCACAGCCTCCCTCCTTGCTCCTGTGGTCACGCAGCCAGGGTGAGTCACACGAGCTTGCTCACTGATCCAACTAAATGCACGGCTGCAGGGCACACCAGTTTTAACGTGAAGATGGCACTCTAGAAAAACAGGAATACTCCTTCAGCCTGCAGATACATTATAAAACACGTAAATCAATGACTGCAGCAGCACAGAGAAGTCAGTAAGAAGCCCATCTCCACCAACAAAGCATCCAAGAATCACAGGCTTACAATGAGGATTCTAACATAAAGAAAAAAAAAGTTTTCCCAATCCACAGCTACACTGAACTCTTCTGTTTTTGAGGAAAGGTGATCATATCTTGCACTGTACCACACCACCAATTCTGGACTGGTGTTTAAGAAAGATCCAAAACCATAGACTTATGACTAACCCTGTTCTTTACAATTAAAAGGTAATGAGAATGACAAAAAAAAAAAAAAAGGCTAATCTCTGATTTATCATCTAGCCTTTTTATTAAAGGCTCTGATTTATCATCTAGCCACAAGAATGGCAACTGTCAATATTCAAAACAAGTCTAAGCATCTCTCTTGGGTCCATTAATGGTTCTCACTTCTCAGTTGGTTCCTTCAGAAGACTCAGGAAGGGTACCCATGAACAGAGGCGCTGGAAAGGCCAGGTCTCACTAACGTATACTTTTGGTAGCACACACTTCTGTGCATCCTTGGACTTCAGGTACATACCTGAGCACACGGTACGGGCCATCCCCATGCTCATGCCCCACTCGCTGACAAACAGGTGATCAGAAGGGAAACATTCAACAGGACAGCATCCACTGTCAGAAGCGGTAGGAGTATTTCTGCTAAGTTGGCTGAGAACAGCGTTAAGCCATAAGAACCCCAAAATGGAAATCCATGTAAAAGCAAACACCTTTAATAGAAAAAAACTCTCTTTTCCTAGAAGACATAAAAACAAGTTTGATCAAATCAGTACGGTAACTAGTAAGCATTCTCTTCATCACTTGTTTTCTTTCTTTCCATTGTCCATTTAGATGAGATATATAAATCATCTTTAATTCACTTCATGCACATGCTTGCTTGTCTCCTTTATACAGCACACCCCTCCATGGGGCCTCTCTTCTCTATACAAAAAAAAAATCACCCCAATTAGAGGATAAACAGGGGAGAAGAAGCTGAAGTTCCTGCTGCCATCCAGTCCCCTCTCCAGCATTGCCATAGCGACTGCACAACTCGTGCTCCGCAGGCAAATTTTGGGGAGCCAGCGAGCAGTTACAGAAGAGACTCATGTAAACTGTTTATTGACAGTAGCTGACATTTTACTGCATGGAAGGCTTTTTTGTTGGTTCCCCCCTCCCTTTTTTTTTTTTCTTTAAACCATAACACAGTGCTCTGGCCTGGAAAAGAAATGTGTTGGTTTTTTTTTTTTTTTTTACAGTACTTCTGCAGGTCACCAAGCTAATGGCATGTCACTGAATTTACTGAAGCATCCTTAAACTGTGTTTGGGAAATGAGTTATCATTAGGAATGCACAAACATCTCACACAAGTGCTCTGGTCATGGCAGAACTGCAGAGGGCTTCAGCAAGTAGTTTGTTTAACTTCCAAACTCCTCCCCATGAGCAGAGGCAGGGATTTATAACACGCTACCGAGCAGCAGAAATGCAGTCATGTACAGCTGTGTCATTTCTCTAAAATCAACAACCCTATTTTAGAATTATGCAGCCCTCTGGATGAAAAATAAAACCAAACCAAAACAAAACAAAAAAGTCCTGAATGCCTTGGCACACAGATTGCATATCAAAATGTTAAACAGGCCATGTTTAGAAACAAATTTAAAACTGGTCCTCAGCTAGTGTTTGTAGTGTCCCTGGGAAGCCATGGATGAAATGACACAATGAATACATGATGAAAAAGTATACTTCAAAACCTCCTTCCCCAAATGTAAGCGCTGAATAACAAGAAGCAGGGAAGCTATTTGAAATACTACTCTTAGCATATTCACTGAACCACACAGTATACTTGGGGGGAGGATGGATGTAGGGATGGGGGGGTATATTCAGAGTCAGTTTTTACATCAGCATTTACATCATGCTCATATTATGCATGAGCATACCTCATGTTTTAGTGGCCAATAAACAAGTGCTAGTACCTTCCCAGAGATTAACACACCACACAAAATTTGCAGAGCTCTTAACATGAAAAGTACTGCATGGAAGCTACTGCTAACATTTTCTGACAGGCCCATTCTCTCCTAAACTGCAGGATATTCTGTTTCTCCCTGTCACAAAGCCTGAATATTCATACTAACAAGGCATGTCATAATTAAATCCTTACTGCTTAATTGAATAGAAATATTTTTAATAGCTACTGATGACAGTCATGTCAGAAAGTACGATTCCTAATTCACTTACCCAAAAATCCTCATCTGGATTCCTCTCCAAAAGCACCTCTAAGATAGATGTGGACCCCATGGTATGGACCCATGTTTGGAGCAGTGCTTGAAGAGCTGCTGCCTGTGGGCATCCTCAACAGGATCAGTTCAGAAGGATGGCATCCCATGGGAGGTACCCCACGTGGAGCAGGGGCAGAGAGTGACCATGAAGGAGCAGCGGAGATGAAGTGTTAGGGACTGACCCTACACCCCATTCCTCTGGACTGCTCAGGGGGAGAAGGTAGGATAGGGTGGATGGGGGGAAGCTGTTTGTAGGTTGTTTTTAGTTCCTCACTGTTCTAGTCTGCTAGTGATAGGCAATAAATTATATTCATCTCCTTATACTGAGTTTGTTTTGGCCATGGCAGTAATTGGTGAGCAATCTCCCTGTCCTTAACTCAACCCTCGAGACTTTTTCCATCGTGTTTTCTCCCCCACTTCCTCTGAGGAGGAGTGAGAGAGCGGTTGTGGTGGAGTTTAGTTGCCCAACAGGGTAAAAGCACGATGCCAGAGTTAACATTCATGCATGGATTAACTTCAGAGCTTGCATTAATTTGTTATTTAGAGATCTAGATTTGGGTAGCAACGTCCAAAAGCTGTCCCATTAAGTTTATACACCCCAATATTTTTTGAAGGGATTGAAAATAAGTGTATGTGCAAAAGGAGAGAGGAAGGAGGAGAATAACCAGCTCAGATCATGAAACAAGGACCCAATACCTGCGTCTGTCCAGAATTTCCCAACAGTGCAAGGTACAGCTCTAACATCAGTTACGTATAAGTGTAAGGTGTGGCCAAACTCTAGTAGTACAAACTACTTCTGTGCTCTAAACTAGTTACAGACTAGTTATATGGTGTGGTGCTAAGCACTGCTCCCCATATAGCTACTCATACAAGTAGTCAGGGAAGTAGGTAAGCTTTTTTTCATAACGTTTTCTTGCCGTAGGTACACTTTCACTGCAGTAAAGCAGACTATTTGATGTTTTGCCTTCGGCTAACTTTCTGCTTTTATTACACATGTAAAAAAGCCATGACCTCCAGACATGGAAAATGGAGCTAACAGGAAGGTGAACAGTTCATATGTAAGAGCCTCAAGCTCTAAAACTTCTTTTCCCTTCCCCATCCAGATGTTACCATTCTCCCCCAAAAAGTTAAGTCCTGTTTGCAGAAAAAACAGGTTTCTGATGCACTCTGCATCAGTGAGAAAACATCCCAAACCAGGAATGCGAGTGTAGACATTCATAACCTAACTTTTAGCGTGCTTCAATAAAACACCCCAGTCAGCATTTTTCCTAGCACATTTACGAGGTGCTCTCAGTTGTCGCAAATAGCAGAACACCTAAATCTTTTAAAAAATAAGAATGAAAACTTTACTGAAGAGACCCCTCTCCGTGAATACTTAGTTAAAACCAGAAAGCAAAAGTTTTCTGTAGTCTTTGTCACCTACACTATGCTTGAATTGCATCTCCAGAGTTTGCACGGAGGGCTTATTTATACATACTGAGTGCAGTCTAACCAGCTCAGACACGTGCCAGCGCTGCAAGGCACATTCTTCAGCTGGATCTGCTGGTTTGTTTTCCCAAAGCCCTGTGTCCTGCTGAAATTTCTGCACCAATAACTTCAAACGCTGCGAGCACACACACACAGTTTAACATCACCAGCTGCATTACTAGAAAACAGGAGAAAAGGCTCCAGGAGTTAATTTTGCTTCAAATAGCACACGGGAAAAAAAAAATAAATCCTCGCTGGCCTGGCTCCCTGCTTAAACAAGGCGAAAGTCCTGGGAACTCGGGGGATGCCCGTACCCAGCCCCACAGCTCTGCGCCCCGGCACGCCGCGCAAACCCAGCCCCTTCTCGCCACTTCGCCGTCGGTAAACAAATAAAGGTAGAACTCAGTATTTATTAAATCCCGTTCTTCAACCAAAAAACAGAGAACCTCACCCACTTACCCCGCTCCAAGCGACCGGCTGCGCCTTAACTACCGGGAAAACGCCGCTGCTGACGGCGACGCCGCCGGCCCCGGCTGCCCTCCGGCGACCCGCGGCATCCGCTGCAGCCGCCCGGGCAGGGAGCGGGGCAGCCTCCGGCCCGCCCGGGAGGGAGTCACCGCTGTCGGCAGACACAGCCGGCACCGGCCGGGCAGGAGGCGACAGAGGACCGGGACCGGGACCGGGACTGGGACCGGGACCAGGCTCCGCCTCACCGCCCCGCCCCGGCCCGGCCCGGCCGCCCCCGCAGGCCCCGCGGCGCCTGGCAAGGCCGCCATTTGCCGTGCGGCGGGATCCCGCTGGGCTGAGCCTCGGTCGAAGAGCTGGTAGCTCTTGGGATTTATCTTTAAAACAATTGTCTTTGTAAAAAGTGGATAGTGTTCCCATCGCAAGGACGTTGTTTTAATCATTGAGATGAGCAAGCCGAGTGCTTGCGTTTCTGTTTTATGCCTGAGCACATCTTCTGGATAAACTTTGAGAAGGGACGGGGATGCGTTAAGCAGGCGGTGCGGACCGGATTCCACCGCAGCTGCTGGCAACAAGCACACTCTCTTTTCCAGTGGCACCAAACACTGCCCTCAAGGTCACATCTTTCAAAGGTGCAAAATAATTTCCCTCTTGTGCTGCTCACATCCCAGAAATTCTTTCGAGCAATTTCCTCTTATCTTGAAATTCAAACAGCAGAAGTGGATCTGCTGAACAGCAAGACCATGGGAGCCATTCAGCTGCACTTACAGCCTAACCTTGTTTCATTTCCTGCCCTTTCCCAAGTTTACAATATGTGTGCTAACCAGTGAACCATCAAGTCTGCAAAACTTTATGGTTTTAAGCAGGACTGTTGGTGAAATTACAGAAATTCTACTTTATTTAACTCTCCAGCATATACCAAATTTCAAAGAATAGGGGAACCTTTTCAATAGGGGAAAAGCAAGTGCTTGTTCTAACATATATCATGAATTTAAAACAGTTACTTTCTAGACCCATTGTTAGAATATGGTAATATCTGTGCCAATTTTTCTTAGATGTTTTCTTAGGTGTTAAGATGTGGAAGACCAGGGAGAATGTCTCTGGTGGCCACAGAGCTCAAAAAAACTTTTCCTGGGAAGTGCTTCAATTCTTCCCTTTCTAAACTGACTTCTCCAAGAGTTTCATGTAGAGGAGCCTCTTGCTTCTACTGCTGACAAGGACTCCAGGATCACTCTCTTCAGCTGTGTATTCCTCCTAGATGGCTACCTTGTAGCACTGTGCTGGCTCAAAAGCATGGGTAGAGCTCTGCAGCCATTTAGCTTACATCAGACGCATAAACTTGCTGGTTTCTTAGCAAAATCTTAAGCCAGAGTGATTTTCCAATTTGTGTAAAATAGGCATTTTCTCCTCTGTAGCATCAATTTTCCTCTCTCTAAAAGGGAAGGTGCTGTCAAAGAAACGGCAAAGGATTTCTTGGTGTCTAGAACATACATCCCAGGAAAGAGACACCTAAAAGAAAAGAAGTGCCTGTGTTTTAATGAGTATGCCCCTCAACCCTTGGGAAATAACTTTTTTGGTGGAGTAGCTGTCACAGGGACAGTAACTGTGAGAAAAGACTCATGACCACAACCAGTTAGGTGACAAGTGATCCACCACTAGAGGGAAATCTGCTTATGTTGCCCTGCAGAAGATACATTGCAGTCAAAGAGGAGCTAAGGAAGGGCAAGCTGCTGAGACTGAGATTCAGAGATGAATTACAATTGTTTTAGAAATGGGGACCTCCTAGGGAACAGGCTTGGAGTAAGCATGTGGGCAGCCTCTGGTAAGGATATGAGACACTGACACGTAACTTAGGTGAGACAAGGAGCTGACTTTCCATGTGGTAAGAAGCTTGTGAGATTGTTTTATGAGGCTTTTCTAGAAATGGAATTGAGACAGGCTCCAGCAAATTGAAGGGCATGAGGTGGGATGAGCAGTGACTTTGATACGCACACAGCAACAAAGATTTCAATAAACGCTGAAAGACATCATTTTCAACAACACATTTCAGGCTTTAGACCACTTATCCTCGGAGTTCTTAGCTTCCTGACCAGGGAGGTGATTGTCCCCCTGTACTCTGATCTGGTGAGGCCGCACCTCGAGTACTGTGTTCAGTTTTGGGCTCCTCACTACAAGAAGGACATCAAGGCCCTGCAGCCTGTCCAGAGAAGGGCTACGAAGCTGGTGAGGGGTCTGGAACACAAGTCCTGTGAGGAGTGGCTGAGGGCAGTGGGGTTGTTTGGTCTGGAGAAGAGGAGGCTCAGGGGAGACCTTATTGCTCTCTACAACTTCCTGAAAGGAAGGTGTGGGGAGCTGGGGGTCGGCCTCTTCTCACAAAGGTAACTAGTGACAGGACTAGAGGGAATTGCCTCAAGCTGCACCAAGGGAGGTTCAAGTTAGAAATGAGGAGACATTTCTTCTCAGAAAGAGCAGTCAGGCATTGGAATGGGTTGCCCATGGAGGTGGTGGTGTCACCATCCCTGGGGGTGTTTAAGGAAAGGTTGGACATGGTGCTTAGGGACATAGTTTAGTGGGTGACATTGGTAGTAGGGTGATGGTTGGACCAGATGATCTTCGAGGTCTTTTCCAACCCTAATGATTCTATGATTCTTTGATTTTCTTCAAGGTAGGCCATCAAAATTGCCAAGTCTTCCTAAAAACCTATAGAGCTAGGGAAAGACCAAGCTGCAATGTTGGAAGACCATGTCCAGGGCAGGTCTTGCCCTCTGTTTACCCTCTGCAGTGACCTTTACCTCTCAGAGAAAATAGGTCCCAACTCCAAGAGAGGACAGGTTATCTTCTGCTTCAAAGTCTCTCTGGAGAGAGGAGATCTGTCAAAGAAATGCAGAACAAGGCTTGGAAATTGGCTTAATTACCAACAGGATAATTGTCATATTACCATAAGTAATACAAATTCCTTCTCAGCCATTACATGGAGTGTTTCTAGATTGCGCTTACCAGAGGTACCATGCTCCAAAAAGGACAGGAATCATGGACAGAATGGGTGGGATGAAAGGGTGACTGCAGATACGCTAATTCCATGTATGCAAAGCTATCAAGGTCAGTGACAGCTCGCTTACAGCAGTAAATTCCAGTTTCTTGTGTAATGTATCCAAATTTCTTTATAAGGCATTGTGTTCATTTTAGCATCTCTGCTTTTCAGTGCTGCTGAACTTTCTCTTGCATTTTAAAGAGATTAAGGAGAGGCGCCCTTTTGTAAATTACTTTCATTTGTCCTAATATCTTCTCTGAAAACCAAGCAATCCTGATCTTTTGCTGTATTCAGGGGAAATATTCTGAATGTCTGCAGTTGCAATGGAAATGTACAGTTTTCCCTACAAATAAATTTATCTGTTAGTTTAATGCCATTACAATTACAAGAATTCTGCTAAGAAAATAAAATGCTATTCTCGTTTTTTATTTTGTTTAGTTTTAGATCAATTTTTATTATCTTAATAATAATAAACAATGCCTCATACAGTTAGCCAGCTCTTTCTTCGTGAGTGTTGATTGTTTCAAACCAGGAAAAATACTAGTTGGCAAAATTATGCTCCCAATGAATTTATATTTATAATACATAACCTGATGGCTTGTTACCTACCAGCTTCTGATAGAATCTTGCTCTTGTTCTTACTTCCATCTCAATGACGTGTAAGGGATGGTGGAGTTTCATGGAGGCAGGGTTTGAGGATTGGCCTTAAAATGATGGTGTGAGTTTCCTTTAAGGAGCAAAAAAACTACTTATACCTTCACTATTGCTCAGTCTTCTTTTTATCAATGGACTCCCTTTCTGTTCAAGTCATAGACCTACTAAAGATCATAAATTGAGTGATACCATCAAAGTCCTATTACAGAAAATGGAATGTAAAATCAGCATTTCAACCCAGAGCAGAGCAGGCTGAGGGGAGGCCTCATGGCGGCCTGCAGCTCCCTCACAAGGGGAGCGGAGGGGCAGGCGCTGAGCTCTGCTCTCTGGGGACAGCGACAGGACCCGAGGGAACGGCATGGAGCTGGGACAGGGGAGGGTCAGGCTGGGTGTTAGGGAAAGGTTCTGCACCCAGAGGGTGGTCAGGCACAGAAAAAGTCTCCCCAGGGAGATGGCCACAGCACTGAGCCTGACAGAGTTCAAGCATTTGGACAACGCTCTCAGACACATGGTCTATTTTTTGGGTGGTCCTGTTTGGATCCAGGAGTTGGACTGGATGATCCTTGTGGGTCACTTCCAACTTGGGATATTCTATAATTCTATAATTCTACGTGATATTTATATTGAATATATCTCATTAAAACATCAATGATAAATATGTAGATATGACTGGGGAGAGAAAAGGTTATCTTTTCTTCTGATAGCCTGAAGTTTTTTCCATCGTAATTTAATATGTAATTTGCAAGCCAGAGAGAATGGTTGCATTTTTATTTTTCTGTCTTCAAATGTTTTTCTTCAGTACTGCCAGCACAAGGCCCCCAGGCTCAGATGACGAAGCAGCAGCTTCATCACTGGCAAGTGCTGGGTTGTGTAGCTTGGCATGCCACCCTCCATCACAGCATAGGGCCCTGGGGGTGCCAGAACCTGATCTCAGCATCTTTCTTCCCCTCTGGAATTCCATCCCAATGACTCTCCTGTCTCTCTCAGAGCACGCCCAATGCCTCAGCAACACGAAAAGGAAGATTGATACCTCATATCTTCCCCCAAAAAACAGGGAATTTAGACATACATTCATCAAAAGGAGTCCTCAGGACTCTTATTTACTCTTTTACAACATTCAGTAAAGGTTTTGCTCGTAGTTTCTACATTACCCCTTTCTAATGGTTTTCATTTTAGGCGGGAAGAGTATTAATTTTTTGTATCTCCTTATCAAGGTCAGCATTTGTCTAAAAATATATCAAATTTTTCTTTTGCTGAGATACGTACAAACCTGCTGGTTTTAGTGACTGAGAGACCTCAGTTTTGCTTTATGCTGATAAACCACAGAGAGACAGAAGATTTAGAAGAGGAGAGAAGTGACAGTGCTCCAGCCCCTCACTGCAGCAAACCAGTTTCTTGGTACCATGTCCATCACTGAACTTCACCATGTCTCTGTGTGCACATGAATGTTTTTGTTTTTTGCAAAATAACATAATCAAAGAGACAAGTATTCTAATATTTAGGATTCATTTCCAAAACAAGACTGTTCTTCAGTAAATTCTGCAACCATTTTCACCTTCTCCCTAAATAATTCAGTGCAATATAAATACAAGCAGTAAAAAAAAAAAAAAGATGCTGAGATTTAAACGTACTTAATACAATTTCACTTTAATGAATAGCATATGCAGAACAAATTAGAACCATTAAAACTATTTCTACTGTAAATACAATCTGAAATTTGACATGAGGATACAGTATTACATATTGCTACAGGCAGTTATTAAATTAATTCAACATTTTATAATGCTAACAGTTTATATTGCTAACTATATTTATGCTGATCTCAATGTGATTTGCAGTATATTAACCTTTTTGTAAAATATTTACTGTTTTGACAAAAGTGAAACCTGTCAGTTCTTATGTGGCTAGAACCAAATACTATTGAATGGAAATAGAAAAGCACTCATTTGTAGACTTATTTTTAACTCTTTGCTCTACTAGTTTGCCTTCTATTTTTGCAACAAATTTCCATAAAAGTCCTTCCTGAGAATTCAAGCCAAAGTGCAAAAATTAGAGAAAAATTTGTCTCCTTCCCTTATTTAATAAATTCAGTTTTCACTTACCTCTATTGCTCCTAAAAAAACCTCACAAGTTTAGTATATTCACTGTTTAATTACCATGTATTCACCACATATAAATTAGTTATAGAAATATAGCATACTCATTTTGTTCCTTCTGTTTGAGATTTGGTGCTCGTTGGCTTGAAATGCTCATGACCACCTGGGCTAGACTGACAATCTAAGAGAAACTTGGCTTTGTGCCCTTGTTGGGACTGAACATAAACCAGACTTTCCAGATACTAAAAGAAAATCAGTGAAACTGATACCTCCTCTCCTCAGGTATTTGCTGTGACAGACATTGTATGCACTATACCTGATCTGAAAGTCTCTAAGTAGAAGGCACGTAAGGAGGTCCAGTACTACAGCTAATTCCTTATACCAGTGACTACAGTTGATGAAACTGCATTGAGTTCTCAGGTCAGATTTTTTCAACCTGGTAACTTCAGTAAAAAGTCTTCCTTAAATAAAGTGCTTTGCATTTACTCCTTCCAAAGGAATTAATGAATAACAACTGGTAGAGCTTAAAGTGACTGGAAATTCCACCCTGGACTCTTTAATTTTGTGGTTAAAACTCTTCCCAGCACCAACCTGTGTTGCTTATGGAAGACCATAAATAGTTTCAGCACCAGGCCTGGATTTCCACGGCTGCTTCATTGCATAAGACCTCATCAGTTTATGAGGCTTTTGACTTTGCCATGTGAATAAGTTAAAACCAGCGCATATAAGCTGATTTCTGTGGTTATCTCTGCCATTTTATACATTAAAAATTTAACTTTTTACATTGTTTTAGTGTTGTCAGCATAGCAGCTTGACATGCAAATTAAGCCCAACGAGAATCATACGCTTATTTCGCTGCTCAACCTGGGTATAGCAGCGCTGTATTTGTACTGAAAGTTTGTGGAAGAACCCCAGTGATTCAGAATTAGCATTGATGTGGTTGAGGCTGCCTACACATACAACAAAGGCAAACAATGAGAAATTGCCCCTAGGCAAGTTTCCATGTGGCAGATTTCATAACCCAAATACATCTTGGTTTCTAAAGGTCTCCAGAAGCTCTCTTCTGTCCCCATCTGTCATTAAGCTAGCAGTTCTGCAGATGGGTGTAGTTAAAACAAGTTTCTAATTCTCATAATTCAAATTTAAAAAAGAAAGTATTCAAGAATTAGGGCAAACAGAGCCTCTTTTAAATTAGCATTGATTTAAGTCACTGCTGAGTAATAGTGCAAATAGTAACCAAAGCAAAAAACGCACGACAAGTTTTTGTTTGTTTTTAAATAGAGTAGCATCTAGCTTTTGTAGGAAGGAGCAATTAGCTGTTATGTGTTTTTACTGTAATAAACTCCATTTTTATCATGAGCCTGCTGTTGCTAAGATAGTAGTTTCAAATTACCTTTACATACTGCACTAAAGAACAACAAGTTTGCCCAGTTTATATGGCCAGATGATTTTCCAAAGTTTAATACACTGTTGTATTTATATAATAAAAAGGGTTTATTTGGCTCAACCAATCCAGAAAATAGTAATATCATAGGTGCTATGCGGTTATAAAGTTGATTTTCTCTCCTGTTCACAACTGATCCCTTGGATGTCTCAGCAAATCCCCTCTTTGAAGGTATGGGGAGCGTAGTTGAACAGTGACTGGCTCCTGCTGTGCCTGAAGTCAGCATCAAGGAACCATGCTGGGTCAAAGACCCCTCCCCACAAAAAAGTTCAACTCAAGTCAGTGATGGAAGCTGGAGTGGAAACAGCAACAGGATTACAAGTACAAAAGGAGAAAGTGAAGCTAGCTTGGTAAAAAGGAAAAACACCCTGTAAAAATAGCAAATACATTTCAGCAAGCAAGGGAGTGAAGTGTTTCAGTTCTAATACAGATGCTGCTCTTGAGTGCTACCAGACCACATCTAGTTGTGATCTAGGTCTGATGTTTCTGGCACCCATATCACTGAAGCACTAAGCTGTTTAATATTGAATCCAAAGGAATTAGCAAGACATTGTGAACACCATTTAAATATTAGTTATTTTAAATCAGTTATCAGTGGTTAAATCACAGATGGATATTTATATAAGTAACAAAATCATTAAATATGAATGTGGTAACACTGGGACAACTTCTGATTTCCACCTAACAATACTGTTTTACAAGTTAATATTTTGGCCTTATTTCAATATTAGTACAGTTTCCAATTTGTGTTCCCATAATACACAGGCCATTTTGTATAGACAAAATAGTTCAAATTCATATTTGTTGAAAACTTTGTCTCTAAGATTAATTCTCTACTGCAATGCTTAAAAGAGCATTCAGCTTTTTAATAGCAGAACGGTTCAATTACAGTATAGGTGTTAAACATCTATAGTTATAGATATTCAGAAGCTGATTCAGAACTAACTAGTTAGCAGATAAGTACATGTGAGTTGGGTAGTTTCAATAGTAACTTGCATTGCAGCATTAGAAGCTGAAACTTTTAATATACTGTATGGCTTTGGCTGGGATAGCGTTAGTTTTCTTCTGATGCTGTGTTTAGCATTTTTGATGAAAATAAGAGTGATAACACTGGTTTTGGTTGCAAAAACAGCTGAGGATAACATATTTAACTTTCTATTAAGCCCTGAAACAATCTTCAAAGCATATTTTTACTTATGTCTTTTTCTGAATGTATTCACTGTAAGTAGTAGCATCAGTAAGAAGTTCATCAATTTGATTCATAAAATTAAAGATAACTAAATTAGTACCTTAACTGACAGATCGAATTCCTCAGAGAAGGCAGCTTCAAAAAAAAAAATCTGGCAGAAAGCAGTTAGCTTCCAACCCTATTTAAAACACTTAAAGCTATCTGCTTTGGCATGTGGCTTATGGCATAGCCAGAATTAAGAAAGAGTCACACTGTTTTTGTCTAGTTGATTTTATTGTTGCATATTAATAACACCGACACAGTTGATATCAGAGTGAACCCTTATGGGACAAGTGCCATAATGCAATTTATGAAACAGAAGATCAGTGTAAAGTGTGAGCAGCACAGCATCTGTTTTAAAAAAAGTCAATGCCATGAAAACTTTTGGTATTGGACTTCACTTAAAAAAAATTAGGAAAGGCCTAAAGTTCACAAACTTCCCAAAACACAAGAAAAGCCATGTGCATATCCCCAGTCAATCTATCAGGATTTAATTCCATGAAAGACTTTTTCCAAATTCAGTGTTTAAATTTTCTATGTATTTCATATTCGTTACCATAAGAGAGCACAGTAAGCTGTTCTATTCTACACACAATTTGCCCCAAAAGAGTGAAGGAATATACGATCACATTGTCCTCTAAATTTAAACAGCTATTTCAACCAGTACATATACATGTAAACAAAATGCCTAAATAAGGGCTTAAAAACAATTTCATAGAAGTATCCCAGTTCAGCTATTTGTGCTCTTTATTTCAAAAATTCAAAGTGCCAAATACAAGCAGAAAGTTTGAACTATTGCAATCTAAATTAAGAATGATCCCATTTGCTTGTGTGATTTTATAGAAATCATTTAAAGCCACAATTCCAATTAATTCAAAAGGGCTGAGAACAGGAATACATTTACAGTAGCTGCACAGCTTACATGGCCAAATTCTCAAAAATAACTTCTAAACTTAACAAGTAACTGAATGTACATGTGTTGACAGTTTAACATAACTCAAGAATAGACAACTACTGTACTGATACCAAATTTGTTAATGCATAATCTATTTGAAAAATATACAAAAGCTGTAGTTATTACATGAAATTAAAACCCAGTTTTAAAAAGTGCACAGTAAAAACTGAAGGTAATTACTATATAAATTATCCACAGAGTGTATGCATCCCGGTTTAGATACAACAACATGAAGTTCTGTTAGAAATTCTAAGTATTTTAAAGCCATTTACAGCACCAATCCCATTTTTACTAGATCAAATACCACCCCTGCCTGCTGCAACAAGCAGGAACTGGACAATGAATGTTCAATATCTGCATTCTGTTCAGCAGCAGCCTCCATGGACAGTTGAGCCAGGAACTATCGATTTTTGTTCTTTTTAGAGTTTCCCTGCAACAAGAAGAAAACAGTGAATACAGTATATAGTTCAGATAAGAATAGTATACAGACAACATATAAAACCCGAGGTCTAATAGTTTATAGCTACGGCAAGCAAGGAAGCACCGTAAGACTGGGAATAAACAGTCCAGTGTTAATAATGGAAGCCTGCAACTGCTTGCTTTGAAAATCCCTCTCTCCTTACAGGCATAATAGAGGAAAAATGCACCAGAGCTTTCAAACAAGTACAACAGTACCTTACTTTAATTGAAACCTATGGAAAATGAGACATTTGATTTATGTCCCACAACATTCAGTTATATTAGCACCATTAACATTGTAAGGACACCGAGGGCAAGTTAAATCATAATTTGTCCTTCAGTGATATTTCAAGTATATAAGCCTTATACGATAATTGCCTCAAATTAAATTGATTCTCCATCCTAACATTTTGTTCCAAAACAAATTTGACTTCAGCTTAGTCTACACAGAGTATTCTTAGCTTAGAAAAGGATTTATTTCGCAACAACCACATTACATTTGACTTTCAGCAATTCCACAATGCAAACATACAGCTTAAAAATTTTGTACAGTAGTACAAAAGTACAGTAGTACTTGCTGGTAATTCTCTGTTTTCTTATTTCCTTAGGATAACATTTGTTTTTCTAATGGCTTAATTCAGTTGAAATGAAAGTGATGCAGTTTGGTTTCTACATTTGATAGCATCCAAAATGCAAAAAAGTGTATCTACTGTTATGACATTATGACGTACTTCCTTACAGACAGAGTACCCCTTCAAGTTTTAAAATTATGACAGGTTAAAAATTCCACCAAACATTTTATAAAAACATGAAGTGATATGGTCAGTATATAGAGCTTCCTTCTAGAAGCAACAAGGCCTTATATACAAAAAAAAGTAACCTTAAAGAGCACAATGTCAAGCCAAAATGCTCAAACATCTGAAGGAAAACGTGGAGGAAGTCTACATATAAAAATCACTGTCATGGGGTGTCTAATCAAAACATAGATCTTCACGCACACATCTCAGTGAAACCTGCTTCCATGCATTCCACAATTAATTCCACAAATAATCCCGCATTATTTGTTTCACAGCCAAACGAGTGAAGGATAACGACCTTCACAATATACATTTCTTTTTCCAAGCAAGGAGTTTATCCATTTACCAGAAGCAAGTTTTTCTACTTTATGATGAAAATTATAGTAGCCTGCTGTTGAACAGTCAGTGCTTAAACTACGGTATATCCTACCCTGAAGGTTCTAGGAAGAAATGTATGTGTGACTTTTGAGAAAGTTCACAGAAGAATTTAAGTGGCAACTTTTTCACTCCCACATGAAAAAAACAGACCAACTAGAATATGGAAATAAAGCAGAGGAAAAAGAACAATTGCCAGGACAGGAGCACAGGGCATTATCATAAACATCCTATATCATTAGATGGTATTGCAAATAGTTTCATTTTCACCAGATTAAAAAAAAGTGCTGATCTTTCACAGGGTACACTTTAAATGTGTACGCTCTGAAGCGGTGATATACAGTGCCTGCTCTTTCACACATGTACATTTCCAAAAATATTTTCTTTCCGGAAATATGCACGACCAGGTTTGGAGTTTTCTTTCCAGTTGGCCAAGAGTAAGAACTACAGCTTGTCGATAGATTTGTGAAAGGGTATTACCACAGGCATGCCAAATGCAACCCACAGAACTCCACTAGCCAGTGTCTACTGTCAACACTTGACAACTTACCTTACTAGTCATTTTTAGTGTATCAATTTCGTCCCTTTGTTTAGTTAAGGTCTCATTCATACTGCATAGATGGTCACTCATCATACTTAACTGATCCTCATAGCTTCTCTTTGTTGTCATCAATTCATCCTATTAGGAGAAAAAACAGAAAAAAGTCCACAACTTGAAGCCTTTGATCAATATTAGAAAATGTCTGCTTTGCCAGTTGTCACTATCTCCACTTAGTAATCTACACTTTTGATGCTAGATATGTGCAATTAATATGCGCACTTAAACCACTGAAATTACATAAATGAATCACAAATTGCAATTAAACCATTGAAAAATAACACTTGACAAAAAAAGTCAGTAGTTACTTCCTTTCACCTCAAGATTTATGCACGGTCTTTCCCCTGTAATTTTGTTTAGTTTCCTTTATGTTTTTTTCAGCTTTGTATAGCTTACATAAAAGCTGAACAGCTAGATTTTCCAGCATCGCTTCCAACCAAGACACAGGTAAAATCTTTAGGATTAGAATACTGCCTGTACATGAACACATGCAGCACATGAAACTGAAGGCATCAGCAACTCACGTGCAGTTGCAGAGCGATCTTTCTGGCCTTAAAAACATAGGAGGATACTGTGCATTACTAGAACACACCAATGAATGGATACAGACTCTTTAGGAGGGACAGGATGGGAAGCCAAAGAATCACGCTATGTGAAAGAGTGGTTAAAACACAGTTAAGATCTTATAAGCAGGAATCGCACAATAACAAGGGTAATGCGGTAGGCATCTGATACAAGTACTTAATCTCACTACCAAGACCCTAATCCTCATGAGGAATTTTAACCACGCTGCTATCTCCTGGAAGGAGAAGGTGGGATGCTTGCAATTCAGGAGTTTTTAGTGTTGTAAAGGATTTCCTGATACCAGCGATCAACAGACATAAGAAAGGCTCTCTGCTGAACCTGTTACTCAGAAGTAAGGAAAAGCTGGTCGGGGATGTGAATGCCAGCGGTAGCTCTGGCTGCAGCAACCATGAATTAGTGGAATTTAAGATCCAGAGAGAAGCAAGCAAGATGAATAGTAGAATTACAGCAACCTTAGACAAAATCTACTTTTCTGAATTCCTTCTCAAGGTTTGCTGGGCAAGGTTCATGGGAGAACTGCCCTGGAAGTGATAGTTAATAGGGCCAAGAGGAGTTGAATGATCAAGGACAACCTCCTCAGAGCAAAGAACAGACCGATGCTTCGGAAGCTGAGGAACTGTGGGAGAAGGCCAACAAGGATGTCCTGACTCAACAACTTGATCCAAATGGTATCTGCTCTGACCCAGGAGTAGGCCAGATTGCTTTCAAAGAATTTGTTAGATTGGAAAGGTCCAAAAATAAGATTCACCGTTATACAGACTACTAAACATTATCAGTGGTGTGCCTACTTTTTTTTTTGATGATGATATAATTGGAGATTAACATCTCATGCTACGTTGGATATTAATTGTGGAATTGGCTAAAGGAACAAATCAAGACAGCACTTTTGGTTCATGAACAGTTCTTTCAAACGCCTATCATTCGTATTCATTGTATTTTAGGCACTCACCATCTCAGGCTGGTGAACAATAAAGATACGAACTAAATATGAAGAAAAGTGAAGAATTTGTGAGATGAATTATAATAATTTTCTTTCACTATTGCCTCCTTTCTCAGTGGTGTGGAGGGGAAGGACAAAAGGCTAAGTTCACAAGCAATCTGCTGTAACAGTTTATCATCTTATTGTTAACAACAACAACAAGTTAAAGATTACCTCGCTTAATATTAAGATATCCACCCACAAAAAATGACAGAGGCTTTTCTAAGATTTTCAGTCCCAGGTGCTACAGTGGATTAAGGATTCTATGTTTCATCTAGGAGACTGCACTTTCATCATTTTCCTAGTCCTGTTTAAGTTAAATGAACTAATATGGAATCAGCCTCGCCAGTATCACACTTAATAATGTAAGGAGTAGAAGACACTAGGAGAGGAAAAAATGGATGCAAGTACTGCCCGTACATTAATTAACCCTCCCCTCACAGAGGGAAACGAGACACTGAAATATGCCATACAACTCTGCATTTAGACATACAGAAAACACATTTTGATAAAAGGGCCTTGACATCAAATGTGCTAAAACACAGGCTTGGCTACCACCACCTTTTCTTTGCAAGGATATTTCACTTCAACTTTATACGTGGATTTGAAGTGTATTACTTCTTTTCTCTACATACCATTAGTTTTTACATCTCTTACTAAGAACCTAGAAGAGGCAGGACCATGCTTGGTGGTCTTTTTCTCCTTCACCTTCCTCTTACACACAATTAACTATACAAATACATCTATTACGTCATTTAATATTTTACTTGCCTGTAATCTACTGATGTTTTGACTAGCTAGTTTCAATTCTTCCATGAGTGATTCCTTGGACTTCTCCGCTAAAGACAGTCGTTTGGCAAGTGCTCGACACTGTCAATTCAAGCAGGATAAGGAGGGTAGAAGGGAAGAAAGTTAGCTCTACAGTATTGTCTTGTGTCATCTTTAACTGAATGCTTTGAATGTTTCCATCTTTCTGGAAACCTTACATATTTGGATATTAATCAGAATCTGTGTACATTTTTTAATACAAAGATAACTAAATAGTTAACATTAAACTTTTTTTAATTTTACAGAATTACTATATTACCACTTGTCTAAACTTTATTTTTATCACATTATTGCTAGGAAAATATTTCATAAAAAAACACAACTCACTTCATACATTGCTCAAGTATCATAGAAAGATGGTTTACTATGTCATCTACTATTAAAAAACTAATTTTAAGATGTTTTGGTTAATTCTACAAATCAAAACAGCCACTATGTTCAAGAAGAATTACTTAATGATTTGAAAAGAAAAGAGGAATCTAAAGAGACTATGAATTATTTTGTTAATTCTTAATTTTAAGTACAGCTTCTCAGGAGAGTTATCTTTATCACTTCATTATATGTTCAAGTATTTTTTTTTAAATGATATCAGCATTATTTTAAGATGAAGTCAAAAATAGCCTGGTAACTAATACCAGCCATTTCACCTTATAGGAGCAGACCAATACATGATACACATTGTAATCCTTAATGCAACAAAGAAAACACTAATAAAAGCCTTTTTTTTTTTTTAAAAAAAAAGTCTGTCTATACTATCCATTGTTACGCATACAAGACCACAGATGAAAACGTATTCCAGGAACAAATTTTTCTCAGATATGATGTACTATATATTTAACACTTGTTTATGGAAAATTCAAAAAGCAATTTTCAGTACAAACACTGCCTGTATGCTCACCTCAGCATGAAAGTGTACTGATTTGCTGTCAGCAAGCTGTAGATGAGATGTAAGTTCTGCTATCCTTGCCATATAATGTTTTTTTATTAAGTCTTCACGAGACTCAACATCTGGAGCCTGGTAAATCAAAAATTGAAACAGACATAATTAAGTTTAATAGACTGAATACTTCACAGTGCATCGCAACATAGTCTTCTCTACTGACTTCTTCCCTCCTGATGCCCAATATATCCAAAAGCATTAAATTCCCCAAACCACAAAAGACAAATTAGAGGTCAGATCAACTGACAATGCCTACTTAGTGTCGTATTTCCTCTAAGGACAACGTAATGTCCGAGGATGCAAGAGGTTTGCTTGATTTAACATACCAAGTCTCCGACGAAGATAAAAAACACTGCAGAAGTAAACTCACTCTACCACCTTAAAAAAAAATACTAAGCACTTACTGTTTTTTCCCAGCAAGGAAGAATTCATCCACATAACTAAGTTTCAGAAGCTCACAAACTCTCAGAATGGTGCATGTTCCAGAAGTTCATTTAGACACGAAGGTGGTTTTTTTTTGTGTGTGTGTTTTTTTTGGTGAAGTGGTGGTTTATAACTCAGGAGCAGCTTTCATATGATTTCTCAATACCTCCAAGTTCAGTACTATGCAGCAGCTTTTAAGAACTGGTATCAGTTATTACCTGACTCCCACCCCCATTTTAATCGTTCCTTCAGGGAAAAAAAAAAACAAGATGGAGCAAACTAAACTACATGGCAGTTCCCTGCAGGAGCAGAAAGCCAAAGCACTGAATCTTACTCTCAAGTTCTTGCTGTGGCAAGCGTTATGCTATAGCAGTGCTAAAGGAAGAGTTAGTATTTGGTCTGACAGCTAGCCCTATGTTTCTTTCAGTATAACCTCTGGTTTGGGATAGCCTGCTAAACACCGATGCTACAGCCAATGACTTTTCCTAAACCACTCCCAGCTTAAGCCCCTTCTCAGGAAATTAAGAATTGAGGCCTGGAATCCACTTAGGGTTCCTAAGGAAAGCATTGATCTCTGTACTCTTACTGAAACTACAGAGAACTGACCTAGACTACAGCTCCTACTGTTCCAGGCCACTTACACAAATAAAAGCTATGGTTCACTCTACAGAACAAAAAAATATATACATGCTCTCAGAAGCTTGAAGATATGGTACACAGACTACCTGAGTGATTCATGCCATTATTTTACGTTATTCTTGATATTTAATTACACCTTTGGAATAAGGTTAACAATTAACTTTAAATATTTACCATATATAATTGGATAACATTCAAAATGGATTACCTTCTCATTATCAGTAGTTATAGTCAACATCCCAACCTAAAACATTGAAGAAAATACATATGAAGTGAGGATTGCAGAAATAGGTACCTGTCATAAAAGGACTTTAATAAAACAA
Organism: Cygnus atratus; assembly: GCF_013377495.2. Taxonomy (NCBI): domain Eukaryota; kingdom Metazoa; phylum Chordata; class Aves; order Anseriformes; family Anatidae; genus Cygnus; species Cygnus atratus. The sequence goes on along the minus strand of NC_066364.1, from coordinate 104,559,406 downwards.
TCTTGAAACAGTTAAAATTAAATTTAAGAATTTCCACATGTAACATAAAATAAACCACAATATACAGGAATGCCTTGAACAGAATTAAAGGTGACACCAATTCTCCAAGTATTAAGTATCCCTTATCTCAGGACGTACACATGGAATGAGCAATGAAAACAACAAGACGCAGCTAGCTTATCTGATTATGCAACTACTTGCATCATACGCACATGAAAAAGCAATATTTCAATGTACTAAGGTGTCTAAATTACACAAGAAAAAGGAAATCTAAGAAAAAGGAAAAAAGGAAAAGGAAATTTCAAGAGAAAGGAAATTTATCTTGGATTTTTTGAGTACCTGATGAATTCCTTTCTTTGCAGTTTGACTAATAAATTTCATTGACAGCTTAGTGTAAAGCCCTGACAGAACTCTAGCCAAGGGATGTATGTGATTAACTAGTTTAATGTAAGAATATTTTCATACGGAGTCAGATTTTTTTTTTCCTGACCCGAACAGGACTATATAGATTTGCGTCTACGAACAATATTTTTGTTATGCTGACCTATCATTCACATCAAGCACTGTGGCTAGAAAAAAATCTCCTCAAACTCCTAAAGGATAAAATATAAGATCAAAAACTTAACACGTCGGTTTACTTCAAAACAGGTAATTCCAAAACTGGTTGGACTTGATGATGTTAAAGGCCTTTTCCAACCTAAGTGATTCTACAGAAAACAACCCACTGGTCTTTTTTTATCCTGGAGCAGGAAAGCAGTGAAGAAAAAAAACACAAATTCTATTGAATGCTCATCTTAATAGATTATTTCATGTCTTACAGACGGCAGCCCTGTTAATACCACTGCGGAAGCAGCAACTCAGAGGAAAGGGCAACCCTTTTAAAATATTCATAATAAACAGCAAAAAGCTATTTACCAACACAGAAAAAACAACACACAATGCATGCCATATCCAAAAGCAATCGATGAACCCAAGATGTATGAACCTATGCAGGTTGTGTAAAATTAATGATCCAGAGAATACTGGAAACTTGAATGACTTCAAGTTAACTTTAAGTTATACTACATGGACCTGTAGTAAGTCTTTCAGCTCTTTTAAAAATACTAGTTACCTACTTCTGATTGCTTTAACATATCTATAATATGTTAATACCTATCATTTCCCCCTCAGTCACAGAAATACAGAACCACAAGAATGCCTCTATTATACTAAATAGCAAAGAAAGTCTCAAAAGCCAAGAAATGCCAAAATCTGAACAAAGTATCAGCAAGCCACTTCGCAAACATAATGAACCCAAGCATGACTGCATGATTTCAACACCAAACAACTTTCATTATTAATGTTTCACTGATCAAATAGTACTTAGTACTACTACCAACTAAAATGTATTTTTCACCCATTGAAGGAAAAAAGTCACTTACCAGACTAGTACTTTTAATAGGTTCCCTCTGACTCTTTTCTGTTGTTTCCTCCTTTTGTTCAGTTACATTTGGCAAAACAGAACGTTCTTGTACAGTTTCAGCTAAATATCCAGTAAGAGAGTTCTTCAGTTTTTGGTTTTCTTTCTCTAGTTTTATTTTAGCTAGCTGGGCCTCCAACATCCAGTGTTCTTTTTCTTGTTCAAGTTTTGCAATTTTTTCTAAACTCTGCTGGACCTTTAGGATGGAAGTTCACAGTTCACATTAACGAACGCAGAAAAAACACGGCCCAGGAGTCGTTTAAAGAGAGAATTATTTCAAATCATAACACAAATGAGCTAGTGAATAACAAAGCAGTAGGCTGCTTTCTGTAGGTTGAACTGTGATCATCTATGACATGCACAAACACCCCCCAACTTGTCCAAATAAGAAAAGCTATGGAACAGCATGTAACCTTTCACTCCACACATTTCTATTCAACATCAGCTCATCTCAAATAATAGACTCTGAACATGGGCCACTACAAAAAACACAAGTCTTTTTCTTTTACAAAAGTTCAAGGACACTAACACAAGAACAGCCTGAACATTCAAGCTAGTAAGAGAAGTTTTAGTCAGTACTTCAAATTAGCAAGTCCCACTCATAAAGAGGTGGGCAGACCGTCTAAGGCCTTTTAAATACCATTTAGTCTCCCTCTGCCTTATCTTCCAGAAAAGGAAAAACACACACTTCAAGAATGATAGAACTGTAATCTATTAATATACTGATAAATCGTTGTTAACCAGTGCATAGTCAAAAAACACTCAAGACAGTACATAAAATTAGAAATGAATATTCCAGTTTGCACTGATCTTTTACTCTCAAAATGATCAGTGAGACATCTGTAGTTATTTTATGACTCAGTATGTGTTTTCATGTACAAACAACCACATACACACATATGTAGACTATTCAATACTACTTTCCTTTACAACATTTATTATTAGACATCAGTACAATTTATACCAGAATACCTGTTGTGCAAGACCTTCTCTACTTTCCGTGGAACTCAGAAGAACTCTGCGATTGGCTAAAGCCTCTTCATAAGGCACTGAATCTGCACAAGGCTGTGAAAGGATAGAAAACATGTTTCACAATAGATCAGAGTAAGTATTCTACATTTATTTTCTTATTGCCCTTCTTACTTTACTAGAGGGAAGAAAAGTATTTTCTAAATATTTATACCAGACAGTAGAAACAATGGTTCAAAATCAAAGAAAACTATTGCCTTCCTTCCCCAAAAATGCATACAAAGTTCTCTGAGCACCTTTTACTTGTGTGCTACTTGGTGATCAAATGTATCTGAGGTCCACTTAGGTATCACAACATAAGGGTTCTCAATAAATCACTTCACCATGAAGTACATCGTAACTTATTTTTTAACTATAATGGGAACAGCAGGGAGATCTGGTGGTATTCAGTCTTTTGGTTCAGGATATTTTCTCTATACCTACTTTTCAGCTGTTTTTTAGTTTTGTTTATTTTTGTTGTTTTCCTTTTTTTGATCTCCCACTGTCTTCCAGTGAATACAAGTATAAAAATGATGTCACTCACTCCATATTCTTGGTGAATATGGGAGGAAGTTTAAATAAGTAGTTATCAGTCTCAGAGTCTTAGTGCAGATACTACTTTTGGAACTGGTTAACAACAGAATCAACACATACTGTCAATTTTGAGAACAACTATGATCTAATCACTTCAATAGTATTACTGCTGTATAAATCCCATTCTCCTCAGCCAAAAACTCTCCTTGAGAAAAATCCATTCCAAATACTGGAAACCAATGGTCTGTATTCTCTTTGACATAATTGAATAGCAACTAAATTATGCTTTCCCTGTGCAAGCATGCTAACTGAACCAACCTTCTTCAAAGACTTCATGTAAGCAACTGCCTTTTTCTTGTACTGCAACATACACTCAGCTGAAAGAGGGCTGATGAACTCTGTTCCTCCTTTTGGGCCATAGCTTAACAAAGCAGTGAAATGATCCAAGTTGTTGCTAAAGAACGAGGCAATCTAGACATAAAGAGAAGTCACTTTTCGAATTAAGTTGAACAGAATGACTTAGAGAAAAAACTCATTCATGAGAAAGACAGCATTTAGTGAAACTGAACTTCACAAGAAGAAATTTAAAGAAGCTACAGGCTCTTCCACATAGCTTGGACCTTACTAACCATCCTCTTTACAATATCTACTCTTATTACACATAGTTTCTAAACATATGTCCTGAAAGTACCTTTCATTAAGCCTGTACCATATAGTTAATAGTATCAGAGGTACAACCAGATTTCTCTAATAAAATTTTTATTTTATTAAAAAAACGCTCAAGTTACAGCATTATATTAAGACAAAAGTTTCCATTACCTTGCCCATTCCATTTGTTAAAGACACAACAGAGGACAAAATACAGTCATTTGTAGTTATGAGTTTCTGTGTGACAGTTGGAATGTCTTGTTCTAATGTAGCTTTCTGACTGTAGTGCTTGGAAATGTCTAGAAAGAGAAAAACACTTATGTCAATTATGTTTTTGTCTATTCAAGCAACCATCTCCAAATTCAGCTAATGACCTTGGGTTTTGAAAAATTTTCCCCTCTTTAAGTGAGTTGTACAAGTGTTTACTTTGGATGCTTCTAGTTTTTCAGTAGACTGCCTTACACAACTGTTTAAGACCAGAGGGAACAGTTACGTCTGTTACAGAAGGCAGAATAAAGGGGTATATTTGTGTTCTGCATCCCCAAAATCACAACTATACAGAGGAGCCAAACTCCCACTGAACATGGCATTTGATTTCCAAAGCGTACTTCCCACTTCCACATATTTACATCAGGGCATTAAAGATATAATTACTAATAATGTTCAGTATCTGAGTCTTAAGCTTACATGACTTAGAAGGGTAGGGTATTTTAATTCTGTCAGAGCAAACCTAGAAGTCTATTAAAAATTCAGAATATCTCTTCCTATAATCTGAAGCTCTTTTAGGTAAAATTAACAGAAGAGTCTTCTGAGAGAGAAAAACAAAAACAAATCCACTACACACATTTTTTTGAAAGTAATTTACACAGAAATATTAGCTTCCATACTCTAATAAATTTCAACAATATCAAAATAAAAAACTCAAGTATTTATCATGTAAAACAGACGTTCTCAATCATGGTGTAGTTAAAATGAACAAGCATTTCACAAGTAAACATTTCACAGCTATTTTACAATCAAGTACTTTTGCTACAAAAGGGAGAAATCCCAGGTCATCAGCACCAGAAATTTTAACTTGAGGCAAGTTTAAGCAATTGGAGAACTGTTTGAGTTATAAAAGGAGGGTAAAGAGAAACTACAAATCAAGAATTCTCGAGTATGTGAGCATGAGACATTGCATATATCTCTACTGCTAACTACAGAGTTCTGAAAACCTCAGTACTTTTTCTGTCTTCTTTATTTTTATTAAGTTGTATTGAGATTACATTACAGCAACTATACCTAGAGTATGTATCAAAAAACTTATCTATGCTACAATACTCTCTGGCATAGTAGTACCTCATGTTGTTTGAGGTCTCTACAAGTCTCAAGTCTACAAGTCTCTAATATTACCAATTTTTTAAAACAGGACCCTGTAAAATGGGTCAGTGCTACTGACATTACTGCTAACTGACTGAACAAAAACATACATTTTGTTTAAAATAAGACCTTAATGTTTATACAGCTGACTGGTATCAAAACAATTCAACTATACTAATTACTCTCCCTACAAACAGCTACATAGTACAGAAGCTATTGGATATATGAATTTGCATGGACTAAACATATGTTTTAAAACTCCCTGAGAATTAACCAAACAGCACTCCACTAAAAATCCAGCAACCGAGAAGCACTCCACTAAAAATCCAGCATATCCACAACCTGTTGATAAAAGAAAAGCCATTTACAAGCAGGAAGTTCTGCTTTAATTTTGAAAGTGTCTTCTTCATAAACTTTGGTTATATAGTCATGTTAAAAAAAAAAAGTAATCAACATAAAAATTGTAAGGAATCAACAAAGAAACAAAGCTGAAAACAACCACTACTTCTGCAGTCTCACCTTTTAAAATGTCATGAGATCCACGAAGACTTGCTGCAATGCTTGTAAACACTGAGTTGTAATTTGTTCGAAGTAGTCCTTCTGGTTTTGTGCCTAAAGTACCATGTCAAAAGGGAAAAAACCTTAGCATTCAGTCACCAATGAAAAAAATATCTTTGAAAGTCACCTAACGTTCACCTACTGAAAATATATTTGCTTGAATTACCTCTTCCTTTAATATTAAACATATACATACACTATATAAAATGCAGGTTATTAACAAATTCATGATTAAGAGACAACAAATGACCCAGTGTCAATAGTATGATAAAAAACCTACAACCATTTCTTCTCCTCTACAGTGAACTGCAACTAAAATGCGGTACATGGGATTATAGTGTAATTTTAAGGCCTGCACTGTGTCCATGTCTATCCAGATGGAAGAGTGCTGAGCATTAAAGAAATACCCTACAGCACACACTCCCAGACAGGATAAAAGAGGGTCCAATATGACACAGCATTCTGCGGAACTCATTTGCCCCATAGTTTAGACTGTACCTAAAGAGTAGCCACAATCTTGTTCTTCCTGTATCTAGGAAGTGTTTATTTATTTAAAAAACTGGCCCAAAAGGAATACTAGTACATCCCAGCCTCAATGCAAGTGAGCCAAAACTGGCACTTACTTGGTAAAGCAAGAAGACTAATATACGTGTGTAGCTTCTCAAAGACAGCAGTCAACCTTTTCATGTCTCTGTGTAGTTCCATATTTCTAGCTCTTAAAGCAGCTGTGCAAAGAGAAGACTCACACTCTTCTTCCAAACTAGGAATATATGATTTTTTTAAAAAAAACACAAATGAGTAAGTATCTTTAAAAAAGATCAGTATTTTTGGGGGTAGACAGCTAGTACTCTCTACATCCCCAATCCAAAGCAACAATAAACTGGGAATTTATTTTAGAAAGGTTAACTTATCAGAGTAACTTAGCAAAGGTACAAAGAAAGCATAAAAAGCTTTTCCTTCTTCCTTAAGCCAAACCTATTTTTTAAGTATTCCTTTGCACTGATAATTCGCCTTCCTTTTCAACGACTCATGAACAAATATTTTCACTGCAGAAGGAATGTACATCTGACCAAGTTTTACTAAATTGCTATAATTGCTGCATGACAAATAATTTCTTGAGCCTGTCCAAAGATTAACAGTTTAAGTGCGTAACATCTGAATAGTATCAGTGCTACTGAGTAACATGATTAAAGAACATTAAAGGTCTGTGCAGCTTGTATTAGAGCTTCATCTGTGAGGGGATAAAAATTTTAAGGTATATGGTTTTAGATCTAATGCACAGATGGAAAAAGCATAACCTAAAGGCTCAAAAAACAGCAGGCAAAGAAGAAAGTTCCGCTTTTAAATCCAAGGTGCATTAAGGACTGACTTAATATTGAGTTGTAGATGTTGCCAATGCTGCAAATCTGACATAGTGACCCTTTATTTTGATCTATTAAATCAAAAGTACCTTTTTAACTGATAAGGAAGAATCTTTCTTAAAAAGCATAAGTATGAAGCTAAATGTTCTGAGAAGGCCTTCAATTTCACAGCTGTTTCCTGGAAAGAAAGATAACAAATTGGTATTTTTGCTCTGTAAAGATCTTTTTCAATGATGAAAATCATAAATCTTACCAGGACTGTCACAGTATCTTCAGTAATACTCTCAAACAAGTGAAGCATTCCTTCCTCCAGAGGGCGAACATACAAAGCATTTTCATGAAGATACTGTGAGAACTAAGCACAGAGAGATTTTAAAATGGTGCTTGGTGAAGGCTCTCAAACTATGTTAAGATAACAATTTACACTTTACAAAGTACCTGTAACTTGAAATGATCCCCAAAACATCATTAACAAAACAGTAAAGTGTACAGCCCCCTCTTCTTACAGGGCACACAAACACATACCTTGAGGGAAAGTGAAAAATAGTGAAAACTATATTGGAAATCCAGGCAAAACCCCATCCAGGACTTTGCCACAGTACCCTGTATCTCCCTTTAACTGCCATGCACAGCACACCAAACTCCTGCTTTTTTGGCTATAAACACTTTCATTATTTATTCAATTACACCAAATTAAGGCTAGATCCATGCACCCATTAAGCCACCAAAACAAACTGTCCTACCTTCCTCCCAGCTGTTCACCTGTCAGCCCTCATCCTGTGCACAAGCATTTATTTGAACATGCTGTGCAAAGTATTGAAGAACTAAACTGAGTTAAAACTGACAGCAAGAGAAATATATTTTAATTTTTATCTGTTCACAGTCCAGTTTGACACATGGGGAAAAGTATACTTCTGTCAATACAAAGTATGGAGGATGGAGGAGTAATTAAGCAAAGGGAGAACTGCTGCTTTCAGGAACTATGTCAAGTTAGAGCAGTTTTGAAACACGGGTGTCAAAGAACTGCCTGACTTTCCTAAAAATTACTTATATTAATTTTATGGATAATTTCTCCTTCAAAAAAAGCCTGGAAACAAAGGCATTCAAACTTAAACTCTTCAAAATGAACACTCGTGGTACTGTTAACATTTATAAATGTGACTATAAACACCACAGAATTACAAAAACCTTTTCCACAGATTGACATAGGCAATCAAAAAGTGATACTGTGTTTTTTTTTTTAATTTATCCCACAAAAGACACCTTCACCTTTGATTATTTATACTACAGTAGTAGCTAAAGATCCCAGGCAAGTAGGGTACAAGAAACTTTAGTAATTTTTTTTTTTTTGCTATTATTATGCTGCAGTAACACAGTGTTAACAAGAAGAGAGATGCGAAGCTCTCATTCATACATGCATATGTCTGGATGGAATTAAGGAGAATTCCTAAATCTAAGGAGGAAGAGCCACATGCAGAACGCTCCTGCCTTGTTGCAAGAGAGAGGACTGGAGTTATCTGGCACGATGCTGAAGCCCCAGTAGAACCCAGCAATCCAATACTTAAAGAGAAAACAAATACTTGAACCTGGAAGAGAATTGTCCACATCTACTTTGAGTGTTTGGTGTGGAAAAGAGCTTGAAAGCGCCAGACAAGACCTGGAGTTGGGGAAAAATAAATCAGCACAAGTGTGCTAAGCCACTACATGACACTTGTCTCATTTTCTCTACTGCATTATGGGGAGGTTTTTGAAACACTCAGTGGAGGAGCTAAGATCACACTGAGAATTATCTGCCAAACAGATAAGTTAATCAAAGATATAGGACCAAGAGCAGCTTCAAGAAGTGCAAAAAAGACATTTTGCTGCTGGAAAAAAAATCACAGCAAAAGCTGTAAGGTAGAATGCACTGAAACATTTAGGTTATAAATATACAGGAACAGAGGCAGGCTGCAAGAAAACAATTATGACGACAAACAAAGCCTGAACTGAATCCATCATCAGAAAAGGAGAATCAAATTACAGTTCTGATTAAGTTGCATGTTTCAGCTGTGTGAAAGCACTTTGCTGAAAAACAAAGAACCATTAGTTAGGACATTAAGAAAAAACATGCATGAGAAGTGATGTCTATGAAACCTGATTTTATTGGCCTACTGTAAACTGCAATAGTGTTTATAGAATCCAATCACTGTTAGGCCAAAGACAGTTCCTGCCCCAGAAAACTTGGAAGATAACAAAACTACATGGCCTTCACAAGAAGGATATGCCGTTTTGAGTGTTGCTAGTGGCAGGAGCAAGAAAATACTGTTTTCAAACCAAGAGCTATGCTGAAACTCTGAAAAACTTCATTCTTGATTTAAATACGTGAAAAAACTGAGAAGGTAAATGTAACAGGATTTCTCCAGAAGAACACCCACATAAGCATATTTGTTGCCTCCAAAGAGGCTGAAGGATGTCCTCCCAAGAACAGGAAAGTTTTATGACAGTTTAACATTGCTTATATAGGTACTACGCAGCCATTCAATATACGGAAAATAACATCCATCTCTAAATTAAGTCTGAGCCATGCAAACCAGTAAATTGAGATTTTCATCTGAACCACAAAATACTAGGTCATCTAGCTACCAACTTTAAAGCACGTTTGTCCACTGACACTGTAAAGTCAACAAGTCAGACGTTAAAGCAATTTTTATTCCATAGCGCCCACATATGAACTCCCTGCACAAACACTTGTGCGCAGTATTATCTTCTATGTTTCATAGCATAGAAGGTAAAATTCAAAAGGTCCAACTTGAGAACTCTGAATGACACCCTAAAGGAAAAATAAAATAAAAGAATCTTCCCATGGAGTTGCATAAGAAGAGCCAGGTCACATTTCTCAATAATTTCAACATGCTTTTCATCAGACTTCAAGCTTCAGCACACTTACAGGAGGGGTCTTTACATAAATAGCCCAAAATCAGATTATAAAGTTGATATTTGACAAGCAGAGTCCAAGTTCTCACCTTTGTAAACCTAATTTACATCCAGTTTATTTCACATCATAGTTACACACTTCAAACACAAGACCTTCTGTCTTCTTATCTCCCATGCTACACAGTGCATTTTTACATTAACTAATGAATACACTTTAATTTGGCATTTAAAAAGCAAAACTTTGATTTGCCTATCATACTTCTAACAAAGGCACAGGGGAAAATGATTCTCTGCAACTAGCCCTTTCCCCATATTCCGACAATTTACCCAACAGAAAAGACCTCTCATGCAGGAAAAGCTACCTGTCAGAAACACATTTACAGCATTCAGTAAAGGAGGTAGAAGTTTCAATGACTAAGATTATTCACTCAGTAAAGTCTACGTAACTGAATATACTTACAGCTGAAATCAGTAAGCTTTACCTTCTGATTTAATGGTGATATAGTGTCTGTTGCAGAATCAATGGGAAAGATCTGGACCTTCTGCTCAGTGTATGTATGAAAGTTCAAAAGAGCTGTTACAAGCTCTTGAACAAAAGACAGTGCCTGGCCAGCAAGGTCTCGCAGCTTGAGCTGTAAAGACAAGTTATAGAAGTGATTGCATTTGACGCGTACCTATTTAAACGTGAAAAATATTCGGTGGTTAGACACAAGAAAAAAATGCTGACTTCTTTCCTGCCACTAGTTCAGCATAAGACACATAACAGCAATTATCCACTTATAAACTTTAAAAGTGAATTTATAAACTACAATTCCATTCCGAAACGCACGTTTTTGTTCATTGAAGTGTTTGTATTCCATACAACAGATGATGCTTGCTTTTGCTGTATTTCTCAAACTACAGGCCACAAGAACACTTAAGAGGTTGTCACAACTACACAAGCAATCTTTGAAATAAATACTTCAAGATCAATAGACTGATAGCTGACCACAGCTCAGTTCTTTCACTGTGATGAAAGCAAGGAATTTGTGACAACTATCTGGAAGGAAACTTAAGTACTAAAGAAAACAAGTATTTTATTCTGGGGTTCTCTCCAAGAATAAAAGGTGTCTGCTTCTCTAATTAGCAATGCAGTTCTCCCACCTGTACAGAACTGAGCTGCTGCTTGCATGAGGGTGTTCTTTAGCTTCAGTGCAATTGGAAGATATCCGAGAAACAAATCAAAAATGGGGCATTTTGAAAATGCAAAGGCAATGGAGAAGAAAACCTTATTCTGTTGTGAATATGGAGTACAGAATAAGGGTAAAGTGACATTTCAGCCAAGAATGAGTTATCCTTCAGAGACGTATTGCTAATAGTTCAAGTGTCAAATGAAGTGAATCTCAACTGTGGATCAGGGATAGCTGCAAATAATTAATAGTCATTATACTCAGTTTGTGTATCTTAATTATCTATGCAAGAAAGGAAAACAGACAATACTACTGTTTTGCTGTCCTTTACATTGCAGCCTGTGTTAATACAGTAGCGTTTTGCCTCCACTGGCAGAGCCAGTCATAAAAATCTGTCCTGGAACATTTTCAAGACTGCAGATCTTGAAGCATGAAGCTGGCTGACAGAGTGCTACCAGGCAACAGTAAAGGGATAAACTCTGCATGAAGTTATTCAGATTTTTTTTTCTAGTACTCAGCAACAGGCCAAATTAAGACTATTTCCATCACAAAATTGGACACTAGGTCACCAACTCTCACAACAGACATAAGGAACAAGGTCTCCTATAGACATACTTATGAAGAAAAGAGAAAGCAGCTATTTGAAACTTTTCTAGTGACATCCGAATGCACTACCTTGAAGGTTCTAGATATACCATACAAGCAAAGCGAAAATACTGTGCACTGAGGGACCTACCCTCACTAATAGCACAGCAGAAAAATACTGACTGCACCAAGGTACGTGATTTACTCCAGTAAAAATCCCAATACTCTTAGATATTCACAGAAAACTAGTTTTCACTTTTTAATACGAAGTTGCATTCCCAAGGAAGTTGATGAAGTTACAGTAATGAACTGAAACTGTGTATTTCAAGTTTAGTAGTATTTAAATTAATAAGGGTAATTGGGCTGTGTTTTGGTCAGAAATATCCCATAAAATGGGAGTGAACTAAAGCTCTCAGAATTACAACATTTATTCCTTCAAAAGATTACAACGTATGACAAATAATATTAATATATTATCTAGTATACACCAACTTACAAATGAAAACATTTTTCAGAGCTTGTGATGTGACCAAAGAAGCTGAATTTGAGGGAAACTAAAGATATCAAAGCTACCTTTTTTCCAAAAAAGATTAAATCCTCTAAACTAAGATAGATTTAACTTTAAAAATGAAATGTTCAGGTTCTAACTTACTGCTGGTTTACATAGTAAAACAGTATTTCAAGTATTTATCTTTAATAAGAACTATATAGGCACTTTTGCCATTCTTTCTATAAAGATGTCACTTTATTAATACTTAACAACAATCACCAACTGGGAGTCAATGGACTAGCTCTAGGTCAGAGTAAGATAAGCAGATGACTTATTGCATATAAGAGTACAGACTGTCTTTAAGAAGTGCAGAAGCTTTGTGGACAGAAATTTTCTTGAAGTACCACAATAATAAGAAAGATAGTCTATCTTCTGCCATTTTAGGTTGCTGAAACAATTGTTTTCGTTCAGTATCTGTGTAGAAAGTTACTTCTTTACATACAAAGTCAAAAAATACTTACCTGATATCTTCTGTTGTGTAATGGTATGTTCAGAGCATTATACCGATTTGATCCTACAGAACAAAAATTGAGATGCATACGTATTAAATCATGTTTTATTTAAAAAAACTTACTGATATACAGTGATTTAAATAAACTCACTGCAGTAATAGTAGAGTTTATGTAAGTAATAACTATAAACATTAGAACAATGGACGTAATGAGGTTGGACTAGCCATCCTCAGTTAAGAACCATTACTATGACTAAACAGGAAGTCTTCCTATACTTGCCTCAGATTATCAATCTAGTTTAACTATCTGAACACCCTAAATTTGATAGCAAACAGTACAATCTTCTTGCCCAGAAGAACAATATTCTTCACTACACAAGAGTGAAGTCTTTAAAAAAAATCCTTATAGAATCCAAGACTAATTTGAAATTTCAGTTACATCCCAGCAACTGTCAAACAAGATCAATGTATTTTCTTTAAAGAGCTCCTCTATGTACACAATTTGTTGATTGTTCAGAATAAGTTCTACTCCCCATATATTTCAGCCTTTGTTTCAGTTACAGAGCACGTGGGATGATTATTCAGACAAAAATTGGAACCCAGAGAACAGCTTACAAAGTCTTACGTATTTAAAAAGGAACATGCACATTCTCAATTAAGTGCAATAAGCACCACTATCTAAGCTGTCATAAAAAATTCAACTTCTTACTCTTTAAAAATCACTATTTGAAATTACTGAATGCTACTACCTGTAAGGAAGGGATTAAGAAAGTTGGTCTTTATCTTCTTGTTCTTGAAATCACACTTGATAATCAAGTAATCTGTTGCTGAAACTGAAGCCAGCTACTAGTTACATTTAAAACCAACTACAGAGCCAATAGCAAGATATTTGGAATCCATAGTACACAATCATTTCCTGACTTTCTCTCGCTATTCTGTCACTAAAGAGCTTTCCACTTCCGCACTGTTTTCTACACAAGCAAAAGTGTACTACGTGATCATGGCAGCTGAGCGAGCTGAGAAATTACGTACAGAGTTTTTGCTAGAAGTATAACCACCTGTAGATGTCAGCCAGAGAAGTATAAGCAAGAAGCAGACAGCAGGCAAAGATCTTTACTTGTAAGAGGCAAGGAGGTAAATAAGGATTATCAACTCAAAGCACTGCTATCTAAGCATAATATGCTGTATGAGGGTCAACATTTCCTAAGGAGCTCTGTTTTTTCCAAGCCAAGACTCACTGTACTGCCAACCCAGTGGAGAACCTGGATGGCTCACCCCTGTAGCAACCAGCCAGATCAGCTTTTACAGAATGTAAGGCTGTCCAAAACATTAAGATTACTGCTAGAATAGTACACACTCCCTACCCAAGTGCAACCTCATATTGAGTCTATTCAAAAACAGCACTGATCTTGCATATACTGACTGATTCTGGTACCAAAGCACTCCTTCAGGTTAAAGTCCCTGTCCCAAAATCAGAGTACTTTCTTTCATGAAAAGGTAAGTCCAAGATAAACAATAAGTAAGTTGTAGTCTAGGTGTTCTCTGACCAGAGATGCGACATACTGACAGGCTTTCCACTAAGTACACAACATTATTTATGCAGTGCCTCATTGAGTCAGTATTACTGCAGCCACTAGTTTATTCCCAACTTACTGTAACTCTTAAATTTACCCCAACAAAAATATCATTCTTTGAGATGAGTACCTAAAGGCAGCTTTGTGGAGAAACTGGTAAGTTGACAGTGTTTCCTCATCTTTCACAATATTCTGTCAACACTAAGTAAGACAAGTGTTAAGTTACTCAAAGGCTTTTTAAAGTTTTTAATTTTCACTTTACATAAAATACCAAATTTTAAGTATATATATTTAAGATCACTGAATGAAAGGTGACTAGCAACATGAATATATATTACATTTAGCTCGAGGTATCTGCTTAGATGTCCAAAATTTCTTACATCTAATGCATTTTAATTCTTAAAGAGCATTTCCTCCACATGGGTACCTAAAATTATAAAATTAAACAAGAGGACTAAAAAATCCAGACAAGGCAATACGTACTTGTGTCATTAAAAGGTACTTTTTCACTGATTATGCATAGAGATTCTTCCAGTCTACTGCCCAAAGCTGCTTGAAGATTCTTTAACTGTTGCTGACTAAATAAACAAAAAAGCACACACATTCAATGTAAACCTTTAAAATTTGATCTGTATCACCACCACCTTAGCTCACCCTAAGCAACCCTTGAGTGTACAGGTATCTGTCTTTCTAGATGTTAGGATGACTCCTATCTTGTCTTCTTTCTCCTGTGTCATATTTAGACTACAACAATGTATTTTAGTCACTAACAAACGCATTGAAAGATGCAAGAAAATGTTGTAAATCTTAAGTTCCATTCTCAATTAGCTCAAACTCAAATTGGGTTCCAAACTCAATTTTCTTTATAATCTTTACATTATTTTCCAGGTCCACATTTATTGCGTAAGCTATAAGAAAAGTATTCTTTTCTGCTGGAACTTGAATGGGGAACGCAAGAAGGCCTTTATGTTAGTTACTTTATACCTGATATGGTATTTCATACCAAGTTGCTGATAATTCACTAAGTTGTCGCATCATAATTAGAAACACCTCAAAAGCCAAAGTCCTGTATTTGAGCATTGTTATGATACCACCTGTCCACACAAGGTTTGGCAGTTGTTTCTGATGCATTCTTAAGTTATTTTTACTTAGATGTGCTTCACTTACATCTGATTGCATACACAGATGTGAATCTGAATTATTACTGTTCATCTGTATATTAAAGGTAGTAGTAGTAAAATATTCCAGCACATATTTTTTTTTTTTAATTTATACTGCATATTGATTTTCAGACTAAATTCTACACCTTACCCAACTGCGACCCTCAAAATCTTCACTGTTTTGTTTCTAGTTTGACATCTATTACTCCTGCACACATACTGGAGGGTGGGAGGAAAGTGTCAAAGTGATAGCTCTTTATTTTTTCCTCTTAAAAAAAGTATTCAAATACATGGAATTTAATCATTAATCAGGACTGACAGGGAAGAAGTATCCAAATAGACAAGTATGATATTGAGAAACTGCCCAGTAAGTAGCTCACACACACGAACTAAGATTTTTCTTAAAGAGCAGCCCCAAAATCGCATAGAAACTGCACAGCATAAACTGCAGTGGAATAGGGCATGATAGAAAAACTCAGATAAGTTGCAGTACATATTTTTCCTTTTTGTACTATAAAGGAATGGATAGTAAGTAATTTGATATATTTTGTTTTACATTCTATCCTTTAAATTTTCAAGGCATGCATGCTGTCAAGTCTTGTATGCCCTTCACAGAATCATTCAGGTTGGAAAAGACGGCTAAGAACATCTAGTCCAACCCTTGCTTTCTAGAATAAAGCTTGGATTTAAAAGGCAAATGGATCCCTTCTGCCAAAAAGCTTGGGAAAACAGAAGAACAGTACTTTCATAACGACATCCTCTGTCTAGTGTTCATTATATCTTAATTTTAAATACCAAAAATCAGTAAGTGTCAGGCTTTGTTTTTAAAAAGCCACCCTTCTTAAATGGTAGGGACAATTTCTTACGACAGTAATTTTGCAGTCATCGTAAAAAATGACAGATGTGCTTTAAATTAAATAGCAGCAGATTAAGACTACATTTTCTTAAACGCCACAAAAAAGCAAGTAACAGCAAAACATAGCTTTCACCCTCTTTTACAAGTCACATTCTCAGTGAAACTCTGATCTTCATTAGAGTTGAGTTAATGAATTCAAGTATTTTTCAAGATTACCATTTGAAAGAAGGAACTTTTCATCTGACCATTTACTGTGCATTTATCCTTTACATCAAAGATCCATACTGCAAATTTTTAAAAAATGCACCTTAATAGTGAACTTCAGAGAAGTACACCTTAACTTGATTTGGCCTGCAGTCCTCAGCTTCTTCAGTTTTCTACAACTTGTCTTGAAAACAATGAAAGCATTCCAAAACTAACAATAGAATCCTTGAGCAAAAAACTTCAAATATTCTAGCTGAGTGTTTTACCTGCAAATACCAATAGCAAAAGCTATTGCTCAAAAGGCACTGGGGGGTGGGAAGAGAGAGAGGATTCTTGAAACTCTTCAGCTGGTTGTCTTGGCATAACTTCACCAAGCCCCAACCCATTGGCTCCCTGCCTTCCCCCCCCACCCCACCCGCCATTTTTGCAAACTCCTATCTCTGTTTCATAGAAGTTCAGTGATTTCTTTACATTTTATAATGTTCCATGACAAAGAAATTTTTCAAATCATTCATCAGCTTCGCAGCTACTTAAAATAGCTTGGCAGATAGAACTGCTCTTAGTGAGAGCTGACTCCGGAACTGATTGTCTAGTTACATACGCAGCAGAAGAAAAATGGGTCAGACCTGCATGGTGTTGATGTTAATGTGCTACTGCCCCATATTTTGAGTTTTATCAACTTTTTTTTAAAAACATTATTACTCTTTAAAAGCAATCCAGCAGTCATTTCTTTAAAGCAAATTTTCATTATATTAACTTAAAACACTTACCATTCTTCGGTTCGAAGCCTACAGTCCTTAGCTTCTCTTTCTAGTGTCTGAGACTTGATCTTTATGCAAGAAAATAATCTCACAATGTAAATACTGACACAGGAAAACATTTCATTTTTAAACTTGTCAAGTAACAGAAAAGCTCCTTACTTCCAATTTGGCTTTATCATTCTGCAGCTTTTCTATAGTATCTGTGTATTTCCTTGTTAAACTGTCCACCACAGCCTGATGCTGGGCAGCATCAGTTTCCAAAACTTCAAGTCTAGTTCTCAGTTCTGCTTCTAAGCGTTTGTGCTGCTCGTCTGCTTCAAAGAACTAAAATAAGAAAAGCGATCTTATATTAAAGTTTCATTTTACTACGGAACCTAGTCCTATGAATTACACTAATGTAATTAGCCACTCCAGGTTCAAAACACATACATACTAATTCTCAGACAAGTAGAAATTTTATACTGTTATTTACAGGGAAAAAAGAGATTCAGAAACAAAGTACTTTGTGTTTATTACAGGCCTGCAATATCAAATACTTAAAATATTAATGGTGTAATTTGGGGAAATTAAACATGAACCACAAGGCTTTTTGCTGAAGTTTTCTAAACCAAAGTGAAGTACATTCTTGACTTGATTATGGTAATTTGCAGAAAACATTTTACACTTTAAAGCAAATTGTAAACTGTTAGTGAACTAAAAAGCTTCCAACACAGTACCAAGCATGACTACTTTCAGTAGATTAGCTGTCACAAAAAGTTAAAAATTTAAGTGAGAAGAACGTATATAATATAATATATTCAACACACTGTCTTCAGAATCTGAAGTCAGGATACTTTCTCATTTTGCAGGGGAACATACTTGTAAACAACAGTGGCTGATCTAATCTGCTGTTTTGCATGTAATTAAACCTCTAAACCCACTAGTATTCAGGTGTATTTTCTTCATCTTTCTCTGACTAGTTTTCTCAAGTAGAAAAAAAGACTAAAAGATTTTACTCACAAGTATATGCAGTCGTTCGTTCTCTTCTATCTTCTTCTGAAGATCTTCATTGAAGACGCTTTTCTGCTCTTGACTCAACTGAGATGAAGATTCTGCACTTTTCTAAAAAAAAAAAAAAAAAACCAGGTAGATGCATTATCCCCAAGTATGCGGAGGTATCCTAAAGCACAACCCCAAGTGTATGAAAACATTTCCCGGTCACTAATTCCCAGTAGGAGCACATTAATATGCATCTTAAACTGAAATATCTAAAGATACACGTATTGCGCACAGCATTAGCTTAAAAGCAGCACTTTTTCCTTTGCACTGTTGTTATTGTACAGCGGTAGAACACTGATTTAATAAGGGCTAAGGAAGCCTCTACTCAGACTTCACATTCACACACACAAGATGGTTAGTGTGGGCAGGTTCCCATTTGACATTATTTAAATCCTTCATGATTCCAAGCAGTTGGCAATATTAACCCCCACACACAAAGGCATACACAGGTCCTGGAACCAAGTAAAAGGCTCACTGTCCTGCACCAGGTGTCCATGTGTAAGCTGGTATGGTCACACCAGGGATAATCACAAGAAGCATTCTACAGCCTGCCACTGGATAATGGCAGGCAGCACCGGAGAACACAACATCTATGAACTAGAATACCAGAAATACTGTGGTACATTCCCCTCCTTCTAAAAAGACTGATCTGATGCAGATCATCTAGCAGAAACTTAATTTAAGTAGTTCTGTATGTGATTTACTTGGTCTCCCAGTGGCAATTCTCATAAGTAAGGATGACATTGAATTAGTAGGCCTATGTTCAAAAGAATGTACTCAGTGAGGCCCTAGAGCTAAAACTAAACAGAACATATCTAAAAGGTAATACAAACATCTTAAAATAATAGAGAACTACGCATTCTAACAATTGAACAAGTAAGAAAAGTTGGAGGCAATGGTTTGAGAGCCTACTCAAGCCAGGCTGAGGCCCTTCAAAACTTGGAAATCCATCTAGTGAAGCTGCAAGTTACATAAAATGAAATAAAAGAACAGAATGGCCAAAATGCATTTAGAAGAAAAATCTACTTTTTTTTTTTAAGTTCTGAAAAAAAACATTAATCTAAAGACGTGATGCAACATAACTGCTGCTAGAAAACAGGATAAAACAGTGACAAGTCAGTAATAGACATCTGCTAAGCAAATAGTTTGCCTTTAGCATATACCTTGTTCTTTTTGCCTCTAGCTTCACTTAATGCAAGTTCATCTTGAAGTAACTCCACCCGCTTGGCAAGTTGCTGATTTCGAAAGGTCAAGCTGTCCATTTCTTGTTGCAGTTTTCTCAGTGATTGATCCTTCAACTTCAGTTGCTCCTGAGTGACCATAAAAAAATAGATTTTAAAGCTGTCACACTTACTTTCATACATGCTTTTATTAAAAAGTATCATAAGCACTCATTAAAAAAAATTACTTTCTTCAGTATTTGGACACTGATGAGGCATAAAGAATTTCTTATAAGCTAAAAAAAAAAAACAGAAGAATTAAGAAGCAACTTTCTACTTTTACAAAGTGAGTACCTACACAGAACAATCACCACAGTAGCTGCAGAACAGAAATTCTTAACTGAATCAGTTTCCTCCTTCATTCTCTTAATCACAACACTGAGTTAAAAAACCTTCCTTTTAACTATTTTGTCACAGCTTAATACATCTGACATGAGCATTTTCTGGGGATTACCTTCAGAGCAGCAGAGTTCGCTTGCTCATCTACAACCCCTTTTTTCAGTACTTGGTTCTGAGCTCGAAGCTGGAAAAAAAAAAAAGATGCCAGTAACTAAGCAAGACAAAAAAACAACAAAAAGCAATTCACTAGAATGTGCAGAAAACATTGTATACAGTCATGACAGCACTAGATGTGCTTCTTAAAGAATTCTGTTGAAGCAGGTAGTTATCAGGTTGAAAAAAGTATTAGTTTCATATTCTGAACTGCCAAGAAACAAGACATTATTTAACCAGCTGAACTTCTTGGATCAAGTAAAACTTAATAACTCTTTTGAAAATGAACAACTCAAATACAGTTAAGGTTTCAAGAACTGTGAACAGTTACAGCAAAGTCACAACTTCTTACTCAGATACATTGGAGATTCTCTGGAGAACAAGTCTTACGAGGAGCGGCTGAGGGAGCTGGGCTTGTTCAGCCTGGAGAAGAGGAGGCTCAGGGGCGACCTTATCGCTCTCTACAGTTACCTTAAAGGAGGCTGTAGTGAGGTGGGGGTTGGTCTGTTCTCCCACGTGCCTGGTGACAGGACGAGGGGGAATGGGCGAAAGTTGCGCCAGGGGAGTTTTAGGTTGGATGTTAGGAAGTACTTCTTTACCGAAAGGGTTATTAAGCATTGGAACGGGCTGCCCAGGGAGGTGGTGGAGTCGCCATCCCTGGAGGTCTTTAAAAGACGTTTAGATGTAGAGCTTAGTGATATGGTTTAGTGGAGTACTTAGTGTTAGGTCGGAGGTTGGACTCGATGATCTTGAGGTCTCTTCCAACCTAGAAATCTGTGTCTGTGTCTGTGTCTATTGCTACTTCTGCCTCTTCCCTGTTCTCCCCAGAACTGTTCGTGACTGGCTCTGGAACACAAGCAAAGCTCAGAATGAAGTCAAAATCTGTTTCAATTCAAGAAGAATACCTATTACCAGAAGCAGCAGATAATCCTGACAATGCCTTGACAGAAGCCTCAGGAAAACATCTAAAAAGCATACAAGGAAAAGCCCTCTCAGACTTAATTATGAAGTTCACAAACCTGAGCTAAAAATCACTAAGGTGAAAAGTGCCAGTCAGGACACCCATTTGCCAGTCACTTTACAGAGTACCTCTACTCTGCAGCACTAAGGCCACCAACAGTCCCATCTCTCCATTTCTTGATGATTGCTTGAGCCCCAGTTTCTGCAGTGGTAGTCTGTATTCATCTGACATGTTTGATTCCAGCTGCTGCAGATACAAATTAAAGGGGCTTGTACAGTCTGGCAGAAGGATAAAAAGCAAGATTCAATGTAAAACAGCAACAATATATCGTTTTATATATTCAATATATATCTATTTCAATATATTTCAATATATTTCAAAAGGTCAAAAGGCAATTGGCATCACTAAAGACAGGATTCGCCCTGCAGTATTCCCATTGTGCTGCTCAGACATCACAAAGGCAAGAGAAGAAACTTTCAAGAGCATCACAGATTTCCAAGCACAGGCTGCCCCCAGCAAGAAAAAGCAGCGCAGCAGCTTTCTATTCCTTTTTTTTCACCACAGCTACTAACGCAGGAACATGTCGGGTGCAGTGATAAAACAGAATGAACTATCTCAATCGTGCTGCACCAAGATATCCAAGCTGAAGCATGATGCACAAGTTGAAAGAGCTTTTTGAGTCCTGCTTCCATGAGAGGTGCGTGAAAGAGTAAGAAGCTGCAACTCAAAGGGAAGAAAAGTTTCTGAAGCCACAAACCCTTCTGGACTGCTCTGAACCAAGAAGGAAAGTGATCCTTTGCCAGGTACTTCCCTTGTCGCTTCCTATATCTATTGAGCGCTCATCTGCCCCGTTCCGTGGCTTCCATAGCACCATTAGTGAACTGGTAAAGAGCTTGATAGGACCACTCTCCTTTTCCACCTGCACACAATAACCTGTCAATTCAACAACTGATTATTCGCATGAAAGAGTTAACTACAAAGGTGATCCCACAATGTCCTGGGGCTGCTCCACAAGAAACAGGATGAGACCAAAAAAATAGTTCCCGTGAGGAACCAATGAAGCATTGCAACTGACAGCTGCAAAATGAAGTTCAGAGAATGCTTTTGCACAACGTGATAACAAAAGAGAGGATCTGTTAGCTGGAACATTCAAAAGCTATAGTAAAAGGTCCATGTTTCAAAGTGTCATCCAGGAATCAAGCAGAAAAGTCCTCAGTTACCTTATCCTGAGCCATAAATTAATGTCCAAGGTACAGGAGGACCAGTGGAGAAAGCAACAAGAACAGACAAAAACAGTGACAGAAACAACTCTTAAGTTGGGTTTTCTTAACATGTGGAAGCACTTACAAAATATACAGCTGTGAACACTTTAGATTCCATCTAGTCTTTTATAGCAGCTCTAAGGGGAAAGAGTATTTGACGACGCCTCGTTCTGTAACCCAAGGAAAGCTGTCAGACATGGTCAGTATCTCACGCCAAGCTCTTTGACGGTTGGAACATACAAAAATTAAGCGCTGGCTTTCCTTCCCAAGGCGGTAGGAGAACTGTGCCATTCAAGACCAACGGCCCCATCTTCTTTTCAGTGACCAAATACAAAAGAGCTCTGGATTAAGCATCTTGCACGTACTAGAAGGAAAAGCGCCGTGCTGTGGGACAGGAGCCTCCGCACCCTGTGGCTGCGACACCGCCTCGCCCCCCCGCCCGCAGCCCCGCGCACCCCCAGCCCCAGCCCCAGCCCCAGCCCCAGGAACGGGCCCGGCCCCCCGCGAGGCGGCGGCGGCGGCACCTTGGAGTACTCCTGGGCCAGCTTCTGGTACTTCCCCGGCAGCTCCGCCGCCGCCATCGCCCCGCCGCAGGAAGGACGGACGGGCGGACGCGCTTCCGGGTTGGGCGCGGTGACGTCAGCACGCCGCCCCCTGACGGCCGCGCGGGGCGGGGGAGGCGGGGCTTCGGCCGGCGGCGCCGCCATCTCGACGCAACTTCCAAGATGGCGGCACGGGGGGGGCGGGCGCGGTTGGCATGGCAACTAGTGATGCGCCCTGCGCGGGCTCGTCGCTACGGAGCGCCGCCGCGGACAGAAAGCTGCAGCGCGAAGCTGCGGCGCCGGCGGGCGGGAAGGCGCCAGGGGGCGCGGGCGCCATTTTGGGGCAGTCGTTAGGGCGTTGAGGGGGGTCACTGCCACCTCAGCTGGCTGCCAGGACCCTTTGTTCAACAGCCTCCCTGCAGCTTCCCCACTAGTACACTAATTATCTCCTATTTTCTTTTTCCCGTACGTTTGCTGTACATTTAAACGTGTATACACCATAAGCACTTACCAGGCAGAATCTGAAGACATTGTAGTTGGTGTATTTGGTTGTGACATGCCCATCCAATAAAGATTTTTTTTTTTTAAACAATTGAGATCAGGTGTGTAAGGAAAAAAATAATGAGGCAAAACATTAATGATACTTAAACAGCATATGTTGAGCATCTGGTCATTTGCAGGTTAAGGGCTTCCTAGTCTAGGATAGCAATGTAAAAACAATTTATAATTTTTGTTTAGCTTCAATAGTATCTATGGTTGGTTTTTTTTCTGCTGAATTCTAGCACAATGTCTTCATAGTCCTTCCTCGGTCGCAGGTAGTGCAAGGGATGCTAAATCATTGGTTTTTCACCTCCTTTTCTCTTTGTTTCCCTGAAGTAAGAAGTAGCCACCTACAATGGAAGCTAATCCTTTGTCTTAGTCTGTAGCTTTGATGGTGTTTGCTATTGTTTTCCTTATCACAGTAGCAGAGGTGGCAAACACAAATAGGACATGACAGGTAGATTAGCACATACGTTTGTATCTCCAGAGGAGTTCTTAGGTTGGAGGATGTATCGCTGACCCATATTGCCAGGAACAGAGACTGCACATTTTTAGAAAGTCTAAAAAGGGGCAAAAGCAAAATACGTGTTATCACTATTCATCCAAATGATCTTGATGCTGTTCTGCATGACCAAATGAGCTTAAATAGCTATACTGGAATAAGGAAGCTCTAATTTTTAACGGTAGAGCCATGATAGTCTATTCCTTCTACTCCATTTTGTATTCCCTACAGAAGTTCCTAAGAAAGTACTTGGAAGTACACTGCAATTGCTGTTCAGCATACCGGGGTTAATAATAGCCCACCTCACATGGTATGTCTTCACATGTCAGCATGGTAATTTTTATACTGGAAAATTATTAAAAACATTTAAAATTGATTCTAAGCCTGTGTTTTGAGGTTTGATTCTCTAGGATGTATCTTTCATGAAATGTTAGACTGAATTGCTTTGAGCATACACTGCAAAACGCGGTACTCCTGTTTTGTCATGTGTTCAAAGATGCTTTT
Organism: Cygnus atratus; assembly: GCF_013377495.2. Taxonomy (NCBI): domain Eukaryota; kingdom Metazoa; phylum Chordata; class Aves; order Anseriformes; family Anatidae; genus Cygnus; species Cygnus atratus. The sequence goes on along the minus strand of NC_066364.1, from coordinate 104,535,195 downwards.
GTGATAGCATTTTCTCCTTGTATCTGGTGCAGTGCATGCTGGCAGAGGGGTTTCACAGATGAAAGCTGGGAAAGGATGCTGAGGGAGTTAGAGTGCATAGCTGTACCAGAGTGAATTGTTTCCACACTGACTACGACAGCGATTCTGACTGGGCAGCTGTATTCAGGGTGGAATAACATGGACTTTATTTACCTGCAGCCATCTAGAATGGCCAGATCCAAATGTACGTTATACAGGACATTTATCATAGAAGGTCATGCCAGCTTCTTGAAACACAAGCAGACTGAGTGGATCAAAAGATCGGTGCTCTTACTGCTTAAAGGCTGTAAGGCTGACAGCTGACTGCAGGATTTTTAGGCTCATCAGAAACAGGTCTACTTCAATGTATTTTGAGCACCACCAGGCCAGCCTCTTGTATTTTAAAGTCCTGCCTTTAAACCAGCTTTTCATGGATCCTGGAGTCCAATATAATGTTAGCAACATATAATGTTGTAATTTATCACTGTTCTGGGGTGGTGCCTGGTAAACAGGTTGAGTCAACGTTCACTGAGCATACAGGTAACAAAAGGTTTAATTTTTTACTTTCTTACAGTAAATTACAGATTCATCCTTTTGATTTGTCAGTGCAAATGCGGTGCTATTTTTCATAGCTGTAAGAAGGGGAAGTGGCTTTACTGTGAAGCTCCCTCTCAAGCACTTTCTTAATACTCCCCACTGCCTAGAAAGCAAGCTTGTCCAACCCCTGCACCAGAGAGGTGCACAGTGCATGTAGCTGCAGTGTGGTGCAGTGATGCTCGCCTGTCATTGACCTAGTACGTGACTGCAAAAGACCGACCGATCCTGTCATCAGATGATCAGAGCAAGAGAGGTCAGCTGAGTGGAATGCCAAGCAGTGTGGCATGGTTGCCACAGAACCCCCAAAATATTGTCTTCTGCAAGGTCCACCCACATAATAAAAGAACACATTACCCAGCAGAATTTGATGCAAGCTGAAACATGACATGTTGAACAACAACAACAAAAAAAACCTTACCAAGGTCATGGCATTTTTGCTTGTCTTGTTGGCTTCACTGGGGAAAATAGAGAGCAAAGAATATACAGTGGATCAGAGGTTGTCCTTTTCTTACGTCTCTGCCCAGTGGGTGTTGAATTGTAGGTGGTATCTCAAGACAGATAATTAATTTAGGAATTACAGTGATTGTTTTGGTATGTCCTCCTTTCAAGCTCATTTGTCCTCCCTTCTCTGCTCAAACAGTGCTGTCTGGTTAATCATAACTTGCACCTCACATATCCTGTGAATAGGTGCAGACAGAGAAACAAACAAAGAATATATTTTCAGTCATCCAGGATGTTTTCTGTGCTTTGGGAAAATAAACTTTGTTGCCATCCCTTGCATGCTTACAAGTATTCACAACAAAAGGGTTTCTAAGATCTGGAAAAAATTCAAAAATGATTGGAAGGGAGCCATCTTCAGTCATCAGACTATCACAAGAAATGCAAAAACCACATCCTCGGAAGCTGCAAACACCCTAAACTGGTGTTTTGTTTCTGTTATCTTAGCAACGGCAAGTATGAACAGCAGGATATGTGCTCACGATATGCACTCATTATTTCTCATGATGACTCTGTAGCAAGCCTTTTGTTATATTATAACATTTCACCTCTCAAAATCTGATTATTCTGCTAAAATAAAAAAGAGCCAAGTACTAAAAAAAATTTTTAAATGTACAGAAATGCACTTCAAAGAACATTTTTTTTCATTATTTGTAGTCTTCATTATCATAATTTCAGTGTTTATGTAGCATTTAAAAATAGCAGTGAAAACAAATCCCTCTGTCTCTTGCGTCCCTTCCCAGCCCATAGGATAAGTAGCTTGAGTCAACTCCAGGGTGTGTGCATGGCTGGGGGAGTGCTGTCTTTGCATAGGAAGAAGTTACTGAGAGCAAGAAGATGGAAAAACTGAGCAAGCAGCTGCCTGTGATCATTCCAAGCTCACTTTGCAGCTTGTGCAAGTTTTCTTCACATGCTTCAGCCTTCTCCCTGGAGATTGGTTCCGCTGCAGTACGGCCCATACCAGCCCTTGGTGCAACAGCAACAACTTTCGTGTCCTCACAGCAAATCCATACTGTTATTTCTCAGGATCACAGGAAGGTTAAAGTCGGAAGGGGCCTCTGGAGGCCATCTGGCCAGGCCCTCCTGCTCAGGCAGGGACACCTTGAGCAGGTTGCCCAGGACCACGTCCAGGTTGCTTTTGAACATCTCCAAGGAGAGAAACTCCACAACATCTCTGGGCAGCCTGTTCCAGTGGGCCATCACCTGCACAATAAGAAGTGCTTCCTGGTGCTCAGACAGAACCTCCTGTGTTCCTCTTTGTTCCTATTGCCTCTTGTCCTGGCGTTGAGTCACCATCCCTGGAGGTCTTTAAAAGACGGTTAAAATTTAGAGCTTAGTGATATGGTTTAGTGGAGGACTTGTTTGTGTTAGGCCAGAGGTTGGACTAGGTGATCTTGGAGGTCTCTTCCAACCTAGAGGGTTCTGCGATTCTGCGATTCTGTGAAAAGAGCCTTGAAGGAAGGATATCAGTATGGATTGACAAACATAACAAAAGTTTAACAAATAAGACCACCTGCACTCGAATTCTAGAGTCTTGCACATTTACTGGAAAAAGAAAAATAAAGACAATGTACATTATTTCCAGAGAGCCAAATTAACCAGTTTCATAGAGAAAGATAAAAGAATTGAGAAGGAGCATTATGAAGACTGTGAAGTGAGAAGTCAACAGTCTTTCCTGTATACTAGTTGTGGACAAAGACCTGCAAGCCTTTGGAAACAGGCCCTACTCCCCCATGTGAGTGACATCAGCAAACCAGGAGCTGTTAACCATAGCAAAGATGGCATGGCTTTGTCTTAATTTTCTAAATCCTGCAGAGACAGACACGTGAGCAGAGAAAGGAGAGAGATCTGTCAGATTTACTAGTAGTTTAGGGAATATTTTAATCTGAACTGTTGCTGTTCATGAGCACTTATAAAAATATGGCATCTCCAAAAATAATTTGGACTTTTGGAATGAGCCAAAACCAGGTCTTTGGTACATCAAAACTCTTGTGGAGAGAGAAGAGGCATGGAGGACAAGGGAGCAGGGTTCATCACTGACACAGCACAAGGAGAAGGCACAACACAGAATGCAAAAGGAGAGCGTAATAAACAGTTATTTGTTCATCACAGGCAGGGATGGGAAACGTGAACTTGAAGAAACAGAATAGGGACACCCCAGGAGGACGGAAAGGCAGCAGGGGTGTGTTATGATCAAACTGCCTGCTGGAAAAAGCGCTGTGGCAGAGACAGGTTTGTCTTTGCGTGTTAGTATGAACTGGAAAGGAGAAACAGCACAAGGAGCACACAGTGTCAGTTCTGAATCCTAACAATAGGAGGAAGAAGAATCTTAGGGGAGTTTAAATAAATGACCCAATCTTTTTTTTGTATTTTACTATATTTTATGAATTTGTGTGTGTGTGTGCAGTCTTCAGTGTTTTTTCTTCTCTTCATGGCTCTGATACTGAACAGTGGAAGCAGTATTTTTTCAGCTGAGTGAAATACCACTTGCCTTTAAGAAGCTAGCAGCAAACAGGAGTGCACGTTCAAGGAGATATGTATTAATTAATCAAGGAATGGCAGTTAGAATTACTTTCATGAGTAGGCTCCCAGGCCTCTACATTTTAGGCAGAAATAAAATGTACCAAACTGTTTACAAAATATATATATATATATTAATTGGCAAAAAAACCCCACGCAATTGGCACTTCATAATGATCTGTAAATATTCTTTGTAATCTTTTAAGAGAGTTAGTTTTCCAGTACAAAACCTAAATTTCAAAATGACAGCGTGTTATTGGAATGGTTTTAAATAAGACAAGCTTCTTAACCTCAGTGAAATTCAGCTAAAGTAGGAGGACACATAATACCACTAAAAATTAAAGTCTAAGTATTATGGGCACCTACACATCCATAAGCATTAATTCATTTGAAAAATAGTATTCCTTAGAGAGAAGGTAGGTGCAAGCCACTTGTGCAAGCCAGCAAAGAAAAGCAGATTTGCAGAATGACAATGCACTCTTTTCCACCCCTAACCATATCCACTACTTCTGTGCACAGGTCAGCACCAAAATGAAATTTCATACCAAGATCTACCCCGGGTGCTCGTGCTTCTCCTGGCTGTGAGGTGCTGCGTGTTATAAATAAAGCAGCAATGCCATCAGAACCAAGGTATTTCCGAAGCTGGAAATCTTAGGACGCCAACAAGTAGTGATTAACAACCCCACTGGAAATAATGAGCCTTGACAGATCTAGGGTTAAATACTTTAAAATTAGATCCTGCTGAAAGCTGAATCTTGTTGCTTAGCAGCGGCTGCATGGGATGCTGCTGTCACTCAGCGATGCTTCTCTGGGGAGCTCGCGCTGTGAGCACGGAAAATGGGTTGCCATTGGGTCAAGGTGACATCATGAAGCACGGCAGCAGCATTTTTTTAAGGTAGAATGCAGCACGACTGCACTCGGTACTGGTAGCTGTGCAGCCACTTGGACATCTAAGGGAACGGCTGGCTTTTCTTTTGAAATGGTTCAGCCTTAGCACCGCGTTGCCTGCCTTGAAGAAGGGCTCGCAGACTTCGTGCAAAACAGCAACAGCGGGGCGTTTGGGCAAGTGCACCACAGTCACACTCAACAGGTGGATTTGTAATCTTTTCAAATTACTCATAACCAAAAGAAAAGAAAGGGAAAACGTCTGTAATTTGTGGAGGTCACACTGGGTATTAAGAACATAGCATCCTCCACCAGCATTTAAAAAAAAATGCATTAAGCTTATAATAGAGGAGAAAATGTACCCTTACTGAAAATAACTGAAAATTTGGTTAGCTGAGCTGATCTAAGCATTTAAATTAACTGAGGTCCTACTGGATCTTAGTAAGAAACCAAAATACCAATTTAATTAAATCAAAAAATGCCTGAGGCATGATAACTTTTAAAAGTAATGTTGTGCAGAGGTTGATAGAGGTATCTATTGACTTTCCAAAGCACCTGCCTGCCAGCCAAAAAGCACGTCAACACCTTAGTGCTTCTGATGTTGGTGTGGTAGGGACCAAACTGCATCTGTAGGCTTGAAAACCACCAATTAATTAATTACTACCACCTTTTTAGGAATGGATGCAAGAACTGTGCATGCATTCAATCCAATCTAGTGTGCTGCCTATTAGATCTTGGGCAGTCAAGAAACTATGGAAACGGAGAGTACGACAACCAGCATAAAAGCTAAACTCGGCTAAACATGAAATTTTAAGAAATTGGATGTCTTTCTCTGGATATTGAAAGAGCACAGAGAAGTATTTGGTTGAAGGTGGTCATTCTGATGATTCAGATTAAGTGCAATGATGGCAAATGTAGCGTCTGCTCTTAGGACATGAGACAAAGACAGCTTTGATTTGTCCCCAGTGTTTAAAACGGAGAAAACATCCCTGTAGATAATTGCAAACTGAACTGAACTGATCAATGTGCATTTATGAAATACGTATCGTGGCTGAAAAATCTTGTCTTTTTTCCTTTATTTGCTAGATGAAAGAACTGCATTAGGTTTACACTGTTTGTACTTTGAGAAAACATTTGACGTAATGCCACTAATTTTTAAGTGCTTGTACTAGTCCCTGTCATTGCAGACCACCGGGAGAAAGAGGAGCTGGTTCAAGTACAGCCTAAGGTAGCTGTGCCAAAAGGGAGCTTTTCTGGTGAGCAGAAAGGTTACAAGGAGAGATTGTGAAGAATCAGGATCGGGACACATCTCGTTCAATGGAGTTCCAGGCCTCAAACTACCAACCTTTTCTCTTGACTGGGGCCTCAGGGTTTGGAAGTAACACAGGAGAACAAAGATATGGACATATTAGTTGATAACAGGATAAATCAACCATATGTGACCATGATAATGGCCATTAACAGGCTAGAACACACCAGGCAAGAAGTGGTGCTGCAAAGGCAGGGAAGTGTTAAGGCCAGTTCACAAAAAGCACTGGCATTCTTGAAGAGTGTCTACAGTTCCTCATGCGTGTGCCAGTGTGCTGAATTCAAACGGGAATTAAGCTAAAGAACTAGAAGGGTGTTTAAGAGGAATGCAGATCATGTCCTCAGAACGGAAACCGAGTAATCTTGGTTTGTTTAGTAACTCAAGAGCATAATGGGGGGCATGATTGCTTTTGTATTGATGCAATGGGAAAATAAACACTCTCACATTTAATGACGCTCTTTACACAAATGCCGGCAGAGGATAGTTAATAATTTTATATGAGCTCCAAGTAATTTATAACTGTAGGAGCAGGTAGCTTTCAGGAGAGCCTTCTCAAAGAACAGGGAGAACAAGAAAACTGGCCGATCTGAAGACTGAAAAATTCAAGCAGAGGTAAAAACAGAAGAGTTTCTATGTCCCAATTATGCTGAGAACCTTCACGGTAACATTGCTGGACTTTTACTAATACTTCTATGTGATTAAGCATGCCAGATGTTCACCATTATGTATATTTACTCAGAGTACTCATTAAGAACACCTACAGGTATTTGGAAGCTCAAGATCTAGGAAAGTATTAGCATATTCTGTGTCAAATTTAGCCTCTCATTGTTAAAAATAAATCTGATCTATTAAGTGTTTCCTGAACAAATGTCCTTAAAATACAGCTGGCATAACTGGCTAATTGCTTCAGTTAATGCTTTAGTTCAAGAGCTGTGGTTCCAGACAAAGGGCAATTCCCAGCGAAGCCGTAACAGAAGAAAACACTCCTGGGACATTTAACAATGAACTAAAGGCTCTCTTAACACAATGTAGTGAATAACAATTAGAAAGATGTCATTTGTACATGATACTTATCTGTGATTTTGTCCGGACTAATTAGAGCAGTCGTTCTATTACCAGTATATTAAGATGAACACTAAATAAAAGATACTAGCGGTGCATATATATGCTGTAATTTGTGGTTTAGAATCTAAATGTTATTTGGTATGGTGAAGAAGGTAAGTTTTAGTTAAAATCTAGCATATCATTTCAAATACTGCAATAAAAACTGTTGTATTTGCATCAGATCCTACAGAAACTCACTCCATGACACTAGTTGGTTAAAAGAATAAAAATAGGACAGAGACGCTAATACTGGCTTTTAAGAGGTAAAAGCATCGTATCACATCTTGTTTCCCTGCTCTGATGTGCCACCTTGGTGGAACTGCAGGATGGACTTGGCCCATGAGATGTAGATCCACTCTTCCACGATTGCCTAGAATCACGTCCTGCTTTCCTCACCATGCATCCTCAGGCTTTACAGCAGTGTTAAGGGGTTAACCTAGCTTTTGCCCAGGAAAATTAACCTCAGTATGGACTACACTGAAATGAATACTTAAGGAATTCTGCTTCTACCTCCTGATAATTCTGCTTCTCAGGCACTGAGAGGGTGCATGTGTGCACTCATTCAAGCAGGAGAGCTGGCCCAGGAGCAGCAAACAAGCTGAGACAAGGGGAAAATGGGATGGCGAGCACTTCGTTCCTGCTGGTGAAGAGGAGGTTCTTGCCACCTGTATGCTTTCCTCAAGGTCTAGTGCATAAAGATGCAACAGACCCTATAAAAATCATAGCTAAAAGTAAACAAATATCTGAGGTACTGAAAAAATATCAAATGAGAACTATGTAGCTTTCTTTATCGAGGGATATGTTCTTTAAATTATCCATTCCATATTACACTGCTATCTTTGAGCTATCATATCAGCAACGTAGCTGCAGTGGTATGGACACAGAACTAAAAAATCACAGATATTTCATCAGGAAAAAGATAGATATTTGTTTTGCAAAAAAGCAAACAAACCAAGTCAGATGTGTCTCACAGGAGGGCAAAAGGTACACAGTAGTATTCCTGCAATTTCAAAGATGTCAAAATGTTCCTCGAGTTCCACTAAATCTTGGCTTTAATAGGATATACTTCAAATATTATGGGCCAGTTACAGATGAACTTGTCCAAAAGCAAATCCTGCTCTGAATTGATAAGGTCCTGTTACCATACAGATTACTCCCACATGCACACAATGTTCTAAACCAAGTCAATCAAGACCTACAATGAATTACATTTGTTTTTTTTTTTCCAAACTAACACGGTTTTGTGTAAGATTGAAAGGGGAACACGGGTCTCTCAGAACACCGAGACCAATACCAAGACATGTTGATAAAGAGATAACACAGTGCTTTCCGTTTGTAATGCTGTTTATTTTATAAAAGCCCCTTTGATCATCTGAATGAAAAATGTGGGCAGAAAAGTCACAAATGTTATAAAACAAAGTTTATTCTGCAATATTTTGTCATAATGAATTGCATCTCTTTGGTAAAAATAAACTTTATAAACATTTTAATTAACAGAGATTAGCATACAAAAAACTAAACTTCTGTAAATATTCTTTAAAATGGGTAAAGGACTAAACTGGAGGAAAAAGGGTTAGAATTGGTCACCTACTGGCAAAATTATTCTAAACAAACCCAAGGACATTGCTTATGCTACATTAGAAACAAGCTAAGGGGAACATTTTAAAAACAACTCTGGTTCATTTGATCAGAAAGCATTCTTACAATTCACTTTTAAATAAATAATAGTTACAATGAAATGGCAATTATAAAATGTTTTATATCACTATATGGCAGCAACATAATACTTTTAATTATGCACTTTTTAGTTTGAAGAAATGTACATTTATAAAACAGACTTGATAATGGCACTGGTAGCTGTGAAGAATGTGCTTTAAGATATAATGGCAGGTGCAACATTTAAAATATTCTACCTTTTCTTTTCAATAAATATTTTGACTACACCATTATTAACATGTATGAGTGTAGTTTGCTTTAACCAAAGCTTTTACTTTTCTGTCTAATATGAAGTTGCAGACCATGCAACTTGCCTTTTAAAGTCGGATTTTAAAACATTTGATGCAACTTTTACAAAAGCAATAATTTAGTATTTGAGTCTGAAAGACCAGTACAGGTTTGTACAGTATTCACATCAGAATTCATCCAAAGCAGAGCAGCCTCCCTTGTACACCAGTCTCACGCACTTCTCCACTGTATTTAAAGAATTGAATGTGGTTCACCAATACTTTTGTTGCCTTTTAACTGCTGCTAAAGTATATCTGAGTTGACCATTGGCATGAACATTTTACATAGGTCACTAAAAAAAGAAACAAACCCCAACAGTCAAAATAACTTTTAATTATATTCCATTTATACTATATACACCAGGGTCCTTAACTCAGGTGGCAAACAAACCCAAACCCAGTTCTAGCTACGAAAGTGAAAGGAACAGCAGCTGGTCTCTGACTACAAAGAGGGGCTGCTCCACAGCCGAGCTGGCAGCCGCTGCCTGCATAAACGTGCAGGGCATGGCAGGGGAAAACGTGGTGCAGCACGTCAGGTGCACAGAACCGCTGCCCTCCCCATCGCCAAGAAGAGAGGGAAGACGGCAGAGCACGGAGAGCATGGGGTGCGTTACTTCCCCTGCCGGACTTTCAGTTCTCTCGGGCTGTAAGGATGGATGCAGCTTTCATTGTTAACTGTTTATTAGCACGGGTTTATTGCTCATTGCATGTGGTCATTAAATGCACTGGTAGCCTCCCAGTCCTATACCTTCAGTAACGCTGAAGCCATTATCACCAGCTTCAGCCATGCTCCTAATAAATATTAACACTCTCAGATGTTATCCAAAGCAAAGAAAAAAAAAATCAAAATGAACCCAAACCATGGAGCTGAGTATGACCACAGTTTCCAGAGTACCTGGATCTTGATCCAGCTTTTATTGGAAGTTGGAGAAAAGCTGCAACCAACGCCAGCATGACCTATATGGCACCCGTCTTCAATAGCACCCCACTGAAATCATGGCACTGAGCAGAATTCCAGCCTGCTACTATTATCTCTATGTAGTTGAATCCTCATTTTCTGTATCGACACGCTCTGCCCTTTACAGTATTCCATCAAGATACAAAAGCAAACTGTGAGCAAAAAGCAGTTCCAACAAGCATTCACATCTCCACATCCAGAAATCCTAAGAACCACTGCATTTAAACTTCTTTTAAATAGCGAGTTTTCCCGTACTATCCACCAGTAACACATCCAATATCAGATCTAATCGGCTAATGCACCACTTGTGATATCCAGAAGACATACACATCTGTACAAACATTGTCCTGTTACGGGTATTAGACTAATGGGTTTTCACACAAAGCAGGAATGCATCAGAGTACTTTTCTTCCCTTTCAAGAGATAAAACAATTCGTTCTTAAAACTGAAGTAATTGATTGGGGGAAAAAAAAAGAAAAGACTTTTTCTAGTGTTTGTGCTTAAAAAAAAAAAAAAAGAAAGAGTTGGCTTTTAATTCCAAAACATGCTACAAAAGAACCTCAGATATTTCAGGCTTGATCCAACAGCCATGAAATCAGTGGGAGCACCACTATTGTCTTCAAGAGGCACTGAACCAGGCCCTCAGAGCAACAGCCCTTCAGCAGCATGGCTGTATTCATATTTAAAGTAGACAGTTTATGGCAGTATTCATGAAAAGATTGACAAATAAGAAAAAAACACTGATCTCTAGAAGGCCTCCAAAGAGCCAGAAAAACACTCCACTAGGGAAAAGTTAACTTTTGGCTGAATCCAGCACTGTCTTCAACAACCAAAACAGTGGACATTGATTTCCTACTTCTAATTCTTAACCAGCTTTGCCCAACACCTGCTGGAAACAATAGCTTAATGTGTTAGCTAAAAAACTACGCCACATCACTCTACCTTTCCGAAACAGGAAAGATGACCTTTTATAGTCTTCTACGATTCTGAAACATACTTAAGGCATCCTTATACAGTACTGTTAAAACCCACTCCAACAGAACTGCATACCCATTTTTGAACAGAAAAAAATTTAAAAAAATCATCAATCATCACTTATTTTAAAATTAAAAATATAAACGAGGAAAAAAGTTCATAATACCACTAAAGCATTTTTGGCCAAAAGATGTCTGGGAACTCTAAAGAGATTCTTTTATTGCAAAAATGAATTGTGAAGGAATTCCTTCCCAAAACAGAGAGGTCCTCCTGAGTTACGACTTACATCCAGAGGCCAAAGGCTAGCCTTGCTTGTTAGATGCACTGCATGTGGCAGAAGGCTAAAAGGATTCACAGAGCACAAGGCACGGTGATCTGGGAAACAGAAGGTAGAGACAGCCAAAGACTCCCAAAATGCAAGTTCGGGTTCACTGATTCAAAAGGAAGCTATTCTACTTGGTTTCAGATTAGGGGGGTAAAGAGTTCTTCCAGCAGTTGTTCACAGCCTAGCCACCTGAAACCTCTGCCTCTCATGCATTTTAAATAGCACAAGCTGCTCTGTTCTTTATTCTCTGAATCCATCTCTTTCAGTGGGGAGCAGGAGGGTTGGTGTGGCAGTGGGACAGCAGCAAAACATAATGGCTGCATTAGCAGAAGTATTCAGCAGTGGCAGTAACACCAGGACAACATCAAGCTTGGCAAATGGCAGCTTTCACCGCTGGCGACACCCAAGGCATGTGTGAAATGACCCCTCCCTCCTCCTGCCACCCCCCAAGACAATTTGTCTTAAGATGAAAAGAAAAAGCTGGTTTCCTCCAGGAAACTGACCTGCACGCAGCAAGGTGGTGGTAGGGGTGCAGCAGGAAAGAAAAAGAAAGCAGAAGGTGGTACCCACCTCAGCTACCCCTTACCCACTCTGCCAGGAAGGGTTACACTCCTTGCCTGGGGGTACTTAACATCTTGTGAAAGCAGCTCTGGGAGTGCTGCAGTTTTTCAGCCACTTTACTGGATGGACTGAAACCTGCAGACCCTCGGAACTGCCTCACCAGCATTTCCACCAAAACCTGTGGCAGAAGAGCAAAGAGAGGGCAAGTGGGAGGAAGCAACTGAGGCACATTTCTTTTTCCTTTCTTTTTTCTCCTCCTTTTTAATTCTTGACATGGAAATCGGAGCCCTCAGACAGGGCAAAATTTACCTCTGCACATGGGGCCAGCAGAGATGTCAATATGATCCACAATGTGCATCTGAGCAAACATAAGTCTGAAAAAAAATTAACTATTAAAAAGAAAAAAAAAGAAGTGATCATTAAGAAGTATGCTTTCAGGTTTTCACAAGTCATGCATCTCTTCTAATCTGAGAAGATTAAATTATTTTTTTTTCTTTTTAGGCAGTGATTTAAAAATAAATGGCTAAATTACAGTTAGCGCCAAAAATAAAAAAGCAATGAGTCCTCTTATGGCTTTGATCTCCCTTGCGAAGGGTAAAAGTAGAAGAGTATTGCCACAATTAAAAAAAATATATGTATATATTCAACATTGACAAACAGACTATTTTTTCCTTTGCTTGTGACTGTGGGTCTTTGCAGTACTTATTAAGGAACCCAAGCACGTTCGGATGCCAGCAAGGTGGAGCAGAGACCCTGCTGCTTCTTTCAACTCCTCATCAATTTCTTGACATAACTCCTTGAGTGCTTTGTTGCTAGGCTGACTTTTCTCAGAGGTATCTACACAAGGTTGTGATGCATAGCCACTGTCTCCAAGAGGATCATCTTCATAGTCAACGTCTGTATCCACTTCACTGTGAAATCCTTCACTGCCATCGCTTCCAGCATGGCTGTTCTTGGAGATGAATTCATATACCTCATCGACGGAGGACAAGGAAGACACACTGGACCTAGATGCGCAGCGCTGCGAGCCCATGCTGCTAGCACTGTAATTGTGATCCTCCTTTGGATCAATATTGGTGGCTGCAGAATCATTTTCTTGCAGATTTATCGAACTGGAAGGATTAAATGCGCTGCCATAACTTCTCTTCTTAGGTGTCTTCAGAGGCTGAGCTTTCTCACCTATTAAAAACAAGATCCATCAGTAAGCATATACTCCTGTGAGATCACCTAAAAAAACCAAAGCACGCTTTGGATGACTGACCGCAAAGGGTAAGCTGAAAGTGAGCATTTTAGAGTTGTAACATGCATGTTTACTGTCACCCACAGAGAACAACCATCCTCAGCTAATCACAAATAAAAGCTGAAGAAACAGAAAATCTGGTACAAAAAGGGCGGGGGAAGAATTTGGAAAAAAAAAAAAAAAAAGGAAAAAAGAGAAAGTGGTTCCATGAAAACTGTAAGGGTAGCAGAAAGAATAATCAAAACAGAATTGCTTCTTGGTTGCTCTTACTATCTGCAAGCTAGACTACGCTCATTTACTGAAACTCTAAAGCAAATGTATAGCTACTGGGTAGAGGAAGAAAACAGTAAAATGGCTTATGCTTACAGTCTAGCATCCCTTGTTCGATAGAAGTATTCAACAGCATCATCGCAGTAGCGGCATCAATATCAGATTCTGTGAAGGAGAAGCGCAAGATGTTAGAACTCAGGTAATACTGACAAAATGAGGCCCCTGCAATACGCGAAGAATATCTATCTGCATATGCTGGCCTACAATAATGAGCAGTGGAAAAATGTGTAAGAATTCAGATAGAGCATGACTCAGTAAAAAGTTAAGACACAGCGATCCAAGAGGGGCATCATATGAGCAATATGGTTGCAGAAGGGCCAGGTATCGCAAACATGATAACCTTACAAAAGCTGAAACCTCACACTGCACTAAAACCACAGCTGAAGACAAGAATCAGCAACATTAATTAGATGTTCATAGGAGATGTTATTAGCAACAAGTGGCTTTTATGTGTAACAGTTTTAAAGAGAAGGATTACACATATGGCAAAGCAAAGCACCTAATCAGCTTCATGCCCTCACTCTATGAATATGCAAGGCTGAAGAATGTAGTTAAATGCAGCATTAATTGAGCACGCATCTTTTCTACAGCCTCAGCACAAAGTGCTCTCTTTGCATTATTTTTCACGCTAACAACATGCAAAACGGAACACACAGAGAAGACAAAGAGGGAGATGGAACAGAACTGCTCCATCTAGAAGGCATGGAGATCTACATCCTAAATAGGCACTTGAGAAAGATTTAAATGAACAGCAGTGCTTTTAGTTATGGTGACAAACACAGCCATAAAACGCTAACCTTTGCTGCACTGAGTGGATTACTTAAACCTCAAAGAGGTGGAGAAGCTGGGCTGGAAGACACCGTGCTAGGAAGTGGCAGCAGTAAGTGGAACAGTCTCTCCGTCCGGCTCAGCTGGCACGGAGACAGGAGTTGCTGAAGTGAAACATCAGCCATCTCATTTTTGATGGCAGTCCCCCTGCCACATCGTATGCCTTATTACTGAAGAAGAGGGGGACTGAATTTTGTGAGGGGGACTGCAGGATTGTCAATTTGATTTTCATCTCTTTCCTAATTTTTACTAACCTCACCCCATTTGAGGAGAAATTTGAAGAACACCCTGTCACCTTGTATCAACGTGGACAAGTGACTGAGCTGCTGTTTCCAACACAGGCTATAAATTATACACATTCCCCATTGTTTTCACTTTCTATCATTTTAAAATCAACGTACTTCAAGTTCTATTCCACTGCACTTGCACTTTTTCTTTTTTTTTTTGGCAGCAACAGAGACACATTGAGTTGACAAGTTGTAGGTCATGATTTACAATCTACAGTACAACTGACAAAATAAAAATTCAAAACAAATAAAAATAAATAAAAATTTATTTCCATATGAAATAAAAACATGGACAGTTACTTTGCTCCACTATTGTAATCGGAAGGTGAAATACTGTGATTCCTTACTTGCTATCACAGACTTTTCCTTTTAACAAATGATGCCAGTATATAAGTAACACTTTGATAAACTGACGAGTAATGGGAGGCATTAATGAAACACTGCAACCTACAAATAGTGTTTCTGCACGCTAGCATCCCCAAAGAAATAGTCACTGCAAAGTTCTGCAGTGACTTTGTTCATTTGGAAAAATGATCAGTGCTCTGCGTCACTGTCACTGTATTTTGGCTTCAATTGCAATTGCTCTCCTTGATAAAGTATTATTTCTCCAATCTTTCACAGGGCTCACCAACAAAATCGCTGAGAGGAGGGAGATTTCCCTCATTCTGTAAAAAACCCTGAGCACCCTGGATCTGCCCAAGCAAATACGTTTTTCCTTCAGTCCTGAGCGAAAGCAAGCAGAGGACATCCAGCAGCTCTTCTTGCTGATTCTTCCTTGCCACCGCAGCACAGACAAAGCCTCTGTTTGGAGATGTGGTCATTACCAGCTGTGGGACAGGTGGCTGCTCTGTCTCTAAGACCCTTGCTTTTGCTGCCCAAGCAGTGTTTCTGGTTTGTGGCTGAAGACTAAAACCAACCTTCTTGCCTCAACAGCCTGGTGCTCCAGCACAGAGAGCGGGGTGTCTGTCCTGCTGCTGAAGCCGTGCTTTGTTGGTGGCATTTTAATCATCCTTGTGAAAGACCCCTAAGAACAACGCTCTATGACAAATTAACACGTGCTCACTTTTTCTTGGAATTGGACCTTTAAAATTTGAGCACAATTCACTTTTCAGGACTTTATTGTAATTATCTTTGAAAAGGACAAGACTTAAGTGGATTAAGCTTTATTACTGAGTACAAGACCTGTGCTCAACAGGCTTCTGCAGAAATTCTGTGATATCCCAGCATGCTGCCTAGCTCCACTCTGGTGCTAAGGCCCACTACAATGTTAGAAAATGAGGAACACCTGTGAAAGTACATATGGAAAAATGAAGTAACCATCTTCTGCTCAGCAGCTGTTTGTTGCTGGTTCTATTTGCATTTGACTGACAGTGGAAAACACATTTCCATCTTAAATTCAGTGGGCTGTATTAACTCATGGGAAGTGACAGTAAGACAAAAGTACGGCCAAGTCCTTGCAACTCTAACAATCCTTAAAACCTGTAAGAGTAAGTAGATCGCAGTGGGCTGAGGAAGAGGACACCAGGAAGGCAGCATTGCTGCACTCCAGCAAGGTTTCTCTGAAAATAAATGGCAAAAAACCAACGAACTAAACAAGGGATGCAGAGGTAAACACGCTGGCTAGTTACAGGTGTGAGTTACATACAGCCCTAAGTCCTGATTGTGAGATTCAAACCGGGTTTCAGCAGGAAACTGCTCCTGCTAGGGCTTCAGCAAGGCACCTCCACCTTTGAGTGTCCAAAATTAAAATAAAAAAATCTCCTTGTTTCTCAAGAGCAGCATCTCTTTGGGTTTGTCTGTGTTGAAAAAGTGCAAGAGTGGCTACATGGACATCCCCTGCTTAGCTTGCACGCTGCTGCTGGTGTAGCTGTGACAAGCAGTGCAGTTTTGCAAGCACTGAGAATGACTGCGCTGAACAACCATACGTCACCGCGGGTCCACTAACAGCAGTGCTGGCTGCCACAGGGACAATCATGAGGGATGGGCATGTTCTGAAACATCCTTCAGACATCTGCAGTCAACTATGTCTAATGTCATAAACGGGGAAATGACTTGTACTATGGAGTTCTAGCTCTAGCTAGAAGAAATCACAGAATCAACAAACAATTTAAGCTGGAGAAGACTTAATCATCAAGCCCAACCATCAGCCTGACCTACTGAGTCCCGTCAATAAACCACGTCCCTTAGTGCCACATCCACACATCTCTTAAATACCTCCAGGGATGGAGCCTCCACCACTTCCCTGGGCAGCCTGTTCCAATGCTTGACGGCCCTTTCTGAAGGAATTCTTCCTAATATCCTCTCTAAACCTCCCCTGACACAACTTGAGACCATTTCCTTGAGTCCTATTCCTGAGAAAAGACTGACACCCTTTTGCTACAACCTCCTTTCATGTAATAGTAGAGAGTAATGAGATCTCCCCTCTCCCTCCTTTTCTCCAGGACAGACAACCCCAGTTCCAACAGCCACTCCTCATATGTCTTGTTTTCTAGCTCCTTCACCAACTTCACTGCTCTTCCCCAAACATGTTCCAGCAACTCTTGTAGTGAGGGGCCCAAAACTGAACACAGCACTCGAGGTGCGGCCTCACCAGAGCTGAGTACAGGGGGACGATCACCTCCCTGCTCCTTGAGCCCGGCCATCCAGCCACACCACTCCTCATAGTCACATCCCCAGCACAACTCAGTCCAATCCAATCTTCCTCCTCCAAGTTGCAGTGACTACAGTTAAAATAATGGTTATACATTATGAAAGTGTCTAGTTATGGATGTGACTGTTTTTTTCCTACACCTACTTCATGGCTTGAAGCACAAAGGATATAAACTTGGTTACTGAGCAGCACTGCAGCCTATGGCATCAAGAGCTATGTTCAGTTCAGAGTCAGGTTACTAAACCCATCCTGTTCTCCTCTTCTAAGGGCTAAAGGCAACATTCTGCAATTTTTAAGGTGACGCCTTAACTAAACAGACATCATAAGGCTATTCTCTTCACTCGCTTAATATCCGGAATTTAGATATTCCCACATAGCTACACCGGCAATTACACCAGCTTGTGCCCAACATTTTTGGCAAATGAAAAGTACCACACGTCTGTGAAACTCTCTTCTGACTTGTTCCATGTTCCCTTGCAATTATGATCTCAGCCACCTATATCAAGCATTCAATTTTCAGACATTTCTGTGGCTACATACTACGTATATTAAAATTCTGTTGCCTTCTTTGTTTAAAATTGTTAACATTTTTGTTGCCTGGTCTCAGTCTGTGGTGACCAATAAAAAAAGAAACTAACTGCAGGGAAACCCCAGTGTTTGTACCTTTCTAATCGTTTTTCTACGGAACAATTCAGTCTAAAAGTAGGTCATATTTGGGACTGATGTGTCTGCTAAATACCTTGCTCACAAAACAAGACTTCTTTTACAAGATGAGATTCACCCTATGGATTTAAACTTAATATACAAGTCACTAACATAATAAGCACACATTCTATTAAATAAGTTTTTTTTTTTTTTTTTTTGTAATCTAGCAGACCCTTCAGAAAAGGTCCATACACAAAATCAGCTGGGGTTCAGAATATGCTTGCGACTAGCAAAAACAGCAGAGCAGAACGAAAGAAAATTAATGTTTACCTTTGAGAGATCGGCCATGATTCTGCTTAAGTACTGAAGTTAAGTAGTGAGGAGACGATGACCTACTGAAAAGAAATTCAACAAGTCAAAGCCAAACCCTAATTTGCTGAATAATTTGTACAAAGTACATTAGACACAATACCATAATCATAGAAAGACTTAAAAAAAAAAAAGACACTACATCTTGGTGGACAAGCCGAAAAGGCAGCAAATTCTATTGCCCTCAGTCAATGGCTTGACACACTGATTATTACACACTGTTTATGTAGCACAACGAGCAATCATCAGCATTTGGAAAAACACCCCAACACACACACTGAGGAAGAGTTTTGTTGGCAAGAGATACTAACTTCTACACATCTTAGGTACTTGCTTAAAGGCTGGATATTAAACAAAGATATTTTTTAAGTAAAACCCACATGTGAACAAAATGTTAGCTTACACAGACACCTGGAGCCCAGGAGCAGCAAAACAGATGAGAACCAGTTGTGTTTGTTGTTCTTCAAAATGATGGTAAGAGATTAGCAAAACCAAAATATAGCGCTGTGCAAAAGCTGGGGAAGAACAACAAAAACAACAAAAGTATCTGCCGATTCTGAAGTTATTGGAAGCTGGGCTGTTTGCTGGTGATGTTAGTTTTTTTGCATTATCAGGCCAACTTTCATCTGGCAGAGTACCATTTAATACACTGCAGAACAAAAAGCTGTGCTATACATCCATCCTTAAGTATTCAGTTCATTATAAATGTACTAGCAAACTGAAATACATGAAACAAAAACAGTACACAACCATTAAAATTTCATGTAACACCAATAAACATCTTTTAATTCTTCTACTTGTACTGTAACGGGTGACGAAAAGATTTTTTCAAGCCCAATCTGTAAAAGCTACCTCACGGGATTAATGGAGTGACTTCTCTCATTAAGGTATGTTTACCTTTTATATTTATTATATTTAGGCAGTTCTATTTTCAAAACAGAGAGCCACAAATCCACCCCTCCCAAATCACAAAGCTGCTAAATGCTTAATTATATATTTTTAATTACTAGTTTAGATCATTAATGAAAACAACACAACTAAAGTAATTCCTTAAATACCATTTTAAAACTAAAATTTTCAATCTTTACGTTGAATTTTAAACGAAATATTTTTCACTGATCACTGGCCTGCTTCTGCAGCGGTGCATACCTTAGCCACCCTGAACTCAACCACTCTGCACAGCTGCTTATGAGAGATGCCCACTTAATGCCACCCCTGCTCAGAGTTGCCATCATATGATCCATATTCAGCTTGCCATTAGTAACAGCTCCAAAGGTGGTTGCAGTACGGACTGCTAATGGCAAGGAGAAAGTGCACAAATTGAAGTAAGGTGACTTGAAATGTGTCATCTGAGCTACGTAAGGAGCTCTGGTTGCACTGTAGACTGCCTGGCACTGGTAAGCAAAGCTAATGAAAAGGAGAGTATTAGTTAGCATCTTCCCATGTGGTAACCGCAGTGAAAAAGATTCAGCACAGTTTGCAGATTCGGTTTGCACAGTTCAATGCAAGCATCCAAAACTCAAGTTCACTGCCTGTTATGTTTTCTTGTGGGAGTGTTGGAGTGCTAAGAGATCCAAAAACAGAGGAAAAAAAAATCAAAAAGAGAGGAATGTACCCAGCCCAGCACGGCTGGCTGTGTAGTCTTCAAGTGTCCAAATAGATGCTAAATATCTTCATCCTTTCATTTGAGCTCAGATCCTTCAAGAATCATATACACGCAGAGCTTTACTGGATCAAATTAATGCTTAGTGTATTGATTAAGATAATCTATGCATATGCACGAGGCATTTGCAAGGTGAGGACCGTGGCAGTCTCCAAAGCCCAATAATACAATGCAGGTACTAGAAGCAGGATGCAGTTAGTGGCCTTGCACCAACCTGTTGAACAAGCTACACAGAAATAAAATGCACCAGTGATGTCAACCACCTACTATAATACAAGCTTCCACTTAACTAGACACAGATTACAGTTTCGGAAAGCTTCTGATCAAAGCAACACTTAAAATTTTATTTTAAAATGCTGTTGAATGATAGGTATATTCCCCATGAACACACTGTAAAATAATTATGAACACAAGCACTCCCACAGAAAAATTCAGAGACTCTCGTAGTTGAATTCTAGTATTGCCCCGGAGTTAAATTTGGATGGCCGTTCCCAGCCTCTCTCCAACTGTACCTTTGGGCCTCCTCTTTCCCTCCACATACAAGGCAATGTCTTGGGGCCCTTCCCCAGAACTAAGCCAGAATTTAAATCTAAATTCAAGATTTTTTTTAAACATGGAAGGGAGAAAAAAAAATTGTTTTTCTGCCTATAAGCGAAAGTCTTAGACATGTATTTTTGTTATTAAAAGGACAAAAAGATAGCTTTCGTTAGGAATAAGGTGAGTGTCTTAAACTGCTGTTTTATTTTACTGTTCTTACAAATACAGGCACTACAAAATCCGTCATGTTTTGAAGTCAATGAAAGGTAGTTTTGGCATGTGCCCTTACGAGAACCAGGATTTCCTCATACTTTGCAACTGTTGGCAAGTGTGATTAATCCTTCAATGGAAGAAAAAATTTATCAAAACCAACAGCTTCAAATTGAAGTCTTGGTCTTGCAGGTACCTCAGCACTCACTGAGATAAAATCTCTCCCCCTTCCCTACACCTAATTTCACCATATTGTTTTTATACAAAAGTAATCATACTTCAGTGCTTATATCATTGGACTGACCTTGAACATGCTGGATACGCTAAAAATGTATCTGGGCAAGGCTGTCTACAACCTGACCCGGGCTGAGTCTCATTTCATCCCCTGCTCCTTAGGCCAGACAGACAACCTCCAGAGGTCCCTTCCAACCATTTTTGCAGCTTGTAAGGTACAAGCCCAACCCTAAAAGCCCCTTCTATGCAAATCTTCAATTGCTGCAGACAGCTATGGCTCACATGGTGGTGTCAGATCCCAGGGTCAATGTCCTGTGGGACTCTTAGAAAGTTCTGCTAAATATTCAGTTTTACATCCTGCTTCAGTAATCCCAGTTCCTCCTGTTTGTTAAGGAAACTCCTTGCAGTAAGGCAAGGCAGAGGGCAATGTTCTGACATCATAATTATCTCTCATCTCACTCAAATTATTTGCCAAACTAGATAAACTGGCCACTTGCCTTCCTAACTCCTGATCTCATCAGCAGCAGTGCATTCCTATTTGCTTTCTATCCTCCTACTCTCCATGCCACCTCTAAGTGCTTACTCAGGCTGACATTCCTCTTCCTGTAACAAGAATGCATGACATCGACTTGAAATTCTCTAAAAGCTATTGCCTAATCTTAAAATGCATCAGATGAGGAAGCCTTGATTCGAGAAGTGTAGCAGATTCCACCTCGGATGACGTTTAGGGTAAAGACTTTTCTTCCCATCCCCACTGCAAAATATTTTCCCACTGCAAATGGCTTAGTGAAAAACACCACTCCCAGACCAGCAGTCAACTCTTAGAAATCAGTGAGAAAAGCAGTGTCTGTTTGCAAAGCCCCTCAACAAAGGCAGCGTAAGCCTCAACGCTAATTGTTCTTGTCTGGGTTATTCCAGCCAGGACCCCTGGCAAGACACAATGAGAAGGGAAAAAAAAACAGAGGTAGAAGAAAGAAGAAAGAATATTTAAGAGAAAGCCACCCCACTGCCCAAATGGGGGAGGGTAGGCGGGCTCAGAAAATTAACAAGACCCAGGAAGAAAGAAAAGGGGAAAAAAAAAAAACATGAATCTAGAATAAAATATAAAGTTTGCTAAATATTTGCTGCAGAAAAAGGAGGAAAACCTGACCTCCATGGCTGTGAAATCAGTGCCTCCCCACTTCTCTCTCTTCTTCAGTTATAAAGGAGACTGGGAGACCAATCTGAGATCTATGATTCTATGATCTGCTATCTGAGAAGCCTGAGCTCATTACACTCTCTCGTCTGGCCAGTTTCCCTGCCTGTCTATCCAGTTCACCAAAGTTCCACTCCAATTCTTCTTCCCGTGGAAGTCAGTAACAACACATCAACAGCTACTTGGGCATTTCCTCTGCTAGGTGGGTGAACATAACTAACTGCATGCTGCACTTGTAGGAGAAAATTCACCTACCTTGGTGGTGACGCTGGTGGAGTATAAAACGCAAGTGCTGAGGGAAAAGGCTGTTTCTTCAGTGCTTGAACAAGATTAGGCTTATATTCTGGATCAACGCACCATAATGAACCTTTTCCATTCACCTGCAAGAAAGAAGCATTGCAAATTAGAATATCCAGGGACCAAGTTATTTAATATTCCCAAGGCACAGCAAAGTGGCATAATGTAGGCACCCACTTCTGTGCTGGTGATGTACATCACCCTCAGGTGGCTCCATAATCTGCATGGATCAATGCGATGAAGTGTGCAGCCTTGAGACCCCTGTTATATGCTATGGAAATGTCTGTCTTGCAGCTTGGGATACCATTTCCAAAGCCCGTTCTTTAAAGCCCCATTTTCTTTCAAGTTTGTCAGCTGAAAGCTGTAAATTTTGTTTAAACACTTCATCAATACCAAAGCCAAAGAGCCTTCCTCTTAGTGGAGATACGGTAACATACTCATTTAACTTTACACCATCTGTAAAAGCAATTTGTTGGATGCTCAGCTACAAATTGGATTACCATATTCACACTTTTTCAAAATCTGAAAACCTAACTAATTCATGTATTTTTGATGCACCTAATGATGTTAGCGCTGTTGTGCCGATCATTCTTGATGTTAAATTTGATATTGCAAAAGTCAAGCAAGATACTTCTACTCCTTCACCATGGTGGCTGACAGGATGATTTAGATAGCTGGGCACTAACAGGGGGATCCTCTCAGCTGGCTCCATCCACCATCTCAACATCAGACTAACGCCCTAATCTCTTCCTGCATCTCTCCTGGAGCTCAAGCACTTTCCCTCGTCGGTCTGATGCTTTTCGCCCATAAAAGGTCCAACTCTGGTTTGTTGTGTTTCTTTCTTTCTTTCTTTCATGTCTTGGAGGCTCTCCCACTCACAGAGCCATGGGAACTCACCCCACCAGCAAACCTGCTCTGCACTATTTTATCTATGACTTTAGGCAAGCACTTATACTTCATGCCTAATTCAGTTTAACTGCAGGCTGCAGCCAGAAAGGAGCTACTTTCCCTCTTTCATCTTCCCAGCCATGTACTTCCACCAGCTTGCTGACCTGCCAAAATACCACCATAATTTTTAGTGGGTGCTCTGCAAGTGAACTGAACCAGTGCACACCCTGAAGCAATACGAATGTTCAACCCAGTGCAAGAGTCAATAAGCAGAGTGACTAAATAAAGCATGGAATCATCTCAGCTTTAAAACAAACCACCAGTGTTCCTGGAAGAGGTCTAACCGCTGCAACAGAAGTGACAGTATATGGGTCAAGCCTAGGTAGCCTGTGCAACCAAAGACCACTCCAACTTGGCCACCTGTCATAGCAGAGACAAAGCCTAGACAATCTAGGATGTTAAATGGCCTTTGGAGGTTACTATTTCATGTCAATAGTGGGGCAACTTCCATTTGTCGTTGAGATGTTAGCTGAAATGTAGATGTGATTTTTATTTCACATCTCCTGAAACATCCTGACAGAGCCAGCACAGAGCAATCATCAGCCCATTTGGACTCTAAATCACAAAATGGACTGGCATTTAAAATAAATTGTTCTGACACATTTTTTGGTCTGTCATCTTTTTCTGCATCTTTCTAATGCTCCTAATTTAACTTGCAGTATTTTATCTAAGCAAATAAAAAAAAAATGGAAACAAAAATATTCTGGCATTTTGAAATGTTGGACTGTGTTGTAATGACAAAGTTCCTAGGCCCCAGAATTTTTCAGGGCTTGATTAAGGCAACTGACGTTGGAAATAAGATGCCCCTCATTATGCAGCCTTGTCCTTTAACCTTTCAAAAAAAAAAAAAGGGGGGGGGGGGAAGGGATAGCACTGATAAAATATGGGCCAGTGCTCTGATCAAGCAGATCTTTTCTATCTGAAAATTCACAACTTTAAGTGCACTGACCACTAACAGACAGTAATTTAAACATCACCTCCTTTAAAAGAGGCCAGGCACTATTCCAAACCTTTTCTTTGTATTTAAACCCAAAGAAAAAGGGCTATGGGAAGTAATTCTCCGCAGGACGATATGCTGTGGACAGACGTACGGCCAGCAGGAGCAGCTGGAGAAGCTACCACAACCAGCAGCTTGCCTTTATCTGGGCATGCAACAACAGCCCAAGCATTGACAGTCCTTTTTTTTTTGTGGAAAATAAAGCAAAAGATTAGACCAAATCAACTCCAAAGGCAGTTTCGGTTACTCTGTTTGGGTTCACCTGGTTCTGGGGGAAAATACCTGCACTAGGAGCAGCCCACCGGGAGCTTCAGCCTTCAGCAGCTGTTCCCAGCTTCCATTCAGTACAGGGCACCCCATGCAGCTCCCACCAGTTCCTTCTACTGGTACTAGGTGAATCACTGGAAAATACTGTGCACGTGTGGAAAATATATCTTGAAGTTTAGGAGATAACAGACAGCTCTCTTCTGTCCCTACAGGTATATAGATATATTCTGTACCCAGGATGGGGCAATCCTGGATATATGTACAGACAGGGGGATGAGAGGTTGTAAAGCAGCCCCACAGAAAGGGATCTGGGGGTTTTGGTCGATGGCAAGTTGACTATGAGCCAGCAGTGTGTCCCGGCAGCCAAAAGGGCCAACCATGTCCTGGGGTGCATCGAGCATGGCACTTCTAGCCAGCTAAAGGGAGCAACTGTCCCGCTGTGCTCTGCACTGGTGTGGTCTCACCTCAAGCACTGTGTGCAGTTTTGGGCACCACAGTATAAGAAGGATGTAAAACTATTAGAGAATGTCCAAAGGAGGGCTACAAAGATGGTTTAGGGTTTAGAGGGCAAGACATATGAGGAGCAGCTGAGATGCCTTGGTTGGTTCAGCCCGGAGCAGAGGAGGCTGAGGGGAGGCCTCATGGCAGCCTGCAGCTCCCTCACGAGGGGAGCGGAGGGGCAGGCGCTGAGCTCTGCTCTCTGGGGACAGCGACAGGACCCGAGGGAACGGCATGGGGCTGGGACAGGGGAGGGTCAGGCTCGGTGTTAGGAAAAGGTTCTGCACCCAGAGGGTGGTCGGGCACTGGGACAGGCTCCCCGGGGAAGTAGAAAAGGAGGTCTGTAGAAGATATTCAAACCTTGTCCCGCTCTGAATGCCAGAAGACACAGGTGGCAGAGCCACACCTACGTGAGCACAGGAACACCGACTCAATGCTTGACATGGATGTAGCTCCTGCCTCCTCACACCTTTTCTCTCCATCAGTGGCAATTAATAAAAAAATAAATTAAAAAAAAATCCCCAAATGCACAATCAAGAAACAGTTTAGCAAAAAGCAGGGCAGCTTCTCAGGGCTTCCAAGTACATGCTGCTTTTCACTCCAGGTCCTCCCGTGCTGTGTATCAGGCACTGTCCCCCATCTCCCCCCCCCCAAAATAAAAAAAATATAATTAAAAAAAACTCTGTATACCTCTCTCAAGTCTGTGTGACAGTGCATAAGATGCAAGGAGCATTAGCTAAATCTGCGGAGGATCACTGCCTGCAGTCACACCTCCACATCTCTGAGGGCACCAAAGAGCAGGCAGCCTTGGAAGACAATTTGGTGTCCCAGGGACTAGCTTCTGCACTGTCCCTTGGCTGTTTAGGAGCTCCCACCCACCATTACCAGAGCCACTGAACTCTTTCTTGTCCAAGTCACTACAGACACAAGCTCAACTGCAACTGCATAAAGCAAGGGTATTTCAGCTCTTAAGTCTACCACCTCAAGTAAACCTTGGCAAACAAGTTGCATATGGCAGCACCACAGTAAGTCCATACAGAAAGGGTAACATATTTTAGCAGAGCAGAGATCTGATGTGCACGCACCCTGCTGCCATGGCACGAGAAACTCCTCTTGTTGACTGCAGCGCTGGCTCCTGAGACATCTCAAAGCAGTTACTTTCTCTTATCACCCTTCAACTCATTAAGTTATATCACCACCACTATGCAAAAGTACACAGCTTTTTCAAGTAACTGGCAATAAGGGCAGAGGAAGAAGTTTTCACGCCCCTCTACAAACCCCAAGGGCACGTGCACTGTCACTTTTCCAAACGGGAGAGCTCCCAGCACTGTCTCACATTTCAGCCAGCCCAGGAGAATGGAAACACCACCCTGGTGACTCCATCAGGCTGCAACCCGAGACCCTGCGTCTGCTGCCAGCTGCCCTTTAACCACATAACTTTCAGTATCGACCCTGCCACCTTGTCTGCTCGGAGAGGAAAAAACCAACTAACTAAACAACAAACATAACGTCAAATATTTTTCAGCAATGCAAGCAACGACAGCCTTCCCGCAATCCACGCTGGCTGCCATCTAGAGTGCGTTCCTGAGTGACTGCAACCTGCCGCTATAGGCAGGGTAGATGCACGTAGCCAATTTACACTGATGTATGGGCAAACAGAGCAACCATCCACAGCTACGTCTGTAACAAGCTGTGGTGCAGCCCAGTAAAAATAGAGCTGTGGAGTGAAAGAGTCGTTGCTGAACAATCGCCCAAGCTAGATGTGTCTGGGAGGTCTCACTTCACATCAGCTCAAGCAGAGACTTGTGGACAACGTCCATCAGCAGTCGGGGCACAGTGAGCATGCTTCCACAGCGTGCTTCCCAGGTTAGCATCAGCCAGTGAATCCAGTTCACATGTCCCAGAGCTGCCCTGCGTGTGAGCTCATGGGTGGTAAATGTGGAAAATGAGGAGACACTGCAGATTTTCATCGCTGATGACTGGCTGGCAGCAATGGCCGGTGAACTATCAGAAAACAGAGAGTGTTTCACAGGGTGCAAAGGGCACAGATCCTTCCCCGTTCAGATACTGACACTCTTCCAATATGAGAGGCAGACTTATTTGAAAGCCAGAAGGGCTTTAAAACCCTTCTTATCCTGTTCCCTTACTCTGCTCCTCTGATGCAACGTGTCATAGGCATCTCTTCTTCCATGGGCACTCAGGATAGCAGAAAACCAACTATGTATTCTCTTCCAGAAAACAATTAAGATGTCATTAGCAAAGAAAAAAATGGAAGAAGACAAATTACCTTGCTCTGTTTGAGAAGCCCACAGAGGCATCATGCCACCACTAGCACACGGTTATAGATAATAAGATCAGCTACACTGAGCTTGTTAGCCAGTGCTGCTTGCTGCAAGAAGTCACATCTTAGGAGCACAGCCAAAGGGGTCTGCAGCATCGACGTGATCCTCCTCCATATGATATATGGATATATATACCCACTTACTCCACTGATGCCTGCTGAGTTCAAGGCTCTACATCACGGACCTCCACCTATATTGAGAGGCTGTCAGACATGCCAAACACTGCATGCGTTTCTGATAACAAGCCTATTACCACTTAGGCTGATGTCCAAGCACACAGGTTCAGGATTTGTTTGTTGACTTTAGGGCAGGGTGAGGGGGATGAACATTGTTCTGTTTCGCTTTGTTTCCAAAGTCAGAGCTGCCTCCTTGAGGAACAGGATGGGAAATGAGAGAGGAAGGAAGGAAATCACTAATAAAAAATCATTCAAGTCAGGAAAAGAAACTAGCTCTACAGAAATGAGTATTCTTGACTTTAAGAAGTAGATCTTTACATGTAGCTTGTCTCAAAAAGACTGTACTGTACAGACACAGTTATGACAGCACCATTACGACAGAGGTGAAAGCACTACAGCATACTAAACACAGGAGTAAAGAAGACTGTTTGAAAGCTCAATCTGTGCTAAGAGAAGATCACAAATCGAAAAGTCAGTGTAATATTCAAAATAGCTTTCACAGATTGAGAAACACACCCTATCACAGCGCTTCCATTATTTTCCTACAAGAATTTAGATGCTTTTCATAGTAAAAAGTTTAATGGAACAGCAAGCAAATAAGCGAGCTGAGGTATGTAAAAGTATAGGACAGGAAACAGGAAACTATGATTTGAACAGAATTTATTGGAAACTGGTTAATAAATAAGAAACATTGGCATCAATGAGTTCAGCAAAGCACCGAAGAAATTTGAAAGATACCCAAATTCGAGGTAGGTCTGTGCAATCCTCGTTTGACCTATTATTTCCCTGACGCAGTTCTCAAAGCACGGCCTGCCACTATGCCGCCCCATCTCCTGCAGTCTGCATCTCAGTTGCTTTCACATTGTTCCCGTTGGCAGAGCAGTGACTGTGTGCATTTGCACGTGCGTGGAGGTGGGAAGAGGACAACAAGCATCCTCAAGCTCCGCAGCTTAGCACCTCCCACCAGCAGCAACCATGGGCTGCTGGAGGAAAACACCTCCATGGGTTACAACGCGCTTGCTGTAGGTACAAACTCCAGTGTCAACTGCAAGGCTGGCACCTCTGCTGAACTCACTCAGAGCTGTTCAGAGCTTACACCTGTACTATTACTCCAATAATAGACTCCTTTGGCAGGTACCCTAATGATTATATCCGCCCTAGCACTGAGGGTACCCCTTGCCAATTCCAAACATCATATGTGACCCTGTTCAGAAAATTAGCATAGGCAAAAGATTCTTTTATTTACTTTTTTAATTTATTCTCAAACAAATGAGTTCCTTTAAAGAACAAAAAGGCACAAGACATCCTAGAATAGATGTCTAAAATGTCAGGCTGACTGGTATAGCCTAGCAAAACTCTAAGTAGAAACAAGGTCCTTTACAATAACAGGTCAGCCAGCTTTGTAAAGGATGCATCACCGTTAGCTCTACCCAGCTTAGTACTAAACAAAAACACAGGATGACAGAAGTGACTTGGACACTTGTCAGAAGTGGTATTTCCAAACTATTCCTGGTTGCAAATAAAGTGTTAAAGCATTTCAATATACAACTGTTTCATACATGGGAGGAGGGGAGTTCTTGAAAATAACAGGGTTTTCTTGATTTCCTCGTGAATTTCAAACTCTATTCAACTCCCGCCCCCTAGGCCTCACCTTGCCATGGCTTCTCTCCACCTTTCGGAAACATTTGTTCAAGGAGAGGTTGTGTCGGACAGAGTTCTTCCACCCCGTTGGTGCTGTGGCAAAGTAGGGGAAGCGCTCCAGGATCCAGCTGTAGATTTCTTTGACTGGGAGGCTCTTGTTGGGAGAGTGCTCGATAGCCATATAGATGAGAAGGCTGAAGGAATAAGGGGGTTTGGAAGTCGATGATTTTTTTTCTGGGTTCTGGTAGCAGGATGGTGAGAAGGATGGCACGCTGTCACCCTCTATGTCATACAAAGGGCTAACAATTGGAAGACCCTCGCTTCCAAGGCTGAAGTTTGTTAGAAGATTAGTACTTTCATGCAGCCAGTTCAAATTCGTGAGTTCGTCATCTGTTGAATCGCTGTCCACCACCGTGGCCTTAGGCCTCCCAGCATCTCCTGCTTCAGGCAAGCTTCCCATCCTGTGAACCTGCCTTAGTCCGGCAGCTTTTTCTGCTCCTGGCGTTTTAGCTTTCCTGTCCGGAGTCATTCCAGTGACTGGACCCATTTAGCTTTATTGGTCTGCAACAAGAGACAGAAATCAATGCAAAACTTCAAAATCATGTTCAGTGTCAGCCCAAGCTGAAAAAGCCCCAGTGAAATGTGATACTGTACTGACCCATACTGTGGTCACTGAAGAGAGACAAGGTTCAACACAACCCGTCTTGTAACCTCTCAAGCACCCTTTTATCTCCCCCGGCTTATAGCCAGAACTCACGGTAAGCCCTTGGAAACTGTCCTACTTGTCTTGAAATTTCAGTTTGGACACCGAAATAACAGCTATCGATGTCAACATCTGAAAAAGACCTCAACAGGTAGGATCTAAACCATTCTGTTCTCACATTAAGTCTTTAATTATATTCATTACATTGTAAATTAACCTTATTTAGAAGTGCTTGCTTTTGATTCCTGAAGAGGAAAAAATAAGTTGCAAAACTTAAATAGCAGACAGTCAATTTGTGATCTTGGTGCAAATTAAGTCTGTACAACCCCCTGCAAGTCCCAGTCATTCCTAAGCACTCCCTCACACTGTAGAGCTTTAAAACAAGCCATCAAGCAAACTGTTATGCTAACAGCTACTTTTTTCTGCTGATGTAACCATGTTAGAGCCTCACTGCACCTAAAGCTTTGGCCAACATAGCTGTATCAGAAGCACTGACCAACAAAACCGCTTTACACATGTGGCTATACCAGCCGTCTATAAATGTAAGGCTCTCCAACTCCTGATGCAGTTTATCAGCAAAGCTGTGGATATTAACTCTAAAACAAATATATATATATTTAAAAAATCCAGATCCCTGTCCCCTGTACATGTGCTATCGTTCTGGTTTCAAGCTCCAGCTCCTAATGCAACAGCTCAATTGCAAAACAGACAGCAGATGAGAAGTTATCTCACTAGGCAGTGCCATACACATCAGTGATATCTTCTTACAACAGTTCTTTGTAGTATTTGCATGAACACGTGCTTTAGTGCACTTGGATCTTCTGCAGAGGACACGGAAACAAGGACCTGGTCAGCCTTTGTACAAGGGCAAACTGTCAGAGCAAGTCTACTGCTCCTAAGATTTCAATGGAAATTACTGGATCAATAAGAGTGTTTGGACAATTTTTAGTTAAGTGCTCCACTCTCAGATGGACTTATTAATACAAAAGTTTGTTGTTCTAATTCAAGAACAAATACTCTAAGGGGAGGTATTAGTCAATTTTCTTTATTTTGGAGGAGAGCGACACAAGACTGAGGTGCAATGTGGTGACAGAATTTACTCCTCTTCCAGAAAAGCACCGTTTCCTGTAAGCAATTTCTTCTCTTAATCTGCCTATAGTCTTTCATGCCAGCTACTGCCAAGCTTTCCTTGCTTGTCCCTTTTTATCAGGGGATACCTTACCAGTCCCTTTTCGTCAGGGGATTATGTGATCTGGAGAAACTGAAGATCCAAACTCCAAAAAGGCGATCTGCCTTGCACGCTGTGGACCAACTCCTCCACCTTCTCCAGAAAACAAAATCTGTACTTACACGGTGCTAGAAATCATCCCCCAAAATTCAATTTATGTGAAGGGACAGGCATGATTAACTATTAGCTCAGTCATAAAAAAAAAAAAAAAAAAAAACACAAAGCAAACTGCTCAAATAGCTTCTTAAAAGTAACTTTGCTCTCCCTACAATTGAGTTTTCCCCCTAAGTTGCTGAATGCTGGCTTTAAAACAGAGCAATTCATACATGCGTCTATGTTACTTTTTCAACCCTTCCTTAAATTAAAAACAAAGGAACAGTGATAAAATCCATAAAGTGAGACAAACCCAAGTTCTGCCACAACGTTTCACCATTTTCCTTACAAGGGGCAACCTTACACCCTTGTCCCGTGTCCTGTTAGCCACCTATGTACTAGCTTCCACTGCTCAGCTGTGTATTGATTTTAGTACTTGGCTCAGAACACATGAAACATCCCTTTGCAAATCTCTGGTCAGCACAGGAGATCAAAAACATGTACACACAAACAAGTTTAGGTCACTGCATTTATTCCTTTTGTCAACATGAGGCAATAGAGTCTGTTTTAAAACACAAACATGGCCTAGACACTCCAAAGTATAGAGAAAAGGAAAACATTAACTTAAGCTGGCACTTCAAATTAGGTCAGCATTGTGGCATCAACATGCTTTTTGTTTGCGTGCTATTATGCGCTAGCAGAGAATCATTAGAATAATTAATATTCTACTTTAAATTCTTTACAAGCAACATATTTATAGTAAATAATATGCAAATGCCATGTTTCCCTCAATAGAAGCATTACAAGAAGCCCTGTTTTAGAACATCTTTGCTGGCCGTCTTTGCTATGAGCAAGCAGGGTTTTGTGGACAGGGACGATCCAGTGGGAATACCACAGTAAGAGCAAGGAGGGCAGTTCACAAGAAGAAAACAGCATGGAAGAAGCCCTCCAGTGCAGACATCATGATAAATTGTGTACGATTGCAGCCTCGGATTCTTTCCTAATGTTTCTCACTGTTACCAGCTAGGAAGGGTGATGCAAACAGGGTTAGAGGTGAGCAGTAGGACTTGCTCTCCAGTGCTCCCACCCCAGCTAAATTAGCAGCACCAACGTAAAACATGAAAGAAATCCAGCAGAAAGGCAAGGTTAAGAGGGTTGCAAGGCCACCTAGTGAGATTTACCTTCCACTCCTTTCTTCTCTTACTGACACCTTCCCCGCCTCTTCAACTGCTCCCGCGGCAGAAAAAGCCACGCAGGACAATCCCCTCTGCGCGAGGAGCACCTGCTCTGCCGATGAGACGAGATGTGCTCTGCTCCCCTCTCCTCCTGCTGTCCCCAGCCACTCCTTTCCGAAGGAGGATAGCAGGTGGCAGCCGCTTACCAACCTCTCCAGCTGGCATCCCGAATGCCCAGAAACTCACTGCTATTCCCCTGGTGACAGCCCCAACCCTGCAAGCGGGGCCAGGACTCAGCCCTCAGCCTTCCAAATGCAGAAGCAACGTGCCTTAAACACGCCTCTAAAAGCACCAACTCGGTGCTTTGCCCTGCCAGTAAGTGCACAGGGGTACAGCATAGTACCATTAATATTAACACCCACAATGGAAAGCAGAAGTATTCAAAGCCTAAGGGCATCACATATCCAAATCCTAACCCACTCAAGCATCTATTCTAAGCACCTTCAAAACAAAGCCTGCCGAAATGTCTCCTCCTCAAAAACAAAGCACTACAATGGACGTACACATTATTTTGCAACGTAATTATATACAGAGGACTACAATTCTGGGATAAGATGATTAAAAGGCTGCAAAGCCAACTGAGGATGCTTGACTAAAAGCTTGGAAGCACCAGAAATAAGATGAGAGAGGCAGCCTTCTTTCCAGCACTCCTGTGATCTTGGTATCACTTGAGAGTCCGTGGTAAAGCCAGGAACGGAGCTCCTTCTAACAGTGCAAAGTCCCGGTAAGTCCTGCTCTCCACACCACCCACCACCCAAAGAGCTGGGCAGACTAAGGTTGTAGGCATATTCAGATAGCAATCAGGTTTAGAGAAGCCCCAACGTACCTGAGGAGGATATTCAATGTCACAAGACACTGTGCACGGTGCTGTTGTTGAAGAAACCAATCCACACCGCCCAATAATTAATTACCAGCGCATCAGAAACTGACAAGTTGCTCGCTAATGCAAGATCTTATTACACAGAGACAAAATTTTAGCCACACACATACAGACCAAGTGCCCGCAGCAAAACTGGAAGCTGAGCAGCAGCACCCCCAGTCCCTAACTGCTGTACCTCACCCACATGTAGAAGCAGCTGCTTTTAGCAAGCAGGGGGAGATGCCTGCTTCTTTTCCGAGCAATGAGTTCCTAGCTGGAAAATCCTCAGCAAGCCAGCTACCAAGTTCAAGAAAAATCTGTCTGCTCTAAACACAGAGAATCTCTCTCTGCATGTCCCTGAACTGCTTGTGAGAAGTGTGTCCTGTGTGTTCTCTGGACACAGACTCCGCTTCCACCTGGAAATGCAACACTGCCTGCTTTGGCATTGCTGCTATTCTGAACAGACAGGACATGGATTTCCTTATTTACCATAGGAAAGGGAGAGAAAAAAAAACCATATCAATACAAAAAAAAACAACACAGAAGATAATGGTTTTTACAATCTTCTTTCAAACTCACTGAAGAGCTCACTTTGAGAAAGGTGTTGGGGGCTGAAAGGTACTCGGTATAGCAGGTGAGGGCTAGAAAGCCAGAGGTGCTAAGTACAACACAATTTTGTCAAGAGGTGCCTTGTTGAAGAAGCCTCAGCTCCGGCAGAGTCCAGTGAGGAAGCAGTAGCAGATACCTCGGTCCCACCAAAGGTGCCACGGCGACCCTTCCCCAAACCAGCAGTACTAGAGGTAACAACGTGCTGCCACTGCTTTATTACTGCAGCTGCCACAGGCAACACACGGCCTGACTTCGTTCTGCCTAGACTCAACAACCTAGAGAAAAAGCATTCGACCTCTTGTTAAAAACAAGAAAAAAAAAAACCACTACTTTTTTGTGTCATGTTGTTGTGTGAGCAGAGCTGCTGCTTGACCCTTCTTCACTTCTCATCTCAGTGCATGGCGGTGTCAGATGGAAGGTGCCACACAGCATCTGTGAGCACACCCACAGCCCAGGGCAGGACAACCCCCTCTAGAATTCGACATGCCCCTTTGTTTCTGTAGGACTAGCCAAGCAACCAGGTCGCATCAGCTAGCAGCATATTTGGGAAGACCTGTAAACTGCTAATAGTGCAGTCATTTCCCTCTAGAGTTGGGAACAGACCATGCACTGAGTAACAGAGCATGATTTTAATCCAGGGGAAGAGATTTTTTTAAAGGTCTCACACTGATGTCAAATAAGAGCAGCACTGGAACCACACTCAGTGCAACAAGCTCAGGGCATGCAGCCTTTGTTACAGGAGTATTTGTACAGTCTCTACATAGGTTTTGTAGAAACATATACAGGCTCTGTGAGAGTATTTAAAAATATGATATCTATATGATAAAAAATGATATTATTTATATGATAAAAATGATATTTAAAAATATCAGCACGTGCTTTTGCTTGCAAGCAAGTACACCAGCATTAACCTCTTCTATTGATTTTTCATATTCCCTTGCATATATAGGAAATGCAGCTACACCAGGGATTGTCCCGACTTAAATACATCAATGTGTACATTGTGTTGTTAAAACGGCACAAGAAGCACACATACAAATGACTGTCACCACTCACACAAAGTTTGCAATACACTTTCCAGCCAGCACGCTCACAGCAAAGGACCAACGAGAGGCTTTTTGTGTGTTAAGGGGAAAAGTAACACAACTCCCTACCCAGCTAGTGAAAACCCATTGATAAAAAGCTGGAAACATTAAAAGCACCACATTCACATGTGCTGTGAGCATTCAGAGCATGGCACCAGCCCATTTTTCCATCGATTTAACCTTCTCCCCTCCCTCCTCTCCTTTATCCGAGGCTCCTCTCCACTTCACAGCATTGTTCTGCAGGCTGGGGTCAGAGTCAAGTCTCCAAAGCGCTGCAAAAGGCCTATATTTGATTACAATGCTGTGTGATGTCACGTATCCAAGACAACTACGGCACTATGGTCTCCTGAGGACAAAACTACCTCTTGGTCGCAGATCTCAGCAGCCTGGCATGCAACTGCATGCATACATGGACTCCAGTCTGGGCAGCTGTGCTCCCAGCAAGGCAGGGCACCAGCACCCTGCCCACCCCTCCTCCTCCCTTGTAAGCCAGGAGAACTGAAGGGTAATTGTTTAAGGCGTTCATCCGCTTCTTCAAGCCAGTCTGCTACGCAGAGAACCTGTGAACTTCTGCATTTCTTCCTGGCAAAACTATGCGCAAAAGAAAACAGAGGGGCTCCAGGTGCAATATTTCCAAGCTTCTCCCATTTTAATGTCAATAACCTCCCACACCCTTTCATCTAATTAAAGGCAGGGGGAAAAAAAAGGAAACTAATAAAAACTGATGAAAGGATCCGATATTAGTAGAAGCTAAAACACACTCAGCAAAATTTGAAAAGGGAAGGGAATAAAACCTTATCATAGCCCAGGGAAGGGAAGGGCAGGCAAGGAAACAGATTTTATCCAACATCTAATTTGTATTAAAAAAAAGTTTGTTAATTAAATATACATACATATACACACACACACGTTTTTGTGATTAAAATAAGTACTTTAAACAAAAATGATATGTAAATTCAGATAGGCCCAGGATACTGGGCCCTCCAGGCCTCATCCATCACAGAGCCTTTCCACTGTGTCCTTCAGTGCCGCCTCCAAGAAGTCTGAAATCACGAAGCATTGTGAAAGGCTGCAGCCAGCTTGGGACAAGGTTCCTCCTGCCTTGGATTTAAAACGCGCATGCGAAAACAGTCTGGGCAGAACAGAGAAATTAGGAAGTGAAAAAAATAAACCAGGGAAATCTAAACCATTTAAAAGAACTTGGGTGTCACTGAAGGTGAAAAAGCTTGGTGGGTTTTTTGTTTGTTTTTAAATAGGAAAAATGCTCTACCTCCAATAGCAAAGCTGCTTAAATTCAGTACACTGTTTGCTAAATGAACTAAAACACACACACAAATGTGAGCCACTGATATGTTCAGAAATGCGTCATTTGAGCAAATGTATTGCCATGTAAGTCTGATGCTAATTTTGTTTTCATGATAACTGTTACATGTCATCCCCCTGAACCAGAAGTGAATATTCTTTTAGCTACATTTCAGCTACTTTCAGTAACAATTTACCACTACTAGAAAACAATGTTATATTTTCCATATCGCTTTTCTGCCTTCTTCAGCCTTACAGCACCAGAACTCCTCATTTTCCGCTGGAAACCAACATGCTCGAGCTTCACCTGAAGTGACCCTTATGCAAGATTTAATTTAAAAGCATGGTCAGAGCCTAACACACACAAAAAAAACCCTTCACATTACAACTTAGTAATTGACGAGCTTTCACAGATTGCTATTTCCCAGCTACAGCTACTGAAGTGCAAGTTTTCCTCTCAGCTGTCAGGCCCAGGCACATTTTGAGAGGGTTTTTCAGGAATCCTCCCTGCGCAGGACAGGCCCAACTTCTGCACTGCTGCTTTATTTTCCTTTTAGCCGTATCCCAAAAGCAGCCATTAGCATTGACATACCTTGAGACAGGCCAAATATCCGAACACCACCTGCTGGCATCCTCTGAAGCACTCAGGCACTGCTCATGTACTGTTACCTGCCGTCCCCGTGCAGACACGAGGAACCACTGCGATGCTCTTCACACTGCCCATCTCCCCAGCCCTTTTCATAACAAGGGCACAGCAACCCCCTCCCCCCCCCAAAGCCATCTTTCTCTGAACCCAACTCCGTTGAATTTGTCTTTCTGTATTAAAATTACATCAGAAGAATCCCTCTGCTAACAATGGCTGGGGCACAAAATGATCTTTTCCTCCCCACAGCAGTCACACGCTGGAACAACTGGGCCGACCGGGTTCCTCGCACAGAAAGACTGCCCAGTTTATCATCATACGGAGCCCTGTGGGCTGACGGCACGCCTTCAAATGAAATCCGACAGATGATGCAAGTTTCTCTGACTGTAAAGGAAAGGCACCTGTGCTAACAGGTAGGCTATTGAAACACCAGCTGACATTTGACACTTCTCAGACCGCACAGTCAAAAGTCCAAAAGCAAATGAGCTTGTACTTTGACTGGTCAACATCCCTAAACCAAATCACATTTTCTGATAGCTGGTCTAGGGATTTTGGCTCACCAGCCAGAGGATGAGGGTTGAGTAATTGCTCCTGCTGTTTGGCAACAAGCTTCCCAGCTCCCACTCACAGTTTGAGTTTGTGTGAGTTTTTCAGTCACCGAGCAATCTTCACGGCCAGTAATTATCTTTTAGGCGACTACACACTTGTCCGGAATGCAAGCACAATGCAGTGCAGCAACAGGTTGTTGCAAAGGAAGCAAACAGAAGACCACACATTAACCAGGAAACTACAAGTAGCTACAAAGTGCAAGACTGGAGCGCACTAAAAATGATCTGAGGAAAAAAAGAAACAAAGCCTGAGCATGGTTGCATGGTCTCTCTACCAGAGGCAGGCTTTGGACGTACGTCAAGTCACACTTTGTGAAGCGCACACCCCACCCCCCAAAAAAAAGCAACTTGTTTTATCCAGTACACACAGGTGGGATGCTCACCTGGTGGAAAATGAGCAAAATAATACAAAGATGGAGGAGAAGCACCTGAGTACCTCCAATCCAGTGCTTATTAGATGGAAAACATGGTCACTCAAGTAAGGTCAGAGGTATCCAGTGATGCTGTTGAGAGGCACAACGAACAATGCCAACCAGTAGTTCTGACACGGACAGGCTGTGCTCAATGCCAACAAAGGGGAAGGACAGCGCTGCCTCTCCTATGATGCCACACAGGTATAGAGCGCACAGCAACTGGAGGCCTTAGGCCTGACCTAGATCCATCTTTACAATGCTGCGTTTCAAACTTGTTCCTTTGGTAAATCCCAGAGAAGTGGTGGTACCCAGACTGGACTAGACTGCCATCCTGTAGGACAGCCAATGGGGGTACCACTGGGGCAAGCAGACCACATCGGGACTTTCTGCCAGCAAGAACCGGGTGAAAGCAAGCACAACTCATACTCAAATCCTTACAAAAGGCACAGAAGGAGCGATTTCTACAGCAGCAGTAGCTAATTTAATAAAGGAGCTCTTAAGATACCCTAACCTCTGAAAAAAAGCAGAGAGCTTGAAGTCTAGGTTGAACTTAACAGAAAAAAACTTTGAACACAATAGAAAAAAATAAAACCTACATTGCTGAGTTTGGGCATGAATCATCTCATATACACACAAATTGCAAGCTTCTCTTGAAATGAAACTGGCACTCTGGTAACCATCCTGTATCGCAGATACTTCCACCCTAAACACAACAGCCAGTCCTCCCAGTTACCTCCAGGCAGACCCCCAGGCCCTCAACAGCTCTTTTCCAGTGCAAATGGGATCCAACGCTTGTGCTTCGGAAGCTGTAACATTTTAAAGAAAGGAGGCAAAGTACCAGAGGTCACAAGGATGCTATCCAGCATCAGACAGCACTTCATCTGCACTACATAATTCATTACTAAAGCATGGGTAAGTTGTCTCTTACCTGAATTGTATTTTGTGAGTGCCCTGGAGTATCCCTAGGTGCTTTTACCCAGCACAGTAAGGAAGAGAAAGAAAGTTTATCATCGCTCAACATGTGCTCAGAACAGCGAGTGAGAAGGCACGTGCAACATGGCAGGGAACGGATAAACATGTATTACATGCAAAGGTCCAGTCAGACAGCATAGAAGCATCTCAGACGTTTCTTGTTTTACTTGTGGATGTCTTCTCTGGGAGTCAAGGAAGCTGCCAGAGCTGGTAAAAGACATGCACACAGCTTACAAAACCTAAGACAGAAACCAATCCTTTAATTTATGATACCGGGATCTGGACAAGGTTTGCAGTTTGCAAGTGCACACTTGTCAGAAGACAAAGCAGCGTGTTTACATGAGTCACAAAACACTGATGACAGCAGAATTTCTGCACAGGAAGTTGCACAACACTATTTAATTGTCAAGCAGGAGGCACACAAGGCAGACTCAACTGCCTCAGTCTATCTACTTCCCTCGAAAAAGCACACCGGTTGCAACTAACACCATGACATCTCATGTACGAGCTTATCCATAATGCATCTCATTACATGGGAGGGGGCGGAACAACAAAAAGAAAACTCAAGGAGCCAAATGGAACAAAACGGGCAGGATTCACACCTCTGCTAAAAGGTAAAAAGCACGTCCTGCTCCATCCCTGCAGCTGACAGTCTTCACTTCAGGGGACAAAAGGCCTAAGGGCTGCTTCTCATTGATGTACAATCTGTGAAGGAAGGCAGTATTTCACATAGCTGATTTTGCACCTTGATGGTGCAGTACGAATATCCCATCGAAGGATACGGCCTGAGAGGTGTAGAGCAACAGCAGCGGTGGGCACACCATCCCCTCTTCCAATGCCTGCACGTTCTGCAACCTCACAGGTTATGATCCAGCTGTCCAGCTGGGAGGAAGGCAGAATTATAACCCTAGTGGCAACAGCGTAAGAACTGCTACTGTTTTTATGGGAACCTACATTTCCATGCAAGAGCCGTACCACTTTCTCACCAGTTTGAACTAATCCCTGTATGGCCTCTTCAGGTGCCAAGTCATCTTGTTCGCTGAAAGAGTCGGCCTTTGCTCTGTGTGATGGTTCTTCAAGGCAACTGAGCTGAGCAGGCAGAGCCTATTTTTAATAAAGATGGTAAAAAATGAGATGCCTCTAAGCCTCTATCTTCTTTCCCAGTGCTACACTGACTTGTCAGGCACTCCTTCTAGTGTGACAGTTCCAGTACACATCCCTGTATCTGTTAAGTTCCTTAATGGACTGGCATGCTCCTACACTGCAATAGCTGTTGGCAATGCTGGCACCTTTCATCATGAACTCCCCAGAGGAAATGGGAAAGCTCTTCAAGAAGCAAACGTTTGGCAGTTGGAGCTGTTGAATCAGCACACTCCTTGGTTGATGTCCCTTTCGGAATAAAACATCTTTAGGGCTAAGCAATACCTACAGAGCCCCTTCAGTACAGCTTAGCCTGCAGCACCTGAAGGGAACTTCATCCTGGCAACAAAAGCATCAACCAGGTTTTATAACAGTGAAACACCCTGAGAGCGCTTGGAACCACACACCTGGAATGCTACAGGACCAATACCTCCAACCCCAAAATCCCTCTGCTCCCAAAGGCAGCACTGCAGCCTGAACGAACATAGCATCCTCACCACACTCTGCAAGCATAAATGTGATGTAGAGCATCAGAGCTCTGCTTATGGGCACATTAAAAAATGAAACAAAACAGAACATAGAAAAGTCCTACACATGTTTTAGGTACCTCAAACATACGGTGTGAGAATTACCATATCTTTTGTATTTCTACAAAAGCCAAGTCACAGCTTGACAACAGTTTTAGGCCAGCATAAGCAACAACAACTGCCAGAAAAAGCAGTTCCCCCCGTGACCACTCTGGCTGCTCATACCCATCTCCGCACTGACCCAGTCCTCAAGGTGATGCGGATGTCAGTGTGGTGTACCAGACCAAAAGGACAGGTGGATAAAACCGAGGTGAGGCTGGGACGTACCCTTGTACCAATGGCAGGAAGGGACCACATGCTGAGTACCTACACTGGGATGAAGGCAACATGGGAACAGACGAGCACAGAAATCATGACAGCTCACTACCTTATTCCATAAGCAGCACAATGGAATTATCCTGCAGAGCACTTTGCACTGAGGCATACAGAAACTATTCCCAAGGTCCAAAGAAGCTGGACGTGCACTGGACCTGAGCAGAAGCTGTGCTGCTGCAGCACCATAACATCTGGTTTAAAAATAATACATACTGGTACTCATCTAAGTTCATTGGCTCAAGCTCTGTGCCATGCTAATTGCTACAGTACAGGTTTCAGTTCAAAGCTGCCTTGTCCAGCTACCTTCTGTAGAGCTTGGGAAATGTCAAATGGCACCTGTCAAAAACAAACATGCACCAACACCACAACGCTATTCCTAGTTTTGTTGACATAAGACTGTGCCAGCTTAATTTATCTTGCACAGATTCATCATCACACTAGACTTCTAGGAGGATACAAGACCCCCAAATCAAAAAACATAACAGAAGTTGATTGAAATGATTCACATGACAGTACATTACAATCCAACCATTACCCAAGTCCACTGGAATCTAAATCACCTGTAACAAGATTTGGAGTGTATATCACTTACCACCTTTCTTAAAATTATCTTGATCTGTGCCAAACCACGGGATACGCACAAACCTAACCAAATTATCCTCAAAGCACTGAGGTAAAATATAATTCAGCATTTTTTAACCTGTTTTGCAGAAAACGTTCATTGCTAACCTAGCCAGCCACCAAAGTAGGGACATAAGCTTATTGGGCCCTGCCTCTTTGTTTTGGCTTTAACAGAATCCATATATTTATGAACAAAAGTCTGATTCCCCTACAAACGGAGACACCAGGTGTATGTCCAGGTAAGCCACACACAATGTTACGCTGTTCCTCGGCCACCGGTGTACTTCGGCATCAGGCTCCACCTCACGCACGTAAAAGCCCCAGGCCTGTGAATCACCAGGAGCAGAACTCAGCCCTGTCAGGTGCCTAACAAAAAGGTTTCCAAAGCCTTAACCTCACCTGCAGGATGTTCAGCCCATCTCCCTCACCTTTCCAGCACGCAGCTCCAGCAGAAGCACTACGCACACCCACCTGCATTCCTGGGGAAACTTTCTACCAATTTCGTCAAAGCCACGTACTGCACACAGCAGAATAACCTGAAGCGCTTACTGCTTACTTAATTCAGTCACTACCAAACGAACAGCTTCAGAATTTTATTTTATACGAAAAAAATCTTGAAAACACGGAAGAGCGAAGCGCGGCGGCCGCCGGCGGCTCTGCTGCGGCGGGCCGAAGGCAGGCTCGGGGGAGGGCGAGCCGAGGCGGCCGGCAGCCTGCCTCCGTGAAGCTGCGCGACCGGCCTGCCTCCTCATTAGCGCTCATCAGCTAACGAGCCCGGCTCCCCGGGGCCGGGCGGGCACAGCCGGGGGCCGCGGGAGGAGGAGGAAGAGGAAGAGGAGCCGCCCCCTCGCGCTGCCGGGCAGCGCTTCCTCCCGCCGCCGCACGCCGAGGGCCGGGGCGCCATTTCGGGCCGTGCCGTGTGGTGTGGTGCCGAGCCGAGCCGTGCCGAGCCGTGCCCGCGGCGTTCCGCCCGCCGCGCCATTGTCCCCCACGGCCCGCGCGGGGCCCGGCCCGGCCACGCGTCCCCGCCGCCCCCCGGCCGCTTCCCCGCGCCCGCCCTCCCGCGCGCCGTTTCCCGGCTGAAGCCTCTCAGACCCTCCCAAAATAATAAATATTTTTTTGAAAAATAGAGAAAGCAACCGCCAGCGGGAGACGGGATGGGAGGCGGCCGCTCACTCACCGCGGTCATGAAGCCGCGCTGCCGGGAGCGCGGGCACAATATGGCAGCGGGGGATGTGTCAGGGAGCAGCAGCTGCGGCGGCGGCGCCTCCCTCCCCGCCTCCCCATGGCAACCGGGCCCGGCCGCCACCCCTCCGCCGCCTCCCGCCGCCTCCCGCCCCGCCCCGACACGGCCCGGCACGGCTCGGCCCGCCCAGCGCCCCCTCAGCACGGCACGGCAGGGATCCAGCCCGCCCCGGCCTCCGGGTCCACTGAGGCGCCCGGCCAGGGGGAGCGCGGCTCGCGTCGAGGCTCCCCGGCCCTGCCCCTGCCCCCGGCCACCGACCGCCCGGAAAAAGTTTCCCGGGAAGCTTCGGTTCTGAAAAGGAAAAGGGGGGGGGGAAATCCAGCACCAACAAAAAACCGGCAGCAAAGTTAAAAATGTGAAGCTTTGCAGCTCTGCTTCCCTTTTCCCTCACATCTCTAATCGCCTGTGTGCTTTTGCCTATTCCTCTTTTCCTGAAAACCACATTTATTTATTTATTTTTTTCACAGAATGCTGGGCTTGCTTTCCCCAGAGATTAAATCTGCCTTTTTTTTTTTTTTTTTCCTTGTGTCAACTTGACAAAGAATAAGGATCCTGGCTGCAAAAGTCTGCACGCTGCCATGTTTGCTCTGCGTTGCCCCGCATTGTGCTCGCCCGTGCCTTTGGATTTAAGCTTTTCAGGGCAAGAACTTGGCTGTTTGCTCAGCGCAGTTCACAGAGCTGTGCGCACTTAGTTTTACAGCATAATAATAGGAGCTGGGAAATCATTCACAGGCAGCAGGAAGAAGTTTTCTTTTGCACCCAACTGCCGCTACAAAGTTTGTTCAACCTTCCAAGGCTTCCTTGCTGGCTGAAGGACACAGCTTTTGCCTGCCTCTGATGCATTGCAGAAATTTCTTTTGTAAGGGAGGATGGGAAAGTGTAAGGGTTTCAAGGGAATTCCCCCATTCCCCCACTCCTCGTGAGCTGGAACCATATATATATATGTATTTATTTTGAAATTGTTTGCCATTCAGAGAACGTTTTTTGTTTGTTTGTTTGTTTTGTTTTTGTTTTTAATTTTAGAGTGAGGATGACTCTGGCACATGATACCACAGACAGACCTTTCTCCCAAGGGTAGATTAAATCTAGATGCAGAGAGGCCCAGTCCACATACAGGTTCTTCCCATTGCACTGTACAGCATGGCCAGGTCCAGAAACAGCATTCAAGTTGCCTTTTTCTCTCTCTCTCTTTTTATTTATTTAATTTTTTCAGCTTCAGAAGTTATCCAGAGCCTTTCTACCCTCTTGGTAGAAAATGGAGGTGCACTTACATTATATATTACTAAGGGCGTCCAAGGTTCAAGGCGATTCCTCAGCCATTAAAAACAGAATGAGCACCGCTGATACCAACAACACTTTGCCTGTCATGGGCTCTTTTACCTATGTTACTGATCCTCTGTCTCCAAAAATTACGCGCTGCATCTTGCCTTGGTAGCTACCAAACCTCACCTACTTCAGGCCAAGGGGGGACCCAGGCTGAGGGACTGCATAAATCCCCAGCTATTATTGATCTGGCCATTTAAATCAAGCAGCTACTGCCTGGATGATTCGCCTGTTTATAGCTGAATCAATCTTCACCAATATTTCTGCACACTGCTATGTCCCCACCTAATGTCATGAGGGCTACAATGCCCGCACATTTTTAAAAGTCCAGCAGAGCAAACATGCTCAGCCAGAAAGCACGTCCTGTGGTTTACTGCTCTGAAAGGCACTGCCTTTACACAAGGTCACTGTGTTTCTCATGGCAGCCCTGGGTGCTGTGGCTGCATTTGCAGAGCAGGCAGCGTTTGCACCACCGCTGCTCTGGCAAG
The DNA here is from genome assembly GCF_013377495.2 of Cygnus atratus. NCBI lineage: Eukaryota > Metazoa > Chordata > Aves > Anseriformes > Anatidae > Cygnus > Cygnus atratus. Next base: position 104,490,618 of record NC_066364.1, on the reverse strand, counting down.
CTCGCCTGCCCCACCACATGCTTCCTTTTGTTCCTCTGCCCAGCACTATTTGCCTGTTGAAGCCAGGGTGTGTCGGCTTGCCTTTTGCCCAGCTGTTTGACCCCCTCAAAGAGGGCTTTTTCAATAAAATATCCGTCAGACTTCAATGTATTTTCCATGAAAGCTCCGCCACTGGCCACTGAGGATAGCATCCATTCTCACCTAGTAGTTGACTACGTTTACACCCTGACATTTAGAGCAGAGCTGCCCACAAATTTTCCATTTACTCTTTAAAAATATAGTCTGAGTTCAGTAGGAACTGATGCCTTCTCACTTTTGTGTGTGTGTGTGTTTTAGTGAAAGAAAAAAATGCAAACACAAAGGAAAAAAAAAAGATATAAACTGAAAGTGTCCTGAACTGAAGTGAGCGCTGCCTCAAGGAAACAAACAAAAAATAAAGCCTTGGACTTTGAATGGGCATTTTATTTGAACAATGGTGTAGCATAACACTTCAAATAAAATAAAATGCTTCTGTGCCTTCTGAAAGACATCATCTTTATCTTCCCCAATCATCCCTACTGTTGGACATGCCTACATGAGGGGTTTCTCTGGCTTTAAACTATACTGTACTGTAGAAAATCCAGTAGCTATGTATCAGTAAAGACAATAAGCAAGCTTTAAGGCTTTCTGGAGCACCTTCTGCACCACCTGGTTAAACTCCAACATCAACCAGAGTTGACTTTATTCTTTTGCTGCCTGTGAAATGACAAGTGATGCAGCAGTGGATTTGAGAAGGGGGACAGGAGAAGGTGCAGGACAATCCTCAGAAAGGCTTCAACTTTCTGACTTGTATGACATTCATCCCAACAACTCACCGTAGTCAGAACTCTAAAAGTGCCTGTGATTCTATAACCCCATGTTTCTGTGAGCAGTTGCAATTCTGCACCAGCTCACCTGTACAGTGTTGGAGCACCCAAAGCTGCCCCAGGTCTGGTGGAAGGCCCAGCATTTTCTGTGGGTATCACCAGAGCTGGCAGAGGGTACAGGAGGATGGAGGAATGTGTGCTCAACTCCTGGCTTGGTGTGAGTGCTGAGTTTCATCCCTGCTTCACTACAATGATACAGTTTGCCTGCTAAATCCTGCGGGCAATTTCTGAGAGCAAGAGGGAGCAGATGGTGGAGGGCTGCGAGCAGCCACATCGGGCAGAGACAAAGCCACCTGTATCATCCCGGCACTCCTTTATTCACCCATGAGAAGCTGGAGAGCCACGGCACAGAGGCTGAACTGCCATGCTGCTTTGTGCAAAATCCTTGAAATCTGCTTCTTCTGAAATTTAGGTTTGGAGGGATTAAATCATTCTTTCCTGCAGTTCGCCCTGTCCCACTGCCCTGGGCTCCCTTTTGCTCCCCCAGCATTGTCACAAGGACTCCAGGACATGTTGGCTTTCTACCACACACTGGCAAACAACAAGTGGGGCTGAAGAAAACCTACAGCAAAAGAGCAACCAAGAAAAGCAGAGCTTTTATATATAACAAAGACACACTGCTATTTCCCAAAACAGACCTTTAAAATAGGCAGAATAGACATTACTTGTGCTACACCACTGGACTTCACACAGATGCTCAGGGTGTTCATCCAGTGCTCCCTTCAGTCCCAAAAACTCCACCAGAGGTGGGTGCAGGAGGCATGGGGAAGATGGACTGTTGGGGTAGGTGCTGAGGAGGTGGCAGGAGGTGGCCTCCACCCTACCTTGTTCTCGTGTCACCTTCTGCACAAAGCCAATGCAGACTCAGCAGAGGCTGCTGATGCCTGCTGGCCCTGCTCCAGGGCTGGCCTTGGAGGCACTGCCCACTCAAGGACAAGTCCTGCCTGCTTTGCCAAGGCCAAAAACTCTCACTGCTGTCTCTCCCTTTCCAGGCCCTTGCACCATTTCTTGCCAGAGGCGAGTTCTCTTCAGGGCACTCATGGCTCAAGTTGTCTTGTTCTGTCTGTGGTTGTGTTTTTATTTTGATTTTTTTTCCTCTGGGCAGAAAATAAACCCTTCCACCTCTTCCATGTTAGGGTCACTATCTTCAGACCTTCTATCTTGTTGATGGTAGAAGTCTTTTATACAGGTATCCTGGGATAAGGCTTTCCCCCTGCAGAGAGGACTATCATCCAGACCTGTTTCATGGAGGATATTATTTGGAGAATCCACTGGGAAGATGCAGTCTGCCTCCCAGAAACTGCAGTCTGCCTCTCTGGGGAGGAGCAGACAAGGGCAGAAGGGCACAGCAGGGACTTGCCATGAGTGCATCAGCCAGACCTGACCCATGCCACTCAGAGCCATGAAAGCACCTCCTCCCCAAACCAGGCAGCCACTGATCCTATCCTCTGAAGGACAGGGACCAAGGCAGGGCCAGGGCCAGACTGCATCCAGCACAAGGCTGATCTGCTAGCAAGTGTAGAGATCTGGCAGAAGGCCCAGAAAGAGATACCACAAAAAATGAAAGCAGCAATGGGACTGCAAAAATGGCTTTCTTTCCTGGGATGGCGGTAACATATTCATTGCTCGGACCCTGGGATTTTTATCACCAAAATGGTGCTGTTGATTTCACAGCCCTTTGTATTGCCACCAAGAAACTGCTGGACCAATGCTTCCCATTAGACCCAACAGGTCCTGCAATCTGGCCCAGTCGGCAGAGGAGCAGTGACATGACACATTGTGAAGCTGGCTCGCATTTTTGTCCAGCTCGGCTCTGGACACAGGTCTGTGAGGTAGTTGCGCAGTCTGTCAAGGAGCAGTAGGAAGATGGCAGTGTGCAGCAATACTTTTTACCCGAGAGGCTGAGAGCAGGGAAGGGCAAGCAGGGAACTTGCACATGGGCAAGAATTAGAAGTCAGATGGTGTGGGCATGTGATAGCAAGACTGGCAGCGAGTCAGTAAGCCCAATTTACTGTGCCAGGATTTCTGCAACAGACGTAAACTCTCAGTCTGGGTTTATAGTGCCTCTGCACCTAGCATCATGAAACCAGTGGTCCTCTGGTCCCAGTGACCTACAGCCAGTACATCCCTGTGTAACTAACACCTTGTATATATATCCTAACACACCTAGGAGCAGCATTGCCTCCTCCGGAGCAGCATTGCCTCCTCCACAGCAGCAAAACAATGCTGCTCTCAGGATCTGCTAACCTCTATTTCTTCCCATCGATTTATATCCCTGCTTGCCATGAGAGAAATGCTGCCCCAGCTCTGTTTGGACACCTGCTTCTTCTAGGACTTCTGGGTACAAACAGTATCTCAGATTTGCGTTGATAACTTGTTTGAAATGATGGCTTCAGAAAGACTTATTACTTCTTCAGGTTAGTGTGCCTGCCTACTGCATGGCAACATGCTGCTTGCGTTTTTTGTCTGTGAACTTCTCCCAGTTTGCTCCCTCCTACCACCAGCTAAGCACATGAGCTCTCTCCTCCCCCTAGGCAAAACCATGAGGATTCCTGTGCAGTGCATGATTTTTACCATTTCTTCTTCCTCAGTCCTGCTGCCTGCTTTCTTTGCTCTCTTTCATCTCTCGCTATGTCCTAACTGGGACTCAGCCTTGAGGTTCTTGTTTAAATCTGGTTGTAGCTACATAAAGATAGGTCAGAACTCCCCCCGTTTTAAGGACTGAATGTGCTGTACTCTCTGCTTTTTTATTTCCCCCTTAAAAGTTCCTCCTAAAATTGGAGGTATTCTAACATCTACTGAAACCCACTCTTCACCACTGATTACCTCTAAAGTGTAGACCCAGAGCTCAGACAAGTAACTATAGGGGGAATACAATCCAGCAAGTGATTAGATGCTTTATCAACCATACAACCAAAGCGTGATACAACCACAGTGGTTGGAAAGGTATTCAGAGCTGGTTTCTGATGGTAGTATCCCTGCTGCACTGCATGCTGCATGTCTGAGAACCGACATACACACGTTGGATCACCATTGAAACTCTGAAACTCTAGAATATTGGGTATCCAAAACTGTTTACAGAGCTAATAAGTTATCTGTGTTAGAAAGACCTTGGTATGCTGGGAGTCACTTTGGGTGGGAATACTTGCATTTGTTTTTTCAGTACGCTATCTCAGTAAATTATGGAAGCCCAAACCTGTTTGAGATGGTTCTACCAAAACAGAATAGTGAAAATTTTGTCAGTTCAGCTATGCCACTTAAGGAAGACATTTTACAGGCTTCTAAATGATACAGCCAGAAAAGCATGACAAACAGGCTACGCCAAAGCAGCCTGGTTTGAAAGCCCATGCTGAAGTAGCTGCTCAAGAATGGGTAAATCAAACTTCGAGTAAAGCAAATGTGGCCTCCCATAGCATTTGGACTATATATTTAGCAGAGTCATCTATTTACACTTAAGCAGGAGGAAGCTTATCTGTAGACTTTATATTCTCAACAGTGTAAGGAATAAAGACATCACTTTTACTATTGGAGAGAATCTTGCATTTTTAAGAGATAACTTACCTCCCTCTCTTCTTGGGTAATACAAATACCTTACAGAAAATAGTAGCAATTTCCTAAATAAGACCAAGTCAATTGTTTCTGTTGTGCACAAACAAAAAGATTCATGCATTTTAGTAGATAACCCATTATGTAATCTGGCAGGCTGAATTACCCAGAGATACTTTGTTTTGAAAGGAGTGCAGATATCCTGCAGGTTTAATTGCCAATAAATCAGCATGACCTCCACTCCCTGACACTTTTTTTTTTTTACAATGATCTTTTCAAGCAGAAAATGAGGAGACTGATTTTTACAGTGTGTGCCTACTGCCTATAGTGAGATAAGAGCAATGACACACACGCAGGTTCCTCCATTAAAAGCTATGCTAGATAATGAAGGACTCAATCAATGGTGTGTTCTGTTTTCTTTCTGTTTATTTTCACCTTGTATTATCACGCTCACTTTTTGTTACAATTAGGAGAGCACTTGCTTGTTTAACAATTGGCTTTCAGCTTACATCCATGTATTCTGCACTACTAGAAATGAATTTATTTGTGGTTCATTTTTATACTTACATTTAAGTTTTAAGGCAGATGGCAATAGTTCAAGTTCTCATCTGGGTATAATACCTTACTAAGCATTCTGCAGTTTAGAGAGAGCCTGAATATTTTTAACTGAAAGTATTTTGTTTTGATTTCGATGCTTATTATGGTGCCTCTCAGTAACAAAGGTTTTATGTTTTTACATTACTATTCAAAATAAAAGTTTTGATTTAAAGCTGGGGGGGTGGGGGGAGAAGCTACACCTAGCCTTACTGCACATCATAAACTTTACTACTCATATAATCTTTTATTTGGCCTATCTTTAATCCAAATATCTTCAAGCATTTCCAAGTGCTTAGCTTCATAACACTGTCCAAGGCAGCTGGTTCTTATCAGCTCCTCTAATATATAGGTGGACTGGTACAGGGAGCGACTGGGAGGTGAACCGCATCTCATCATTGCACAGTGGTGGGCTGGGGTTCAGCATCTCTGAAATAATTGCCAGAGAGATCTGTTTTCATTCTGCTCTTATGTTTTTGGCTGAATTAGGAAGAGCACAGATCTGTTGCTCTGCTGTCAGACAGTTTTGGATTTGCTTTAGACAGGCCAGTGAGCCTGTGGTGACGCCTTCCTAATGGTGAGTCCAAGATCAAGAGGAAAACACAAGCTTTCCAGAGCTGTTGCAGGTAGGACTCCTTTAAGAGATGCTCTCTGGTTGTCACCTTTTGCACAGAAGTCAGATTGGGGATGGGGTAAGCAGGACTGCATATTTCTTATATATTTTATACATGATGCAACTCTCCATGCAACCCTTTCATGTCAATTGTTGTCAATATTGTCAATCATGTCAATACATTTCTTTTCAAATCAAGAGACAGCTGTATAGTTATGCCATCACTGGTATCGAAGTAGTGACCCAGGCAGTCCAGGTTATTGGTTTCAGTGACTTCATGTTATGAGAAGAGCATCACTGAGTTCCTGATTCTCTCTGTCTAGGGCACACATGGGTTGAGGTGTACTGATAATTACAATTTTGCAACCTAGTTCTGCAAGAAAGTTACCATTTGTCTGAATTTCATGCACAAAGTTGCTTGAAATTCCCTTCATATAAGAGAAACTCAAAGTGTGTGGTCCTTGTACAAAACAAATAGCAATGGCTATTTCATACGTGCAAACCAATTGTTGACAAATTTTTCAAGCAAGCTAAGAAAAGTCACCCTCACAGAGATGATATTCCAGCACTGAAATGGAAGATTCACATCCTGTTCCAGTCAAGGATTTTAAATAGGTCCCCTTTCTGGAAATATTAGAAAAATACTTGCCAAAGACCTTGTGTCTGGTTGTTGTACTGTCTCTGACAGCCAAAGCCACATTTTCTCTAAACTTTTTTTCAGCTAACGAACTTTGAAATCCTTATCACCACGTGTCTGTGGGCTGGCACGTCTCCTGCTAGCAGTGTCTGAACAGCTGGTGTGTAGAAATGAAATGAAGGCATACCAAGCAGATAAAAGTACCAACCTGTGACCTTGCCATCATGCAGGGTATAAAAGGCATGGGAGAAAAGAGTAACTGAAAGTTATCTTTATTCTCTAAACAAAAAATTATTCACTCTTTCATTGCCTGGGTAGGATGTGCTGGGCTGAAGGATCAACTGTGCTGAAACTCCTGACTGTGGAATAAAACTTAATCTTTTCAGTGTAATGGCACTGAATATAATCTCATGAGTAAGAGCAGGAGATGGATGAGGCCCTGGAAAATAAGCCTGGACTCAGATGTCCTGTTGATTACTGCCTTATTTGCAGAGAAGAAAGACTATTCAGCACCAGCTGGTGCATTCCTCTGTGGCATTCAGGAAGGCGCCTTCCAGTTGATTAAGAGCATCATAATGATCACACAGCATTTTGTTTGGTTGATATATTCTTATACTATCGTGGCCAGCAAACCTTATGCTATTAATGGCTCTGGATGAGTAGAGGAAGCCTTTTCTTTTGAAGCCAGTCCTTTTAGGCACATTCACAAAACCCATCAATCATGGATCATCAAGGTTTAAATCCAATTCACTATCAAAGCACCAACAAATATCTTGCTGGCATTAAACCTGTTGTCATGGATCTGCTGGGTATCTGAGGTACTCATGATAATAATGACATCCTTTGGGACTGGTAGGGTACACCTCTACACAGGCTAATACATCGAGCTGGGGAATAGCCCTTGTGGTGCTTGAATGGCATCTCCATCTCTTCAGCTGGGTAGTTTTGACACTTGGCGCAGCTTGTTCAGGGCTAGCAGGTCCCCATGCAGCACAGACATGTGCAGCATAGTGCCTTATAGACACATATCACAATGGCATCCAAGTATGAGCAGGGGATGGAAGCGTCCCAAGTATGTTTCAAGATGTGAGTGCAAGTTTACAAACTGTTAAAAAGCAGCTACAATGGTAGGTGTGCTGAATGTGGAAAGGACACAAAGCAATTCCACGAGGTGTCATGTGTGTTTGTCCACAAATGTCCAGAAAGAGATCATTGTCCAAGGCTGATTTTAGTCAAAGATCCAAAGAACAGGAGTGATGAGGAACGTTACTTAATCTTACTCTGCACACTTAGTCTAGCCCTGATAACAAAAGAAATACTCCAAAGTTTGTACCACAGCGAATCAACACTTTGAAACAGAGGTTCTCTGAAGCCCTGAACATCAAAACCAAGCTTGGTTTTGTCTCCAGCTGTGCCATACATACTGCTGATGTCAATCTCACCCCTCATTTCCCTCCTGTTCATCCACTCTCCTCTAGCTTCTGCAGCTCCAGCCTCTTGTCCTCCACCAGTCTTCACTGCCACAGCTGCTTCTTCAGCCTTATTCCCCATTCAGCAACACAGGGAAAATTGCAGATTTTCACTTCACCTTCTTTCTCCCCAGGTTATTATTGTTGGCTTTCTTTTCAGCAACACAGAATGTCGGTAAAAGAGCTGAGATGGTCCTTCAACCCTGTATTTTGTTCACTGAGCACAGAGCATATTGACAATGCAGTGGAGAGAATCAGCAGAAAATTGTGGGAGATTCACTTATGAGCCCATCATCACACTAAGTTGGCTGCATTGACTGGAGCTGTTCAGTCTTGCATTTCGTAAGCTGATGCTGCTTTCAAAAACCCTTCCTCTTATGTGGGGTAGATATCTGAAATTAGCTGAACCCACACAGCTTTCTTAATTGATAAAATATTTAGGGTATCCAGTGTCTCTTTTTAACTTCCATTGGTGCTAATGGATTTGCTTGGGCACAGCAGAAAAAGGATAGTAAACTAATACCTCAAAAACAAAAAGATGTCCTGATCTCCCACAGGAGTCAAGGTCTGAGATGATCTAAGATAGAACTAACACTTCTCCAATCTTGCTCCAGCCATGTATCAGAATTTGCTAAAATGACCGTAATCAAAACATTCATCACTGAACATTATACTTAACAACAATTTCCACATTTGCATATAGCATTGGTTACTGCTCAGCAGCAGTTTACAGCTCTTTAATCACTGCACAAGATTTTCTCTGCATGCCACTCAAAATATCAAATCTGATGTTCATGAGATGATGGGCTGTCCTACATGTTTGGGGACATCCTCATATAAGGCATTCAGAAACACTATGAGTTACTGACTGTACTCCACCTACCAATTTTTTTTCTTCTTTTGAAGGTTTAAGTCACTGTATGTATATATACATATGTGTATTATGCACACAGACATATTCTGCATATATATGTATTTTTTTTATATATTCTAGTTTAAATGTAAGATTATATATAAATGCTGAATGTAAATCTACCTTATTATATGTGTGCATGGAGCCCAGCAAAAGGGGGAAATATGTAGGGCCCTGGGCCCCCCACAGCCCTTAGTTGGAGGACCATAACCGGGGGAACAAAAACCTCCCAGCTGATTCTGAACTTGTATGGGATTTGCTGCTCCACCTGGATGCACGTAAGTCTATGGGGCCCAAGGAGATTCATTCCAGGGTACTCAAAGAGCTGGGTGATGTCATCGAGAGACTTCTCTCAATTATTTTTTAGGGGTCTTGGGAATCTGGCAAACATTGTTGCAGCTTTCAAGAAGGGTAAGAAAGAAGACCCTAGTAATTACAGGCCTGCTGGTCTCACTTCACTGCCTGGTAAAATTATGGACAAGCCTATTCTGGGACTTATTGAAAAACACTCAAAAGACAAGGCAGTCATTGGTGATAGCCAACATGGGTTCACGAAGGCAAAGTCCTGCTTAATTAACTTAATTTCCTTTGATGACAAAGTCATCCACCTTGACCAAATGAAGCCACTTAATGCAATCTTTTTGGATTTTAGCAAAGCTTTCAATACTGTTTCTCACAGTATCCTTCTGGACAAAATATCCAGCATACAGTTAGAAAAATACATAATAAGATGGGTGAACAATTGGCTGGGTCAATCTCAAAGGGTTGTAGTAAAAGGGGTTACATCAGGCTGGACCGGTGTCCAGTCACTAGTGGGGTTCCCTGGGCATTTTAAGGCTAGTTCTTTTTAATGTTGAGCAGTTGACTCCCTCGAGGGTAGACAGGCCTTGCAGAGAGATCTTTACAAATTAGAAGACTGGGCAAGCATCAACAACATGAAGTTTAATGAGAGCAAGTGCTGGATTCTGCAATTGGGATAGGGCAATCCTGGATATATGTATAGACTCGGGGGATGAGAGGTTGTAAAGCAGCCCCACTGAGAAATCCTCTTCCACAGATCATTGTTCTTTATCATCATAGATATTTTACATTTATATTATTTGGAGAGTTAGTTAGAAATCAACAGGATCTGATATAAAAGCTCCAATGTCAGGTGTCACCATTCTGGTTTAAAGACAACACACTTTTTTATTAGTGTACGTTAGTGTGGGATAGTGGCCTTCTTGGAGAGATTGGACAGGCACATCTGTGGAACAGCTGGCAGGGATCTCTGGACCTGATTCCAGCTCTTCAGAGGACTTGTAAGTTCAGGAATGTTGATAGCTTCTTCCACAGCTGAAAATCCGTCTATTTCTATTTAATATATATACAAAAGATGCTGCATCAACAAAACTGCATTGCTCCTGTTCCTCCAGAGAGCATGAGGCCTCTAATCATCACAGTTGCCTTGGCTGTTGCTTCAGCCAAAACCTGTGTCTGGACAATGAAAGCCTCCAGCACACCTGGAGGTAACACACAAGTCCTACAAAAGGCACTAGGGAGACCAGAGCATGCCCGGGGGCCTCCATGGTCCAGACATCGGTGCTTCCCAGAGAGCTGCACTATTCCCTCTTACAAGTGTGGAAATCATCCTTTAGCCAAAACTTCCTTCAGGGTCCTCCCCGAGTCAAGCCTTTCCTGCGGCAGTGCAGGTGCAGAAGGGTTTGCGTGTGAGCAGCTGTGTGCAGCAGGAGGATGCTGTGGAACTTTCCTCTCCCACACATTCCCTCGGCTCCTCCACCAGCACCTCTTTCTCTTTGTCCTTACAAGCAGAATCCTGAGGCTTCCAGGCAGGGGGTCCATTTTCTTCAGCAAAATGAAGTGATGAGAAATGAAATAAAATGCAAATAATTGTGTTATGTTAATGTTACATAGGTATAGCTAACATCAGTTCTCCCTGAGAGTGATGCAAGTTTTAATGAATTAATTCTCACGATGGACAAGAACTACATTGAATTCTCTCTGAACTAGTGTCTTGGTCAGATCAGAACTGATCTAGAAACACAGAGCTAGATTGTCAAGTGGCACAAATAAAAGCCATTCCATTGGTATCTATGAGGATATGTGAAACCATGCTGCTGTTTTTCCTCCCTTTACTGCAATTTGGATTTTGGAGTTCCAATGGGTTGGAATAAAGAATAGAAACTACTACTCTTTACTGAGGGTTTCATTTTCTGATTGGGGCAACCCATAAAAGATAAGTTAAGCCAAGTTTATTTTGTTTAACTTCTAACTAAAAGAAATATTGTACTTAGTAAAATTATGAAGAAAGTAGGATTAGGCTTTTGTGAAGATATTTATTCATAGATCTGTGAGTGCATGTAACAACAATATGTAATTTTGCCATGCGTTAACTGTGAAAGATCACTTCTAATTAAGATGATGTATTTACTTAATGTTTAAAAAAAGAAAAGTCAGTTGAACACGTTTAAAAAATATTTTTGATCTTATTCATTGTTCCTAAACCCAAAGGTTTGAGTCACTGATATGGACTCACCCATACCAATCCACCCAAACCAATCACAAATAAACCACTTTATACGGCCCAGGATTCACATGACATGACAGCAGTGTTGCCCCAAACCCTGCTATTTTGAAGAATAAATCATTAAGCAAAGAGATTTGATAACTCCTTCTCTTCAGAGACAGGACTTTGGAAAAGTGTAGCTCCTGCCTGTGCATTATTTTGAGGTTACATCCCTGCTCCTGAAAGCCTCCAACGAGGTGACAAAGCAGCCACACCGATGCTGACCAATGATCCCTCTTGCCTTTATTCCATACCCATCCGTGGCCATAAGTGAGCACCAAGGGGAAGGTAGGAACGGTGCAAGCATACATGATCTTTCTGCCCCCTTATGCTCTCCCAACCTTTGCCTATGTTCAGCTTGGGGACTTCCTGAGTCTGGTGCATTAAGGCTCTCTGTAAATAAATGGTCTCTCCTCCAAGCACTTTTCCGCTTTCTCTTCGGACTCGTAAAAACTTGCACACAAACATCACACTTCAGCAAAGACTTCCAGAGGTCTATTACTTCATTCAAGGAGCACAATCTCCTGTTGTCCTGAGCCTGGTTTACTTGTTTACATGTTTATAATTTGGTACAATTGGAGTAAAGGTGATCCTGTTCGAAGTACAAACTACCACTTCTTTGTAAAGACCATTATTTTTTGACAATGCTAGTTAGTTCCCCAATTGCACAGAAAATAAAGTGCTCCATGTGATCTGAACCAGCACTTTGCTTTCAAAACAAAGGGAAGTTCATATAAATTGTTCAAGAGATGAATGTGGTTGGCCACATCAGGAAGCAGCTTGGGGCTGGTAGAGGTGACCTTGCATTGTGAGCCCATGTCTAAATGGGGATGTCCAGACATCAAGTGAGGAGCAGCTGGGGATGGGGACAGGGACGGAGACACATGGGGGTCTCAGTCATGCTGGCAGCCAACGAAAGCAAGACATGATTCTTAAGGTTTTGGGCTTGTTTTCCAGTCCCAGGAGGAAGGAGGCTGTGACAGGAAAGTAGGAATTACTCTTCTGGCTTGATCTCAAAGTCCAGTCCATTCAGCCGCCATGCTTCTGATGCAGACTAGTGTTGAATGCTTCCCAGGATGTGGAAGAAACTGTGTCTCTTTTTCCAATACCAGTAGTTAAATGTTGGCTTCCAGAAGGATATTCAAGAGGTTTTTCAACTTACTCTCATTTGATTTAACAATAACAATAGTAACACTGGGTATTCTTGATAGTACCCCCTCCCTTTTGGAAATCAGTGGCAATAGCACTGCCTGGAACAGGAAAGAGGAACTGGAAATGATTCATGGGACTAAAATCTGCAGAATAGAGGTGAATTGTTGGCCGAGCCACTGCTCTCCCACGCAGGCTGATACAGATAACTTAAGAGTTTTGTGGGTAGGAAAAACTGTTTGTCTAGGAAAATGAAAGACCCCCAAAGGGCTTTTCCAAGCCTTCTTAAACTTCCAGATCACATAGCTTTGTTTACAGCACCAGCTTTATTTATTGGCTGGGTGCTTGACAAGCGGTTACCACAAGGAATACTAATTCAAGGTGGCAGCAAATTTCAGGAGGAGAAGAAAAGCATTTTTCAGTTATTATTATTTGCAGCTTCACCTAGGCACAGTGAGCTGCACATGGGGAAATTCATACAGTTAATAATTCTCTTTGTCTTTACACTTACTTGATTGTTTCAAATACATAGAAGAAATATTTCTGTTTAATTTTCTACTAAATCAGAATACTGTTTTCATAAGCTAATCAATAGCATCACACCTTCATATGCTAGCTCTGTCAGCTTTATAGGAGGCAGGAAAGGAATAATATTACTTTCTTAAACCCCACAGCCAATTTCCAAAGAAATGTATGGCCACCTCTTGGTAAGAATAAAGCCAATTTGCTGCTAAGCTGTTTGCTATTGAAGCATTTGGCCAGGAACATTCTTATTGCCATACCAAATGCTTCTGACTCTCAGGTCAGGTGTATCTGTATTTATTGTTTCTTCAGAGCTTCGTGAAAGCAAATGCCGCAGCTGTCAGTGCTGGGAGCTGCTGGGAGCCAGTGACTGTTTAAGAATGGCTCCAATTTGGGGAAGCAGAAGATAAATTTGCCAGTCAAATTGTGACTATTATAGAGATTTTGGAAGTGTAAGCAAAGCCCTGTCCATCCTGCATCGCCACCTTAAACTGAGATGAAGTTTTCATGGAATAGATTGATAAGGGCACAGAACAATCAACCCACACTGCACACACTGTCATGTGTGGAAACATGCGTGATGTATTTGTATTTAACAAAATTACAGCCATACATGACAGCAAATTCTTCTGCATTAAGCGATCATTGTATTGGCATTTGCTGCAAGCCACTTGCAAAAGCATTTTCTGAACATGGCAAAGTTAGCAGGAACTGTGTGAGTCACTGGTGAACTGCAAAACTGCGTGTGAGTGGTGCTCAATCATACATGAATAATGTGTTTTGTTTGTTTGTTTGTTTGTTTTTAAGGTTTAAATTAAATACACTTTAATTGAAACTAATTTTCGCAACGATTTTAAACTGGTAGAAACTGAGGTAGAAGTTCAAAGACAGCTCAGAGATTTAACCACTAGAGTTTTCCCTAATGTTTTCCCTATTTTGTTTCTGATTATATAAAATATACATTTAATTATTTATTTACTTATGGCAGCTATAACCAAAAAGAAAAGTGTCTGTTAAGAATTACACCCATCCAGGCTTTTGCTGGACGATACCATAACACTCCTGCATACACCAGCACCTGGTTTTGGGGCAGGCAAAACAGCCAGCTCATTCTTCAGGCCAAGCACCTCCATCAACCTTTTCTGAAAATACAGCTACCAGAAACAGGGCTGGTGCCAGGGTTTGTGTTGCAATTGGCAGCACCGAGGCTGGGTATGGGTGAGCCAAGCTGCAGGTATCATTTTCCCTACAGGGACAATAGAGAAAATACCTCTATCAATTTAAACTGTTCAGCTCCACTGAGGTCATTAGAAGGATTTGTGTTTGTGTCAGCCACACATCACAGACTCCTTTATTTGCTTCTTGCAAAGGTGGTAAAATTAAATAAAGAGCCCAGAGATGTCACTCTGGTAAATGTGAAGGTGGGCAGGGCAGAACTGCTTGCACGTGACAAATTAGGCATAACGTCAACTGTCCTGATGTGCATCAGGCCTGGCTTCAATCCACAGTGCTGAGCAGTCTGACAGTATCACTCTGCCACCATCTCTTCAGCATCAGCATCAGCATTTTTAGTGCAACAGTGAAACAACAGGGTGGTTTGCAAGGAAAAATAAGGCTTACCCCGTTGTAGGTTAGCTGGCTGTCCCATCTTTGAGGATATTGCACATACAAATCCAGGACACAATTTGAGGGCAGACAGAAACTGAAATTTGACTCAGTGCAAAAGAATTAATCTCTAGTGTAAATTAGCACCTTTATGTATATATATGTATGTGTATATATATATATATATATATGTGGAGAATGTCAGGCTGATGCAAGTCTCATGAATTTGCCGCTTAGAGCTGCTTACTGGGAAGGAGGAGAGTTGCGGGAGGACGGGGGGCATCCACAGTTACATATCTTCTGAATTTCCCTGCTATTTTTCCATTGTCGTGTACAACACCGTGCCAGCTGTCAGTATCTAATGAGTTACAAGAAACAGAAAGAGTAAGCTTTTCCCCTGAGAATTAAAATGAAACAAGAAAAAGTATCATTTAAGGACTGCGTGAAGTACTACGTGGGCCAGCAGGAGCCCTGAAACACCTCTGCAGTAGTGTTTCATTAAGTTTTATAACTAAAACAAGTTTTAACATTTAATTACATTTAAAATAATGGTTCAGACTTTAGGCAAACAGATTTCCCTCTTGATTACATGACCATAAAACCACTCCAACCCATTCAGACTGCTCAGGTGAAAATTTCCATCAATTGCCAAAGCAGCACTTTGAAACCATCTTCTGCTCACTGAGAGCACCAAGTAGCAGGGCTCAGCAGGAACTGGCTGAAAATCAGCTGCTTGGAGAGCCTGCCACAGTCAAAGCAGAGCTGTAAGGTATTTTGGGGCTGTTCGGTAGCTCTGAGTCAGTTCTGTCTCCCTGTCTTAAGATGTGGATGCAGATGTGCTGAATGTGTTAACCAAAGAAACCCAATCTTTCTGCTCCTGGCAATATGAAACAGCTCTTCACACATCCTCTTATTTATATTAATTTCTTCCTATTTTTAAATATATTTTCTAAGTCGCTAAGCCAAATCTTGCTCACATTTATAACTATAGGGACTTAAAATCTGTATCAATCAACATGAGCAAATTCAGGTATTCATCTTGAAAGCAGAATTTAAGCCATGATGACAGAAACAAGAGCACTCATTTATCACTGCTGTGGTCTTCAGTAACACTGCTTTGCTTGAGGAAAAACTAGATTCTTTTAAAAAAATTCTTTTGGTATTTGTTAAGATACACATGAATGTAGATAGAACATTTTCAACAACTACAACCTTGTCTTCTCAATGATGACCGTAACTGTGAAACTGTTTTTCATGTAGTAACTGATGTGATAATTGGTTTGAACATTGCCAAGTCCGGGACACAAGAAACTGTTGCTGTTAAAAAAAGTTCTTTGTTTTCCATAACACAAGGGAAAATCATAATTAATGTAATTTGCAAAGATATTCTTAAATTAGTTATGCCACAAGGCAATATAAATGGTTTAAAGCGTTCTTGGCAACCATTACACATTTTATGTAATGGAAGTTATACTTCTGTAGCGACCAGTTAAAAAAACAACCAACCAAACAAAAAAACTTTAATTATCTTTTGCAACAGCAGCTGGTAATAAAGCCAGAGAAAAGAGTTTGATTTAATTCCCTATGAAATGTGATCAAGGAGAATGATGACAAAATTTATTTATTTATTTTATAGACCAACACTTTGGGGAGTCAGAATTTGAGTAAGAGTATCACAACATTTAACGTGACACTGGGATGCATAACGATCTTGATAAGATGAATGCTTTAAACGAAGAAGCCAACCTCACCCAGGCACTACTTCCACAAAGGTACAATGAAGACACTTAGCTACTTCATGGAAGGAATGACATCCACTGCTTTTGTTCTTCAGGAATCACATCCTGCAGTCTAAGCTAGTTGGATCTACCCTGGTATTTTGAGCAGATGAAGGAAGACCTTCCACAGCACAACCAGCAGCACTGCATCCATCCCCCCCTGTTCAGCTCCCGTGACTCCTGTCGACTTTCCCCAGGCCCAGCACCCCAGGTGCTGCCCTCACCCCTGCATTGACTTTGAGGTTGGTTTGGTGACTTTTTCCTTCCAATGGCATTTTGCTCCCCTTAACACTGCAGCTGTAGCTCTTACATTTCTCCAGCCATCAGTGGCTGTAGACAGCAGTGCTGTTCCTGGAGGTGGCAAGCCAAGCTGAAAGATTCCTGCAGGATGGAACTTTAACTGCTGTATTTAGAGTTGGTGCAGCCTTGCCTCGAATATTACATGCAGTTCTGGGCTCCACAACATAAAAAGGATGTTAAGATACCTGAAAGCATCCAGAAGAGGGTAACAAAGCTGGTAAACGGTCTGGAAGACATGTCCTATGAAGAGAGGCTGAGGACACTTGGATTCCCTAGTCTGGAGAAAAGAAGGCTCAGAGGTGACCTCCTCCTGAGGTGACAACTTCCTGAGGAAGGGAAACTGAGAGGGAGGTGCCAGCCTCTGCTCCCCCAAAAAACAATGACAAGACATGGGAATGGCACAAAGTTGAGCCAGAGAAGGTTCAAACTGAGTATTAGGAGAAATTTCTTTACTGTGATAGTGGTCAAACACTGGAACAGGCTTCCTAGTGAGGTGGTTGATGCCCCATGCCTGTCAGTGTTCAAGTGGCATTTGGACAAGGCCCTTAATAATCTGCTTTAACTTTTGTTTAGCCCTGAAGTGGTCAGGCAGTTAGACTAGATAATCTTTGAAGATGCCTTCCGAATGAACTATTCTACTTTAAATAAACCCCACCTGGCCAGAAGCTGCTTGCTGGTACCTGCACAAATGAAACATGAAGCAGAGAAGGGGAGGAAAGTGATTTAAGGTCTATTAAACAGTAATGTAATGCCCCCGAAAGAGACAAATAAAATGGCTTCATTGTTGAAAAAGGTGATGGTAGGAGTTGTTTTGGGGAACATTTTCCGCCTCCCATTTCCTAGAAAGACAAAGCACGGGCATGGTACTGGGGTGCAGACGGGCAAGTCCTCTGTTTCACCCGTGTGCATGACTAAAACCACAGTTGGGTTTCCTTTGCTAAATGAGACAACATACCTTTTATTAGTGCAGCTGCTCATGCAGGAAGAAAATTATCCATCGTTTTGGGTACATAAGCCATTTTTCTAATCATGAGGGAGACTTCACTGCAAGGTACCTGAAGCATAGCCATATTTTAGGTTGAAAATATGAAAAACAAAATGGTTGTATTTTGCAACAAGGCAGCAGTGCCCCGCCTGATGTTCCTGCACAAGGGATTTGCATGTGTGCCTTTTACCTCCATCCCAGCTCATGAAACCAGTACTCAAGTGCCTGCTTTTTAATAACACACCGCTCTTGGAGGACATCTGACTACACCTAATCCATTACCACTGCAAAGGGATCCCCAAGGTTTTACTGATTTGAGAAAAGGAAGCTTTGCCTTGTCTTCTAAATTAACTACCCTAAAAAAAACAGGATGTGCTAATAATATACCCTAACTATAATGCCAGAGCTGGGAATTTTCCATACAGATACCCTTGTTGGATCCCAGAGACACAGCAATTGTCCCACTTCATGAGCACAAGCAGTACATGTTGAGAAACGACCCCAGAGACATCATCAGTGCTACCTGATTTACTCATATGGAGAAATACTATTAATAGATCTCTAAAATGTCTAAAAGTGTACCATACCTCTTTCCTAAGACACTAAGCCCCCTACATTAAAAAGTTCTGATATTCTGCTTGTCAAATATTTCAAGAAATTGAACATATTTTGCTCTTGATACTACACATAAAATATTCACAGTGACCTGACTAAAACTATCTCTGAGAGAAACTCTTTTTCCATGTCTTTTAACTAGGAAAGCTTCAGTAATATTTTATCAGTGCAAGAGAAGCATGGTTAAACAGGTGAAGGATGTAGCTTCTATGGGCTTTCCTTGTCCACCGTCTATCCATGTGGTGGTGGATTGTCAAATATAACCTCGTCTGAGTGGTTTTAATGGAAAATGTTTGAATGTCCAAACCAGGGGAATATGTGCTCTAAGTCAATCCTACACTTGGAGCCAGCACCAACAGGGTTCACAGCAGATGTTTAGTGGCACGTACTCCAATGCCTAAAATAGGCAATGAGGAAATGTCCTGTCCAAAAGAAGATTTTGGCAATTACCTCATGTCTAGTTTACAGATCATCTGGTGTAGTTGGGGATGCTCTCATTATTCCTGCAAATGACCTAACATCTGCTCGGCTCCTGTACGCACGAAGTCTCATTGCAGCAAGTCTTGTGCAAAAATGGTTCCTTCACTGGCTTAAATCTGTAGCCTTTAGTGCCCTATGGGATGCCCTGTTGTGGAGGAGGGTACAAAAAGGGAGACAGTGAGTGCTTTTTGTCCAGGTATTGTTCTGGGCAGACTTTGCATATGTACGCACAGGTGTTTTGTACCACAGTCCTGACCCAAAAGCCCGTATAGATCTCAGTATCTCCCCTTGGTACAGGGCCACAGCAGGAACAGGCACCATAGGGTTGCCCTGAGAGACACTGCAGTGTGAAGGAGCTCGACCTGCCTCTCACATCTGCAATGCAAACACTCTTTGCCTGACATGCAGTGGAAAGAGTGGAGTTGCTGTGACCTGCATAAGCAAACACCAGTAGAGCACAGAGCAAAATATTAGGAAGCCATTATGGGATACGGATATTCACCTCTTCCACGTGAAAGCAAACTGCACCAGTCCACACTGTCTGCATAGACAGCACTTGCCAAAATATCGAGGAAAGCATTACCTACTCCACAGCAATAAAGAGGATTTTATTTCACTTCATCTTTAGCTTGCTTCCTCCTCTTCCTCCCCACAACTAAACCCTTCAGCTGAAGGCAAAGGTCCAAGAACAGTAGTGTTTCAAGCCAAAGACTAAGCTCACAGTTGGAAAACCAGAGCCCAGAGATGACAGGCTGTTCTATTTACCAACACAGAACACATAAAAACAAACCAAACCAAAATAACCTACTGCAATGTTTTTGCTTCACATAGCAAGGAAAGCAAGTCTCCCTTGCACTCAGCTCTGATGTACTGCCATCAGGAATACCCTGAGAAGTCAGATGAAGTTTGTAGAAAACACTGAAACCCTTGTGTACACGTTCTTGGTATAAATTCGAACCTCAAATGGGAATGTGATTTGAATTTAAACACTTAAAGCTGTGGCCTTAACAGTAGGCACTTTTGTACATTCATGCTTCTGCCACTGTCTTCAGTCTCCCATGGTCTTGAATGATGTGTTGTTTTTAAACAATTGGCTTCTTGTGTGCAGAAGAGCAGCTTGGCCCTCTCCCTTCCATTGTCTTTTATGTCCAGCAAGGAAGAAGGGTGGGATGAAAAAAAAAAAGAGAGGGATTTCTACCAAAAGCACTAGGGTTTGATAGCAGCCTTCCTTGTGACCAGATGAAACCTAATGTGTTATATTTGACTAGGACTAGGAAAAATGATCACTTCAAAGTACCGCCTGTCTATATGATTACCTCTGACACTTCAAACAGCAGCAACTCCCAGGCACTCCCATTGGTGGTGCTTTGCACCAGACCAGACCCTGCCATAGTCACCTTGTTTTAAGGACAGGAATTTGCTGAGCTGAGTAACATAGCAATGGTGCTCGGCAGCCACAATTAATACTGAAGACAAACAGCTCTTTCCTAAATGCACACAACAGAACTAGTGACAGAGAACCGAACTGGAAAAAGCAGGTGCTCCGGTGAGCGCGGTGCTCTGGTGCTGTATTTCAACTGTTCCAGCAGTTTTTAATGCTTGAAGGTTTAAGGGCCAGATACTCCACAACCAGGCTTCAGTCCCTGCTGAAGCTGGCAGAAGCACCAGCCACACGGAAGGAAGGTGCTTCCCCTACAAGAGCGCAGCTCAGAGACTCTGTAGATAATAAATTGCCATTGATGCTCATGCCATCCATCAGGATGGATCCACTTAAGTCTCTGGGGATCTGATTCATTCAGTGAATTATCTCCTTAGAGATCCCATTCTCACTGCCACAGACAGGGGGTGCTGCATCTGAAACGGTCAGTCATCATCTATCCTACCTGTCACTGAGGTAATTCAGCACCAGAGTTCCTTAATTTCACCACGTGCTGTTGTGTCTCTTTTCATTAATATTTTTTACAACCACATGTGTTTAACTTGGGCCAGTGCCAGGGACCACTGAAGATGGCTCTGTGTAGATATAATGGTACTGTGGTGTGTACGATGGTGCTGTGTAGATATAATGAGTAATTATGGTCTTGTTGCACTCATTTTTTATTTCACTATCCAAGGAGCAGAGAGATCAGAACCATGTCCACAGACTTTTTGTTTGTTTGTTTTTTTGTTTGTTTTTTGGCATGATCTTCAAAGGATTGAGGCTACTATAAGCTAAGAGTTACCAAGGAAGGTCTTTCAAAATAAACTTCAAGAGACAAACCAATCAAACAGAAAACAATGCCCAATAATATATTTAATACTTCTATCTGCACATTTTCCCAGTTCTGGAACTGGCTGGGGATTTACCACCTTACTTTGGGATATGGACCACACAGCTCAAGTGAAGCCATAATGGAGCATTAACAGAATTAACACACTCAAATTGCTTTGTAGGGTAGAGTTAGATATTTCCATCCAGGATGATGGGATCATTTTCCTACAGTAATTACTGGAGCAGCTGACATTAACTCCATAAGTGACCTGCTTGTTGCCCCCACTGTGAATCAAAATTAGGTTAGCAGCCCCCCTACAGGTGTGGCATGCAACATGGAGGTTAAAAGCATACAAAGTGCTTTGTTGACTCAAAACGAACCAAACTGCATCAAAAGGATTACACAGCATTTGGATCAGCTGCATGTGGTGAGGATTTGGGAGAGATCATGGAGAAGGGAAGTGAATTATGGAGATAATAAACAGTTCTTGGAAAGTGTGGAAATATTTATTACTAATTCCTCATGAAATTCACTGGGATCACAGGCTGCATGTATGTGCTGGCTTTTCAAAAGCAACAGATGAAGAACTTATAAAAAGAGCTTGGAAGATTTATTTATTTATTTATGATTTATGCAAGCCATTGCAGGGAGGATTGTTGTAAAAGCTTACTTTAGGAGAATGTCAGAAGCAGCTCTTTGGCATCTCTCACAAATATGTTGTATGTCTTGCAGCATTTGTTGGGTTAAAGCAATGACCCCAGTATTCCAGTTTTACTATAAAGGTTTTTAACCCTCATGGTTGCAGAATAAAGCTCAAAAGTGTGACACAAATGTATCCAGAGGACTTATTAAAGTCCTTATTAAAGTCCAAACAAAACCAAGAGAGACCCAGTTTCTTAAAAAGTCTCATGATTTCTCAGCTATTCTCAAGATGCTGTGGGGATCTAGAAAAATTTGTAGCACTTCATTTTTTTCAATTCTGTTATCAGCTTCTTCCTTCTTCCCTCTTTGTGCTATAGGATTTGGTGAACCACAATTTTTAAATATTCATATAACCCCCCATCCCACCTTACAAAATCAGTTTGCTTTCAAAAGACAAACCGTGACTCTTCTTCTTGTCCCAAAAGTGATCCGTAATGCTAAAATGTAATTATCACACATTTTGTGTCTTCTGCTTTTCACCCAACAGGTGTTGGAAGTGTCAGCATGTACACGATAGGGTACAAGCAGCAGCACTGCGCACTGCTCCTCTGGCTGCCTGAGATGGCTCCCGAAATGGTGGAACTTGCAATAACTGTTAGCAGATTCACAAATTAAGTGAAAACACCTGCTTGTAACATGCCCAAAAGACCATCATCATTCATCATTATCACAGACTTCACTGCTGGTAGAAGTGTTCACACCCAGGCATGGACATAGCTCACGCACTGCAATGCAGTGATGGGAGTCTGGGGAAAACTGGCACAATGACAGCCAGTGGTGGGTGTCAAGCACTGCCTGGAAAATACTCACTGATCAGTGTTAACCACTGGGAGACCACCCCATAACTTCACAAAAGCCGAGAAAAGCTGGAGTAGCAGAGTGCCATCTTTGCTGGTATTCTACATGAGAAGTTCTTTTTTCTTTCTCTTTTTCTTTTTTTTTTTTTTTTTCTCTCAAGTTTCTGAACTGCAACATAGCAGTATTGCAGCAAACAGTGTACCTGAGTTACCAAAGCTGGCCCTCCTTCCCCAGACCAGACCCACAAACAGTATTGTTGAAAGCAACCACTGTCACTACTGCTACCAACCTGCCTGTAGGATGAAAGAACTGCAGAAAACATTCTAGGTCTGTATCTGAGAAAATATCCTGGTAAAGGTTTTGTTGCTGACCTGCAGCCAGCGTTTCCTTCCAGTTACTGAAAATTGTTTGTTGTTGATGTTTTTTAATTTTAATGTAATGGTATTTAGCATTAAGTTTCCTGCTTAATGCTAAGCAGATTAGCAATTGTTAGCCAAACCTGTCTGCCAGAAGACAGCTAATAGCCTGACTTTCTTCATGAAGACAGCTGAAGCACAGCCAGGATTGTCTGTGGCAGTACCATATCCAGAGGCACCATGTCACACCACAGTGCATGTGAAAGAAGAAATGCTCTTCTGTGTTTGTTAAGAGTTAACATTGCTGACTTCATGGCTGTTGGCCACTGATCAGGTTTTGTCACAAGAGCAGATCAATGATGGTATTCTGCCGCTGCTTCAGACTAGGGAAGGAGACATTTAGATCTCACCTTACAATATTTTCTTTCTTGCAAGAGAGGACAACCAGGACACCTTAGGGAGTACTGACTTTAAATTATCAGCTATCAGGATCTTGCAGTGCCCACATCTGCAACAGTGGAGTTTTTCAAGCCCATTGTAGGTTGCAGACCAGTTGACAGCAATATCAGTCATCTGGAATCACTAACCAAGCTGGGTTCCTTCCAGTTGTCCCTTTTTCTTTTTTTTTTAAGCATGTCCAAAACTTCCACCCTTAGGCCTTTCAGTAAACAGTGGAAGGAAGAGATCAATTTAGTTCCTAGGTAACAGTGCTATTAAAGTCGGTGCTATTGAAATGAACCCTAGTGCTGGGATTAACCCATTAGGAAACTCTAGCAAGACAAGCAGTAATGAATCACAGAATCACAGGATGGCTGAGGTTGGAAGGGACCTCTGAAGATCACCCAGTCCAACCCCCCTGCCGAGCAGGATCACCTAGAGCACATTGTGCAGGATGGCATCCAGGTGGGTTTTGAATATCTCCAGAGAAGGAGACTGCACAGCCTCCCTGGGCAACCTGTCCCAGTGCTCTGTCACCCTCACAGTAGAGAAGTGCCCCATCATATTGAGCCAGAACCTCCTGTGCTTCAGTTTGAGCCCCTTGCCTCTTGTCCTGTCACTGGAAAGGGTCTGGTTCCATCCTTTTGACACCCTCCCTTCAGATATTTATATGAACAGAGCGAAGAAGCTGGTATCTGGTTCTGCCACCAGCTGCATTGCTGTTCTTTACGCCCTCTCTTTTGTGCTCAAGTCCTGCCACTCGTTCACCAACAGGCAGGGTAGGGTCTGTCTTAGTAGGCTTGAGGAACAGTGTCATTCACCAGAGATCGAACGCTAGCTTTTATTTTAAACATTGTTGTAGTAATGCCCTTCTCCCTGAATTATGCTTCCAGTTATGTTATGACTCCACCACTGAAAAAAAAAAAAAAAGAAAAAAAAAAAGCCCTAGTTCATAGTTCTGAAATTCCTAAATATCACAGTTATTCTTGAGAAGCTGATCATGGTCTTGAGGTGTTTTCCAGCCTTAATGATTCTATGGTCATTTGGTAATGATTCTTCCCATATTTAAATGGTTAGAGATTATGCACTTGACAGCATACTGTCTACAAAGTAAATCATGGCTGCAATTTCCACATACATTACATGTGACTGTGAATAAGCAAGATTGAAGGCTAAGAAACCCTAAAGAAACCATAAAATTGCACTGGTAGGAGATTCTCCTCAATTCTCAAGCAATAATGCATCGAGCTGTGGGAAAGCAGGAGACGTGGGTTTGCTTCTAACCACTGAAGAAAAGATATCCACCAGTTTCTTGTGAAGCAGGATCAGACACTTGTCGATAAGGTAGCTGCGATATCAGTTGTTTATCAACAACATCTACCCCCAAACACAAGAGGCACACAAAATTAGGGCAGTGCTCAGACCATTTGTTCCAAGTGCCAAAGTAACCAACTTCAACTGGATCGTTTGTGTCTGAAAAATATCTGCTGAACACGTCCTGTTCTCCCCTCTGCCCTGTAACTCAGGAAAGAAAAAGTCATCAAAAACACAAATACTTTTAAAATTATTTATTCTGATTATCAGTCGTATCCTGGCACTAGTGTATAATACGGCATTTTGAGATAAAACCACTGCTTGTATTTGCTTGTATAGAGTTAAAACACATCAGTTCAATAGTTTTGAGTTCAGTTGTTTCTGCATATGAAAAGTTGACTGGAAAATGGTTTTCCTCATGCATTATTTGGCAACACAACACAACCTTTTGGAGATATTTTCTAAGTGCATTAGTAGCAGCAAGAGTGCAGGTTATCTGCCTACACAGCCCATAATGAACATTTTTCTGCTATGTTTAGACTTACTTATTTGTGATTTATCTATGTGTGTCATTCCTTTAACACAACTACACAAATCAGACCCTAAGCTGATATCACTGTACATAGCTATATTGGAGTAAATGAGGAAAAGCCAAAATATGGCAGCTGTAAATCTGATTCTGCATTCTTAAAATGCAAGGGTGCTTCATTTATATTTAAATTCGCAATATAGAAAATGGGAACTGAAGGAGAGAATCATTATCACAAGTATGAACTAGAATAACCCAGGCAATGTTTATAAATAAATAAATAAATAAATAAACAAATACCTTTCTTTATAGGTAAATTAGAAATCCTTGTGCTAAGTGTCATTCAGCTGAATGCACCGTGGTTTTTTTGTTTGCTCGGTTTTTAGTTTACTTTTCATGATTTCCATCTATTATTTACTGAAACAGATGGAGAAGACTGCAAGGTGATCCATGAAGATCTCAGCGCCATACCTCTCTTTGAGAGAAAGATGCAGACAAGACTTCACAGGAAGGCAGGAAAAGCTCCAGATGCATTAAGTAGGACATAGCTTTGTTCAAACTAACAACATTCTTGGTGAGGATAGGAAGGTAATGGCTAATTTTGGAGAGGTTGTCTTCCTTTCCAGACATAGCGTTTTGTATTGTGTGTCCCCTCACCTACCTGGCTGGTACACGGGGAAGTAAATATCTAAGCTGAAGCAATCCATTCACATTGGAGAGTCCTCTCTGCCATTGCTTTTTGTATCCCCCCAAGAGAAGGCTCCAGCAAAATCTCCACTGCCATTTGGTGGTACATACTATCTCTCTGTAGTTGCACAGTACCTGCTTGAGAAACTATCCAAAAATAAGTAACAAACACACCTCTCTCTTATATTTTTAATTAAGGAAAATAATCACAGGGAGACA
The DNA here is from genome assembly GCF_013377495.2 of Cygnus atratus. Classification (NCBI taxonomy): domain Eukaryota; kingdom Metazoa; phylum Chordata; class Aves; order Anseriformes; family Anatidae; genus Cygnus; species Cygnus atratus. The sequence goes on along the minus strand of NC_066364.1, from coordinate 104,464,646 downwards.
CAGAAACGACTTGTCACCTTCCTTTAGCTCCAAGCCCTGAAATCCATAGATCTCCATACACACTAAGCTGCACAGGTCAGTCGGCTGGTATGAATCTGCTTGGCTGCATTAGAGGAGAGAGACTTTAAGGTAATATACAGAAGCTGATGCTCCAGTAGGACAGGGTAGATGATGGTAGTGGGGGAGAGCAGGCAGCACTCATTTGTTGTCTACGAGATTTGGGTATTGGTTTCATGTGTGATGCCACCTTGCATCATTAATGCTTATGTCATAAGGCAAAACAGGAGAGGGAGGAGTAAAAGCAGGATACAGATTAATCCATAGTTTCCCAAATACACACTGCAAGGTCATGTTTCAGAGGCAAAAAATTAATTTCACATAGATTCTTGCAATTTTCACATACTCTTAAGCGTATCTCAATGTGATACTCCTGCAGCACTCGTGTATTAATTTTTCTATAATTCAGAGCAGGGAACTGGAATAGGTTCACCTTAAGTAAAAATCCTTGATACAAAATTTAGTGTTGTGCCTTGAAATTACAAGAAGTCTAGGAATTTTGGCTTTGTGGGCTTAGAGCAGCTGATACTTCCTGCTTCATTAAACAAGACCTCTTAGCTGTAGACAGCTCTTGTCCAATACTCTCCAGATAAAGATTAAAAAAAGGAATTTTAGAGCAATCCATCCAGACTGTTGGTGTAGAATAGAAGGAAAGAAATGCTAACAATGCTACAGAACTGATGGGCACAGGAGCATTAGAGAAATTGAACAAGACAGAGCTCAGCATTGCACGCAGAATAAAGCAAGAGTTCCCACACATCTTCCTCATGGCTCAGTAGCCTTTGGATGAGGTGCACAGACATACTTTCGAATTGCTAAATCCATATAACCATTTAGAATATTTTCCTGCTGTGGAAGATGGGTAAGAGTGTCTAGACACTAAGAGGCCAAGTCTATTGATGCCAGCAGGATCTATCCCCATGGTGCTGTCAGCTCTACAGAACGCCACAGCTGCAGGCTCTGGCTCTCCAGCTGTGCTGTGCAGAAGCAAACTGCCAATGTTCCTACCCATAACAAAACAGAGCTATTATGTGATGATGAAAACTAATTTTTTTTCGAACTATCTCTTCAGCTCTCCAGCATAATCCAGTGGATCTTCTCCAAAAGCCTGTTATGACAGCATATTCAGAAATGTATGTATGAAAACTAAAAAGATTAATGACCCTTCAGTAATGTCCCTGTACATACGTATCAGCACATATAAGGCAGGGGGGATACTGCTTCTGAGCACTGGGGGGGAGTGTGTGTGTGTGTGGCATACATGCACCCAAAGGGTCATTTTACTGAGAAGACCCAGGGCTGCAGCACTTCGTTTTTTTCTCTCCTAATCTGAATCAACATGGTGGAGGGGGGACACCAGCCATAAGCATGTTTGGCATCGTTTTTCCTGACCCTTGCTAAAGATGACTGCAGAACCAGTGGGGACTGACAAGGACCAGGAAAAGGGGAATACATGGTGGTGGCCATCTCACATGGATACTAGGTATCAAGAATGAGGCATTCCAGACCAGGGCTCCTGCAGGGCAAATTTCTGTTGCCTTTTTGTCCCCTCACCTTCCTCTGCAGAAGAGAAATGGTCAGCACTAAAGTTAGGAAGTGAACCTGATACAGCACCTGGGGGCCAAAGGGCATTTTTGGGTGGCATTGGTGGCATTGGGTGGCATGGGTGGCATTTTTGGTAATTATTGCTCTTGTGGGAGAGTAAAATAGTCTCACTTGGAGTTGAATCTATATTTGTGAGACCATCAGAAGGCAAAGACCGAGACAATTGTATGACAACCCTGGTTTCTGCTTTCAGAGAAAGCCATTTAACAACGGCGAGTTGATTATGATGCAAGCTGGAGATTATAAAAATTTTATACCGAGCATGAACACTGTATTTTGTCAGTTCAACTTTCCTAAGACAACAATGCCATGTACAAGACACCTCCAAGTCTGGCTTCTGAAGACCATGGGAAAGTTGCCTTTTCCAGAGCACTAGAAGGTAGCCGTGGCATTGAAGGCTTTTCTCAATTCCTCATTGCGGTCTGTAGCATAAGGCAATAATGTCAAGTTTCTCAGGAGCTACTTGCTCTTAAGAGCTTCAGGCCCCTTGGTAGGTTTTTTAAAATATATTTTTATGACATATATTTGATGAAAACAGCATGGAGCTGTAACTTCGAGCTAGCGTTTATAGGTGTTACACCTTCTGTAATGAGAAGAAAAATGGGTGTTGCAGCTCTCATAATGAAGAGAAATCATGGATCTCTTGAGTTGCTGTTAAGTCTGGATGTGCAGAGCTTGTTCTTTATCACCATATTATTCACCACAAAGCTGTTATTACAGACATCTCCAATGCAATGTGAATTGTTGGGAAGTCTGTAAAGTTCCTTAATCTCAGAACAAATTTGCCATTGCCTGTTGGAGACTTTTCTGACAAAATGAAAATGTGGAGAATTTTCTTCCAACAGCATTTTGATAGCTGAGCAGATGTCAGCCTAGAGTGATTTTTTCATGTTATTAAAGAAATGGATGAAATCGGGAATCAGACGGAAGAAGGCTTAGTTTAGCCAAACTACTCTGAGTGATTGTTTAATCTGGCTTTCTCAGCTGATACTGCTCAGGTAATGTTTCTTTAGTTAACTCAAACTAAAGCACAAAGCCAGAGAAAATTTGTATTTTACCTACTTAGAGCTGAGAAAAAAAAATGAAACTATTGAAGAACAATGCAAAAAGCCAGCAGTGAAAAAAGGCACGGAAAGCAATCTGCACTTGAGCGAATACTTGAAGATCACAGAATATTTATAATTAGAATTCAGTTAGTGTTTCTCAGATTTCAGGTCCCAAGAGCAACCATTTGCTATTTTCCAAGGTCCTTATACTCGTGACTCAGGCAGTACTACAGTACAGAGTTCCAGCTCCAGCTGCTAGAGTTTATTGACTTCAAGTAAGTAGAGAGGCAAAGGTTTGAATGAAGTACGGCTGGTTTCTGTTAAGGGCTGCTATTACAAGCTATACAGTGCTTATTTGGTTCTACCATTACCACTGTTGAATCTCTTCCTGCAGAAAAATTAGGAAATATTTTCTACCTTGAATATATATTCAGAAGCCTAAATTCTGATCACCAATGACCAATGCTGACTTCCATCCAAACTCTTGCACTGTGACCTGCATACCTCCTATTCATACACCAGCTGATTAGTAATACAACTCTGCACAAGTAGGCATGGTGCATCAGTTTAACAAAAAGGTGCTGGATTGCAGTGGATATGCTTTAGCAGCTATTAGCCAAGTGCCCTATGTTTTAAATGACAAAACTGAACCAAACTTGAGGACTTAGTTTTTAAAGACTTATTCCTGAAACTTCCATGGATGCGGCGGAAGAGGCTATGCAACGCTCTGTCCTCCATCAACCCAAGTTGGTGATGCTGCCTACAGCAGGAGCAGGACTGTGCCAGTTCTTGCTGGTACAGGAATAAGCTATGATGCATCCGTATTACAAAGAAAACAAAGATTAGCTATTTCAACCCATCCCTACAGTTTTACATGTAGTAAGATGTTATTTGCTACACATAGGGTAATTCCCCTAAAGGACACCATGGTTAAGTGGCAAATTAATTTGCTGCTTACATTCACTAGCTCTTCCAGCTGGCTTAATTCTCATCAGCCACCATAATTTATTAACAGTGAGGTGAGAAAAGACATGAATCAGCTTAATGTGCTATAAGTAGGGCATTGTCATGGCAACAAGATGCGGACTGTTTTCTACTGTTTATGTATGGTTTGTTTTGTACTCAATCTTAAGATACTGCTTGAAACAACTAGAATTAGAAACATCTTTTTCTTTTCAACTTTTTTTTTCACTTCAGTGTATTTTTAAAAATTATCAAAATAAGCATGTGAAAAGCTCTGAAGCATCTCTCCAGGAAAACAGCTAGCTATAACCTGTTTAATGAGTCTTCCTAGAAACAGAAGCCTTTACTCTGATCTCACAACCATTTTCTCACATTGTCACACAACTGATTCCATGGATTAACTCCGGGTTTATAGCAGTCTGAGATCAAAATCAGACCTTCCCTGTTCCATACTCCACATATGGCTAGTAAGTGGGGAAAAATTTAAACAGTGTTATTGAAAAAAAAAAAGAAAAAAATGTTTTGTAACATTAATACATTTTACTTAGCACAGAATGTGGGAAAACAATTAAGGATGTTGCATTTTTACAGACTCCTGATGGGGAAGCATGAAGTTAAAATTCAAAATGAATTGTAAATGATTAGTATTGCCTTCAGTGGCTTTTATACAAGCAGATTTTCATCCAAAGTTCACATTATTTACTACCTTACTGCATAAAGGGAATGGTTGGAATGCTAACACAGCACATTGAAAACAATTACCAATATTACTGTTCTGATTCCTTTTTTTACACTACCTCAGGAATCTGATATTAAATAACTAATGAAAATCAAAACATCTCTAAGATGTCTCAAGGAGAACGTATGGAATAATGAAACTCCTTTCATGAAAAATTTTGCAAGCTTAAAATATGGCTTTGTTCTGAGGAAGAACAATTTTTACCATTCAGTGCTCATTAATTTTTTTAATATGTCTGCTTTTATATTACCCTAGGTATTTGTTTGCATAATATGTAGGTCAACAGGCAACTGGGCTGTACCATAGCACAAAATAAAACTGTTCGTATCTAGCAACCTGAGAAAAAATAACAATATAATCTTGAACTCAAAACTTCTGTCAAGATACAATTGCAAATGTTTAATTGAACACCACTAAAGGATACCTGCTGAGGTCAACCATAGGAGTTAATTAAGAAATGAAGCCTTACCTAAAGGTTCAATGGATTAGTTCGGTCAATGTTGCTAACAGCCCCAAACACGCTCAAGTTGGTAGCAGTTAATTAAAAATGCTTACGGAGGCCTAGTTGGGAAACACCAGTCCTGTTTTCAACATTTCTTTACCCCACGCCCAGTTCAGTGAGAAGGGGGTCTGAGCTGTGAAGTTTGGTTGGGGGCCTGGATCTAACACATAAAAGCAGGTATACCAAAACATTCAGTGAGCAGCACCAACAGCATCGTGCGCCTCGTTCTGGCAGTGTGCATGACTGATTGCATTGCTAAAGAGATACTGTTAGAAATACTAGACAAAAGAGAAAGCTATCCCCCTAACTCTGCAGTTCAACATGGAAAAGTGGGCCAGACCATCACCATCTTTGCATGTCCAGTGTCCCCCTGCTCAATATAATGTGTACCCACAGGGATCTCTAAATGAAGCAGAATGGGCACTCCTTGCACCAGCTAAATGCATCTCTGAGCCTCAGCTGTAAGATGTTGGCACAACCATTACCAGGGAAAAAACAGAATCATCAGACCATACTTGACTTTGGCTAGCACATCACTCAGTGCCGTTGCAGGCAGATATTGCCTCCTAGACATTTATCCAGTAAGTGTTTCATGCACACTTCACAAAATCTATGCAGTTACTGAGAAACAGTTGTGCCTTTCCCCAACAGCTGGTCCTAAGGACTGTAGCCAACCCTGTGAGCACTCTGTCCTTCTCAACTAGCACCTTCTAGCAACAATGAATAAGCTGTCAGACATCCATATACTTATACAGTATGTCCAGCCCTTCCCTGGCTACCTTTTCATTGATCAAGCTATGCCTTGCATTCTTTAAGGTGGCAGCGTCTAATGGGCAGATTGTTTCAGCTGTCTTCTCCCTGAACAGAAGGTGATCATAGTTAACTTGGAAGGGAAAGGACATTTTCAGAACTGGCTTGTGATCTTTTTTCCTTCCTTAGATGTAAGAAGACAGCCTGAACAGTTTCCACCTCCCTGATATCTTTGACTGCTCAGAGCCACAGGGCACGTCTATAACATTGGTAAGGTCCCGACTGAGTGGGTGGGAATGCTCATCGTTCACAAGACTTCCCTCACTCACACAGTGAATCATTTTCGATGGTAGAGAAGTGCTAACAGCAACACCCAAAGGAACTTATTATTATTTTTCTCCCCAGCATTAAAGGGCATGGGCATTGCTACACAGGTCCTGGGTAAACGCAGGTAGCTGGTGTGACTCCTGTGCTCATCTTGACTAAGTGCATTGAATGAGAGTCCATTATTACAAAACAAATCTCTGCCCTTTTGCAGTTACCTGATGCTTTTCTCACACTGAAAACAAAGTATATACAGCCTCACCATTCCCAAAGCTAGCCCTTTTGTCAAAAATGCATATAAATTCAGATACCAAATCCTTCTTTGCTGTTTTCAGTTTATGTTTGTAGGAAGCAGTAAATAATAATGTATTATTTATTTGCTGTTTGATCCCAAATCAGTCTTTTTGCCTTCCTGCAATCCTTGTAACTGGAACGTTCTGGTTCAAGAGTCCACCAGAGGAACAAGACTTTGGAAAACCCTTCATTATTTACCTTAGCTCTGAGTGTGCTATTTAGAATTACATTTTCACCGTAATAGGAAGCATCACCGGAAACATCTTTCTTCAACAGTCACACATATCTGCCAAGTCCTGACAAAATGGCAGGGGAAGAGAAAAAACAAGATGGAGGTTATGGTTCCCAAGAACCATAAGAAGAGGAAGGTACCTGGAAGAGGAGGTACCTGGGCTTAGTCTCGTATTGGCCATCTGACATTGAAATCAAACTCTCGGAGACATGGGTCTGGGCAGACATTTGCAGAAATAGCTAGAGGAACTGTCAGTCCCGTGGAAAACAACAGGAGGTGGATACTTCCTTCTGAATGTTGTGTACCAGCCCCTGCCTTATAGAAAGGGTTTCACCAAGAGGTAGGCCAGGGTATTTTATTTATTCAAACCCAGGTATACTTTGAACTCCTCACCTTTCTGCAGCACCTACATCCCAATAAGAAATACTGCTTTTGTTGCTAAAAGCTTTTTTCAGGTTACTTAGAAATGAGGAATTAACCCCAATATGTGGAGCCAGGGGAGATCCTTGCCCACTGGGAAGCTTAGGCTTCAAAACAGAGGTTCAGAAGACTGTGGTGAGGAGTCAGCTCTTCTGGAAGGAATCTCTGAATTTGCTTTCAGGTAATGACATTGGATGTAGGACTAGACTACTGACAGAGAGTTAACATATAGAAGTACACGAAAATGAAGAATCCATATTCTCTCACATCATTCATTCCATATAATTTAAAAGATAATGAATCAATAAAAGCAGGCACCTATTTGCATAACATACAAAATTTTTAAAGAGACTTCATGTGCAAAGGGACAACTGCTGGGAATGGCTTAATATGTAAGACTTTCAAAAGATCTAAAAGGACCACCTTGAATGAGAATTGCAAGTAGATACAAAAAAAACCCTGAGAGGGTTTACAGAATTTTCTGTGCTACCTGCCATATTTTGCCACAAAAATCTGCTGTGGTGAAGATACATTCTTCCTGGCAATGCTACACAATATACAGTTAACTATATTTCTGGAGAAAATGTGATTTATCTCACTGAAGCATCTTGCAGTCCCAGTGTTAGAAACAGCGTCTCTCATAAGGTCAGCTTTTGGTCTAATGCTAGTGGTGCTGGAAATATGACCCAGCAGTGAGTTTCTGTACAGAGGAGCATATATCTCAGTCTTGGAGTCAAGTTTCCTCGTACTGCTCACACTAAAATAAACTTACTGATTAAATTAAGGCAACGCACATGGCTGATGGGGAAGTTTAATCATTTCATAAATTCATAAGAAAATGAAGGTTGGTTTAGGCAATATTATTAGAGTTTCCTTAAATATGTTTAAAACTTTATGTGTTAATAGAATTTATCATGATACACCAAGCACACACCAGTAAGATCTGAGGTTACTTGCATTGCTGGCACCACTCTAGTTTACAGTTTGTGCCCATTTCCTTGGGGACTGATAAAAATCTGGAGAATATCAAGTTCATTAGAATAGCTCTCTTAACTTACCTTTTAATGCTTTCCAAGATAATCATCAGGGAGAGAAGGGCAGAAAAGACTTCTTCCCACCCTATAAAATGTTCTGAGCCTTGAAAAGCATTTCTGTTCTCTGGTGCACCCAGCCTAGCCCAGTGAGTACGAGAGGGTGGACTGGGGCTGAAGGAAGGAGGCTGGTGGTACCCAGGAGAGCAATTGGGGTTATCCAGCACCCTGCAAGCCTAACCCAGCACAGCCTGGTTCCCTTCCTCAGCCAAGACCAACTGACCTCTTGGACCTTCCCCACCCGTGTCCTTGCTCACTGCAACCACCAGCAGTGTTCAGACAGAGGAAAAGCACGGGAGAACTGCCAGGCCTTCTTGGGCTTGTGCTATTTGGGAAAAGCAGCCATAACAGACCTGGGAAACCAACTCAGGACTATGTTGTGTGTGTCAGCGGTATGCCCCAGGGAAATTTTTGGCTTGGACTTTCCAAAAAGAACCCACTTGACTGGAAAAGTAGTGGTGACCCAGACAGCATGTGGCAGGGAAGGAGAGGCCCCGGTTAGCACACAGCCAGTGTGGAGGGGCCTGGGCCTTCAGGCTCAGAGCCACCAGCTCTGGTCTGGCCGCAGCTTTGGGCAGGGAAATTCAGAAATTAAAAATTAAAGTTTGCCATCTAGTGGTAGGCCTCAGAAGATGCTTTTTCATGCAGCTGTCCCAGCCCTACAATTTTTAGGTGATCTGTATGTGATTTCTGAAATATATGATATATTCATTTTTATTAACACCGTATGGCCCACCCTGCTTTATTCTTGGTAACCTACCTGTTCATACATGGCATTACACCTGGATCTGGAGGAGCCTGACTCTGACAGCTGCAGGAGATGGTTATATGTATTCAACCCTGGATGACTTAAGAAAAAAGAAAAAACCTTCCAAAAATTCACTGTAACATGAAAATGAGACAATACACTACAATCATTTCCCACCAGTCTTGACTGGGTCAGCGGTAATTCTCAGGGGATTGCCTCTTTCTTTCTCTTAAATATTTATTTCCCCTTCCCCTTTGAGCTTAACTATGCCTGCAAATGACACATTTGTACTGAGTTTGTGTGATATTCACTTTTTTCAGACCAAAACTGCCAGGAGCATCTGCAGAAGCATGTCCTCCTTGCAAGAGTCCCTGAGAGTTTCCTTTCAGCAATGCATGCTGCCTATATGGGATCCACTGTGCCTATAGGATTGCTATGGAGACCTCCTCCACTGGCATCATTCATGAGAAAGAATGACGTAAAGTAACATGGAATATGGATGAGGGAAGAAGAGGTTGAGGATCCCTCATGGAGAAAGCCAGCAAAGAATGTTAACTTAGGTAAGGGCCTGGACAGGGGGGGAAAGGAAGGTCTGGAAGGTGATGGGGAGTGTGATCTACTTTGGTGTCCAGATTGCAATTAAAGAACTGCAAGCATCCAGAATGATAGCTACACTATCTCTTGTTTTCCACACACAATATTTCTATTAGCAGATCTCCAGGTGGGATTAGCAATTTTTGCAGCATAATCACATTGTCAAGTCATACTTAATTTATGAACCACTATACACACAGATCATTTTCTCATATTGATGGATGCTGAGCTGATTATTTCCCATTTTGTATTTATGCATTTGATATCTCCCTCTGCAGTATAGCACTTTGCACTTATCGTTAGTGAACTTCATCTTGTTGATCTGAGACAATCTCTTCAATTTATCATTTTGCATTATGATCCTGCCTGCCAGACTGAGCAGGTTTTATAAGTGTACTGTATATTTATCCTCCAAATAGCTAATACAAATATTGACTAAAATCAGCCCTAAAGATCTCTGCACATCTGCTTGGAAAGCTCTTTTGAAATTTACTTCGTTTGACATTGAGTCATTAGCAATAATTCTTTGACAGTTTTTTTCATCTATTTGTGTACGCAATCATAAAAATCCTAATTTTCTATAAACTATATTTTGCAAGCTTAAATATACAAATATAGGTTACTAGCACCAAAAATCATCAAATATATTGTCTACTATTTCTTCCAGTCATCAGTATTTAGAATATAGACATATATGTTCTACTCTAAAACTGTGACAATACAGCTTTGCCAGAAATTAACAATTTTACCCCCTCCTTTAAATGTATTTATTTCTTTAAACGAGAATTGTCTTCTCCTTTAAAGAACTGATAAAGAGTAAGCCACTAAATATATGCTGAAAGCCGAGGACCAAAAAAAAAAAAAGAAAAGAAAAGAAAAAAGAAAGTCCTGAACCTTTGAATTTGACTTTGTGTGCAGTTTCAGCACAACAAAAATGATGATGTAGATGCTCCTTAATATAGCACACAGGACCGAGATGATGCAAGCACCTATTAAGCCTAAGATAGAACCCCTACAATTCTGTTAAAAACTGAAAAAAAAAAAAAAAAAAAAGGACTTAATAACCATAACTGTGTCAGTTTTACTGCTAGTACATAATTAGATCAGAAGAGTGGGATTTCAAAATGTCCACAGCATAACTGCTTCCTGCTATTTAGGCAATCTGTTTCTGATTCAGAAGCTGCAGTTCATCTTAAAATTTTATGTGTAAGTACCTCTTCAGGGTCTATACCCACAGAGTGGGAGCAGGAGGATGTTGCTCCAGATTTTGTAGTTTGCAGAGCAGAAGTATTCATCTCAACCGGGAAAAAAAGAAATAATAATAATAACATGCTTATAAGAGGACTTGGCTTTTCAGTGCACTAGATCACCCACATATAATACTTCTGTTTCTGAGACAGGCTGGAGAGTTTTAGGGATGCTATCAATCTGGGACCTAGCATGTGCATACCAGCCTTCTCAGATAAGTACTTAGGAAGAGGCCAGGAAAATTTTGTCCATAGACCTGCAATGGAAACAAAGGTATTAGTCAGCAATGTTTTCCCATAAAAAAATGCATTAAGGGAATGCAATCAAGGAGGGATTATGGGAAACAGCTTGAGAGAGGGGCCCAGCAAAGCCCCCTGAGGAGGCAGGAGGGACTCAGGCCCAGTCCTGCTATTTTGGGGGGGAATGGATGGTCACACTGCCTTCCTCTTGTTTCCCACTGCTTTTCCTGCCTAAGCAATGCCACTGAGAGCAGGGTTTCAAGAGCAGTTTGTAGGTGGCTGCAAGACAGCACAAGTGGACCCAATGGGATGTCCCATGGAATTCATAACTGAATCCAAGGATGAATCACACCAGCTGTGATTCAGCTCTCATGTATAGCCAGTGTAGGGGTTTATTATGACTATATCAGGCTTCAAAGAAGTAAATCACACAAAAGCCAGGCTGGCGGAGTTTCCAGTGAACAGCAGTTTGGGTAATGCAGTTCAGATCCCCTTCTCAAGTTACAGCCTTTTTTTCCTTGAAGGAGGCTTGGCTGTAAACTCTTCCCAGCTCTCTGCTAATTCCTAAGGATAACATGAGTCTCAGTTAGGCACACGCATGACTCAGAAGATGAAACAGTGCCCATGGTGGGAAGTCTACAGAGCGTGTTCTTCCCTGCCTCCCCCGACACACGCTGCCCTACCCGCTAGGTGTCCCTGCGAGCCAGGCGAACAGCACGCCGCAGGGCTGCCTCGCTTCGTGCCACTGGGCTGCAGCTGAAACGCCAAACAGCAGCCCGGGAAATATGTGTGAAATTACTTCTTGTCCTTGTCCTTGTCCTTGTCCTTGTCCTTGTCCTTCTCCTTCTCCTTCTCCTTCTCCTTCTCCTTCTCCTTCCTCTTCTCCTTCCTCTTCTCCTTCCTCTTCTCCTTCTCCTTCCTCTTCTTTTTCCTTCCTCTTCTCCTTCCTCTTCTCCTTCTCCTTCCTCTTCTCTGTCTCCTTCATCTTCTCCTTCCTCTTCCCCTTCTCCTTCCTCCTTTTCTTCCTTAATTTTTCTTTTTTTCTTTTCCTAAGCTTCCTTTTTGAAGCAGCTCCAAATTCACACACAATGCACAAAACGGCAAAGGCAGCTCTCTGTTTTACTGTGCGTGGTAATGGGAAGGATTTGGCCCAAAGGAGGATGGTTTCCCGTCCCAGTTAGCAGTGAGGCGATGGACTGCTTCATCGTCTGACTGTACCTCAGAATTTTGTAAGTGCCCAACAAAATGTACCATACTCCCTTACCCCAATTTGCTAGTCTTTAAAGTAGACACTATTCTGATTAGTTTCCTCCACTGAGGAGCTGTGAGGTTAAACAAAGGGTGATAATGTTCTTTCTGCTTCCCGGTCAGAAGCATGCAACAACAACAACAAAGTCTGATTACTGTCGATGTGTGAATGTTGAAGTCTCACAGTAAAAGCTTCAATTTATGGCTAAGTAGGGCTAGGTAGATACAGGCATCTACAACCTCAGGATGGATTAGGCATGTTCAGTGGCTGTCTCTGGAAAGAAGAGACTTTTTGCATGGATAAGAGTTGCTCAGGTAATCCCCAGAGCGTTTCCAGAGGTCAGCAGAGAAGCAGGGAGGAAGGAGAGGGGAGTACATGAAAGGAAGCATGTACTTGCAGATGTGGTGGCTTCTGCCAGCTCATGAAGAGGGAGAGGAAGCAGGAAGTAAAAACTCGAAGATATGCTGGGATTTTGTGTTTCTTTTCTTGTTTTTAATGTTTTGTATCTTTGTATTGCTGAATTTGGAGAGGGAGGGGAAAAAAGCCCATTTGCTGTATGAGCTGGAGAAAATAATTCCACATTTCTGTACTTCTGTTTCTTGATCTGTTGAATAAGGGCAGCAGCTATTCCCAGCCTCATGTTGATGCTCACTTACAAACAGTCTGAGATCTTCAGAATGGAGAAGGGAAAATAGGTATCAGAAATGAGTTTCCTGAAGCTATCAGACAAGGAGATTTCTGCATCAGAAGTCTTTTCTCATGAAGGTTCTGTATTTTGGAGCCATCACTGGAGATTGAGGCCTACTGTGCCATTCACTGTACAAATGCAAGGGGAGAGACTATCCCTGACACAAAGGACATACTCTCTAAATAGGCATGACAAAGAAAAAATAAGGGAGGGATTAGAAATGAGTTGACTAGCTCAGGGTTATACTGTTTGGTGCCAAAGCCAGAGGCAGCAGTCTGGTATCCTGATTTCTAGCCCAGCAATCTGTTCTTTCTCATGGCCAACCATCATTTGCTGCTCTAATGCTTACAGGGTGTTAATGGCATTCCAGATAATTATATATGACTTGGTATTTTTAACCAGTGTGAGCTTTACTTATAAGCACGCTCACCACTGAACTTGGTCACCCCCAGGGATAGTCCCTGCTCCCAGCCCTTGCAGGGCTTGGAGGGTGTTCAAAAGTCACTATAAGGTGACCTTCACAGCAGAAATGTGATACAAGCAAAGGGAAAGGAGGAGGGTCCAACTCTTGTGAAATCTGGCTGTTGAAACACCTTCACATCTTGCAACACCAAGTCAAAAGCCCTTTGTCTTAAAGATTTAAGAATAGACATAAGAAGAACTGTATTTATCCCTTGTTAGTCACCTAGGCAACCGGGAAAGCAGAAGTGAGCTTCACTTTCTAGTGTGTTTTATAATTTGCAAGTTTATTCAAATGTCTTTTTTGGCATATCAGACACGTGTGGTCCTGCTGCAAATTTACATTTTTAAGAATAAAAAATGTATAAATAAGCAATCAGATTTGGTTTGTAGCTTTTCCTCCAACCCAGGCATTGTGTGCCTGCATGCCCAGGTAGTTATTTAATGCCCATGATCTGCCTTAGAAGTAGAACCTCTTCCACATTTTAATTTCCCCTTTTGGGGATCTCACATCTGTAGATCTCCAGTTGCAGTAGCCAGGATTTGATTGAGACCACAACCAAGGAGCAGGCTGGGAGCTGTCCTTTCATTCTCTAGCCAGCAGAGAACAGTTAAAACCTCTTCCTCTAGCCTGAAAAATGTTGCAAAAGATATATCCCCAGAATGAAGTAATGCTGTGTGTATGCAGACCTGAAGTTTGTGTTATAACTGTGTAACACAGATTTTGGTAACCTAAAGGCAATTCAGGCTACCATAGGGTCTTGTGGGATTCAAGTCTCAGCTGACACCTTGATAATGGGCTTAGTCAAGAAGGAGGAAATAAGGCTGTATCTCTTAGCAAAGGAGAACAGCAAGGCCGTATTTGTCCAGGTGGTTCATTCAAATCCAGAGTTATTTCTGTAAATAAGAGAAATGCTAATGTTAGCATCTGCTACAGTACACAAGGATGTAAAAAGACAGGTTGAAAATTCTCTGTTGAAACAGATCTATTTATTGTCAGAAAATTAGACCTTAAAACACAAAATAATTCACAGACAGCTCCTACAATCCTAAAAAAGAAAACATTAATTTTCGTTTGATTATTCCTCTTCTTGTCCAGACTACTTTGCTTCTGATAGATTTTGACCAGTTTCTTATAGACCTCCTTATTTCCTAAATGGAAGAAAAAAAAAATACTCCATCCTGGATGGTCCTTCCATAGAAGAAAAACGTTTTTCTTTTTTTGGCAGTGTCTGTATTTACGTTGTTTCAAAACCTATTTTCCTTGAAAGGAAATGTTTATGAGGTTTGGCTTTTCTCTGTACATTTCCTAGGCAGAGTTGCTGGTGCTTTGCTCTGCCTGCCTAAGCCCAACATGAACTCCAAATTGTTAGTATTATTTTACCAAGCAGAACAGATTTTCTGAGTTTTCTAACTCATTTACAGCTGTGCAGAGGGGCTGTGAAGCCCTGATATTCCACTTGTGTAACACTTAACTTTCCCCTGACTTTGCAAACTTCTAAATAATTATACAAAAGGCACAAAGCTTTGGAGTAACCAGTGCCAAGTTTATGAGGCCCAGCAGCTGAGGGAATTAGGAATTTTTCCATGGTCTTGGATGAGTTTTGGTTTAAACACCAGAATGACAGATTCATCCGAGCATGTTGAATGAATGGAAAAGTTACAAAGCAATGGACAATATGATGCTCTTCGTGGAAGGTACTGAAGAAGGAAGGGAGTAGAAAAGATGCACGATCAGAATTGCTGCCAATCCTTTTTATAAAAGATCAAAACCCAAGAAAGAACAAGAAGGATTGCACAGGAAGCAATACAGTAAGCCAATAAACCCTTTTAAAGGGGAAAAATTCATGATGAAGGTGAAAGGTGAGGTGTTTGTGGCCATAGGTCCCAAGGCAGATGAGAGGAGCAAGCACAGCCTGACGAGAGCAGCACTGCCAGTTGTGCAGGGCATCAGAACCTGTCTCAGTATAGGTGGACAAAAAAATAAACATTCATAGATCCAACATGTAGGATGCAACCTGTTTTTTTCAAATTCATGTAACAGTAAAGAGGAAAGAAGTGAAGGCCTGGAAATTTCAGAAAGTGAAAGGTAACAGTGATGTTCTTTCTAAAATTTACAATTAATAGAAGGTGCAGATGAGATACGCTGCCACTAAGATTGAATTAAAAATCAGAGAATCATAGAATCATCTGTGTTAGAAAAGACCTTCTATGTCAGCAAGTCTGACCATCAACCTACCCTACCAAGCCCATCACTAAACCATGCCCATTTCTGCCATATCCACGCATCTCTTAAACACCTCCAGGGATGGAGACCCCACCACTTCCCTGGGCAGCCTGTCCAATGATTGAACTCCTTCTCTGTGGAGAAATTTTTACTAATGTCCAATCTAAACCTCCCCTGGTGCAACTTGAGACCATTTTCTCATGTCCTATCACTTGTCATCTGCGAAAAGAGACAGACATTCTCCTTGCTGCGACCCCCTTCTAGGTATTGTAGAGAGCAACAAGGTCTCCCCTCACCTCCTCTTCTCCAGACTAAACAACCCCATTTTCCTCAGTTTATCCTCATAAGTCTTGAAACACTAACAGCTCACTCTTGGTGAGCATCTGCTTTTAAACTGTAACAAGGATAATGACACACAATAAAGTCATGCAACTCTCAACACATGATGGCTCTAGCAAGTCTTGAAATCCAGTAATTTGCCTGTGGAACCATTTGTTAACATTTTAAAGCAGGTAAATAAGAAAGCCATGTATTCATTGAAACAGATGAGCTCTCAGGAGCCTGGACCACTCACTGGAAAGGAAGTTGTGTGTGCAGAGCAACTATTATCTTCAAACAGACTCGTTGAACTTGGGCCCAGATATTATCAATAATTGGGCAGTTTTAGGTGCACAAATAAAGGCTGTGACTTTACTAGGCAGCAAGTTGTGAGGTGATGGAATAAAGGAGAGGGACTTTTGCAAGGAGAAAGGTTCTGGGGCATTCAGGAGCTAGTTATGCCAAGGGATCCCTCAGGCTTTGTAGGACAAAGAAAGCTAAATCTGTAGGTTACAAATGGGTGTAATATGAGACAGAAACCATATGTTGTCGTTTTTACTCCCCCTGCAAAAGACATCCTCCCTTAAGTCTTGATCAAGGAACGGACTGTAAATCATAGAAGAGGCAGGATGTGGAAATTCAGTAATTTCCATTAAGTGACACTAGGCTAAAACCGTAATCAGTAAAAAAAAAAAAAAAAAAAAAAAAGTGGTTTGGGGCAGTCTATTATCTTCTGCTTCGCTGTTCGTCATTCTTTCATTCTTACAAATTCACAACAGAGTACAAGTCAGTAAAATGTCCAACTGTCTATTAATAATTGATTTAATGTAACACATGAAGTGTGTGTAATCTGTTTTCTTGTTCCTCCATTTAATATAATCCATGAATCACTGGTGACCAGTAAAGAGGTTGATTGACCACATGATGCCAACTCTTTTCCTAACTCCAGCTGCTGACTTGCATTTAAGAGAGCTAAATGTCTTATAGATACTTAGTGGTTATAACAAGAATGTTGTTGAAAAGGGAGACAATTAGTCAGTGGAGTTAGATAACATTTACTTTTTGGTAAGAGCTTATAACTTTGCCTTCACCTATTTCCAGTGTTCCCAAGTCTGCCCAACATTATGTACTAAAATAATTGTTGTCAAACGTAGACCAGTGTCTTGTCTCTCCTGGACCTAAAGAAAGATTCAAATTACAAATAGAAGCTGCTTTTATTCCCAACATATTCTATAGGTATCAGTACCATCAATGTAATCCACAATCACAAGAGATTTCCTGTTTCCAGTACCCTCTTGAGGTAGCGAACTGCTATTATTCCTATTTTACTAATAGAGAAATAAGGCACACAGAGTGTGTTGGGAACCTGACTTTGCTAGGGCTTTTAATTGTACCGTTTCAGGCATTTCTCTTCGTGAACATATGTGTGTTTTTCACCAATGCCAAGATTTTCAGTGAGTGAGTGTCACTTCCTTTGTTAGCTCCAAATGTGCAAAGGTTGAAAGGGCATTTTTACTAGTGAAAAATCTTTCAAGGACTTTTATAAATCATTCAAAATTCTGGTTTAAAATGAGTTCCCTAAAATGTTTCCTTTCACACACTTCTTAGTGCCAAATACAAGCCCATCTGGAATCATTAATTCTGTTGAACTGTTTAATTCCAAGTACTGTTGCAAGTGGTGTTTTTTTCTTTTTTTTTTCTTTTTTTTTTTTTTAAAAAGAATGACTCGATTCAGTATTTTATAACCATAATTGGAATAGTGCATTAAGACTCAACAGCTCATTTTTTTATTCCGGGAAATGGCAAGCAACACATCTTGTACTCAATCAGTTACATTAGCAAAGCAATGCTGAAAAATCTTGTACTGTGTAGCTACCCCCCAAATTTAATATTTCTTATTCAGTTATTTTCCATATGCTCAGAAATCAAAATACTTTTGGAGGTTTTAAGAAAGCTTATTGAACAGTTTTGAAGTCTATCCTATGCACACTTCACCAGGCACATCATCCAGACAGTTAGAAGAATAGATTCCCTGCCACTGAAGTGCTCAAGCCAAATGCCAAGTATTCTTCCCCATATCCAAACTCACATAAAAATGTTCATTTATGGTTCACCATCAGAAATAAACCATTAAATCCAGTTTGCAAGCAACCTCCCATTTACATTTGAAAAGGCAAAGCTTGTGAACAATTAGTATTTTTGTGTCAATATGCTTACCTAGATTATTCTTGCATTAAACATTGCCTTTAAACTTGTGATTTACTTCTAAGATTTTGTATGTACATATTTAAAGGAGGGGAACTGTGAAATCTTGCTGTCATTGATATCAATGACACAATTCCCACTGATTCAAATCCAGAAAGGACTTCACTCATATCAGCTCAGAACTTGTTTCATTATTCTCCTTGTTCAAGTGATATAGGAGACACTTAGGTTGCAAATTTGGCTCTTTGACGGTTGTGTTGAAGATCAGTCTCACACCTTCATACCTACGTGGGGTTGCACAGCCTACTCAGTGCAGCCAGGCAGGCTGGAAACAAAGAGCCAAAACTGTGTGGGTGTCCAGTGAAGGACAGAAGTTTCATCCACTGCAACTTGTAGATGAAAGCATCAGAGAGTTTTCAACCCTAAAAGCAGGTGCCCAGAGTTCAGATACAGAGATCTATAGGTATGGAAGCAGTCGGTTTTAGAGTGATCCAACTATAAATTCATAGCTAGACTGTCGTGATACAAATTAGTCTTAGCATTCATCTCTTTGGCAAAATTCCCATTGTTTGGATGCCTTTCTGGTGGAATTTACTGTGACATGAAAGATATCCAAAATACAGATAAAAGGAGTACTTTTCTAAGCGCAAAATTCATTCCAACTGTTAGCCATAAACTCACCATACAATATGCTGGAAGGGACCTAGTGTGTCTCTGGTCCAAAGCCCTGCTCAAAATAGCGTCAGCTTTGAGATAAGGTGAGGTTACTCAGGGCCTTGTCCAGTTAAGCTTTGAATATATCCAAGCATGGAGAGTCAGCAACCTCTCTGAGAACCTGCTCTAATGCTTGATCACCTTCACTGTGAAGATCTTTTCCTTATATCTAATTGAGGTTTATCTTGCTGCAACTGGTGTTCGCTGCACCTAGCACTTCTGTTGTGCACCTCCAGAAGGGTCCGGCTGCATTTTCTCTGTATCCACTTACTACATACTAACAGAGAACAGTAAGATTCTCCCTTAATCATCCCTTCTACAGGATGAACAAACCGGCTTTCTTAATTTGTCCATGTACACCGTATGCCACAGCTCCCTGACTGCCCTGGTGTCTGTTGCTGAACTTGCTCCAGTTATGCCCATGCCTACCTTGTGGTGGGGAGTTCAGAACTGGACACAGCCCTGCAGGTATGGTCTTACCAGTACAGGAGGGGTAATCACTTGCCTTGAGCTTCTGGCTACACTTTTCTTAATGAAGCCAGTATGCTGCCAGCCTTTTTGGCCATAAGGGAACACCACTGACTCATGTTCAACATGTTGTCCACCCAGATCCATAGTCCTTCTCCTCAAAAAAACATATTGGTGCAAAGTCACCATATATGTAAGAAAAGTCTTTGATGTATTAGTAATCAGCTTCCCTGGAATATTCCTGTAATTGTTATGGCTCCTTAGCTGTAAGGAAATAATTTTCTGGATTTGATCACTCTGTTAGTCAGTCTGACAAGCCCAAAATAAAGTAAATTTTCACACATCAATCATTAGCATATTTGCCTAAGAACCAGTGTGCAGAATTCATGCAAAATCAACAGCTTATTCAAGTAAATACATATTCATCATTATTCTATGTGAAATATTGCTTTCTGAGTTTATTCACTGAATGCTAACTACATTCCTAACAAATATACCAAAATAACTGTTCTTCTGTTACTATGGAGAGGGAGAGGAGAAAGTACTGTGTTTGAGGACTAATTATGAAGTCTTTAGAGTAAGAACAAGATAATGTGATTCCCTTGTATACATACATACACGCACACACACACACACATATATATAATTTAACAGTCCAACGTTTTACATTCAAGGTTTTGGAGAGAGAAATGGAAAATTGCTGACGAGTTGGTCTGGAAACAAACTGAAGAGTTGTTTTATGGGAGGGACATTTTTGTCAGTCTGAGATACAAAACAGGAAAGGATAATTCCCAGCTGAAGTGAAGCAAATGTGAGAGCATATTTAGAACTAGCAAATATGCTACCTCTTAAATTGATTCTAGCTCACTGGACACAATCATTGCTATAATAGCTGATCCCTACCACATCTTCTGCAGCCCTGCTAGCAACATCAGGCAAGGATATATATATATATATCCTTGAAGGAATCAGTATGCATATGTGTGCACATGCACACCTGCAGACACACAGCCATTCGATTCCTGATCTACATAATACGATTTTCTTGTAGCAAGCAGGATACAATTGCTCCACTTCACTCCCCTGATGCATTGCAAGGAACTAGCTTTACATGTTTTATTGCCATGGGTGTAGAAAAACTCGACTGCAGGTCCCACTGATCAGAGAGCCAATAAGGTGAGGAACAATCCTCACAATATGGAGCCTGCAGAAGCATTGCCAAGCAGTGATTGCAGCACTGCCAAATGTCACTGCAGCAAGGCGCACAAAGGCTCAATACTCTGTTAAATAGAAGTTGGGATATGCTGCATTTCCTAATATAGCTAAAAATAACGTTTTACTCTTTATCACCTTTTTGCAAAGGATTGCTAAGCACTTTGCACAAATTAATGACGTTCAGGTTGCAAGCACCCTTGTGTTGTAGTTTTCCATATGGTAGAGGTTTTTTTTTTCCTCCCTAATAGCACGTTGCTCTCATTATTATGCAGTAGACTTTTTGTTTCTGCACATCAGGCCTGGGTTCTTACAAGAAAGTGATTATACTTGCCTAAATGGAGATTCTGGTGACAAGATAATTTACAATGCTCTGTTGCATAATCATGGAGCCAAGGTCAAGGAAATCTTTCATGTAGCATAGTGAGGGCAGTTGTAAATAAAGCACACATCATGAAAGGGTTTAGTCTCAGTGAGAACAGACAGACAGGAAAGAACAGACAAGAAAGAACCTCCAGCACTCTTGCCATGGTGAAATCTTATTCCCTCCTTGTCTCCACAGATACTGTGGTTGGCTAATTAGAGAAGGAGGTGCAACTATCAATCCAATCTCACTTATTTGCAACTTTACTGTAATTTCTGCATTTGAGAAGCTGGTGAAATGAATCTGCGCTACTACAGCTTCCCATTCATCAGCAGGAAGCAGAACAACAGAGGAAATTGGGCTAAAAATAATTGAGAAACCAGATCAGGTGTCATGTGCATGCATCTGTGTGGGTATGTAGGCATGCAGACCATGGAGGTAGCAGCAGCAGCAGAAGGGGAGATAAGTACCACCAGTATTTTTATCTCAACGTGTGGATGCTCATAGATGTACTCACAGCATACTTAGTAGAGAGGCAAAAATGCCTAAGAAAACTGTGATCGAATTATACTATAAAATCAGACTTTTATAAAATCAGCATTGGTGTTATTTCACATGCACTGCGATTGCTTTGCATCTGTGCAGTAACACCAGAGCTTTTCAGAAAGTATTGGAGCTACTTTTGCACCTCGTCTGCACAGGCAAGCTGGGTGTGAGGCACAGGGTGGCTGCCTGTGGGCACTGCTCCAGACACCACAGACACAACTGGTCCAGGACCTCCTTCCACAGATATATTGGTCAGACACACAGATACCTTGGATAATCAGAGCTGCTCTCTAATATCTGCTCAGATGAGATCACTGAGATGAGTGGCAGGCCCAGGACAAGTGGTTGAGATAAATAAGTAGCTCTATAGGAGTTAATGCAAAAGGTTCCCCAGCATTACTACCAGTCAGCTTAAACAAACAATTATTTGCCTATGTTCCAGGAAAAAACCTTAGCTATGTAATTTGCAGCTCTGCTAAAAAGTGTATAAAGAAGTGATAACAGGCCAAATCCTCAAGCCACTGTAAATCGACAGTATTTGCTTGCATCTGTTGAAACACCTACTCTTTATTTCAGCTAA
Source organism: Cygnus atratus (assembly GCF_013377495.2). Lineage (NCBI taxonomy): Eukaryota > Metazoa > Chordata > Aves > Anseriformes > Anatidae > Cygnus > Cygnus atratus. Next base: position 104,442,764 of record NC_066364.1, on the reverse strand, counting down.
GGAGCTAACACCCAGTATCTTAATATGCATTTATGTTCATATTTGCACTTTGAAGGGCTAGGTAGATTATGCAGCTGGCACATGTCAGACTAAATGTCACTTCTGAAAGCTAAAAGACCTACCTGGAAATAACCATTCGGAGTGACTGCCTGACGTGTAACCTCTCTGGAAAACCCTTCCCACCCAAAGCACCTTCTTGTGATTAATCTTTCAGATAGGCAACACACATTTCTATTTTTAAAAGCGAATTTTAAAGGAGAGAGTACATTAATGATAAGAGGAAAATGTGAACAAATTAGCAGCTTAAAGCACTGCAAGATACAGGGAAAAAATACATCAATAGACTGTCCACGTCCCTTCAGAGACCATAACTGTAGTCCCTCTCTTGAGTATTACCTCCTGGCAGAGACTGGGTCCATCCTTAGGATCCAGACTTGGTGCCAATCACTCCAGAGTGTTATTAAGATGCATGGCACCATGGCAGAATTCAAATCAGTGTTTCTTTCCCACATGTTGGAGTGGGCTAGGTGGCAAAGGTTGACGTGAAAAGTGAGCTAAATGCCCTGTAATGTTAGGGTCTCGCATCATGCAAGCTTAAAAATTAACCTCAAATAAAAAAAGTATGCACTATTTTCTTTCACACTATGTCTGATCCTGCACTGCTATGCAACGTGAACTATGAGTATATGAGCACTGAAATCTGGCAGGATTTGTGATCGTTTCACAAAGACTTGACATCCTCCCTTACCAGATAACTCCCTGTAAGACATGATGGAGGGGGAGTTGGAACACATCATATTAGAATGAATATAAATGGTAATGATCGTGCTCTTCCACAGCACTTTCACTCCAAAAAATCTGTTAATTAACCCTGAATCAAGCGGGCTTGCCAGTCAGCATTACGGCATTTGAATTGGTAAATCTTTCAAACCCCTACTTCTAAAAGACAAGATCCTGTAACCTTTATTTACGTTAAACATTAACTTATTCTGTGAGGAACCTTTAGAAATCAACAGGGATTGTGCTACATGAGTAAAACTGGTAGAATCTGACACCAATTATAAACTAAAATTGGCCCTCAGTTGGGTATTTCTGTCTGCTTTTTTCTTTTTTATTCTGTGTTTCCATATTCCTCTTCCCCTCTGTCTGCACCCAAGAAAATACAAAATCTTCCCTCTTTAGAAGCCGTTTGAATGGTTCCTCTTCTCTTTAATCCAAAAACTGTGAATATTTCTTGTTAAAGGAAGGTAATGTTTGACAAAACTTGGTAGATCTGAGTGTATTTCTAAACCTGGACAGAGACCATCCTTTTTGACAAAACGGAAGCAACAATTTGTGGCTTTTAAACATGAAGTGGTTTATTTCTTTTTGAACAAAAAGCATAGCTGAAATTACTACAGAAAGCATTAAGAAAAGCAGTCTGGGGTTAAACAAAAGGAGATACGAAATCAGCAAATTTTCTTTTTACCAAGTTGTGCAGAGGAAGAGGTGGATAGAAACAAGTGGACTTATTTTCCATTTTTGCGGTTCCTTTCCTCAAGTTTCCCCAGAAGCAGAACAGGCCGCTGGTTTGTTAGAGGAACTGAAAGCCCAGAGATAGTAGTAAAGAGAAGAATATCAGTGTGATGTGAAAGGGAGATGGGAAAGAAAAATTCTCTGGCCTTTTATTTTGAGACAGCTCAATGTTAAATTACATTTTGCTGCACAGGGAAGCCGTGTACCCTGAGAGCTGCAGCTCGGGTTTCTGTGTCTTCTCTTTGGTCTCACCTCTTAGGTTGGACTCCTCCTAAAATATCACTGCCAGATGGCACGTCCAGCACACTCCTCACCCCAACCCAGCCCAAAAGACACATTTTGCCAAGGGAGCAGTAGCTGGGCCAGGAAAGCTGGAGGGCAGTGGGGACAACTCCCCCTAACCTGGCAGGGAAGCAGCTCGGCCTTCAACCATCGGGGTCAGCCCAGCACGCTGAAGGACAGGCAGCTTAGGTTAGACAACCCACACAGCAAGTCAATTTTTTGACTTCTCCTGATGAAAGAATTGTGTGTTAGTGTATTTTTTCAGCTTGTTTTTCAAATCAGACACTGTCTAGCTGATTAAAACTACTGGAAACCTAGCAAGGTGAAAAAAGGGTTGCATCTGGATGTTGTTTTCTGCTCATGCCCTAAAGCCATGTCAGGTTGAAATAAGGTACACAGTATCCCTCCCATCCTTCTTCTTCAACAGTGTCCTGGTTTCCATGGAAAAGGAAACTGTGAGCATAGGGTGAAAGGGAATTGCAGCATGGTCAGACAGAAGACAGGGGAAGGAGGTCTGTGGGCACCTGCCTGGTGGTAGGGACAGAGCCAGCAAGCCAGGAGCGGCTTTCTCTTTCTGCAGATACAGACAAAAAGATGTATTGCTTAGTGTAGTGCTGCTTCTCCAAGCTGTTAATTCATTTCATGTTCCTTTCAAGCTCCTCTTCTGTGCAGAAAATTTTAGAAGGAAATGCCACTGCATTACACAGCTGCAGTCTGCCTGGGCTTTAAATACGCCGATTTGCATCAGTCTGTGGGCAGTGCTGAGAACAGGCTGGAAGTTACTGCTGCCTTCCTATGTTACTAGTGGCATCTTACTTGCAAATCTGAAACAAGTGAAGAGAAAAAAGTATAGCAGAACTATAGAGAGACAGTTCTGAGGTACTAAAAAAAATCTTTCTTCAGAGAAAAATGTGTGAAACCCAGTACTCCTGGGGGAAGCCCTACAAGATGTCATCGTGAAGGTATAATAACTGATGGAAGAAAAAGAAGGTTCTTGAAGTAAAAAAGCCCCTATCTGTATAACTAATCAGGCCAGGAATTAAAGTTATTGAGAACAAGCCTATTAGTAAGCGCATTGAAAACTTGAAAACATTTTAAAGATACATGTAACCAGTATCAGGGTACTACCAGAAAGCTGAGTCCTACCCTTGCTTTGCAGACTCAAGTAATTTGGATAAGAACCCATCTACAGAAATAACAGTCAAGAGCAAAGCTCTCAAGCTTTGCAGTTACCATTTGTGTTAACAGAAGCAGGCAAATTGTTACGGGAAGCATCTCCTTGTAGCATCAGTACAAAATTTTCTAATGTTGCCCTTGTAGTGTGCAAGCAGGTTTTCATCACTGAGAGAGAATTGCTATATTGCTGCTCAGTCTTTGGGTTATGCAAGGACTTGGTGCCTTGGCAGACTGAGAAGAAGAGGAGGCAATGTGAACAGTCTGAAAATTGGCTGTCTGCTTTAAGTCTTGTTAAATCAATTCTGGTGTAAGAATTGTCTCTTGGGAACCAGACAGAGATGTTGGGCTAGGATTCCTACATGAGGGAACTGCCTTGCACGTTGGCTGCACATCCTCGTTTTAGGACTGATATGTATGTGCAAATGAAGGGATTCAAATTTAGAATATTCTCAGACGTATGTCCAAAAGGAAAGCACAAGCATCTGCTAGTGATGGATAGAGCACACACAGATTAGAAGACAAGGCAACAATGCTAATTTGCTGTCATTTGCCCTTCTTTGTATGACTTTTAAAAGGTGTATTACTGGGAAAATGCTGTATGTACGCAGTGCTTCCTTAGAGGAAGTTAGTAAACCCATAAGATATACTCTGTCAAATGAAGTTGATAAAGCACAAGATTATTTACTAACCATCATTCTACAGTGCCAACCTTTGAGTGGTAACTAATGTCATTTCAAGACATTTTAAAATATTTCTTTCAACAATTTAAACAATTTGTTTCAACACTATTTACAATATTGGCTAGTTAAGAGTGCCTACCTCCATAATTACATACTTCGTTTCAATTGGCACATTTGAGGAGATCAGGGTTCAGTGGCACAATCTGACCCCAAGCTGAAGTACTTACAAGGCCTTAACTGGTAAATTCACATCCCTGTTTTCAAACAGATGTATGAGATGAAGAGAAAAACAGACTCTGGAGTTAGCACTCAAAAACTTAAGTAAAGATGATATAGAATTATTTATAGAAACTAACTTGGACAGCTGCAGCTATGATTATCTTGTGGGATTCATTAAGGCCCTGTTTGACATTCAAGTAAGTTCTTGTTTCTGGTGGCAAGAAAGAAAGACAGCGTGTACTTTAAAGAAATTACAGGATTTAGAAATGGAGATGAAAGATTCAGAACTATCTTATTTTCTGTTCCCACTGCCCTCTTACAAACTGGAAACGTTATAACAAGGGGGATGGTGGCCTCTGAGCTACAACACAGAAAAAAACGAACGTTAATTGCAGAAGAACCAAAGTATATACCTGAATGACGAGGATTAAGAGAGAAATAAGAATATTATATTGCTTTTGAATCCAGGACTACCCATCGTTAGTCAGACTGTATAGAGCCCAACCTCATCTTTATTTCATATGCAGTATTAAGCAAATGACTGAACAGGGCTGCTTCTTTCACAGACCTGTGCAGCCTATTAAAAAGGCGGTATACGTTCACTGCCATGCTTTTATGCACGTGACATAAAATTATCCTATGAACAATGGAACTTTCTATAGATTTGTATTTCACGTCTCTCCCCCGCCTCATAACAGGACATAACTTTTCTGTGTAGCCCTGTCTGGTCCCTCTTTATAAGCTACAGGAGCAGGAATGAGCAAACCCCACCGCTGCTGCTGACCTTGCAGTTGCTTCACAGCCATGTCTGCAGCCACAGCAAAGATGCTCCCTGTGCTTACGTTATTGACCACATAAGTGAATAGGATTTGGATCACATCAGCTGCCCTCCTTCCTCCCTGACTCCTCTCAGTTGTCCCATGATAGCCATACAATCAGCTGGGAGTTTCCACTACACCTTTAGGGGAGCTGAAAACGCGTGTGCATTTTGTTCCTTGTTTATCTTTCAGCAGCACTCAAACATAAGGTGTGGACCTTACTGACGCTAGAACATGAGAATTTGAGTAAATGCATGCAAGTGTTAAAAATAGCATTAGTCATTTGGGCTTATGCCTGTTGGACTCCCATTTGTTCATGATTATCTACCAGCCATACAGAACAGTATTTCCACTTGTGGGTAGTGGGAAGAAATGCTCAAATACTATGATAACAAAGATAATATAAAAATATGTAAAATATGAGTAGATTAGAATAAAATAAACAGACAAGGATGTGTTGGGAAATGATCCTTTTATCTGAAACTTGGTGTTCCCCTTAGCATGGCAGGGACTGAGATTTTTTGCTCTTTTGGTACATTATAAATCCTGTGATTTTCTCTAGACACAAAGATGTAGTGAGAACAGTGTAAGTGGGTGAAAAATATAAAACCTGGCAGACTGAATGGTCATAGATGTACTGCTTTTTACCAGTTCATTGCATGGATTATTTCTTTATTTATATATTTGTGCTGGTTGTATGTTTACGAAAGATGTATGTTATAAATAGAAATAATCACAAAACACACCACATTGAAATATGTCTTCACCTGTTGCATGCTGCCAAATTCTTCTTAGGAATTGGCTCTCACATTCTGGGTTGTTTTTAAGGAGTTGATTTTGACCTTTAAAAAAATTATAGTTGTATAGAAGTTCTGAAGCTACATACATTAAAGCCTGAGATGCTCAGATACTGTAGTATCCGGACTGACTGGTACCATATAAAGGTATCAGAAGTCAGCTGAATTCTCCTCTTCAGTTTCAGTTTTCAGAGGTTGTATTGACTAACATCTTACTTTGAAATTTAGCTGGAAATAAAGCCAAAAATTATTCTTAACAGAGTGAATTCCAAATGGTTTGGAATTATATCCAAATTTTGTTATCCAAGTGCCTCTATCCCTTCAGGCACTCTTTTCTAGAATGAAGAGGCTGAGTTTTAAGTTAATTGAGAATATTAGACAAGATTCCAATTGGTCTGATTTTCTTTTACTAGACTTGATCTGTAATTCATAATTTCTGGCACATCCCCCTTAAATGAGCAATATGTCACATCCCTATTGTAAACGCTGCAACTGCAGGACTGAATATGTACAGCCTGTAAGTTATACAGGGGTGTTCAGCCTGTGCCCGTAATTTCTAGATCTACCTATATGTTCCTATTTGATTTAGCAAAGACTGCTCCCTTAGATATCTGCTCAGCCTCTGTTTGAATTGACTCACTGGAAACAGTTCTTGGCACATGTATTACAAAGAAATGAAAGGAAAAGTCAGGAAACTGGATGGAAAATGATCAGAAACAAGAGTTATGTGAAATAACTCTTCTGTACTAGTTAATCTCTGAAAGTTTTGTCTTATGTTGCATTTTGTCACTGTATACCTCTCAAATGCTTAACTACTCCAAAAGTATTGTTTTTTTGGTTATTCTTACAGGAGATAACCAGATTGATCCGCAGGCTCTCCATTTTGGGTGCCCTTTGGTACGTATTACCCGCTCACTCTGACAGCTGACAACAAATCTGTTGTTATCATTTCTGTGTCTTTCTCTAGGGTTTAAGAGGAAACATTTCACCTGAAATATTCTCATTGCAAAGTTCAGATTTTTTCTTTCCATCTGACATGCATTCTGGCCCTCTGAAAAAAATAAAATAAAAACAGGGATGTTTTTAACATCTTTCATACAGTCTCACGAAGAGTCTGCTCTTCAATACATATGACATTTGTCTTCAGTTTTCATGTCTGCAACTCATCTATACAGAAAGGTGTTACAGCAAGGAGTTTACATGCTTACTGACATGTCATGCCAGGGAGATTGATTAAATTTGGTAAAGGAATCCAATACTTCCGTTTGTTGTTGTTTTTGGCAGTGTTGTGTTTTTTTTGGGGAGGGTGCGGGGTGGGGTAGGGGGTGTTCCTAAGGGAATATCCTGTACTTTGGGAACACACTTATCTGCTATGTGGTCTGAATTAACCTTTTCTTAGACCACATCCTCTAATTTGCCATTCCACAGCTTCTGTTGCTTTTGCTGAAAAAGCTTCCTTAAGAATCACTGTAAGTCTCGTTTCTTCACTACTTATCACGGTCACTGTCTCTCTTAGAATCAAAATACCATAGTGGAAATCTCCAACTCATTCTCTTTTAGACCCATGTGGGCATCAATTTCCAAAGATAAAAATCTCTTTCCCCTTTAAAACATATTTTCTAATCTCCTGCAATGACACCAGGAAATGATATGCTGCCCTGCACAGCCTCCTTGCTTCTCTTCAGCTTTCAGCCACATTTACATTTATAGGGGCTCTAGAGCAGACACACCTCCATGCAGAGTCACACTCTTTCCCATCTTTAGCCCTCTGCAGCAAGCCCACCCCATCAGGTGGTCACGTTCTTCCTGGGACAATTTGATACCTCAAGCTTCATTCTTAAGTTAATAGAAAGTTACTTTGCGTTCCTTTTGGAGGTACCCTAAAGGATTGTAGAAAGATATTTCTAGGAGAGTTATACCTACCAGGATACAAATTACCGAATGATATACTAAAAATCTACAAAAGAAATCTAAGCAGTTCCACAATGGAGATTCTCCCCTGCCCTGCCCCTCCCCCCCCCTTTTTTAAATGCATAAATTTCAAAGTGCAAAGTGGATTTAAAAGTGGAAGCTAGAAGGAGAACCTAAATCACTAATTCAGGAATTCTAGACTGACTCTATCATGGAAGTAGATACTCTTGTGTAAAGCAGTAGGAAAAAAAATGTTGCAGAAAAAGAAGAGAAACCTGTATAAAACTAAATGCTAGTCATATACATTAGTCCATTTGTGAATTATGATAATTAACCCACAGCAAAACCAGAGAGGAGTATTAATCGATCACCGATCTTGAGAACATGAAGAGGGCTGACCAAGTTCCTAGGTAATGAGCAGACCACACAGTTATGAGATGAACAAGAGGAGTGTAAAATATCCTGCAGGATGTTAAGTTGTTTGAAAGATGTTTGCCACTCCATATAATGGAAAGCAGCATAGGCAAAAAGAATGATGATACAAGCAGGAACTGAGATTGTTGGGAAGAAAGGCTGCTATGGGTACGTTTCTCAGTGATCTTTCTGATGCTATGCACTTACAAAACTAAGTAAAGGCATTCTGAATTCCTTGGACAAAATCCCTTGATTTCACGCCAGTCTGCTCTAAAGACATCAAATCTTGTTTTGAAGCCAGTAAGGTTATATAGGGTAAGGGCAGAAATTGGATCCCTATTCAGGGAGATGCTTATAGTTCTCCAGAGGATGACAGGTAATAACACAAATGGAGCTTTTGCTCTTTAAACTTGACATTAATAATGCCAAGTTATTCCCCTTTCCACACTCTATTACGACTAGATGCTTTTGTTATTCATAGTAACAATTACTGGTAGTGCATTAGCGCCTAGAGATCTCGACTGAGATAGTCCCATTGTAACATGTACTGAGCAAACACCTCATAAGATAGAAAGCATGCAGCCTCGCCCTCCCCGGGAGCTCATCTCTAAAAAGACAAAGCAATCAAGTGGCAGGAGGAGTCAGGAGTGCCGAGAGATGGGAAGGGAATCATCCAAAGGTCACAACTCAATGTCAGGAGGGAAAGCAGAGTGAGGCAAGCAGCCAGACCAGCGCATCGGTGACACTTTCCCATGGACCTGATTTGGATGAGTCTGGCTCTTCCCAAACAAAACTTGCACAAAACCCCCAAAGAGGTTTCATACCTATGCTTTCATTTTGTGATACAGATGTTTATTGGCTTCTCTAATATGTAGTGTCAGATACCTAAACAACATGATGGACTAAATTTTTAAACTGGCACCTGGTAAAACATAACTGAGCAATATGAGCCCATAGTACAGCCAGCTTGAATAGTTTTGTCTGGTTTTGATTCGTGCATGCTTGGTTCTCTCCTGTTATATCTAATTATTTGATATTGGCAAACAACTGTTGCTTCCCTCAGCTCCAGCTGGAGGCCACAAATGTCCAGTGAGAAACACAAAAGCACGTTTGATACAAGGAACTCCAGTCTGAACATCATCCTTTCATCTGAAGGGAACACAAAGCACTTTCCACAAGTTTACAAGATCCATTCAGCTGCAGGAGATGGCAGCCATGATAACCGGCACATAGCTGCTGCAGGGCAGGGACGTGGGAACTTTGATCAAGGACCTAACACAAATTTTTGTTGCTACCAGGAGTTACAAAACCTGTAATAGCAAATAGTGAATCAGGGGAGAACAATCAGTGGGGCTTTGTTTGTTTGTTTGTTTTGAGAGAATTTCAGCTGTTTCTTGCATATTGAATACATAGAAATGAACCTGAACACCCTGGGACAAGTTAAAATACATACACTTCAGAGAATCTGAATGCTACAATATCATTAAGCAATGAAAAAAAATCATGCAATTTTAAGAGGAATCAGTTCTTTTTTCATTTTTTGTTTGTTTATTTTGCACTGTAATCATGTTTTCCAACTTCTGAATAGCAGATACTAGAAATTAATCTTCTTCTAGGAAGTGGTATTTTTTTAACATTATTATTGTCAAAGCAGGAAGTAAGCCATTTCATCTGACTAAACAGCATAAGAAAGAAAGGCCTTTGAATTGCTAACAAGTTAAATCTCAAATTGCAGATTTCAGTATTAAATATAATACACAAAATAAAGAAATTTTATCACAAAAGATTAGAACCAGCATTAACTTGGGTTGGCTTCCACTTTGTAAAGCCCATGTGCACCCCTGAGAGGGGAAATCCTTCCTGTGCAGGTGGAAAATAACTGCAAACTTTGCCCCGCAGTGAGTATGCAAGAAGCTGACACAGTAAAAAAAGGTGCAGAAAGGATCTGGCTTGAAACACAATAGCAGACTTAGAGGCACTGATAAATGAAAAGTCATTCCAAGATTAGGATCATAATCAAAAAAATAACACAGACATTTTCTGGTATGAGGCTGAAAACAGATTCCATATAAAAACAGTTAATAGAATGTATCAATATTTTTCATTCTTGGATGTCTTTGAATAAATACAACACATTAAAAAAAATGCTATTTTTAAGAACTTCCTGAAATTTAGATGCGGAAGCTACACAATTAATGTTTTCATTTTTCAAACCCAAACTGCAGTTTTAAAGATTTTGAAGTCGCAATTCCTTCACACTTTTTTCCTTCCATCTGTCTGATCTTGTCCTCACTTCTTGTAAAAATACTACAAGCGAGGAAAAAGAAAACAACTTTCTTTGCCTGAAAACCAAACTGACTTACAGTCAGATAATTCAAATGTTCCAAACTCTGTGGGAAATTTAGAGAAAGCACTGAGAAATGTTTACCATTTTCAGACCATCCCTAGTACTCAATCAATCTTTAAATTTCTCTCATGACATATCTAAAATTTTGAACTCTGTAAAGGATTGCTATAGACAGATTTTTTTTCCCATTTCAATTAAAAATAAAAATAAAAAATGAATGAATCTGAAACAATTAAAAAAAAAAGACAAAACAAATGGAAGAAGTGAAAACTGCGTGAGTTTTCTCAGGTTGCCTAACATCTGTTAATGGTACAGTGTATACAAATACCTGTAATAAATTCAGCTAACAGTAAAAGTACACATGGGAAAAAAAGCTATTATTGTGTTGACACATTAGACATTAAAGCCTTGTAGCTTAATAGAAGTTGTAGAGTTAAACTGCTTGTAAGTACAGGCTTAGCACTACCGAGTTGTTACAAAGCACATCAACCTGCGTGCGGAGCTGCTCATAAATGGCACACAAGCAGTCTCTCATTTCAGGCATCTCAGCCAAAAAAAATAATACCTAGGCTCCGTAGAGCAACTTTACTCTAAAAATTCACTCCAGTCCAAGTGGGCCAGAGATTTTGCTGCCTAACTTTATAACTCCCATGCTCTCTTTCTGAGACAAACTACTCAGGACTTGCAGCCCAGGACACTCCCACCCTGGGAGAGGAATGCAGAAGACCATGTAGGATAGCACCACCTAGTGCCTAATATCACAGTAATACCACGGGTGAAAACCGCAAGGAGAATAAAAACAAATACGGAAGTTTTAATAGCAGCGTGCCATGTCCAGTTTAGTTTTATGCTTGTCATTTCTATGTCCTGGGAGATGTCTCGTTTTGAACAAATATTGCTGTAATTAGGAAAGTTAGTTTAAATTCAAAGTACCAGTTTGGGGTAAAACATAATCGTCTGTTTTAAAATAGGCAGGTCATTTATTAGAATTTGCACTCCAAACACCATAAATGTGCAGTGTATCTGGAAATCCAAAACACCAAAAACTCAGTTCTGCAACCATGACTCAAGTGAATAATCATGAGACATCTGTGGGACTACTTCCAGGAGCAGGAAAAGCAGCATATGTCTCCGAAAGTGCTTAGAGCAGTACAGTTCTGCCAATTTTATCACGAACCTCCTATCTGCTGGTTTGAGCCTCAGCTTCAGGAGTCAAGCACTTCCATGCAAATCTGAATTTTAACCTAAAAAGAAAAATGACTTTTCTAACTCTGAAGTTTAGAGAATTGCTTGGGAAAATGTGAGGCACACAACCCCCCAGTCTAGAAATCATCACAAGTAATAAAGAAGCATATTTTAAAATGTGTGAAGGCAACTGAGGGCATATGGATATGAGGGTGAGGAGATGGCAATCCTGAGCAAACCCTTTGAACCTCACTGTTGGGTGCAGTGGATCAGGAAATCAGCCTTTCAGCAAAGACCATTACACCCCAAACTCTAGAGGCTTTGCTCTGCTGCTGCTGCCTTCTGCTATTTCTGAACCATGCTGTGAAAGAGGCTGGAAAACAGCCCTCCGTTGTTTCAGGGAGGAAAGAGGAAGAGAGGGAATACTGACAAATCCTATTTATTTTTCACAGATTAAATGTGGCAACTGCAGGTAATTACAGTTGCACTAAATTGTACAACTTGTAAATACAACACATCTTCAGCAGAGAAGTAGCCTAAACACATATACAACCAAATCTAATTATATGGTTTGTTTCTTCGAATTTCCACAATAATTCTGTGTTTTCTGGGATAGCAGAATGAAGCAATCTGAAGTAGCAAAAGTATCCTCTTCACTGTCAGGAATCCAGCAGGTCATAAGGTCATGATATGCTATAGGAAATTCATTTTACTGTGTTTCTGTTGGTCTTTTCACCATTAAGCAAATTTTTCTTTGCTGCTCATGTCACGTGTATCCTTCACTTTGCAGTCAGTGCAGCATCTAGGCTACATCTTCAAGCAGAAGACTTTTGCAGGCTGATCCCACAGTGGCTCTGTGTAGACGTTTGCTCCTGTGGGGGAGCAGGCAGGTCTTCCCTGTTCCTCCTGGTGGCTCCTGAAAGCATCTTTCTCCACTGCACTTTCCATCTGCATTGCTTTCTCTTTTGTTTGCCATTATGGTCAGCTCTGTGTTTTTCCCACTCTGCCTGTAGCATTAGTAGCACTCTGAAACAGACTTTATCTGGGTGGGAAATTATCAGTGAATTTTTAAATACCATTATTGATTTCACATTAATTTTCTTTATGAACCAGGAAAAGCTTTTATGCAGGGCTGTAATAGCCAAGAAACCAATGACAAGTTTTTTAAAGACTACCGCCTGGAAGCAGCCTGATAGATCAACTAGTTTATTTCCCTTATTTTTACGTATATTCTCCAAACATACTGTATCTTCACTGACTAGTATTATCCATCCTGAAGCACGTAGCACAAAAGTGATTGCATTTTACCTGCAGCAGAGCTGACTTCCTCTTGGGCTTCTGCTACAATAGGTATGGATATCTTGCCCAGAGCCATTTCCTCCCTTTCCTTCAATGGCACATGGTCAGAACAGAATGACTGCCTCTGCATCAGCCAACACCACTTCAGAAGCTTCTCTTTTAGGACATCGAACCTGTAAAAGGGCAAGTGATTATTTTGTATAACCTCTTTGCCTGTTGCATCAATTTATTTCACATCCTGTAAGTCTGCTTCTGGACGCAGATTATTGACTGCTCTTTAGTGAATAACATTTTAGTGATTCTTTGGCCTCAGAAAATTACCTTTGAAATGTTTTATACAAGAGTATTCATTATGAACAATTAATGTACTGAAAATGTCAGCACCTCAAGAAGGCATTTTATAGAAGATGAGTAAATTTACATTTGCGTATCGTTCAAACTTTCTGCACTTTTCATTTTTCTAAAATGTATGCCTTACCCATTGTTATACAATTATATGAATTTGATGACCTCAATGAAATAGTGTCACAACTGCCTTACTTTTATTTTAGAAAAGGAAAGCAATCAGTCAAGAGTTATTTCCTCTATCATTATTTTTAGATATGATATCTGGGAGTTTGATAGCAACCTGCCGTACTTACCCTGGACCATCTCTTTGCATGCTTTTTAGTCAGAAACCAAAAAAAAAATGGTTCAGATTGAACTGAGTCTACACACAGGCATTCATGTAAAGTTAGAACAGCATTTTGTATAAACTAGAGGTTGAAAGGGCTACTTGTACCCACTTATCCTGATATTAAGTTTTAAAATGTAGTATGATCCGAATTTTTTAAAAACTTTTCCCTTTAACATGTGGAAGGAGCACGGATTGTTTTGCTTCATTTAGTAAGGTTCATGTCTTTAAAACGATGCATTACAGTTCAAACACTCCAGAAAGTATTTTAAAGATACTGCCAGCTAATTAAATTTCAGGAGCAGCAGATTCTAATCTAACTTGCAGTAACATGTGAAGTAGCAGTATCGGTCACTTTGGCTGGTTTACAATGCTGGGAGATTAGAGCATAGGTCACTTTGCATGACTAACTACAGTTACGGGTAGCAAATACCTCTCCTGTCATGTCATTGCACCACACCTATGGGAAGACAAGCAGGACAGTTGAGCGGATTGTTAGTTACTCCTTGGCAGGAAAAAAGCGCCCCCAAAACAGAAGAAACTTCATCTCTGAACTCGAAAGGTCATCCATCAACTTCCTACGTGGTTTAAAATATGCATTCTTCCAAGCCACAATACAAAACCCATTGATTTCCTTTTTGGAAGGAGAAAGGCACAAGAAGGCTTATATCCATGAAAAAAAGGTTTACTAACTTGGCTTTTTTTTTTTTTTTTTTTTTTTGAGGGGGAGGAGTACTGACTAAGATAATTGCTAGGTTTAATACTGAATTAGCATGTATTTTAGACAAAAATAATTAGATGGCAAACAGATTAGGAATAAATATGATGCCAGTTGTGTGTCTCATACACATAAGGGAATATACTTAATGTTGGAGTAAAGAAAAGGTCTGTATTTCAATTCAATTATATTTGGCAGGCCAATTAGAATTGCTCACTCACTATAATACAAATATTTTCTCTCTGCATGTACTCTAGTAATGGATATTTCTCCCCTTTTATCTCATGGTATGAGTGATGAACAGGATGATTCTAATTAAAACCAACACCAAACATTCCATTCCCCAATCTTCATCTTTTTTTTTCTTTTCATCTTCACTAACTACTCTTGCACACCTCCAAAAAATTTGACTCATAAATCAGACTGTTAGCTTCTTTCTCCCACACCTCACAGGCTGAGTTTTGAAAGATAAAAGACATGTAAACATAGTCCTATACAGGGTCTTGCAACAGAACACAGCTGTCAAGGCACTCATACAGGCCAGGGAAACTATACAATTGTGACGGCTAGACCTCCAGTATCCACTCAAACATCATCAGAGCTATGAAAAATTGTTCCGCTTATTCCACAGTCCAACACTGCCCAACGTTAGCTATTGCAATGACATGTTGAAACAGAGTTTATACAAAGAACGTTTGATTTGATGCGTTTTCTCCCTTTCATTTTCTGATCACATACCATTGAAGAAAATAAAATGCCCTACTTCAACAGCAATAATGCTATGTAAGCAGATATAAATCTAAAAAGAAACAAACTTGCATCAAAATGTGCCTGGTTTTGCCAGGCAACATTACAAGACAAAGTAATTCATTTAATCATACACAGTAGTAAGATCACCAGTTAGATTAAAAAAAGAAATATCAGATGTTAAGAAATGGAGATTACAAAACAAACAATAAAGTTTGAACATTTATAAACTTCTAGAACAACAGCTAGCCTACCTATCTCAATCATACGCTTGCAGTGACTGTCAATAAATAACCCATGTACACAAAACAGCACAGACACATTACTTCCCTTTATCCAATTCCTAATAGGAAATTTCTCTAAAATGTTAGAGTAGTCTTGTCTTATTCAAATTTTCCTTCTCATGTTAGCCAACTGAGACTTGAAAATAGATGAGAATCTCAGTTTTCCCGTTTTCCACTTCTGCTTTGCTGTGGAGAAAATCACAGAAATACAAGCTGAGGAAACAGAAGATGCAAGATTTTCAGTGCCTCAGCAAATCTGGCTTCGTAGTACTGGACACAGACAGGTGGAGGAAAAACAGTTGATTAAACACATTTAAACCAGCTGTTTTGTAAGCTGTCCTTACTATGCTGTCACCTATACTGTATAAATTTCTTCAAGGGCTAGATCACACTGATGCTCATAATCAGCAGTCAATGGAGAGGATTTTACAGTGCTATTGATGTCATTTATACACACATTCTTCTAAAATTCTTCTCTATCTCTGCATGTCAGCATAAAACTGATGAGATTCCAAGACAACTATCCCAATAGGCAACTGAAAGAGACCAGAGCATTTTTCATACACAGCACAGTTATTCTTTATCGATTAATTTGGGTGAATTCCTGTTTTTATGTCCTTTGCATACTGAAAGGTTACATATCTATTAGTATTTATGTTTGCATGTGGGGGTTACATGTAGTCAAGACCAGAGAATACCTGCTGATAGGGCACAGACCACACACTCTGCTAAGGAGGCAATGCAAGCCCACAGTTCCCTTCAACTGCAAAATGCTTGACTCTTCCAGGAATGCAGCCCACCATTCCGCTCCTCACCTTGGTGAGTATAAACACGCATCAACTCCAGATTAGTTAGTTAGCTAGTGGCAAATAAACTTTGAAGACTTATTACAAGGATTACCGTGCTGAAAGTGAAACAAATCAGTATTCCACACAAAACACAGCCTTTACCTGAAGTTCCGGAGTTCTCGGATGGACAGAAACTGAAGGACTGCACTGATCCAGCAACATTACAGTGAATGGCATTGACGATGGTGTATCTGAAGAAAGTGAGAGCTCACCCACTGAGGACAAGAGGACAGAGTTCAGATCTCACTAAAGAAACAGAGTCAGTAGGGAGATGAAAAGATCACAGCCAAGATTTTGACTAATGTGATAAAGATGGGATAGGAAAATGTTATAGATCTAGAGTAATCTAGAGCGACAGATGAGCAAGGATTCAAAAGGAGATACCTGCAGCATGTTGCCATGAAAAAGCATTACGTTTTGTCAAAATTATCCTTAGCAAAACACTTCCTGCTGTTGATTAGCTCACCCTGCTGAGGTATAGGAATGTTTACCTGTAAAGTATCGTACAAATAGGAGCACAAATGTCCCCAGCATTTGGATAACTGGAAAAAAAACACACAACAATAGTGAAATCTGGAGGTACTGGTCTTCAAGACATCCCTGCCACTTGCCCACAGCAGTGAAAGTCCAAAGCTCTTGAAGGGAACAACCAACATCAACACCACTTGGCAATGAAGAGAAACAAACTGCTTAAAGTCATTAACAAGCTTAGCATCCATACGCTTTGCGTGATTATAACTTGGTAAGCTTTAAGTACATGCTTCCATTTGCTTAAATGGATAGATCGGTCAAGAAAAATAACGTGGTGTTTCATCAGCAGCCCAAAGAGATCCTCCAGCAGAGCAGCTACGTCTGAGAACATTCGAATAAAACATACTTAATTAAACACAACTTTCACCTTAAAGGCTCAGAGAAATGCTAAATGCATGTGATTCCAGGATCACAGTAATCCAAGCTTCCTTCACCACACAGGATCCATGCTTTCCCTCCACTTACCTGTGCTAACACCTGCACATGTGCCTGAAAACTAGTTGCACTTTCAGCTTGATTATTCTTCAGCTGTATTACCTCCTTGATCTGCCTAACTGTGCTGCTGCATAAATACTAGTTGACAGAATAGGGGGATAGGTTAGGAACAATAAAAAGAAAAAGGTTGCCTGAGAAGAGCAGGATTGCTTTTTAATGGCAATGAGAGTTTAGACCCTAACTACAAAACACTCTTAAGGACATTCGAAAACCTTTCCTGGGGAAATACCTGGACAACCTGATCTAGTGGGTGGCATCTCTGCCCATGGCAGGGGGTTGGAGTTAGATGATCTTTAAGGTCCCTTCCAACTCAAACTGTTCTATGACTTTATGAACCACTTGCAAGGATATCTTATGAATGAGGGAAAAGGCCTAGTTGAGCCATGACTGATAGATCCAGCTGAGGCTAAGAAGGGCAACAAGGACCTAGACTCCTCTCTTCCAGCTGCCCAATCTAGAGAAGGAGCAAACTGGCAAGACATACACATAAGATATGCTACACTTATTTTTTTTCCCCGTTAGCTGTTAATGTGTTCATGGGAATTCATTTCACAATCCTTTTACATCTAAAGAAGTCCTCTGAAGAAAATGATACTGTTTTGGAGCAGGAGATCTGTAATAGCATTGGTCTAGCAAAGAAAGGCAGTAACATTCTGCATATTATCCATTGTTAGTGAGAACTTACTCCCACCAGTAAACAAAATCAGTTGTTGATACAGTAGTCAGTTAATGCCGATAGTACCCATATCCACCTGCTCTCAGTATTTGAAGTGAAAGCAGTCGTGCCACATGTCGTCTCACCACCAGCACGTGAATACAGACACTTCGTTTCCTGTCTCCAGGACTGAAGCAGGTATCATTCTTTACTGCTGACTCTCCATTGAGGCAATTGGAGATACTGAATCTCATTTAAGACAGC
Source organism: Cygnus atratus (assembly GCF_013377495.2). Lineage (NCBI taxonomy): Eukaryota > Metazoa > Chordata > Aves > Anseriformes > Anatidae > Cygnus > Cygnus atratus. The sequence goes on along the minus strand of NC_066364.1, from coordinate 104,424,906 downwards.
TCCTTTGGATGCTCTACAATGCTATCAACAGCTGAAATGAAGAATGGGATTTCTCGTGCTCATTTTTAGGTTTACCTGCTCATAATGAAGATGAGGCAAAGTGTCATTAACTGCTCCTGACAATCTAGGCCCATCATGGATAAGCATCACGGAGCATTATTGCTTTGTAAAAATGGAGAGTTCAGAATCCCACTGATACGTTTTTAGGGAGAAATATGCCTTAGACCAGCAAAAAAAATTCCTAAAGAAACATTTTTTTTTCTTAGGTAGGTCTAAATCTGGAGGCAGGCTCCATATTCCAGCATCCTTCTATCAAAAAATTGATTTTTCTGGTTGGTAGTATTGGAGGTGCTTCTTGTAAACTTTTTTCACTCAGGATCTGACTCAATTCAGTGTGTTGAAAGATTTGTTTAGGCTGTGTGCTTTCCAAGGCAATATAAGCAGACATACCTGCAGTATCTGGGGGCAGAAAAGCTCAACCCTACAGACACAACTTGTCATATGGATGTGTTACTGGCGCAATGAGCAGAACAAAAGTAGACTTCAAGAAATAGGAACTGAGCGCAAGACAAATTTGAAACTAGAAACTAACAAAAAAATCTAGTAATAATTCTCAAATCTAAGCCACAGACTTGAGAGAAACTACAGGTATAAGGTGTAGCCCACGCTTAAAAATCCCTGTACAGATATGTTTGAAAAGGGATAGTGAAAAGCAAACCCTGAACGGATGTTGACTGCTGAGTCAAAACATTATCTCAATATTAAATATCTAGTCAAATAATTTGGAAGAATCATGCTATTTTGACAGGTCACCCTTAAAATTACATGGTTTATATCCATTGGGTTTTAAATTAATTTTAGCACAGCGGCTTTGTATCAGTTCAGACTGAAATAGATAAATTCAGTGCAATCCAGAGAACCAAAATTTTATACCATCATATGCAGTGGATTTCATCCACTCTACCTCCTCAGCATAAACTCTTATTATTGCCATTAGGTTGGTCTGTACAGTGAAATCTCTGCCGTAACGCTACCTTAAAATTGTCATTCAGACTTCATGTCTAACACAGGCTCTTGCTCCTTTCACTTTGAGACGTGTTGTGCTCCTAATTTATAGCTGGGATTGAACACACTTTCTCAAAACCGTACTGAAACAAAGGCAGCAGTTTCCCACACGTTCCCTGCACAGAGCAGAAAGCCGCACAAGTGAGCACGTTCCTAAGCCCTGCTACAAGCCTGCTTATGGCTGTCAAGGGCGATTGGGTTAGTCCCAGTGTGACAGCCCTGTCAGAGGCCAGCACCCAGAGCTCTGCTCTAGCTGTTGGGTGAAGGTGGCCTACGGGAACTGCATACCACCTCCCTCCTTGCTCATGGGGCAACTGTACAAAACTGGGTGCTTTTCCCATCACTTGATATCACTCGTATTTACTCTCCCTCCCCTGAAAATACACCCAAGAAAATCCTGAAGCAGGATGCATACGTATCCAGTATCCTATGCATACGTGGTTTTGAAACATTACCACAGAGTGCTGTGCTGATGCTTTAAAAAATTCCTACAGGACTTAGCAGTTACCTTTAAAATATATATATATATATATATATGTATGAAAACTGAAGCAGCGTTCAGGTTTCCAAAAACATTTCGGTAGGGCAGAATCAAAATTAGGATGTTAAATAACCAAGTCCCAAGACCCAAGTGCTTATAGGAAACAATATATTTTTTTCTTTTCCCAAGGTCTTTACTCATTCTGCAGAAACCACATTGGTACAGCAACAGACGACATCCCAGTCACATTCATCTACGACGCAAGCCACTAAGGTGAGCTAAAATAAAGCTAGATTTCTGGAGACATGGATTCCAGGTAAACAGCAGGGACTTCTAAGAATCATTTGCTGTAACACGTGGAAGACTTAGCTGAAGCAGGGGTCAGAGCAACTGCAGCAAAATGGCATTAATACTTTCAGCTGCACAGTAAGCAGGTTCAGCCAGTTCTAGATCCCAGTATTTTTGAAATGCTCAGATCTTCCAAGCTTATGAGAAACGACCCTCCAGGTTTAAAGTCAGTAGTTGCCAGTGGGTCAGTCCAAAATCTTCAATGTAGTATTTTTAGGCCAGGGATATATTAATGGCTTATGAGATAGAAATAATAGGCAGAAGTCTTCTGCTCCTGAAAGCAGAAATGTGACACTGTAGAGAAAGCCTTAGATAAAGACTCCTGTACACCAGGTTCTATTCCTGGCCCTGTTAATGGCCTGTGAATGCTCTCGGGCAAGTCATTTCAACCCTTTGTGCCTCACTTTCATCTGTAAGGAGAGGGATAGATATGTGGCTCTTCTGCAAAGCCCTCTGAACTGATTAAAAAGTGCAACAGAAAACTGACTTGTATTTCTTGTTCAAATCTAGGAGCTGTATGTAGCAGAAGGCTCTGTGGTGGGCTTTGTGTAACAAGCTGCAACAGTGGTCTCAATATTTCTCATTCTCTCAAATATTAGGAAGCAATGATCAGTAAAAATACTGTGTTCCACTTGATTGCAAACCAACAATTTATTATTTTTCAATTTGCTGATTCTGAACAATTTGTAAATAGATTTAAGCCTTTGTATACAATTTAAAGTCTGTTCTTACTTATCTGTAAACCGCTTAGAAGCAATCCACAGACCACCATCCATTGAAATCTTTTATTCTAGACTTGTTTTGATCAACTGTTGAAGCAATACTCACATCCTCAGGATATGTAAGGATCATAACATCTTACAACATTCAAAGTCCCACATTCAAAACATTTTCAGCAGTCTCTGAAGCAAGGCCTTTCCGGATGCTACTGAACGGGTACGTTAAGGGGAATAAAATAGTGGGGATTCCAGATGATCACCCTGGCCTGAATCATCCTGATTGAACAGTTTACACTGGCCCACATCCATTTGTAAACCCAGCTTATTCTCTGACCCCACCATCTTGTCTCTTCTTCATTCTGAGATTTCAGAAAAGAAATGCTTAGCTGTACTACTATCCCTTTACTTGAACAGATCTTCAAGTTTGTAACTGTCTTCACTTCGGAAGTCATCTGAACCAGAGTTGCTCATCTCTCTGCAGGTTACCCTCACAAATAAATAGGAAACTCATTATCAATATTTCCTTCACTACTACTGCCTGCACTACTTCTCTCTATGAAGTAGTCTCATTAGCTAAGCAGTTCTAACTACTCACTGTTAACACATAATTAACGCGTTACTGTCATCACTAAGCACTCCATGTCATCACTTTCTGCATTCAGAAAGGAAGTTGATTTCTTCAAAGCAGCAGCCAACTCTTCGTGTACATACAGAGAACTAAATATCTTTAATGCTTCAATACATCTACATTTGAAATGAACGAGCACACAACCATATGAACTAGCACACAACAACTCTGCCCAAACTGCTTATGCTGAAAGTGGCCCGAGTAAACTCTTTACCAGGTCTTGTGCCTTGCTGTTCACAGGTCACCAAAAGGTAGTTGGTGGCAAAGAACCCGTCTGACAAGCATTTTCTTTGCATAATTATCTACAATATAAATCACATTATGTTTAGTTCCATGTTCTGTTCCCTCTCTTTCCAATTTAAATAAAGAAAAGCCGTGTTGACAAAGGCAACATTAACTTGCCACTATAAATTGCACCCACATTCAGAAAAGCTTTTATTAGCACATCATACAGGATAGCTTAAATCATCTCCACAGTAGTCAGTAAAACATAGCCTTAATATTACTTTGGACTTCAGTGCTATTTGCATCACAGAAGGGTGTTTCTCGTCTCAGACACTACACAGCAATAACAAATGCTTGGGATGGGTATGTATAAGAATTTAAGGACTTACAAAACTGAAATTATGATAATCAACTCCCAGCCATCACAGACAGAATAATTTTGTTATGAGGAAAAAAAAAGAATACTAGTAAAAACTGTTCTGAAGACTTTTCAGGCTTTCTAATGTGCAGCCATGAGCACTAGAAGATTAGTGCAACTATTTTGATACTTCATGCCTTGTAAGACAAATGAAAGCGCCCATAATACCACTATTTGCACCAGTAATGTATTTAGTAGCTTTATACAGGTTGTCTTACTCAGCATGAGGTTCTTACTACATCAACTCAGAACATTTTTCAAACATTTGTGTAGCTTTCTAGAGATCGCCCTCAATCCCTCTTGACTAAATCAGTAAGAATACATATTGGAACTGCTTACAAGTAGTCACACTATTTTTCTCCATTTACAGTATATTTTGCTAGACTCCCACCATTACATCTTTAACACAGATTACCACATAAGACAATTACAAGAAGTGTTTTTATGCCAAGAAATCATTGGGTTTCAAAGTAGTTCAAGTCAAGATTTGAAGTGACTTGAAGTCAAAAGTCTGCTCTGGTTAAAGGTTTCAAAGTTTTATTCTAGTATCAGAACATTAGATTATTTTATGCTTTAGGTAAAAATTAGCTTGTCATCCATCTTGACCCTTGAACATGTTTTCAAAAATTTGGACAGAGTACTAGAAAATCAGGTTATACTATATTGCACAACTGCAGGTTAAGTTGGAGTCACTAAGGATTCATTTGGTGGATCTTGGTGAAGACAGAACAACCAGAAAAATTGAACAGAAATACAAATAAACTTTTATATTTGTATAAAGTTATTTATTATATTTATTAGTAGCATATATAAAAAATAGTTTGTATAGTTAGTTCATTATAGGCTGTATTTTGAAGACTATAGGTTTTCAAGTGATATGAAATCCCTCAACTTTGTCACTGTTAAGTTAGGCAGTTCTTTACTATGGATCACCCTTTCCACTTGAAAGTTAAAGCAGTTTCACACTGCTATTATCTGAAAATAAATATATTGTATATGTACATTCTAACGAAAGCTTATATTCTAGCCTGGCAATTGTTATGACAGAAACTTGCCTCAAGTAGAGTGACAACTATTCTCTTTTCCTGTAAAGTTCTCTTCATGAGCACTAACCTTTATTATTTCCCCTCCCTTTAAGAGACAGTAGCAAGAATTACTTTTTCAGGCATGGAAAACAATTCTTCAGTTTCTTCTACCATTCTTCAAGGCAACAAAATACCAAGTCAAAGAAATACTCCTTAACAGTTACTACTACAAGATCTCTTTATTTTTATATGTATTTACACATGTACATATATACACACTCAGACTTGGTTTCTGAACTGGTATGAACTTAAAAGCAAGATTTCACTGTCTTTTACTTGAAAAGCATAAATATAAACATTTTTAAATCTTCATTTTTTTAAAATAGAGCATTCACTTCAGGTTCCATTATATCTTCATGTCTGCTTCAAACAACCTTCTGCCTAATGCGCTTTTAATTACAACCCTTTGTTTACATTTCATGCCAGATAACACACCAGGTCCTGATTCCACAGAGGCTTCCAGGCACTTAGATAAAGCAGGACCATGCACAGACCAACCTTTGCAAGGCTAGAAGAAGATTACACAGAGAAGATCCTTACTGTTTGGATTTTGCCACTGGATTAGATGAAGTCTGAAAAGTAAAAAACATAGGTAGCTTTATTTTTTTATACATCCCAGGCCACCAGGTGAGCACCAATATAATAAAGGAGAAGTTTCATATAGCGTCAGCCCAAAATAAACACCACATTATTATATTAGAAAGAGCATTTACACTGAGAAATACGTACATCCCCCGAACGAAAGAGTTGTTAACAAGAAGTCAGGAAACGAGCAGTCTGTACGTGGAGCCAGAAGCCACCCACCCCAGCCCGGGCCCGAGCCCACACCCAGCAGCAGCAGCAGGTTACCAAGGCACAGCGCACACACAACAAGGCACTCCAGGCGGCGGCCACCCGCCTGCCTGCCTCCTTCCCCTTTTACACGCGGCTGAGGGCCCCCGGGGCCCTCCATGCGTCCTCTCCCAGCGGGGAGCTCGCTGTGAGGAGGCCCCCGGCCCTGTCAGCACAGCGCCGCGGGCGCAGGCCCCCGTCCCTCCCGCCGCCGCCGCCGCCGCCGCCGCCGCCATCCCGGTGCCCGCCATGTCAGCCCACGCAGCGCCGCGCCGCGCAGCCTCATCGCCCCCCCTCCCCGCCCGCCGCCCTTATATCGGGCTCTGCCACCCCACCCCGCGCCGCGCTGCTCGCCCGCCTGCCCCTCCCTGCCCCGCGCCCCATAGAAGCGGCGCGCCGATTGGCCGTCCCGCCGCCGGCCCGCTGTGTGGGAGGCGGCGATTGGCGGAGCGCGGCCGCCAGCGGCTGCCTCCCCGCGAGTGTGTGTCTCCGGCAGTGTCAATGGCTCCTCCTGCCACGGAGCAGCGACGGGCTTGAGCCGGGCCGGGCCGGGGGCTCCTTTAAGAGAGCGCTTCTCGGGGGGGCCGCCGAGCCATCGTCCCCCGCAGCCAGCGCTCGGGAGACCCAGCGGCTCCTCCGCCTCTCGAGCACAGCCGGGGAGGAGGCGGCGGCGGCAGCGGGACCCGCACCCGGAGCCCCCTCCTTCCTGCGCCCGCTGCGGCGAGGCGGCCGCCCCGGGGCTCCCTCCTTCCCCCGCGAGCAGGCGCCGGTTGCCGGAGGACCCCCCCCCCCCCTCCCCTGCCGCCACCCACACGAAGCCGGCAAATGAACTCGGTCCGAGCCGCCAACAGGAGACCCAGGCGAGTGTCCAGGCCGCGCCCGGTGCAGCAGCAGCAGCAGCAGCAGGAGAGGAACAACGCCGCCGCCGCCGGGGATCGGGGTAAGGAAGGCGCCGCCGAGCCGAGCGGGGGCCTGCGCGGCGCCGGGCCTGGCCGGGCAGCGGCAGGAAAAGCCCAGGCGGCGGCACCCGGGGCTCCCGCTCAGGCCGCGCTTTGTTTGGCTCGGGCTCTGCCCCGGCTCGGGGCTGCGGGCCCTGCCGCCGAGCGGGAGGGAGGGAGGGAGGGAGAGAGAAGGAGGGAGGGAGGCGGGGGCTCGGCCCCGGCCCTCAGCCCCGGCCGCGCTCCCACGCCCGCCGGGGAGGGTGGGGGGCGACCGCCACCAGCCCCCCGGGGCGGAACGGGGCGAGCTGCCCCCGCGCCGCGTCCCCCGGGAAGCCCTGGCGGGCCGGGCCGACAGAGCGGGGCTCGCCGCTCAGCCCCGGCCGGGGTGACGCGAGCCCACCCCGGGGGGCTGCGGGGTGCGTGTGTGTGTGTGTGTGTACCGGGGGGGCGGGGGGGGGGGAACGGCGCCGGGCACCCCCGGCCAAACGCGGCCCGGGGGCGGCGGCCCGGAGCCCCGCGGCCCTCCGCAGCCCGCCTCGCCTCGCCTCGCCCGGCCGCGCAGGGCTTGCTGCGCAGTTGGGCGCCCGGGCTTCGGTTACGGGGGGGGGCGCGGGCCGCGGCGGCGGGGGCCGGGCGGCCATTTGGTGACCTCCCTCCGCCGCGCCGCCCCCGCCGCCCCCGGCCTCGGGCCCTGGCGCCTCAAGCCCCGGGGCCGGCGGGGCCGGGGCCTGGCCTGGAAATGTTGACAATCCGAGCGCAGGCAGGGAAGCACCACCATTGTCTGAGGGGATGGGAGAGGAGAGGGATCGCCGAGGGGGGATCCCGGCCCTAATGGAGGCCGGAGCGGGATCGCCGGGCTCTTGAGGGGGGCGACGACGACGACCCGGGGACGGTGGTCCCTCAGGCCCGGGGCTGCTACCGCAGGAAGGGGTCCTCGGGGGTGCCAGTGTGCTCCGTGCATTTGGGGATTTTTTATTTTATTATTTTTTTATTTTTTTTAAGGGCGAGATTGGGGGTGGGATTGGAGGAGACATTTTGCATGTCTTATCTGGTGGATTGGATTTTAATTTTTCATGCGTTGGCTGTCACAACTCTGGCATGATAAAGGAGACTGATCCGTGGTGCAGTTTTAGATGCACAAATGTCTTTTTAAAATTAAAAAAAAGCCTTCATTGTCAGCTGAATGTCTTTTGTTTGAGTATCCAGGATATCACATCAAGAGCGAGGTATTCTAACTATGGAGATGCGTCACCATAAATATTCCAGCGTGTTTGTGGCAATCAAAGCGTTTTAATCAAACGAAGTAAATAAAATTTAATCTGAGGAAGTATTTTTAATTCTCCATTCCTCCCCTCTCCCCTCCCTCCCCTTCCTTCCCCCGCCCCCCCTCGCACACATTGGTCAGAGCAAAGAATGTTACCCGGACCAGCTTGCTGTGTATACACCAGAGGATGTGATGTCTTATGCCCAATTATGGGGCTTGTGTAAATCTTCCCAAATCTTCAGTAATTATATAATTAAAATGACTTCACTGGTAAACTGACATTAAAAAAAAAAAGTACTTCCTCCTCTCAACGATACGCACTGAGGATTTTCATCATTGACGTTCCGTATGCACAATACAGAATTTTTTTCAATCCCTGAGTTTTCTTCATATGTTAAACAGATGAAAATACAGTCTCTAAGAGGCATCGGGAAGGTGTGCTTATAAATTAAATGCTGTGATTATTCAGTTTTACTGCCTGTCTCAAACCATTTTTTTTACTGCCTGTCTCAAACCATTCACATGTTACTAATTTGCTAAAGATCCAGGCAGAAACTTTTTCTGTTAAAATATGAGACTCCAATTTATTTGCATTGCTCCGATATTTTGTGGAACTCTAGGTTAACCTTTTTATTTTATTTTTATTTATTTTCTTACATCGTTACTGCTGTTTACCACTCAATGGTGGTAACTGTTTGCTGAAACTACTGTTCTATATGGGTCAGTGCTAGCTTTTTCCTTCCATTTTTGAAGGTCAGTTGCGCTAAGGTCTGGCTTGCTGAAAAATGCATTATTAGTGTTAGGGGCTTTTGTATTAATTTCATACTTACGTTTAGGGTACCTCTAGCGCAGTTCCTATTCCCATCTCAGAACTTGTATGGTCAGATTCAGTATCTCTGGAAGCTAGTGCCACTTTTACCTGTGACTTTGATGGCTTTGTGCAGGGCTGGTACTGGAGAGGATGAGGAAAAATGCTACCAAATGAGAAGTCAATATAAAAGGGTTAAACTATACCACACAAGTCAGTGCTGACTTTTTTCACCTTTATTCCCAAGCAATGTAGGTCGTCTTAAAAAAGTCTGTATAAAAGAAGCAGTGTAAGTTATTAGCCGAGGGTTTCTATTAAAATCAGATTTAAATTTGTTTAAAAATTATTATTAGATAATGCGAGTGTGCCTGTGATTAAATTAAAATTATTTTTTGTTAAAATTAATTCTGCTCGTCCTTCACATCACAGTAAGGAGGATCTTACAAATAGTGTAGAACAGAGTATATAATGTAGCATATAGTTAATCTTTGGAACTTCTTGTTGTTTCATATCATTAAGGTAGATCGCTTAGTAAAATGAGTGCTAGATCCTGAACTTTATTTATTATTTAATGCTGCATAAGTACACAGTGTTTTGCATCTGTGCAACAGCTGTTAAAATTTCACTGTTGTGTAAAAATCTAGAGTTATGACTCCTTTTATTAATACATTGCTAGGAAAAAAAAGTAAAGAAATCCTCTGTCAAAGGTTCCTTGTAAAGGTTTAAAAATCATATAGAGCTGTGTTGTATAATGTGAGATTATTCTTAATGTATTTTATACATATAGTATGAATAGATCTAATGAACATGTAATGGTGCTATCTATATTATAGATTGATAAATAATGATTGTGTACCTTTATTCTGATTACTTTGGGGAAGGGAGATCATAAATGCATGCAGATAAAAATCCCCCCCCCCAAACTTACTGGGTTGTACAGCCAAGATAAGATGTCATCAGAATATAGTTCCCAAGATGTTTTGCCTTATGTTCTGCTGTTCACACCTCCCTCCATCTAAATTAGCCACTCTGGCTACACTATGCTACTTCTGTTTTACCTTCTCCCTCCTGATCTTTCCACAGTCACTGGTGGCGTTGCCAGTGGTTTATTCTGTGGTTTTGGAATTCTGCATAAAGGATACAGAATGGATGGGTCCTTTCATTTTATTTAGGACAATGGTCTGTCCAGAAGGAAATTTAGACTGGGTGACGTCTGTGTTTAAAATATTCCTATGTTTGCTTATAGTGCTTTTTATTTATTTATCTGTTTTCTGTTTGGCTACAGTTTTAGGAAGCAAACAAGGTTAGACACTTTAAAAAAAAAAAAAGAATGCAGCTAAACTTAACCTCAAAGCTATCATGTATGATAGTTTTATTTTTTTCTTGTTTCTACTCCTCTCAGAATTATAAATGCATTAGTGCCTATGTGCTTCTTTGTGATGTCAGCACATTACTGAATATAGTATTTATGAGGTTCTGAGCTTTATGTCCAGTGTTAAGTGTTTTCAGGATTGGACCTTGCATGTTGTTAAGCACCACATGTATAGCACCATCACAGCTGGTGGGGTTGCCGTGATCCTGCTCCCCTCTTTTATATGGTTTTGGTATTCACATGACAAGGTAGTGAGCTGGCTGTGCCAAAAACTAACTCCTTTTTTTCTTTTCCTTTCCCAGGTGTATTTTTGGCTTGAGTGCCAAGGGGAGGGATAACACTGAATGCCTGTGGGTGTGGTGGGACGGTGGCAGCTCCAATTTAGATTGGGTTAAGCTGGGTCAATACTACTGCAGTTGGGGCATATGGAATACAGCTTGTATACCTACCTGGCAAGCTTGCTCATTTTTTTCCTCCTTGTTCTGTTTTCCAAGCAAAACAAGACTTTCATACCCATACATTCTGTCTGTCTGTCACTCTGCAACTTCTGAATTTGTTAGCTCATTTCAACCAGGTTTGACAAAGGGGTGTGAAGTTCTTAAGTTTTGTGGAAATAGTTGAATGGGCAGAGAAAGAAGACAATGAGGGAAAGACAGTTGTAACTTATCCTCTCTACCCATGCCAAGAAGCAACAGCCAGCTGGCCTGTCAGCACACAAGGTAATTGAATTAGTCATTTGTCTGTATAGGGGACACGAGTGCTTGAAGTACTGAGAGGAAGAGTAGGTTAGGCTGTGCAAGACACAAACATGTAGAAACTAAGCTCCAGTAGATCTCTTGCTCACACAGCTTGAATTTTGTAATGTTAAGATAAATATCTTGGGAAAGTTAAGGAGTCCTGATTTGGCCCTGTTTCAAGTGCATGTGTGTAAGCGTGTGCGAGATTATTTTTTATTTTTTAATGTATGCACCAAAAGGGCTACCTTGGTGTGTGCTAGCCTGTAACAGTGACTGAATTAAATGACTCTTATTCTGAAGCAGATGCCCAGACTTGCATCAAAATAGCTAAATTGGTTTCAGTTTTTGTAGGATCATCCCTTATGGCAAGAAGTCAAGAAGTCGGGCATCAATTGCTCCAGGTGGAAAGAAATCTAATACAGGTTTTTCCATATTCCTTAAAATAGAGTTCTAGGCTGTGGAAAAAATGTTTACATACAGATGCGTAGTCATTGTTCCTGCAGCAAAAAGTTTCTGAAGTCTGCCTTACAGTTAAAAAATTAGATTTTATGAACTTGGTTTTGCAAGTACTACTACTTCTCAAATCCTGATTTTGCATCAGGAGTACAAAAGAGGTGTACTTGTTTACTTGTACTATTGTCCGTCATGTAGGACAAGTGCCAAATTTTTGCTAAAGATTACATATCTCTTTTGCAAAGATCGAAACAGAGTATATTTGGTCTTGGTAATAATGCTAATTGGCTCATAGTTTTGGTGTATTTTTCATAATTCATAAGAATATTAACATACGTTAGTTTCTGAGAACTAGCAAGTCTTTCCAAATTTTATTTCTGTGTTCCAAAAACCTTGAGCTGAATGGTTTAGGTTAGGTAAATGCAGTCTCCTACACTGGTCTATTTAGTACCTTCCTGCTTCGTGGGAGCGTTACGCTCTGCCCCCTTCCTGCTCCAGTGCTACCTGGGAGCATCGCAGTTATGGAGTGGACCAAAGCTGTCCAGCACGTGTCAGGCTTATTGCAGGTGTGCAGGGCATTATACATAATAGACGTTATGCACACTGGATATGAAGAATTTAATGTATATGCATAGAATTGGAGTACTGTGAACACTTTGTCAGCCCAGCAGCTGCCTGGGAACGCCAGACTTGCAGCTTAGTTTACGTAGCAGCTTCCTCACCAGCACTGTAAATCTGGTGTGCCTGGCAAGTGCTTCAGTTTGCAGTGTACATACAAAGCGACTGCTGCATGTGGGGGTCTGTTTGGCGCAGTAAGTGTACTTACTTTGCATATGCACGCTGATATCATCGAGGAGGCCAAGGGCAGCCACTGCAGCGAAGACAACTCCTTTGGTCACCATCTGCTCTAGGTTGCTTCTACAAAGGAAGTTGTGTTGGGAGTATGCTCCAGGTGTATTGTAATGTGGGTCACCTGTAGCAGGGCTTGAACTTCCTTTTACAGCTTGTGGCTGGGAACTGTTTGATCTGCCATAAAGAGGAGGTAGTGTGTTTCTCTAAGATTTCTAAATCACGCTGTTTATAATGTACAATGGTAAACATATTTAATGTGAAGTAAGAAAAGTAAATCAGAACTGTGTATGTGGTTAATAAAAACAAAGAAAAGAAGATGTAACTGAACTAAAAAGAACTTAAAAAAAATGAAAGGTTTGTTTCCAGTTGATTTCTGTCATTACTTAATCCTCTTCTGTTTTCTGACTGTTAAGTACTACTGCTGCTGTCTTGCTTATGTGGTGCTTTTCTTTTTAGCACTTGAAAAGGAGGGGAAATATACTTAGTATTTTTTATTATTTTTCGTAGCGCTAAACTTTAGTATGTGAACATATCCCTAGAATTTTAGTTTGAGTCTTTTGCTTCTTGATGAAATGAGCTGGGGAGGGAAGGAGAAAGCAAACTGAAATATACAGTGAAATTACAAAACACCTATTAAAATTTTACTTTTAGAAAGCATTTTGAATTGATGTAAAAGAGGAAGGCAAGGTCTAGATATAAATCCTGAAGTAAAGAAGACACTGCATGGGTACCTTTAATTTTACTTCTACTAGAAAGTTTAATGAACTCTTTTGAGGTGGTTAAAATCTCTGACTTTGGAATGCATCTAAGAAGGTAACTGTTGCATAGTAATCATTGTGGTTCTTCTCAATACATAGGGTTTGCTTGTTGCGCTGCTGCCTGTTCTTAAAATGTTATTGTTCATAGAAGCTGCTAGGATGCAGGCAAACAACAAATGACCACTTGTAAACCATTTAGTTCTTTCAGCAGGCTTTTAAGGACTGCTCCTTATGCAGTCCTCTGAGGTATTTCCTTTAGCTGCATTTTGACAAGATAACTTATTTATTTTAGAGTCTGCCTGCTAGAGGAAGGGGTTGTCTCACTACTATTCCTGCTTCTAAGCACGTTTTTATACCCTGCCTTGTGTTGTCACTCCTCTGGTTTAGGCCAACCCTGAACCAGAATACCATGGAAGCTAAGAATCAAGAAAAAACAAACAAAACCACCACCACCTGAATAGTTACTTGCTGGTTAAGCACTTAGAACTAGCTAACTGCAGAGCTCAGTGTGTATGAGATGTGGTCGTCAGGTATGTACCTGGGAATGGGGGGGAGGAAGTGGGACTGCCCCTTGCTGTCATGGCTAATAATCAGTCAAGCAGTTTTGGTGTTGTAGGAGACTAGCCATACGCAGTGAATGATGATAGTCCTGTCCATTCCGTAGGAGCTGTACAAACGCTGCTGTGGCTTTGTTCTAAGATAACATGCTGTTACACGTATAATAAAACATGAATAAAATTTACTGTTGTCACAGAAACCTGCAGTTTCCACCCCATTGCCAGGTTCATTGGGTCTCTCCTGGTGTCTTAAATGTGAGAGTTCAGGCACTGGTTTGCAGTAGGAGCTCTAACTGGTGCATAGATGTTTCTTGTTTACAGGTGTCGTTGCTGAAGCTCTTAAATTTGTTTATGACAAGTTGTTACAGTTTCTTGATTCTACTTAGTTAATTCAGCAAAAATATATATTTGTATCATTCCAATACATACTGGTTATTACTGTTTTTATTCCAGTATCAAAAGAATAGTATTTATCTTCCAGTGCAAGTGATTCTGTGTTCCAAAAACTGATTAAATTTTATAGCTCTATCAGGTCAGCATCAGTCTAGTGTTGATTAAGTACATAGTTTTTCCCCTTTTTGTTTTTCCTGACTTGATCAAACCTCATAGGTGTAAGGATTAGGGCTGTTACTTAATGATTGTTTTTGCAATTGTTAGTGAAAATTGATTTGGAAAATTAGCTAAACCTCTTAGCAGAGAGTGCTCTTGGGCTGGGAGACAGGGTAATGGCTGGAAAATATTGGGGGTGGGAGGCAGGAGTACGCATTCATTACTCTGTCTGTAGGCTGCTAGAAGGGTAGTCTCCCTCTGGTTCCTGAAAACTGCGTAGGGAAACAAGCATTCCTGGGAACGAGGTTGGGAAGTAAAAGGTCTTTTATTTTTGTCGTACTGTGAATTGCCATTACAAGGCAAAATTAAAAACTGTACTTGGAATTATTGCACTTGTTTTGAATAACCACTGTCCAGATCAACAGAAGAGCTGAACTTGCAGTCTCATGATCATCATGCTGTGTGCATGCTTTTATACCAAGGGGCTGGTTAGCATGAATAGGTCATGTTACAGTAACTATTTCCTTTTGGTAATCCTGGTTTGTAGTGTTTGGAAGCAGCCTGCTTGCCTTAAGGGCTCTGACTTGTGGGTTTTCTTTTGTGGTGTGCATTTAGGGGCAAAAGTTTGTGAGTTTAGTCTCTGCTTTCTGAACAGGAGTGAGCTCTAACTCTACAGTTTGTCTAAATTTCAAGCTATCTTTGTGTTTGGACAGGCTATTGCAGGATGACAGGTTACCAGATGTCAGCTGATCTGTGGTATCTGATGCACCATAATTGTTCATGTGTGTGCTCTTAGCCTGTGGCAAATGGAAGGTAATTTGAGTTAGCTTGACCCTCTTTCATTACGTTCTTTCAAGGCACTCCCTTGTCCACGTGGATTGTTAGACCTGCTGGAGTGCCTGGCTAGAACAATAATCCAGTTTCTGTCTCCAAGCTAGTTTGAGTGTATCTGTACAACAGTAAGATGAGGGCTTCGCCATAGTTTGCTCTATCATTGCTGTTTTGAGACTATACCTTGCTGAAGGAATGATTGCTACAAAGATGCTACCCAGAGAATCAGTCAGATGTTATAATTACCAGGTCTGTTTTTCCTTTGGCAAAACTTATGAAAGCTTCATTAGCACATCATAAAACACTACAGTAGGTTGGTTATTTCACAGTATCTCGGTATACTTCTTTCTCGTATTTAAAGTAGGTTTTACTTTGCAATTAGCAAGCATCTTCGTAAAGAAGTCAATCGTTCTAATGCTTCAGTAATGCTTTTTGGATGTTCTGATTCAAAGCTCACTGAAATCCTGGCTAGCTGAAAGATTCCCATTGACCACAAAATGGCACCTGAGTTTGATCTGAATTGACATGAAAGGTAAAACAATCAACTTTCTTCTTAGTGCTTAGTGATATGAAAGTTGAGTTTGTGACAGTAAATACATAGCTATCCAATCTGCTTCATCAATAATTATTAAAAATATAAAATACTACTTAAATGCACGTGGGACAAAAAACTTGTCAGTAGTCAGGTATTGCCACTCTGTCTTGCTCCCTGACTAAATTTCCAGGGCTCCCAAACAAAAACTTAAAACTGCTTCTTGAACCTACATCAGTTCCCACTCTTTCCCAAGACAAATCTGGTTAGTTAATTACTGCATTACTGATCCTACATCTGTATGACAAATAATGTCCTTCCCATTTCTCCTTGTTTAGCAGATGAGAATTTCTAAGGGAATACTATGTAAAATGTACAGTTCCTAAGTTTCTTGTACTTGGGAAAAATGAATGGAAAAGTGTAACTCCTGGAATTCAGTCTTCTGAAGACATAGGCCTAGGTGCTGACTTAATGTGGTTCTCTGAGAAATAAACAGTTGTGAAGGTGGTCTATCAATGTCGCTTTATAGTAGGCTGCAATTGATTTTAAAAAAAAAAAACACAACACTTTATGCTGCAGAAACACAGCAAAATTTCCAATTTTCATCATTTTTCTACGATCTAAGGATAAAACAGATGCTTTTTGGCTCAGTAACTCTTTCCTGATTATCATGAAAGCAAGAGTCAAAAAAGGTGTTTCAACAGCTGATATATCTTCAATTTAAACTAGGTGTAATAACCATCCAGATGGACCTATCTGCCATTTCCTTGAGTTGTTGCCATCTTGAAGGTGGGTGGACAACAGCTTTAAATGGCTGTTACGTTAAAGACTTTGGCAAGGTGTGATGTTTCACCTTTTTCTGAAGGTGATAAGACCTGTTGTTCAAAACAAACCAGAGTTTACTCCGGAATTTCACTTGCTCAGTTATTTGACTGTATTGACTGCAGCGTCAATGTTGAGATCACCCATGGTGACAGAAGACCTGAGCTCCATCCTTTCTGACCTGGGAGGTTGCAAGACTGAAGGTCTCTAAGGTGGCTGTAGTATATGAAAATGAGTAGCAAGTGTTCCATCACTGAATGAACATTTTGTTCTGATCCGTTTGGTTCCTCTCTACGTCTGTTTTTAACTTTCTGCAAAGGTATACGGTAATGGAGCCTCTAAGGCATATGCTTCAAGTTGCTGCTGAAAGAACCTCCTTCAGTGCAAGTTTTGAAGCTGTTTGGCTAGCTAAACATCAGTGAGAAGGCAGAAGATGAATGTTTTTGGCTACTGTTGTAGTCTGGATGATTAGAAGAATTATTGGTATGGTTGTGATAACAGGTAATATCTGAGTGACTTCAGGTGACCTTCAATAGCAAGTTTAGACCCCTTCTTCATATCTTGCCAAATTTCTCAGTCACAGCAGCTCGTGATCAATAATCCGTTGATATACTTGATGGCGTATCCATCATCAGTGTGGATATTTGCCATGGTCAAACTTTACTTTAAATTACAAGATCTAAATAATTGAAAAGGGCATACCTGGCTAGGTTCACTGTGTATCTAATGAAGGCCTGTTCGAAGAGAAAGCTGTCATGGTACATGTCAGTATGATGCTGCCTTTCCCATTTTGCCTAAGTGACTTTTGAACAACTGAGTTTGAGTGAAACTCATTTCTAATGTTATCAGGAAATGAAGTTTTCTGACAGCTTTCTCAGCTAAACCTGTTTTTTTTCTACATGCAACAGAAGAGGAAGAGGTAAAATTCTGATTTTCAGTTATAGACAAAATAACCTCAGTATGTAACTTTAAAAGAAAATATACTGGGTATGTTAATGTTGAAAGAAATACTTCATCTTTTGGAGGCTTTTGCTTTGGTATAGCTATTAGCTTAGCTTCTGTACTTAGAGTGAAAATAAAAGAGACGTATAAAGGAAGTGTGAACTTACTTGTAAAAATCTGTTTGGAATTACCTTTCCTTTTTATTTTTGACATGTTATTCAATTTATTTGAAATTTTCAATATTGACACTGTGTATTAGTTCAGTTTAAGTTAAACCTTATTTTTTCATGCTCACTTCATTAGTTTTTCTGCCTATGTTTTCCATAAAACTTTATCAAGAAACTGAAGATTTGAGCATGTACTTTGCTGTGGGTTGCTTTAACTAATTAATACAGTGGAAGTTAAAAATGGTTTGCACATGTCAAAATCACAATTTTTAACTATTTGAAACGCATACCAAGCAATACCTGCCCTCCACTTATGCTGTAAAAGTGGATTCATTCCTGTCTTCTTGGGCAGATCCCAACAGGCAGCATAGCTTGTCATTTACTTGTCTCCTTAATGGCAAAGATCAGAGTGGTATGAGCTGCCAATGTATTTTTTAAATATGAAGTTTTGAAGTGTTACACAATCAGGTGAAATCAATAATAATGTTTGGAAACATTGAGCATCTTAGTGAGTTGGACACAGCGATTTTCATACTTAATATACTTTGGTTGCTGCCATGTTGATTCTCTTTACCAGCACTGTAGGACCTCCAGAATTCCTCTCTCCTACTGGTGTTAGCAAGCAGATAACAGTCCACTGAAGAAGTACTCTAACGCCTGGGGAAGGCAGAAATTTTCAACTGTTCCTATCACTTGAATGATGCCACTTGCATAACGAGCAAGTTTTAAATAGTAGGAAAAAACTGAAAGTCATCTGTTTTGGTGTTTTCGTGAAGTTCTGATGCTGTTGCAGTCACTAAAATTCTGTGCATGTATTGTGTTAAACATTCACTATGATTTGAATACTTGTGTGTAGGGCCCTGTTGGCAGAAAGGTTTTATTTTCAGAGATAAAAATACTGTGTGTATGTTCTAGTGGCTGGGGGACTGCTTGAGCCTGGTTAGGTTATCTTTTCAAGATTTCTGGGATATAAAGGCATATATGTTTTTGTTTTGTCATCTTCCCCGACCTCTATTCTGTGCTATTGCAGAAGTGGCCAAATATATTACAGAAAATGAACTATTTTTAAGCTTTGGCTACAGAATTTGTTTAATTCCTGTAGCTTCTGAAATCAAAATGTGGTTTGAGAAGGGGGCAAAGAGGTATAGGTCAGAATAGCAGGCTCATAGAAGCTAGTATTGAAAAATCCTGCTCGCATTGGATTTGTAGTTTTTTTTTCTTTTAAAAAAAAAAAGTTCCTTTTTTATAAGTACACATGGGTGATAAATGTTCTCCCAAGGCATGTCTCTTCCCCCCCCCCCCCCCCCCCCCATCAGATATTTTTCACATATGTGGAGACAAAATTCTGAAGTATTTTTCTCCAAACCTAGCTGGTAAAGTCTCCCTACATAGATGAAATTTCCTTTGGTCGGTGTGTTTATATAAGATGTTATGATCTTAGGGATTCAAACAGAAGCTAAGTTTTTTTTCCTCTTATGAAGAGACTCACTCATGAATATATACATATTCAGTTTCTTTCTTTAAAGCAACAGGAGTAATTCAGTGGCTGTTTCCTCTTTCAGTCGTTTCAGTAACAGTGGTAGATGGAGTTAGGCTAAGGAGCAATTTCCAGCAATGTCCAGGAGGTTCCTGACTCCTTGCAGAATTTTTTTCCTAAGTCAATACTCAGCATATACAAAAAAAACCACACGCACACACACACACAAAAAAAAACCCTACTGTTCAAGCATTCAGTGGTGTATGTGTGTGGAAAATGTCTCTTATCCCACCATGGTTTTTTTTATGACGGTTATAGTGATGGCCTAGAGTAATTTGAGTACAAGTATTTCCCTTTGTTTTACTAATTTGGATGTTTTTTGTGTAGAAGTCTTGCAGCTCGTAGAGTTCAGTTGTGCAACGAGGGTGGCTATGGAACACGCCTCTGATACAGTGAAGTACCAGTGCTCTGACTTCAGCAGTGGGGAATGAAAGTGTTAAGAAAAGTCCTAACTTGTCCAAAATCACCAGGGAAGACTGTAGGCACCATCTTACTGTTGATTTAAGCAGTCGGATTGTAGATGGCTGCCAAAAGGGATTTGATGCTTGTCTGTCTGTCCTTCCTTCTTTCCCACACTTCATCTGTCCAACCAGTGGATGTTACATAGGGGAGCTGGTGGAAGAGGTCTGTACTGTCTTTTCTGGTAGCATTATAGCCCTATGTTGGTTTCCCTTGATCATAGAATTGCATCCATGGCAAAGCTCGAGATTGAACTTGGTGCTTTAAGGTTCCTGTAGCGGGTACCATAGTCATGGAGCTGTGCTGTTTCTCTTGGTTCAGTACCTGTCTTATTTTAGTGCTCAGCTTGTCCCAAGATAAACACAAGGTGGTTGGAGTGGGGATTGTTGTTCTCAGCTGTAATTTGTCCTCTGGTCCCAGCTGATCCCTGTTCAAGGTGGGGATCACTGAACAGCTCAAAATATGGCCGTGGTGGTGCTTTGATCTTTCAGGGCAGCGTTATTAAGGTAAAGGGGAATTGCAGTTGGCTTGCTTAATTATGCTAGGCTGAAACCTGGAGCTGCTCTTGAATTGCCACGAGCTATATGGCCATCTGTCACTGGGGCAACAACTTGTATTCCAAGGGGCAGCTGGAGGGGGTGAGGCTTGCTTCAGCTGGCAGACTTTTTTTTAATTTGCCACTACCTGTCAGTCAGAGCCCTTATTCCTTGGTAAGGAAGAGGGTAGGGGTTCCCTTAATTATTTGTGCAATTAATTAAAATAGAAATCCCAAGAGGACAAGTGGATGTTTCTGCAAGAATAAATTGCATTCATATGATGTGTATTCTGTGTTCTTAGAGACTTGTTTTTTTGCAGTTTCAAGATGTAACAATAATAGGATGGTTGTGAAGCTGTAGTTTCATCTCTGCGTGCACTGAGCCAGTCATATAATATAAGAAAATTATTCGTACTGAAATCATGTTATTTCGTAAAAGCATAAAGATTGAAGGAAATATGTTGAGACAGCCTAGAGGAAGAACCACGTGGAAGGT
The DNA here is from genome assembly GCF_013377495.2 of Cygnus atratus. Taxonomy (NCBI): domain Eukaryota; kingdom Metazoa; phylum Chordata; class Aves; order Anseriformes; family Anatidae; genus Cygnus; species Cygnus atratus. The sequence continues at coordinate 104,404,494 of NC_066364.1, read as the reverse complement.
TCAAACATTTAGATTTTGCACAGGTTTCTTAAGAAATCTATCATCAGTGGTTTTGGTATGGGTTTCTGAGTAAGGACATCTGACCTCTTAATGGTGCTGATCGTGGTTGGATCTGTTGCTGTTAGTAGAGGAAAAAAAGCACTAAGCCTTGTTTTATCTGAGGAAGACTGGGCTTACGAAAGGTAATTGCTGGGAAAATAGCTGGAGAACACATTGCAGTTGGTAGTCAAACAGTATGTGGCTTTTAATTTGCAATGGTTCGAATATTTTTATCGGAAGAGGAGGTACTATTGCCTCTATTTTTTATTCAATTGGTTGGCTTCCTTGCTTCTTCAAATCCAGGAATGATTTGATAGTTCACTGTTTTCAGGAGGACTTGGATTGCCGAGGATGGCATTTTACATTTGCTCTTGCATGAGCCTAATTGCTGCTATTTTTTTCATTCCGTATAGCCAGCTCATATGCCTGGGGTAAAAGGTAGGAAACAGAATAACTTTGTAGGGGATTCTTAGTCCTTAGTCGTAATCCCAACAGGTGCAGATGGTATTCTGCTCAGTTTAAACTAGCTGCTGTTTTACAGAAGTCCTTTAGAAAGCAACTGTTACTAGCTGGCATACATGTGCTGTGACCACTTCTCCCCACTTTTCTAGCATGTCCAGTATACCAGAGACTGTTAAAGGGCATGTCTAACATGTCTTCCACCAGCACAAAATTGATAAACTCTTGGTTTGGTCTCAGAATGTGTCTCAGTGCTGATTGTGCATTTACAATGTCTAAAAATAATTGGGAGGGCCCACAGGCTGAGCATGTTCTTCTGAAAACGCCGTGGGATGTCTGGAGCATCTCCGCGTTGGGGCGTGCAGCTCAGAACAGTCTGCAGTTAAACCTTCCTGTACAGCTGTCCTCCCAAGTCATACCATTTGCTGGGTGAAAGCAAACTTTTGACAACATTTTTTCCTGATGTAGTGGAAGCATTTGTCATGAATAATTGCCTCGAGAATTCTCAGGAAATTGAATAATACAGAACTAAATCTAATCTGAAAAATACAGTTGGATTAAAAAACAACAGCAACAACAAAAAAACAACACCGATGTCATTAATTAAAGGAAAATAAGTTACAATTGTGAGTACCAGAAGAGACACAGACAAACTATTCTATTCCTATGCTGGCAAAGTAAAGGTCAGTGCCACTTTCAAAATTGTTTTCAGTCCAGTTGCTTCTGATAAATGATTTGTCAGGTGTAGTTTGGATTTTCAGATGCTCAGGTTCATGAGCTAGTTGCCTTGATTTTGATCTCTGTTCTCCCATACCATGATTCCTAAAAGATATTTTAGCAACAACTTTATATTGGTAAGCGTGCTGTCTTGTCTGAGGCGGTCACATTAAGCAGGGTAGGAGAGGGAGGAAGCTGTGGGGTTGTAGTGTGTGCATATATGTATTTTAAATGGTGTTTAACTTGTGTTTTAATACACAATAGCCTCCTTCCCTTGCTTTCATCTCTCTTCTTTCTTGGGAATCCAGAGCTCTTCAGTCTTTACAGTGAGCAACCAGTTCACATCAGGGCTTTGCTTTATAGAAGATGAAAAATTAATTTTGAGCTGCTCTTTACTCAAGCAGCTGCAGCTCTGTGTTTGTCTGCTGAGGACACCAAAAGAGGTATTGTTTTGTGTGTGTTTGGTTTTTTTTTTGCATTTGTGTTAAATCATTGGTGATTTTTGTTGCTGTATAGGTTCTAGAAGTTTTTAGCTTTGTATGATTCTCTTACATTCCCAACGCTTTAATAGCTGAGGTTAGCTGATCTTCAGCCACAATCCGTTACTTCCTTTTTGCTCAAGGGAAGCTGCTCCCCTTTCTGTTTCTTTCATACAGAACACAAACCTCTGCCTTAAAAAACTGAGGGCTAGCACTTGAGTGTGAAATGAAATTAAATTCTTCAAAAATCCTGTAATGTCACAGCTCTTCACTTATTTTTTGTGGGAATGCTCACGCTGTCTGACTAGTAGCTGGCCACCACTATGGAGTGAACGGCTCTAACGCTTGGAATAGAGAAATGGTCACTGAAACGCAGGATGTTCTTAGTCTTTTACCTAAGTGCTGCTCTTAGTCTTGTTAGCATAGTACTGTTGTGTGTACTTAATTATATGTATTCAACAGTTTACTGCCTGGCAGTAAATCATGTCTGAGCTTTAAATATGAATTTTCGTCTCCAAGGCTAGGTGATTATAAATGTTTAATGTTTAATTTTTTTTTTATTTTAGTAACTGCTTTTAACTAGTGCATTTGATCCACAAAATACCTAATGTTGTTGTTGTATGCTTTACTTGATACTAGGTGGGAACCCCAATGTATATGAATTGCCTCTCCGTATGTTTAATTAGAAGTAATGGGTGTAGATGTAGCTTGAAAGAATTATCAGCCTCCTGCCTGTATGTGAGGCCTTTGCATCTGCTGCTAAATCTAGTGATTGTACCAAGGTTTAGGAAGTCCTTATTTATATTATTGTGGAGTTTCTAATACCCGGAGCCTGTGTATGTACGTTTTCTGTTGAGTAGTATGGACTACTGTATTGCCTACAAATGAATTAAAATGTTAGGATGATGCATAGCTGTTACCTGGCACCAGCAGAGCTTTTTTTTTTTTTTTTTGGAGGCTGAGGAGGCTGGTGGTAGGGAGAAGATGTGAATAAGCTTCTTCAGATGAGACTAGAAGAAAAGCTACTAGAAAACGGGGATTTGTAAGTCTGTATAGAGTAATTCCTCTTGTTCTATCCACTATTCAGGAGAATTGGAAAGAATTTCTTTACAGAATCTTTATTTTTAATTGCAGTAGGTGTAGAGGTCTAATATATTATAACCTAAACTCTGGCTAGTCATCTTTTTTCTATTTTCAACTTATAATTGTCTTGCAGAAGAACTTAGGTCTAGATTGCTCCTCAGTTGGAGTGTGTTGTAGCACTCGTATTGATGATGGATTCCCTTGAGTGGGTTGGGTTGGTGTCCCTTTTGTATCGCATCCCCCCACCCCTGCAATAACTTCTGTATAGTTGGTTTTGTTGTCTCTTGTTATAGCTGTCTTATCATATGCGACATGGCTACCCAGGTAATAAAAAGTAGGTGGGTGTTTTTTGAGTGTTCCATGCATGTCAGGCAGAAGATGTTCTGAAAAAAGACTTGCAGTGCCTATTTCTAAAGAGACCAGTTTGTGACGGGAACCTTCAGTGATTATGGATGGCTGGAGCAGAAGACAATCAAGTGCACGTAAGTGTCCTGACTCAGGATGGGTGTCCAGCAGCCTCTTCTAGGCCTTAAAACAGAAGCGCCAGATGCAGGCATTTCTACCTCACTTGGAGAAGCCCGCTTTGTGAACACAAAGTAGGGGCAGCTCAGTTGTTGGGTGCAGCCTTAATGTGTAAAGAGATTCAGAGGAAGCTTGAAGAGGAAAAGGCAGTGAAGCTCTCTGCAGTGTTTCATATTGTTACTGATGGGTGTGTTGAAGGTGAAGAGTACCAAGCTTTTGTGGGAAGGAACTAAAGGTAGAGAATCTTAGAAATTGGTGGATATATTTTGGATTTCTTTTCCTTTACCTGAATGACTAGAAAAACAAGTCACCTTGAAAAAAAGGTAGCGTATCCTGGAGGATTGTGCTGTGAAGTCTTCAGCCTATTATGCATACTTTATACCTGAAACTTTGAAATATTTGGGGGAAACAGCCCCCAAAGGCTGGTCACTTTTTGTACGGAGTAGCATGCACTGGAATCCTCCTCTGCTGCCTTTTTTTTTTTTTTTTTTCCTGCAAGTGAAATTTGTAGTCAGAAATGCTGGAACTCAAACTTCATAGAAACTATGCATTAGATAATCCTACCTGTATTAATAAACTTGTACTAGTAATTTTTTGTCCTATGTGATAAATAATAATGTCAGATTTCTAAAACAAGTAACAGGACTCTTCCCACAGCTTTCTGTTACAGTTTGTGGGGAGGAAGTAAGCAAAAGATGAAGAAAATGTGGCAGAGGAGAGATGGTGTGCAAGTCTGTTCTTCAAGTTACAAAAAAAAAAAAAAAAAAGCCTTCTGGAAAGGGATTTACAGCTCTTGGTGAATTAATACTAGATATAGCTACATAACTGCGGTAGAAAATTTTCAGAAATACTTTTTCCTACCAAGATATTTTCTTTTTTTTGAATTTGGGAACAAAAAACCAGTAATCAACTAAACGCAAGAAAGCTAACCCAAATGATGTATTTATAGGATCTGGAACGTAGGACAGATTGTCCGTGTTGGGGGGAAGTAAAGATACATGTGGGGGGAAAAAGTAAAGATTGCTGTAGAAAACTTCAGGGTTCAGAATGGTGAGGCTTAATGCATTGTGAAAGCTATTAATCTTGAATTACTGTGTAAAACTCTGTTTCTGTGGTAAAACAGCTATGAAAAATCACATGAACAAATACTACTTTAATAAATACACTAGCATTGTAATGTTCTTGTGCATTCTATTGTTACAGAATGCAAACAGTTTTTTTTTAACTGAACCATAGTTTGTGAATAAACATTATTTATTGGAATGAATTCTGTAGAATACATTTTAGACAGTTTTTGAAGCTTGTTAAGCATGAATGTATCAAAGATGGCTAGTATTCTGTATGGTCAAACAAAATACAGCAGGATACGCTGCAAAATACGCTTGTAAAATATCCTTGATATGTATTAGAACACTTAAATGATCTCCATTCTGCTAGTGGCAAAAACAGAAACAATGAGCAGTAATCCAGGGTTTCTGCTTTGGATGGAGAACGATTAACAATTGAGTGTCATGAGCCTTTGTGCTAAGGCTGAGCTCTGTACTTGCACTAACCTATGTAGGCACTGGTCTGCCAAAGAAGTGGAAAGGGTACATGGAATGACTGTCTAAAAGACAGTATCATTAGTCTGTAGATCCTTTATGGAGGTCTTCCTCTAGGAAGACTTGGACACTGTAGAGAGGCTTTCCTCAACGTAAGGGTGCTTGATGGTCAGTGAAAACCTCTCATCCCCAGATGTGATAGAAGTGCATTAGAGCTGAATTGTTGGCATTGACCAGTGTTCCCTGAAACATTGCAGTTCTCCAGGATCAAACAATGCAAGAAAGGTAGAGGGACTGGAGCAGAATGAAGTGGGGCCTTACTCTTCAATGCATTCTTATATATAATATATATATATATAAATAAGTATATATTTATATATATTTATATAAAAATAAATAATCTGGCATTTGTGTGCAGACATGCATAGCTCTGTTTTGCGATTAGAGGTCTCAAACTTTCCTCCACAAAAGGTGGAACCTCCTATAAGTCCTTTCAGAGACTGAGCTATAGTCTTTTTTTTTTCTGGAAATGTTTTTAGAAGTGTCTTTCTCCATAAGAGAGATTTTTTCTTTACACTTTGAAAAGATACTTGAGGTTTTTCTGAAAGAAAGTACATCTCTACGATGATTTGTTTCATTTACTGCTTCGTTTCTGGTTGTGACTGGACACTTTCAACTGCCATGATATTTTCTCAGAATATCACTGTAGATAGCTGAGTGCATATGTCTGCTAGTGGTGTTGGTTGTGCCTATCAACTGCAAATGAAGTTTCATTCCATCATAGGTAATACTCTGGCCCGTTTCTGATTCCTGTGCCAGTAGCAAAAACCCACACAGCACTGACATGAAATAATTCACCAAGTATTACACATCAAAGATAGCAGCCTGATTTGATGTTCAAGTTTCATAGGTTTTTCAATCATGGTTTGACTGATGCACTAAATTTTTTTTTGTGCTCCTTGTTTGTCATCAGTGGTGGGATATGCTCTGACATCTCCTGGAGAAAAAATACTGTTAGCCAGCTACTGTACAGCGATGAGGTTCTTCAAGGCGTAATCAGTATTTAAAAGTAGTCTTCTGTCCTTGTTGCCTGGAAACCTTCCCTTTTGCAGATTTTGAATAATGTCTGCTTGTCCAGCCCTTACCTGAGAGTACAGAGAAGCCAAAGGCTGTGTATGTTCTTTGCAAGTTTAACTGCTCTCCAGACACCTTTCTGGGGGGGTTGTAAGTTTCTGAAACACATGTATGCTTTTATGGCATCAAGATGCTCTTGTTATCTTGCAGGTAAACAGTGGCTATTCTGTTAAACTTTAGTTGTGGTTTAATGAGCTTTGTTGTTTCTGTAGAGTTTGCAAGTGCAGTGAAGAAAAATGAGAGTAAAATGTGGTTAATAAAATGAAGGACTTCTGGTACTGAACTGATGTCCTAAGTGTTGGCATAAGGTAAATTAATTTAGATCAAGCCGTGGAAACTGTAGTTCTTGTTAGCAGTGATGTTTGAAAGAAGCAGCAGTTGAAAGACTGTAAGCAGCAACGTCTGTTTCTGTGGTTTTGTTTTTTTAACCCTTCCTGGCATAATTCTGGAAGACATTAATCATTCATATGCTTGTGAGTCAGGTAAAGAGCATCGTGAGATGGCTGTAACCAGTTCTGAATTGGCTCCTTCAGTTTCAAGCAGGCCTTTGAAGGCAGAGCTCTTAACTGATGTATCGATCATCCCAGATGTAGCCATCATCCCAGATCTCTAACTAGGAGAAAAGAGTTGGCTGTGAGTAAGCCAGCAGGAGCAAAGAAAAGTGAACCACGTTCATGTAATCCCCAAACCATGGTCAACGTGCTGGTGTATGCTTGTGTAAAAACATACTCAGCACGATGACTTCGTGTGCCTTATTTTCTCCTGTTCTAGTTGTGCTTGTAACCATGTCCGCAAGGCCACCAGGGTAAGGTGAGGTGTTGTGTCCCCCGGGTCACCAGGAAGTGACCAACATGACTGTCCCTAGGTGCTCCTGCGAGTGACTAACACTGGAACAACTGAGTAGTTGACAGGTATGTCAGATTGGTGAGTTAAGCACAGGTGAAACTGTGACAGGATCATTTGTTGAAGAAAGGTGAAACCAGAGTGATTACCAAGACTGACAGAAAATAGGGCAAGCAACATAAATTCAATTTGCTGATGTTACAGCCATCTTAGTAAAGTCTATAAATTCATTAGTTTGAGAGCATACTTTGGAAGGGAGAGCAATCATATGCGGCTTCACTTTTAGCAAATTGTAATTTAGAATGGAGGTGTATGAGGTTGAATATATTATTACTCTGGTTTTCTAGTTGGCATGGATCATGTCTAGCACATAAATCGTGGGGTGTTTTTTTTTTTCAGTGTGAACAAGCATGTGTTCTAGCGTACTTGAATTTACAGTTGCAAAGATCTGTGAAACATGAATTGGCACAGTAGCATTTCTTGCATTTTAGACACTGGGAGCCTAAAGCTATAATATGGAGAAAGGGTGAACTATCTTTTGTACTAGGAAGATACTTACAAGTTTGTATAAAGATAGTGCACAGTAATTGTGTAAATACTTCATTCTGGTGAAAGAAATGGGAGAAAAATACTATTTTGAAGAGCACTGAAGCGGGTTGTACTTGTGAGCCAAGTGCCTCCCTGTTCTGGCACAAACAGAAGACTGGAAGAGCATGAGATGGGGACAGGAAGAGAGTGAAAGGAGCAGAGCTTGCTGTAGGTACCTCTGCACACCCACCTTTCTGCGTTGGGGCCATACATGCACCCGCTGGGGTTGTGGGCCTGTACGCAGCCCGCTGTGCTTGGGAGGGCCTGTCTGCTTGACAGCAGCGGGAGGTTATCGCTGGCCTGCTTCCATCCTGCACCTGCGTTTTGGAAGCTTTGTTCCCTTAAAGGGAGATCTGTTGGATGTTTGGGATTTTGTCAGACTTTCCCTCATCTCTAGTAGCGAGGGATAAATATTTCCCGTACTCCTGCAGGTAAAGCTTTTATTTTTGGTACAACCAAAATTGAGCAGCGTACATGAGATCACACAGGCCAGTTCTTTAATTCTGTGTGGCTGCATCCGTGTCCACCTTCTGGGTTACATGCAAACATGTTCTCCTTAGCTTTTGGAAGAGTCTTCAATGTACCAAGGTGAGGAAGGAAACTGCTCGAGTCCTCCTTTTCTAAAACTTCTGCTAATCACCTTTGAGATAGACCTTTATTTTTCCTGTAGACATAACTAAATTGACAGTGATCTCATAAGCTAGTCATCAGTGTCAGTTTTGTAAAAAGGTTGTTATTACTATAAAATAGCTTTTTTAAAAGTCTTCATCAACCAATAGCCCTTCAGCTATTTGTTATTAAGTAAACGTGGTGTGTTCTTAGAGGCTTCACAATGTTTTACTTGCCTGGTCAAGTGTGTAGAAGTACCCTATGAGGTACTCCCCCCCAAAAAAAACACCTGGGTTTTACATCTGGGAAGGAACGGGTTAATGTGTACATTATGGAAACCTAAAAGAGGACGAAGGAAGCTTCTCTAACTGCAGATCATTTTTAACAAGTTGTATTTTATACTTAATCAGATCTCTTTAAATTACTGTACTGTTGACACTTTAACTTAAACCATTCTTCATATTCCTTCATAATGGGCTTATTGCTATCAAAATACGTTTGGATACAGAGAGATTCTCTGCTTATTGCAGTAACACTTGCTGGCATAGAAAATATGCACGTTTACATAGATATGCAAGCTACATGAAGTTGTGCAACTTTACATGTGCACAGTTAAAAGTACTGTATGGTCTGGCGTTCCTGGGACTTACGGGTGTGTGGAGTACTCAGTACAATGAATATGGTCTGAGGCTTTTGAGATGCTAATACACAAGCTTTTGTTTTATAAACGAAGTATTCCTTGGGTGAAAGCTTTTGGTGTTTTAGCTAGACCAGGAAATGTGAAATCTAGAGGTGGTATGCTGGTAAATACGTGAGTTCTTCATATGTTCAGCAGGAGTGGGGAAGCTACCTGGCTGTTCAGCACACCGAAGTCAAGCCATGAATGAGTTGTCTGTTCTCTGATAGCGACTTCTCTTTGCTGACTGCATGGGTTGTCCAGGCTCGTAACTTAGGTCATCCTTCAAAAATGGTTGGAACAGCCTTTTGAGCTTTTCATTTTAGTATTTCCTTAACTTGTTGTACCTCAAATGAGTTGTGTTACCAAAGCTATGGCTGACACAGGCTTACAGTCTGTGTTGGCATGTTCCAGGCAGACTTACAGGAAAGGACTGGGTGCTTGTGGGACTGTAAAGCATGGTACCCAAGGTGCCATGATCATTAATTTATTATATGGAAATTCAAACACACTGCTGCCTTTCTGGAGGGTAAGAAAAATGGTTGAGAGTTTATTGGGACAACAGTTTGCTTTTTAGGTACTTTGATTTGTTCGTTCATGCCAGGATGCCAAGATATTTCAAAATTAGAATGCTAAGAAGTAGCTCTGGCTGAGGTTTTGTAAATGCTCAGAGAAGGCAAGGGAGCACTGAGGTTTTTTTTGGAATTACAGAATGGTTTAGGTTGGAGGGCACCTCTGGAGGTCATCTGGTCCAACCCTATGCTCTAGTGGGGCCACCTAGAGCAGGTTGCCCAGGGCCCGTGTCCAGATGGCTTTAGAAGATCTCCATGGAGGGAGACCCCACAACCTCTCTGGGCAACCTGTGCCAGTGCTCAGTTATCTGCACAGTAAAGAAGCCTCTCCTTATGTTCAGGTGGATTCTTTTTTTTTTTTTTTTTTTTTTTAAATAAAAGTCCTTCCAGTGCTTTAGTGCTCCCTATTTGTAGCTGTAAGTTAACTTTTTCAGTGCTTTGGACCAGAGAAGTCTTTTTTTTTTTTTTTTTTTAAGATAATACTTGAACAGTTTGTCCTCTAAAAGAGATAATTATCTAGAAGATTATTTGTCATACAGAACTTATCTGAAGGTTTGTTAGCCATCTGCCTTGTTTGTTATGCGGTGTTCCTTCTTAATGTTAACACTCCTTATTCCTGCAGCCTTTTCAGGATATAGCCAGATGACCTAAAAACCACAATAAGTTAATAGTGTGAAATGATAGCCCTCCTTAACCGAGGCATTGTGACTGACGTAGCCTGTTGTACTAAGTAAAATTAATTTGGCTAAATGAAAAGTGTTTATCTTTTCAGGTGGATCAGTGTGCTTGGAACTGTTCAAGGGCCATAGGCCTGTGACTATTTTCCCATATTTTTGTATATATATCAAAATCGTCTGTAGAAGAATGCCTCAACAGCTATGCATGTGCAAACGGCTGCATTTCTAGTCTATATGTATTTGCTTAATACTTCTCAGTATTATTTTTCTTTTTATGAAAAGCTGAAAGAAAGGATCAAGTTGCACAGGCCTGTGGAACAGTTGGGAATATGGGGCTGATTTGGAGAAGGGGAGTCAGCACCAGACTTGGGATAGAGGTGTCCCAGTGGGACAGCTGCTCTGGGGAATCTTGCGTCTTTTAGTATTCCTATTAACTTTCCAGAGAAACTATTCTCTCTCAAAATATTCAGGAAAATTTTGTTACATATGTCCAAACAGCTTTTACAGCTCATGAACATATTTTTTAAGTAGCTTTTTAAATAGAAACTTACTATACTAAAGCATGACAAATTATAGGGAATTTGTGGGAGGTATGGTGGGTCCAGACTTCAGTATGGATATTGAATAAATGGCAGCTGTTCTACCTGGTCTTACAATGGGTGAATTTCCAGACCTATGGAAATTAAATGAAATGGGAGGTTGGTGCAGAAGTATGAGGACCTGTTTAACAATAAGTAAAGTTCAGGGTTCTGCTGTGGATATACAGAAAGGGAATAAGGGACATAAAAGGGAATGGAGCGATGCAAAACTATGTTGAAAGCTTTCAGCACCTACTTGTGGATGTCTTAGACAATGTGAAAAACTGGTAGTTCCTTTCTGTCTTGTGAGTTATGTTCGCTATCAGATAACCAAGCTTATGCTGCCTACTTGAAATTTGTCTCTCTTAATGCTGTTAAGAATAGTTTGAAGAACAAGTAACAAGCATCTCTTATTTGAAAACTAAAAAATCTCCAGTTGAAGCTGTTAGTATTTGTTTTTTTCATCAAATCACGCTTACATATTGCTTACTGAAACAGAGCTGTGGCCAGATTGGGACTAGGAGAGAAACAATTGAGAGATGGTGAGAAAGTGAACCTAGATTTATTTATTTATTTATTTATTTATTTTGCTTCAAGAAAATGTCAGTAGTTTAAAAATACTTCATCAAGAACCGGGGCATCACCTGCAGAGTTTTGAAGTTGAGAAAATTTATTGCAAACATCTCAGTTTGGAAACTCTTAAGCTGCCACTACACTTTAACTTCAGTATTTCTTAAAAATAAATAAATTAAAAAATCAGCAACTAGTATTAGTTGCCAAAAAAAAAATTAAAAGCAAAATTGCAACTGCTAAAAGCAGTTTGACTTCTGATACACCTCCTGCACGCGCATGCCTTAGCAGTTGCAGGTGCTGGTCTTTTAGTCTCTGAAGCTTTACTGAAAACTGAGTTCCTGTGTCAAAATCAGTTTAAGAACGTAATAAAAATGTATTTTTTCTGAAGTGGGAATGCATTTAAATACATACATAAATCCTCATGTAAGAGCTCCTAACGATCTGTAATGACAATGTTAATAGAAAATACAAATGGAAATCTAATAACTACTTACAAAAAAGCTCTTAGAAGTTCACTGAAGCAGCATTTCACGCATGATACTGCTTTTAATGGTTAAAAAAAAAAAAAAAGCTCAGTCTGCATCTGACTGCATGTTTCCACTGCAGTTGAAAATGTCAAAGTAAAAACTAAGTGGGCATTGTGCAGCGATTGGTCTGAAAACTGTGGATTAGATTATGAAGTACTGTGGAATGGGCTGGGTAACCAATGCATGTAGAATTAAAACAGAGTGTTTATGTTTAGAAAAACCTAGACTAGAATATTTAGTATAACAATTGTCTTTCAAAGTAAACATGGTTATAAAAAAAAAAAAAAAAAAGTTTTTTTGGAAGGAGTTGAAACAAGCAGAGGTAGAAAAGTGAATTAATGTCTCAAAACTATACCATCTGGTTTTATAACTTTAAAAAATAAGATTCAGGATGTGATTTCTGCTGAAGTCCAAGAGCAGTGTATTAGCTGCTGTAGTACCTGATGGATTGGTGTGGTTGGGAGATGCTTGTTCTTCAGGGCAAGGAAGAACAGAAATCCTTTGTGTGGAGCAACTTCCTTGAGCATCTAATACAAAACCTGTTTCTAGCTTTTCTGACGTGTTTTCTAACACACGTGTTGGGAATGGAAAACATTGTTTTTCCAATTTGTGTTTATGTAATATGTTAGTATTTTAAAACAGAGTAGAAAACCTTTTTAGCTTTATCTGCCAGAGTAGGAGGTCTGAATGTGAATGTTCTGTACAATTTGCTTTCTCATAGCAGCTTGGACCTAGGCAGACTTTTAGCCATTACTACCACAGTACTCCGATCTTGATAGCTTTTTCCTTTTTACTGTAGTTACTAACAAAATTAAATTCAAATCAGAAGATGCCTGCTACACTGGCACTGTATAATGTGGTGTCAGCTTTTGTAACCCATCTTAATACCATATATGCTAACAGATACATAATGAGTAACAAAGAAGGTTCTTCCTGAGCCCTGATGTTGCCAGGTTTTACTGCAGTCCATGGGCTGTTTTCATAGTGACTTCCCTGAAGCTAAACAGAGCCATGCTTTCCTGCTCTTGTCAGGCCCTTTGGAGTTTGTAATCCAAGTAACAGAAAAATAGGCAAAGTCATTTTGAAACATTTTCTGAGTAAATAGTGATCAGATACATCTGACTGACAGCATGCAAGCCTTGCCACAGTTAGGAGCAAGTCTAGTAGTTTGTAATGAGCTTGAATTTTATATTAAATACAACATATTGTTGCCTGGTCCAAAGATAATAGAGGCTTCTTTTCTTTTTGTGTCTTAATTATCACTGAATGGCCTTACTGAAAGTCAGATTAAAAATAAATATATACTGTAATAGAGGTTCTGTCTTTTTTTGGTAAAGAACAGTAATTTGGGGGATTTAATGCTTTGCTCCCCCCCTTTTTTCCCTTTGGTGTGTATTTAGTATACTGTTTCTAATAATATTGTTCAAATAGTGATATTTCATAATTTTTCATTTCCATTATAACATTTGAAAGTTATGTAAATGTTGATTTTAGTACTTGGGCTGGCGGGGGGGAGGAGGAAGTGATGTGCATGTTTCAGTATCATTGTAATGGTGAGTTAGGGGAAATAGCCAAAAGAGGTAGCAAATCTCATATTTTACCTTCTGCAGTTGACACAGTTATTTAGTGGCATGCTGTTGTACATCTGAAATTGACTATTATTAGCTCAAGGTGTTTTTTCTTCATTGCTTTATGACTGAGTTACGGGGTACACCTTTTTGCCTCTGAGACTACTTGGTGGCCTTTTGCTCCTTCCTAGGCTAATGGTTGGGTAAGTTGCAACTGTAACCAAATATGACTTGGAAACTTTGCTTGGTACAGTAAGTAGCAGCAGGGATTTATTTATTTTTTAAAAAAGAGAAATGCTTCATGGGGTTCAGAAACAGTACAAGCCAACAGACTATGTCAAAATGTTACATGGGATCTGTAAAAACCAAAGTATCAGACTATGAGGTTTCCTTGCTTATCCTCCGTTTTCCTACAGTAACGTTAAATTATACGGAGTACTTAAGTTGATGGTTCCTGGATCTTCATTTTTTTTTTCTTCCTTTGATGTAACATCAACCCAAACCAGTAAGCTTTAAAGCACTACCAATCTACTTTTTCCTCTTCCTGCTTAGAGAGGAAAAAGCCATACTGTCTGTACCCCCTCTTACCCGTAGCACACGGAGCTATATGGCCTTTCAACTCATATGACTGCAACAACAAAGCCAAAAGACAACTATAATTCTTGGTGTTACTTCCCGATTTAATTGAGTTTTCCTCTTTCTGGTCTTAAAATAGATGAGATTTACCTCTGGATTCTTCAGAGCCTGAACTGGGGTTGTCACAAACTTGCATTGACACTTAATATATATTATTTTTTTAATTATAAAGAGCTGTATTGTTGCTCAAAAACGAATCCCTTGTACTAAGAAAGAAGTCTTTTCCATTATGTGAGGGTACTCTGTGTACACTAAAATCACAGAATCAGTTAGGTTGGAAGAGACAATTGAAGATAGTTATATACTTCCCCAATTTTTCTAGCCAAAACAGAAATTTCTTCAGCAAACTACTCTAGGTGTTATGTAGAATTCTCCAAGGATTACTAAAGGGTCCGAGAAATTCCTGTATTTTGTGCATAATCTGTCTTAACTTGATCTAGTCGTCCAACAAATCCTGAAATACTTTAGCTTATATCTTATCTTTTTGTTTGCTACTGCAGGACAGATCATTGGTAGGCATTTCAGAAACACTTCTGAAGAGCCTTAGGAAATTCCTAGTTCCATATATCAAAACTGTTCCTTGACATAACTGGGTTTCACCTGGCCCAGTGTATTGATAGATGCCAGTTACTTCTGATACTGAGTCTCTATAAGGCAGATGGCAAGGATTTCTAAATCTGCTACTACGGCTAGTAGCAGGATGTTTTGCCACCACCCCTTCCTTGTGTCACATCAGTGCTCTGCAGGTGTGGCTTATGGCAAAGAAATCTGTGGGAGGCTTCCATTTCCTGAAAATTTGGTTAAGTGATTGTTCCCTGAGATTATGCTTTATGGGAGTTATGCTTGAATAGTTGCAATAGTGTTTAGTCATACCGAGATTTCTAGCTAGGTGGATTGTTTTATTACACGAAGCTTTCCTGTCATTTCAAGGGGAGTAACGTTTTTCTCAGCCAGATTTCTCTAGGTACCCATGCATTGCAGGAGAATCCTCAGATGGATCAGTTATGGGCCATAGAAAACTTGAAATATAAAACGTAGGTGCATCAAGTAAAATCTGCATTCTCACTGAGTTATTGCTCGTTCCTATACTGTTTTTTCCCAACTTCGTTTTTTTAAGATATGAGAAACACAAAAGGTGGGGGGGAATTGTCAGTTCATTCTTTAGTTGTGGCAGTGCTAAAGACAGTTATTTATAAACTTCTAATTCATTCTTTTTGGAGTTTACGGGTATCAAGAATGTCCAGATTCAGTCTTATTAAATAATGTAACCTTTCTGCTTCATAGCTCAGTGATTCTGATCATTAGAAATCTATTGTCTCCAATATCTGTTTTAGATATGATTGCTATGACGTTTTACTTGAAAAAATATCTAGCCTGAGCCAGGGTTTCATACAGGATGGACTTACTGGTTTGCCTTAATGGCTGTTCCATAAAACTAACTGACTTGATTGTCCACCTGACCCCAGCCAGCGTTTGTCCTCTTCCTAATACTTACATTTTGGAGGCAGGTTTTCATCCTATCAATATTCAGCAATTTTACTAAGGGAAGTGAGTTTTGAAGTGTCAGAAACTGTTGAACCAACAGTGACATTGAAGTGTATGTGTTCTGGTCATTCTGCTGTTGGTATTGGATAATCTCATTTCTTCTTATCAGGAGGTGGCATCTCAGACAAGGTGGGATGTTTGTTGAGAGGAAGATGAGGAAGAAGAGGTTTGTTGTATTTTCCATAACAGTAGATGCAAGGATGTGGGCAGAGAGTTGCATGCATTCCTGATGGTGCTTAGGCACCTTAAAATACAGCCATAAATTAAAACACACTGGTTGATCAGGACAATTGCTGTGATCAATTGCAATGCAGAATAGCAGAATAAAATGGGAATACTTGAACCTCTTTCATTGTGGTTTTGGCTTGTTTTTATTGTTGTCACTGGCTGTGCTTTTTTAATTAGTTGAACATTACTATATTTCAGCTGAAGAGGAAGATGACCTTCGAGACTGGTAACCTTACTTCTCTAACAAAGGAAGCAAATATCACCAGATAGAAATTTTAATTGTTCCAAGTTTTTAAAGAAAGTTCCTTTTAGTTCCAAGTTTTTAAAGAAAGTTCCTTTCTTTATTTGCTCAGAAATGTAATGAGGAAGGGCCCTTAAGTGGCTTCCCTATATAGTGCTTAAACACTATATATTCCCGCACCTTTAAAACTTACTTGGCCAGCATTTTCACTATATCATCAAGGAACCATGCACCAAGGCCACGGCTTTGAAAGTGTTGGTTCATTAATGAGGAGTGCATCCAGGAAAGGATCCTTGTCCCTTCTCAGTGAAAGCTTGTTAGAGCAGGAGCCAAGCTGGCTATTAAGCAAGAAGGGAAATTCTCTTAATAAAATACTTGTAAAGCAGCCACCTGGAGATTTGTTTTATTAGTTGGCTGTGATACTGTTATCGGTTTGGGAAAACAGTATGATCTAGAAAAATACTAAAAGAAAAATCTATCTTGTCTGGTACTATTGTTTGAAAACTGCCAGTACTGATTATTAGAGCTGCTTGCTCCAAGAAAGTTTTCCTTGCGTTTCTAAAATGAGTTAGATAACACGTAACTCAAGTATGCAGGTAGTTCAACAGTTACTCTGTATGCCTAATAAAAATGTGCGTGTTACTGTATTTCTTTAGAAATTCTGGCTTTAACTGGGTGCTAATACCTTGGGGTGGAGGTGTTCTGGAAGGAAACTAGAATTTTTCATCAGATCCTTGTTATCACTTCCTGCTTCTGGTGTCTGAAAAGGAAAATATTTTTCATAGTATTTGGAGTATTTTAACTACTGTCCACGCATGGTTTTGTGCTAGATAGTTTTGGACTATGAGCTCCGTAGTTAATGAGGCTCAGAGCTGTGAATAGCTGCTTTTGAGTGGTCATACATTTTAAACAAATGTAGCTGGGGACTAGTTGGGGGCTAGTAGACAGTTTATCTTGCCCAGTTGTCACCTTTTACTTTCTCTCTGCTTTTCTCTCTGTGCCAGCTCTAAGAACTTAAGTTTTTGTCGTGTGTATATAAGCTTTATTCAGCATTTTGTTAATGACGTATGTAGTGGGCCTTACAATGAGAAGAGCTGGAGAAAAGGTCAGGTTCTTAGATAAAAGTTAATTTCTGTTGCATCCTAAGAATAACAGGGAGGAAAAAAAAAGTCTCAAGAAACTTTCTGTATAGATGCTAAATCTAGCTATTTTCCTTCTTATTAATATATATATATATATATATATAGAGAGAGAGAGAGAGAGAGAGAGAGATGTATTGTAAAGCTAACATGAACTTTTGAGCAAATAAAAATAGAATTGAGCATCTATCTGATCTATTCTTACTCTTTTTAGGCCATCATGTTATCTGCTGTGCATGACCTAATTCCAAAGAGTAATAAGCTGTCTCATTTGGATAGTGATGTTTAAAAGCTTAAAATGTAACTTCCAAAAAGATGCTGTTTGTTCTTTTTCTGTGTTGTGGTTCCCCACCACCACCTGTCCTATACATTTACCAATTCTTAGTATTTGTTTAAACAGTAAAACAGCATTCCCTCATCTTGGAAATACTAATCTTAATACAGAAAAAATTCTAGATATTACATGTGCTAAGATTCTTTCATCAAACAAACTTGAACCAATTACAATAAACTTGAATATTGTTAAGAGAGTGAGATATCTTTAGTTTATCATCAGTTAAGAATTTGTATGTGTGCCTAAAACATTCTAGCAGTCAGTAATGGTTATTCTGTCTTGTTGTTCTTTCCATAAGGCAGAATATCCTTATTCCATATGGTGTTCAGTAAGTCTGATCTTTCCGGAGTCTTTCTGAAAGCATGCATTTTTAATGTTAGGTCTGTCCCTTTTCCAAACTGAAATCCTGCTACTCTGAATGGAGATCTGCCTCCGAATCTTATTCTTGCTGGGTCTCTTCCAGTTCCAAGCAGCCTCGACTCTCATGTCAGATTAATCCTTCTCATTGACCTGTGCCATTGGAACCTTACAAAAATGTCATCTCTTCGGTTTTATCTCTGTGAGCCAGGTTGCTTTGGATATTGTTTAAAAAATATTGTAGGATTTAATTAATGATAATTACAACATATTGCGATGTTTATCAAAGTCTTTAGCTTTTGTATTAGTAGTAAATGAGTTTGCAGGTACTTCTTATTTTAATATTAACACTTTCTTTTACCATTAAACCTACTGTTACTGTATATAAGCGTACTGTTTTTCTTTGACTTTTTTTTTTGAAGTCCACTCAGGAGAGGGACTGCTTGACTGTGAAAGACTATTAAAATGATGTTAGATCTTGCTTCAGTGAACTTCTTGCAGTTGGAGTTGATTCATTTTCCTCAGTTCTTGAGTTTTTTTCCTTTGTGGTGGTATACCCAGCCAGTGGCTTTCTCTGAAGCTAAGTTAAATATCCAGATTGCAGAAAAGACCACTTTCATTCAAGAGCTATCCCAACTCCAAATTATGGTCTGCAATGCATAGTCTAAGCCTTAAATGCTGTCCCGAATCAGTGGGAAAGCTTCCATGTAAGAAGATTTTTGCTCTGATGTAAGGTGTGGAATGTACGCTTTAAATATGTGGTCACTTTTTAGAAAGTGGATACAGTACCTAAAAGTAAGACGTCCCTCAGTTGTTGGGATGTTTCGCAAGGACATGGGATAAGTGTCAATTGCCCTATTGAAACACACACCTGTTTAACAGCTCACTGCCAGATTTTTTTTTTTTTTATTTTAAAGAAAAATGTTGGGTGGGTGTTTTCTTTTATTGTGGGTTGACAATTTGTTACAGAGACGTTCACATTCTTGTAAATATTGTATGTGCAAATATGAAACTTCTGCCATGTATTTCTGTTTTCCATGAGTTATTTTGTTTTCATTCCTATCTTTTTTTTTGTATGTGCATCTTCCTTTCCCACTCCCTTAAGCTTCATTCTTCTCATCTGCATTGCAGTTCTAGGCAGTGAAGTAGTGGGAGCTGTCATCTCAGCAGGTTGGCCATATGTCTTCCCCATGGTGTTTTCTTACGGGCCTGGGAATTGTATTGGTTTACATCTTAGTTGGTATTTTCAGGTTTTCTTCTAATTAGAAAGTGCTCGGATTTTCTGTCTTAGTTAATAGCTTATTTCATTCAGAAATTATACCAGCTACTTAAGATTGCGTGTGACTGACCTTTATCACTGTTAAAATTTGTCTGATGGGCTAGATTAATCATCACTTCATTCAGAAAGCCTCAGTATGGATTACTTTGTTTCAGAAGTGTCCTTCTAGGAGCTGCTCCCTATTCACTAGGTGTTTCCCTAGTTTAAAACTGATCGGTTCGTGGTCACTTCATCTGCCAGTGAGTACAAAGCTCTCTACATTTCCCATTACCCCCCATGTTTTGGGAATATATGGAAAAACAGTACAAAAAAAGTGAAACTGTAATATTACAGACATTAAACTAAGTAATTCAACTCTACAAAATAGGATGTGACTTTCCTCTCTTGATGACCTCCACCCCAGTATTTTTCTGCTAAGGATGTATTTCTGGTGTTTTTGTTTTATTTTTTAAATAAATAATTTTAAAACTTTCATGAGCCCCACTCTGTTTTCATGAAGGTTGCCTTCATTGTTTGAGAAGGCTCTTGGAAATCTTAATGTGTAAGAAATGAAACCACACGTGCATAGTTTTTTGTGAAGAAAATGGTATGGTCATGATAAACTTTCTCTTGAGGTGCTCCGTGTGTCTTTTAATAAACTATTTTGAAAGTCCTTTATTACTTTTCATGCAACTATTGTAAGTTACGTTCTAAAAAATGTTAATTTTATGTTCTTTAACATACGCACTTAAAAGTAAACGCTTCATAGCATTTGTGGAAGTGCAAGAGTCTTGCTTATAGCAGTTGACAAGAGTGGCAGATTAAACTTTTAAATAAATGCTATTTTCTTTGAAACTATTTTATATTCTTAAATAATACAACTAGCGTAAAGTATACAGGTAAATGTTTGAGAGCAGACTCCAGCTTAAATTAATCTTTTAAAACTGCAAATGTATTGACTTAAAATTGTGACAGCATCTGGCAGTCATTTCAGCAGGTGTGTACACGAGGGCATTGATATTACACATGCTCCCCTGAATTTGTTTAATGACTTTATAGGACAAACACTTCTAACATCAGCAGATGTTGATAATGCATTTTATTTATGTCAGTAGATGCAGTAGCTAGTACCATTGCACATTAAAATTGGGTTTCTCAAAATGATTTGTAGGCATTGAGGCTCTGTATTTTAAAATTAACTTCTCTTAAAAAAAAAAAAAAAAAAGAGGATGTCTACCATGCAAGTGTTTTTAGGGGAGGATTTTCAAAATGTTTTCTTAGCACAGAAAGTTCCCAGGCAAAATTGGGTGTTGTCATGTTACTCCTTTATGGAAGGGTAACACAGTCTTCAGGAAATAGTACATCCTGAGAACTATTTCTCTGAGAACTTACCCTGTAGCTGTTCTACTCTGTTCGGAGTTGGAAATGTAGCATTTGGAAGATCAAAAACAAGCAGTGAGATTACTTCTCTAATGGATCACTTCAAACTTCCGAGTTTCCTGATAGTTACTTTAAGTGAAACACTGTGGGGCACATTTGGAAAAATATTAGCAGTTTCTGAACAATGTTATTGTTTCTCTAATATTAGAAATCTTTCTGAGGGTTGGGCCAGCTCTTAGTGAGTGTGAGGAAACGAGGCATCTCATCCACTCAACTCTTGTTAACATTCATCTGCAGCCAGTGTATTAACGTATCCTTCAGGTTGGAGGCTCTTACTTTCTGAAGCACTCTTTTGCCCCATTAGCTGCTCTGAGAATGCTAAAGCAAACAGGAGCAGCACCTCTGGTGGCAATGCCATGCAGCAGCAGGAGGAGTGGGGACTGTTCCCACCCTTGCTCCGGGCACCCTGCTGCTTCCCACGCTCTGCACATTCACACTTCCCTCTGGTGCACTCTCATCTTCCTCATCTGCCTTGCCAGCCAGATGGGAGAAGGAAGGTTTTAATTCTTACAGTACCTGCTGTGAATCTGAGTGAATGCATGCATCTCTTAATGTCATCTGTGCTAGAAGAGGGATCTTCGAGCAGGACTTGTGCCATCCTTCTAAATCTCCTGCAAGAAAATGAGTATATATTCTTTTCTGCTTAAGCAGTCTTTGAGTGTTTCAGCCAAATTGACCTTTACTTCCATTCTCCCGTGCCCCCAGAGGCTTCTGTCTTCTTTCCAGTGGTAATACGTTTTGTTCTCAGTAGCCTTCATTGGTTTTCTTCTAAGAACCCCACTGGGGTTTTGACGTTGCCCTCTTCATCACCTACTGAAAGATCAAACCCGTGCTTCGATATTTTTTTAATTGTTTATTATGGTTTTTTTACTGTGTTCCATGTGGCAGTTTTGAACTATTGTATTTACCATCACGAATGGGGGAAGAAAGATCATGCATTTGTGACAGGTGGTTTGTGTTCAGTGCAAAATGGGGAAAGAGGCTTAAGAGAAGACGCTCAAAATCTCCAAATAGCATGCTTCTGGTGGTATCAGCAACAGAATTCATACTTACTGTATCAGTCCTTCAACAGAGAAATAAGGGGTGCAAGTAGTGATGCGCTCAAATGTTCGAACACCTTTGGATGCAAGAGTTTGGCTTTGAAGCGACAGCCAGGAGCAAGACTCTATATAATCGAGGCCTACTTCAGACTCCGCTGCTGTTACTACGTGTGAGGGAAGCTGGGAGCTCTCTTGTAACAGGCTTTCTATTCCAGCTGCTGATACAGTGCGATTAACTTGGCAGCAGTATTTTCTATCAGAGATGGCAAAGAAACTTAAAATTCAATGATTGAACCTTGGGGATGTAATTAGTTGCCTGTAAGTTGTCAGTAACATCCAATGGGAGCATGATGCCGGAGGTGGGCTGGGCGCTTCACGGGAACATGCGCTGAAGTTCATGTATTGGTGGTGCTCTGTGTGATGAAAAAATGCTTCAGAGATGGAAGTCCTCAGCTGCTAGTGAGGTCTGCCCTGTAAGTAGCAGATGGGGTGGACGGAAAGTGAGCTAGTTGAAGTTAAGGAGTTGTTGTTTTACTTTTGTTTTTTATTACAAGTTTCGTTTAATGTCCTTAAAAACCTGTGCTGGTGCTGCAAAAGGGGTGCTTCTTCCCTGTTGTGTGATCTCATCCCCTCCTTGTGGCTGTGCTGAGCTGTTGGTCTGGTTGAAGGATAAGCGTGGAGGTACTTCTTGAAGGCTTAGTTTTCAGGTGGATTAAATAACTGATGACACTCTCCTAGATTGCCTTAAGCTTATTTTGCATTTGCCACCAGCCTTTTGTCCCACCAGATTTTTGTTCTGGCCTTTGTTAAATTATTGTAACTTTTGTGTGATGCTAGTTGTAGGAGATGTAAAGATAAATAGTAATTCCTTGCTTGTTTGGATATGTTACATAATTTTATAAACATTGGAAACTTAAGTTTTTTCATTCGTTGCTTTCAAGTGATACTCATCACACTTTCTGTATTTTTTTTAAAAGAGCAGGAAGAGAATATACTTTTTATATAAGAAGTGTACTTCAGGCAATCAGTGTATGCCCTTAAAGCTACCTCTAGCGTTATGTCTTCCTTTTCCCTTTTACTGAAGAGTTCGTGTGCTGGCCGGGGCTATTCCTGGAATATTTCGGAAAAATCCACCGTGGGTTTTGAACTAAGTACTGTGTTTACTAAGGGACTTCTTGATAACACCTGATTAATAATTGAAGCTCCAGTGGTATTCATTATGATAGTGTTACAGAGGTGAAAAGTTTGTGGTAATGAGGTAATAGAATTGAATTGGCACAGTGAATAACATGTTTGCAAATAAAGTGGAATTGTATTTTTAATTGCTTTTTTAAAAAGTAGTTTCTGGTATAGCTGCTGTGTATATATATGGGTAGCACAGGTTAAATTCATCTGTACTTTTGAATGTAGTTTTGTATTACTATGTATATTCCACACTTCTTCAAATGTTCACTGTGCTCTAGCACTTCCCTCCCCTCCCCCCCCCCCCCCCCCAAATGGAATGGGTTTATCTAAAAACTTCTGTAGTGTTTTGTTTTTTTTTAAAAAAAAAACAAACAGTATTGTAGGGTTTTTCTAATTAAACTGTTTTTTTCTTGTTGTTGACAGATGATGATGTGCCTGCAGATATGGTTGCAGAAGAATCAGGTCCTGGTGCACAAAATAGTCCATACCAACTTCGCAGAAAAACTCTTCTACCTAAAAGAACAGCTTGCCCTACAAAGAACAGTATGGAGGTAACTTTTTTTTTTTTTTTTAACCATAGTTCTCGCCTCAAGAATAGGCAGCTAATTAGTACTTTTTGTAACTTACGTAATGACTGAATTAATCCTTATTTATTTTGTTAAAGGGTGCCTCCACTTCAGCTACTGAAAACTTTGGTCACCGAGCTAAACGTGCTAGAGTATCTGGAAAATCCCAGGATTTATCAGGTAATAACTGTACAAAGATTGGTGGGATGCGCTTTGATACCACTACCCCTCTAACCCTCAAAAAAAAAAAAAAAAAAAAATTTTTCCTTTCTGTTCTTGAACTAAGAAACTGCAATGGAAGAACACCTGGTTTTAGTCTGATTCCTAGAATCTGGTCCTTCAGTCTGCCTGCTCTACTGCAGATGCAGGTTGTGGTGTTTGTTTTAAATTTGTTTTTTATTCCTCTTAAGTGCTGTGCAGTTATATCCAAGGTACTCTTAAAAGTAATAATGGTGCAGCATTTGGACTAGGTTTGTTTACGATTGTTCCAGCATATTGTTTGGAGGTAGAAGTAGTTTTGGTTTGTCATTATTGCAATTTTCAGTGTGTGTGTGAGAAATTATTTTAAAAAATAAACATATATGCACATACACCTACGTGCATATATGCACATGCACAAAGTATGTGTATTATGCGTACAGTGTGTACATATGGGCGTATTTATGTTCACACGTGTACATGTATAATCACACACATACTACTTGTTCATTTTTTCTGTATCCTTTTTCAGCCTCTGCTTCTTCCCCTTTTTGTCTTCTACACACTTTAATTCCGTGAGATCTGTTGTGACTTCTCCCTGAAAAATCAGTGCTAGCACTTGCCAGCTCCTGTTTATGTAGTTTCTGTTGCTTTCGGGGAGTGTTGGGGGAAGGGTATCTTTTAGTCCATGTCTATCTTAACCTTGTGAATTAAGCCTGAGGTGCTGGCATGAGAGACTGGTCAGTTACGGCTTCTGTTGAAGTCTGTTCCTTCTGGCTTCTCACCTTCTTGGTAGTGTAGATTTCTATTTCAAGCCGTCTGTCTTCTTTTTTCCCCTTTGTTTTATATCCATCCCCCCTTTCTGGCTTTCTCTCTTAATTTCTGTAACTAAAAACCATTTAACCTTAGTTTATGTCCTTGAAATGGGGAGAACCAAATGAACATCAGCTTTTGTCGTTTTACTTCGAGTGTCACTTCCTGACTTGATACCTATAGCCTGGTACAAAGTCTGTTGCTTTTCAGTTTCTCAGTTTCTCTTGCCAGTTCCTGGTTTTCTTTCAAGGCTATTTACTTTTGATACATCCTTTGTTATGCTCATACCCACCTCCTTGCTTTATTGAAGGTCAGTAATTTTACTTAAGTCCTCTGGTACAAATTACATTGCAACGCTAATTTCCAAAGGAATTTTCCACACATTTCCTGTATGTTACTCTTGTTGCATTACTGAACTCGTCTGGGGAAGGTACTGAATTGTGGAAGCTTCTCCAGCATGGAATTATCAGAGGAATTGTAAACAATGATTTTCTAACTATATTCTTAAGAATGTATTCAGACCAGTCGCAATTTGACAAGAGAGGATACTTGTCAAACCACTTTATATTAATCGCTCTTCCAGTGTGGGTGATCATTACTTTATTTTCCCCTTTCCATTTCTTGAGATGTTCCTCTAAATTTGTGCAAATACTGATTGCCACAAGGTTTTTCTTGCCTTTTTGTTTGTTTGCTCTTTGTTACCATGGATAACGATAGCTATTGTGACTGAGTGTGAGCATGAAGTTTTCTGGAACATCACAAGTGGAAATGGTATATTATCATTTGGAACATATAACTGTTTATTTCACCTAGAGTTCTAAAATAAAGGCATGGGACTAGTAATGTAGGGATATGCCTGGGTGGAGAACCATTCCTTCTTGTATGGACTCTGAGTTGAGGAAAATTTGGGGGGAGATGAAAGGAGAAATGCTAGTCAACCAATGTATTCAGCTGGATTAGAGCCACTAGTTGGAAAAACAAGAGTATTACGTATTTTATTACTGATTTCAGCCTTACTGTTTCTGTGAAAGTCGCTATTTAAAAATTTTAATGTGTTCTTCCTGACAGTATTTCAGTCTTTTTCTGGTGATTTCAAATATTGACAAGTTTTTCTTCTCTGCAACTGTGTCCTCAAATAGTCTTGGTAATAGACAGTATGTATTGCAATCATGAGACAGAAAGATTAATGCATATATAAGAATCTTGATAAGAAAGTTGTACATTATTAGAAAATATGTGAATAATTTTTCACTTAAACCCCTTTAAGTAGAATACCAAGAAATGAAAAAAAAAAATAGATAAGAAAAAGATATGCTTGAGCTGTCTTGCTTACATCACAAGTAACTGGTGAACCTACAAATTTGTTATTTGTATGGTATCTGAATAAAAAGTTTACTGCTTTTAGATCTTGTAGATAGAAATACTTTTATCATATGCTGATATTCATAGTACTTCCTGATTTACAGAAAGATTTTAAATTTGGTATGTTCTGTTTCCTTACATAAACTGAACTGTCTGCTTCCACTTAACATGATTTCTCAACCTTCAGTACCACTTGTCATTTTAATCCATCGACACACTCTTCCTTTTTGTTTATTACTGTGTAGGGTTTTTTTTCTCTCTCACTACATCACCATATTTGCATATTCATTTTATACTGAGCAGTTCATACTGGCTTTTAATCGTTTTTGGAAGACTTGAGTTCAGGGACAACTTATTTCTTTTCGATGACCTATGGAGTTACAGTAGATGCTGAGACTCTAGGTTGTTGGATCACTTATTGTTTATTTCTTACATCAGATACATGCATAGCTCGTGGTTCACAGAACTTACTAACTTTTTTTTCCTATTAATTATAAGTTATTTTTCCAAGATCACTGCCCACCATCTTTTCTGACAACTATTTCTTATTAAGAAAACATTGAGTGCCTTCTTACAGGACAAAAGATATCTGTCCTTATCTTCTCTTTTAAATGGACAAAAAAAAGTATCCATACAAGACATAATTTACAATTCAGGATTCACAGGATGGCATTCTTGATCTCTGTACAACAACTGCAGTTCAATTTCAGGCAGCTTTTCATGCCCTCATCTTGTTGCTGTACTAGTTTCTATCTACTAAATGATTAAAAAAAGGAAACTGAACTAGCTTCATGCCTATCTTGTGGAAACAGAATGACTCAGCCACCTTTTTTTCTAATTTTCAGTTGTCTAATATATTAACACTTTATTAAAATCATCAATATTGGAATCTGTGTTAGGGCAATGGTAAAGATTGGTGGTAGCCTCTTGCACTTTGTCTTTTTTAACACTTCATTATGTCAACAGGAATAAAATTAAGGTAAGTATGAAATGCATACTTACATGAAAAAACTTAAATAGCTTTCCAACTACCAGAAGTAGCAGCACACTAATGATTCTAGTTTGGTCACCAGATAGGCTTTTAAAACTGAATTGGACTATTTTTGTGAACTGGGGAGAACACAAATGCATCCTTGCTTTGACAAAGTACTAAAAGATACCAAAGCATGAATTTACAAAACAAAACCATGGGGTTCTTTCTTGGACTCAGAGGTATTCTAGGTATTCACATTAAGAAGTAGCCAACCTTTTTAAAGTTTACTGAAGAATTCCACCTAGTAACTGTCACTGTCTCTGATATGTACACTGAAATCACTTAAACCCATTTTTGTAACTGAGCAGAAAGGCAACTTAAAATTTCATACTTCTAAAGGACTTCAGGTAAAGGTGGGAGAGGACAGCAAACACCTGTAAAAATTGTCGTCTTCATTTTGCAAGCAGTGTCTAAACTTCCAAGTAGATACAGCCTGAAAAATTGCAAGGTGTGTTATTGTTGGTTTTGGTTTTCCCCAAGAATTTTTTTTGATACCTTCAAAGTTCTCCCATCTCTCACAGTGAGGAAATGCACCTGGATTTCAGTCGTTATTGAGATGTGACCTAGGGAGGAAAATGAAATACGAACTGTTGAGCAATGGGAGGCACTACACTAATGAAATTCCCCCCCTCCATACAAAGTTAATCAAGTCCTAATATAGGTAAATTTACCGGAGGACGAAATTCTGAAGGCTGATCAGGCAAGTAACTGATTGTCTTGGGAAGAAGATCACGTCGTATGCCTCAGGGATTTGTGTGTGTGTGTGTTAAAAGCCCAAGACAGGTCACGGAAGACCTGTGAGGATTTACTGTCTTGTGTTCACAACATTACATTTCAGCTTGTAAGACTATCTTCACATCTAACTGGAAAGCTACCAGGAAAAGATGAATTCAAAAGCAAAGCCCAGTTATCCTGTGCTGCATTTCAAGGGTAATTAGGACTGTAGAATGAGTTGCTGCTGCCTGCTTGATACAGGAAAAAAAACCTTTATGTCCAGTGGAAAAACACCTTCTTAAAAAGTAGCACTGATTGCACGGGTAATGTTTTTTGATGATTCCTAGCTGTATTCACTTCAAGGGTTGGTGTATGGTCTGCAG
Organism: Cygnus atratus; assembly: GCF_013377495.2. Classification (NCBI taxonomy): domain Eukaryota; kingdom Metazoa; phylum Chordata; class Aves; order Anseriformes; family Anatidae; genus Cygnus; species Cygnus atratus. The sequence goes on along the minus strand of NC_066364.1, from coordinate 104,376,837 downwards.
ATCTTGGTCTCTCAAAGTTCATCTTGAACATAAGAGACTTTTCCAGACTACTTGTTTATTCTTTATTAGTTCTGGTAGATTACTGGCTTCAGCCTGGTTCATAAGAATTTTTATTATTATTAATAAAAATAAATGCCTTAATCTGGCATTAGTAGTACTGCTGCTGACAAGAACTGTCTTGTCCAGCTTCTGGATATCCATGCTAGTGGTATCCATGCTAATGGTTCTGTAGCTTGTGAATGAGCTACAACAAGGAGCTGATCCAGAAAAATGGTAATTTGGAGGAGGGCAGGTAAGGATGAGGAAGAAAACTTTTTTTTTCCTCTGTCCATGATCAATACTACAAACTTAAAAATATATTTTGGAAGAGAATAGCAATGAACATAGGGAATAGTGAGACTTTGCCTTATGCCCAGCATGGATTTTTGTTTGCTTAAAGTGGTGGGCGCATACTTAGAGCTTATGACTGTAAGTTGTGTTATTATAAAGACCAGCAATCAGTACATTGTATAAATTATTCTCCTAGCATCTCAGAGGAAATCAATATTTGTGAATCACTTGCTACACCATTGTATGAATGTCACCCAAAGAACAAGTTTAGGGGAAGTCACTGGAGAGTCAGTAACATTTCATAATTTCTACTAAATGGTCTGACCACAGATGTGAGTATAGCACCTAGGGGGGCACAGGGACAGACACACAACAAAAACACACAAGTGTGCTGCAGCTTTAATCAGTTCTCTGATAGTCCATAGCTTCTAGTGATGTCGTCTGTAAACCACAGCTTAACATCTTTGCCAAAGCCACAGTCCTGGTCCTTGCAGTTCATGTATTCTCTCCCTTCTAGCTGGAAATAACTTAGCTGTTCATGCTGCTTTGCCCGTGGAAGGCTTGGGGCTTACCTTGTGTGGTGTCTTGTTTTGTTGGGGGTAGGGTAGGTAGGTAAATCTCATTTGGCAACCATTTTTCAGAATCTCACTCAAATTTGAAGTGACCATGAGACAGAAGGCCTACTAGTCATTGTCCTGTAATAGTCAAAATCATTGTATTGCTCCCTTGGTTCAGATGTTCTAGGAAAAAAATTAATAATGCAAGGAGCATTACATGGATATAATTGCATTATGAATGTAGCAGGAGCTTTTAATGCCATGCATAGAAATCTAAAATTTGGAAGCTATTCTGTATGGCTTTGCCTGAGAAAAGATTCTAAAGACAACAACCAAACAAGTGACCTTTGCAAACAGAACATCCCTGTTGTAAGGATACCTGACACAGAAGGTCCTCGTGAGAATGCAAAGTGTATAGATGGTCTTTTCTGTATAAACTGTCATGTGTGGCAATAGTAATAATAGATACAGTGGCTCTTCATTACTGCAATGTGTTTAGTAGCTGGTTTTTGTCAGTCTGTAACTTCTACCTGACTCCAGAGTCAACCATTTACCTCTTTTTGCCTTTAGATTTAGATGAAGGGATTTAAAATCTGAGATTTTGGAATTCTCATTGGGAATGTTGCAAATGGCAAGTTGGTGATTTATTTTGATTAGAATTTGGGCTGGTTAAATATGTCAATCTCACATAGATTACTGTTTAATAGCAGCACCTGCAGAACAGTATCTTCAGGAAAAGTTGCCAGATGAAGTGGTTCTAAAGATCTTCTCCTACCTGCTGGAGCAGGATCTCTGCAGAGCAGCTTGTGTGTGTAAACGCTTCAGTGAGCTGGCTAATGATCCAATTTTGTGGTAAGTGAAAAAGCTATTCCTCATTATCTAGAGAAAATATAAGATGTGCTGCATGAGATGCTGTTACAATAGAAAAATTGAAATGTTAGTTAGGAGTTGCAATTAGTTGAATTAAAACAAATTGTATTTCAATATATCTCGTTTACACAAGTATTATTTTTTACTTACAAATATCTGTGTGTGTTAAACAGTAAAACTTCTGATTATCTAGTAGTGTAGACAGTAGTTGGCTGCTTTAGAATTCAGTGAGGTATTCCTTCAGTAGCCACTCCTTCCCTTTAAATTGTTCAGGTTTCTGTGGGAATTCTGCCTGAGTCAAAAAATAAAATTAATGTCTTGATGTTAAGTGCTAGTGTGTCTAGTGTTAGATATTTTTATTTGGTTTTGTTTTCATTTTTTGTTTATTGCTTAGATACTGAAGTTATTTTCCCACATATGAATTCGCCCCACCCCTGGATTACTGAGAGCTTGAATAAATGGGTTCTAAATTAACATTATTTCGTAAGGGAAAGTAACGTGTTTCACATGCTAGGGTTTGGTGTGGGTTTTTGTTTTTCTGTTTAGTTTTGGATAAAGATTAGGACGAAAAGAACAAAGCCTGAGTATGACATCACAAAAGTGATGTTTTTTTCTGTCCTAAAAACAATTTTGGGGGTGTCCTGTTAGCTGAGTTAAAATTTCTAAGATTTGGTGTCATCCTGTAAAACTAAATATCACGTTCAGACACTGCAATTGTTTGAATTCTGGCATTAATCAAAAATAATCCAATTGTTGTGCTTGGTGTGCTATTTTCTTTTTAAATCAGTGCAATCTGTTCATTGATGAAATTTCCATGATGAAATTCCATTGGTGAAATTCCATCCTTTTGAGATACAGTGCATCATTGGTCTTCTGTGAATGTATTTTTGTAGCTTTTTTTTGTCAAGGTGAGGATGAAGTAGTAGCTCACTTCGTCTTAAGTTTTGTAATTCTTACTATGCTAGCTTTCATATGCTATATATGCTATATATATATATGCTATATATATATATATTCATATTTCATATGTGCAGTTCATGCACAACTGGACTCCAATTCCAAAAACAGTGTAGCTAACTAAGATTTCTCCCTGAATTGAAATTACGTGTTGAGAAACATGGTCATGTGGATTCTGAAACACATTTCAAAAGCTATTTTACAGAAACACAAAAGCCAGTCCAACAGAGAAATTGTTTTGAAAGTGTTTCGAAGTGTTTTTTACTGATTGTGGTCAAATTCACTGTCACTGACTGTATTAAACAATTTTAATTTTCTGTGTGGTATATTAAAATGGAGGAGTTATGAGTAGTACACTAATTTTCTTTCCTGATTCACACTTCTACTCAGGAAAAGACTGTATATGGAAGTATTTGAGTACACACGTCCAATGATGCATCCTGAAGCTGGTAAATTTTATCAGATTAATCCAGAAGAATATGAACATCCAAATCCCTGGAAAGAAAGCTTTCAGCAACTGGTAACAGTAGTATTAATTTATATTCCAATTTCAGTATGGTGTGTAAAAGCAAAAACTGACTTCTGAAATATAGCTGACTATATAGTAATGACTTGGTTTTTGGAGTTTAAAGTAAGTTTTTTTCGAATTTAAAGTAAATGAGATGATGAGACTAAGGAGGTGGGTAGAGATCTCTCTACCCTTATGCAATAAGGAAATATCTGAAGTTATTTCCTGTTCTGAGGCACACTTTAGAGAAAGATCATGCTTAAGTGGAATGTTTGAGCATCCAGCTCTTCTCTCTTGGGTTTTGTTCATGTATTGCATCAGTGAAATTCTGTGGAAGAGATTGTCATGGTCTGTGGCTCACAAATAAGCTTCAAGTATATTGTTGTTATCATGTATATTTTTAAGCCTGTGTGCATGCTGGTTTTGAGATTCAGATGCTTCTTCCACTAGTAAACTGAGCAGTACATTATTAACATCACTTGGGCTTAAATGGTGGCTTACAGCTGGTGTGACTGGAGCTAAACAGATTACCTTTAAGGCATGTGATTGAACCTCTAATCCAAAATATCAAAATACTATAAGAATGGCTTATATTTGAAAAATGTAGGAAATGGAAATAAAATATCAAAGCGAGTCTGTTACACAACGCAGTGTACGTTGGTTAATGAACCGCTAAAGCTTGTTGAAGACAAACTTGGTATCTGAATCAGATGTGAATGTATACAGGATTATTTTTTCCTCACCACGTAAGTGCAGTTTGTTCTGTGGCAAGCAGCTAGAAAATCAAAAGATGGAAATTTGTGGAGTTCATAAGGTACGTGAAGAGCTTACTAACAAATTTCAGTTACTTCAGATGCCTCTGGCTGTGTAAGTGAGCTAGCTGATCACTCACTCTTTTAAGACTCAGACTTTGGTTTTGATGCTGCCATTTTCAATTGGGTTCCCTAATGTGGGAGGTCAAATATGACCCTTAGTTCCCAGAACTAACCATTATCAAGAAATGGCTTGTTAATTAGGGGATTAGTAGATCCCTTGTCAGTATGTACATGAGGTGTCTGGCTGTGCATTCAGATCCACCTATCTGCAAGCTTATCATAAACTATTTTGCCTGTTTCAGTACAAAGGAGCACATGTAAAGCCAGGTTTTGCTGAACACTTCTACAGTAATCCTGCAAGATATAAAGGAAGAGAAAATATGTTGGTAAGTTTCTAAAGCAGTTATTCTTAAGAATATTTGTATACCTTTTTATGGATCTCTCTCTAAACTTCTTACTCTTCTTTTAGTATTATGATACCATTGAGGATGCTCTTGGTGGAGTTCAAGAAGCTCATTTTGATGGACTTATCTTTGTTCACTCTGGTATATATACTGATGAATGGATATATATAGAATCTCCAATCACCATGATCGGTGCAGGTATTTAAACTGAAAACATCTTTGTCTCAAAGCATGACTTGTGTTCACTACCACCTTCATTACAAGATATTTTTGTATATTAAATATTTGGTATAAATGCCAGTTTGTTGTCTTGAGCATAATGAATAAATACGTTCTGTACAAGTGTCACTAACAAAAAAAATGGCTGATGCTTTGGACTGAAGTACTATTATCTGCTTGTTAGTTCTTGGAATAACTTATTTATCTCCTTTATTTCATTAGGAGGAAAAAAAATTGAATTTGTCAGGAAGTATATTTGGTTATGACTACAGTTGAAATTTTCAGTTGGTTCTTATGAAATTTGTTTTTATATCTTATCTCCTGAGTAAAATCCAGTAGTGGGAGCAAGACCAAATTAGTATCTGTCCTATTTTCTTAAGCATCGTAACTCCATCTTGACTTAGGAAATAAGAACATCTAGCAGAAAGATTCTGAGACTAGAGGTTTTTGCTTTGTTCATTTCTCAGCTGTTCCTCTAAAGAAGAATCCTGTATGGAGTAGTAAATAAACTCTTCCGTATTCTAAAAGTCTTATGTAGTTAATATAAAATAATACACCTGTCTGCAAATTGTGGTGCTAAATTAGCAATTTGCTTCTACTGTCCTTACTGTGAGAATGCTAATCCTGAGTAGTACAACAGAGTGATAAGAACTTTGATTCTCTTTATCTGGTACAGATCTCATTTAAGAGGTCTTCATTGTCTTTGCTCCTATAGTGACCATAAGTGAATTGCCAGCTCTGCGCTTTTTTTTTTTTTTTTGAGATAAACATGGTACTGCCTTTTTTCCTGACCAGAGAAAGTCCCTCCTTTTCAGGTATTTTTGTTCTGTATACCAGCTGTTTTGTTCTTGAGTGAACCTTTTTCTGGCACTTCTTGCCTGGGTTTTGCTGTCTTGGAGTGAGAAATGCTTTGACCAACTGAGTAAGATTAAGACTTAATACTGCAACAAAACTTGTCCGTGCAAATCTGCAAGGTGCAGCTGAATTAGTGTGTTGGTTCAGGACTGCATTTCAGTACTAACCTCCTGAACTTCTCCATTTAAGGTGCTCTGGTTTGTGTTGTGGAGAGGTTTTAGAGCACAAATGAGATTTCTTTTGGATGAGGCTGATCTAAGATATGTTCTTGGTATACACTTGCTGCAATCTAGTAGTCAGTGTGCATTCGGTCAAAGGGACCAAGCCGTGACTAATCTAAAGTCAGTCGTATCTTCCCTCACTGTCCTGCAACAAACATGGTATGGGTGCCTGCTCCTCAGCAATACTGATTTTACTCTGTAGTTTTCACTACCGTTGTGCTGCAGTGCTTGTCTAAAGCAGCCATAGCTGTGGACCAATATCAAAGTACTGACCTGGCTTCTGCTTCAGTTAAGGGATGACAGTTATAGTTACTGATACAAATAGGGCAAGAGTCTTTCAGTGTTTAAAATCCAGAAAAAAATGGATCAGTACTATTCAAAGATGCAAAATATCTCAATTACTTCCCTCGTGAAATTTGAAAGGACATCTCTGATACCTGGTTAAACTTATGCATACTTTCAAGTCTGAAATACCCTCTGTTTCAGTAATTCCCTTCCACTGCAATTAACCTCAGTTATTCAGAAAACAATAATTTTAACTGCAGTTCTTTACAAGCAAGGGATTTGCATTGTGTTTTTGTAATAGAATAGCTGTCTTGAGGAACAAAATCTCTAAGTAAACGAGAAATGTGAGATGTATTCGTTTCAGTTTCTGGCACTGCTGTCTCTTCACTTCCTCAGACTTTCTGCACTGAATGGTCAGTAAGATTATAGAGGGATTCAATTTTAACATGTCTGAAAAGAAAACAAAGCGAACAACTAAGCCTTGGAGAACTACCTCCTCTCAGTTCAGTCTGGTATGCCTTTCAGAATGGTGGGATTAAGACAGCACCAAATCTCTTTGCAATTCTACTCAATCTTCTTTAACGCTTGCTTCTGTGGACTTCTGAAGAAGCACAGCATTACTAGTAAGGCAGCTTTACATACTTCAAGCTTTCAAGAATTTTTTTCTTTCCCAAATAAGCAAAATTTTCTTGCAGAATAGTGCCTGGTATTCTGTGTTTGCTGTTCTGTTTAGTTTTGGTGTTTAAATTTGTTAAATCTAGGGGAGGTAGTCTGGTTCAGAAGGAAGCCTTTAGGAGTATTACTGTAGTTGCAGAATCATAGAATATGCTGAGTTACAAGGGACCCACAAGGTTCGTTAAGTCCAACTCCTGGCTCCACACAGGAACTACCCTACCTATAAATTAAACCATGTCTGTAAGAGTCTTGTCTAAACACTTGTAATCAGACAGGCTTGGTGCTGTGACCACTCCTCTTGACTGGCTAGCAGTGATGCTTACTGCATTCCCAGAACATGGTTGGCCTTTTTGACTTCCAGGGCACACTGTTCACTCATATTTATCTTGCCATCAACTGAAACTCCCCAGATCCCTTTCTGTGGGGCTGTTCTATAGCCTCTGGTTCCCCAGCCTGTATGTATATCCAGAATTGCCCCATCCCAAATGCAGAATCTGGCACTTAATCTTGTTAAAATTCATGAGGTGTGATTTTTCTTCTCAGAGTAGTCAGGCATTGGAATGGGTTGCCCAGGGAGGTGGTGGCGTCACCGTCCCTGAGGGTGTTTAAGGAAAGGTTGGACGTGATGCTTAGGGATATGGTTTAGTGGGTGACATTGGTGATAGGGGGATGGTTGAACCAGATGATCTTGAAGGTCTTTTCCAACTTTAATGATTCTGTGATTGCCCAGCCTTTCAATTTGTTGAGATCTGCCTGCAAGGCCTCTCTACACTCAACGGAGTCAACACCTCCTCCTAGTTTAGTATCATCTGCAAGCTGAGTTTGTATGCGTTTGAGCCCTGCGTACAGATCACTTTTTATAAATGAAGCCTTGAAGAGAACTGGCCATAAAATAGAGCCCTGGGAAACCCCACTGGTGACTTGCCACCAGCCTAACGTAACCCCATTTACTATATCAATTTGAGCCCAACCCATATTATGTACTTGTCTAGCTGTATGCCAGATGTCTTGTCTGGAAGGATACTGTGAGAGACAGTATCAAAAGCTTTGAAATCTAAAAAAAAAATCCCATCTACTGGTTTCCCTTGATCAACTAGGTAAATAACCTTGTTGTAAAGGAAATTAAATTTACTAGTAATGTGGTTTATCTGAACTCTCAAGTAGGAGGCAAGAGTAGACTGTCTCTTAGGAAATGGATGCATCCAGTTCAGTGGACAGAAACACCTATGAACTTCTTAAAAAATAAATTATATTGTCCAGGGTTTGGAGGGGAAAACAAGTGGTGGGGTAGGGAGTCGGATATATGCAGGAGTACAGGTCTTCCATGAAGTGCTCAACTCAAGATGAGAAACATCTTGTCTTAACTGTTTCAGCAGTTGTCCGGACAGGTATCTTGATCTGACAGTCTTAGCTATATATGTTTTTCTGTATTTTGGGAGATACAGCTTTCATTTTTTTCCTTTATTTTCCACTTCACTTACATAATGTGCAAGTAAGTGAAAAAGGGATTATCAAAGGATTTTTTCCAATCATGAAAAAGCAGTAGTGACAATAATAGAAATGATTGTAATTTTAAGGGTAGCAGAATCTAAAATCGTGTAGACTGTCATAATTAGATACTTCCTGTGTTCAAGAAAGAACTTCAATATGACTGAACTCTTCTTTAGATACCTGTTCTGTATCTTTGAATTGAAAATGTTTTACCCAAGTTTAGAGCTGTATCCTTTTCATAGATTTTGTATGCTGCAAGATCTAAAAGGATCTCAGCATCTTTTGCCTGATGTGATCGAACAGGGTCATAACAAGTATTTCCTGTAGAATCTAGTGTTTTTTTTTCTTATTGATGTACTGAAAACTTCCTTTTTTTTTAGGAATTTAATAATTCTGAGGCAACATCCAGTTAATTCCTTTAGGCAGTCTCTTATCATAGGCTTTCTGTTAAATTATTTTTAAATTGTCACATCTTGGTCCTTAAATTGAGAACCAACTCTGATCCTGTGGGGTATTGTCTCCCTTAGACTATGGCAAAATAGAACTCTTAAGAGCAGTGTTTTGCTTGATTATAACACTAGTGGCACTTTTCTTTCTTTTTCCATTCTTTTTTTTTGGTTTCTCTCTTGTAAAGTGTTCTAAGCCAAAAGTTGAAATGGAGATGTTTGTTTGAATAATTCTTTTGCAAAGATGTTGCAGAGTATTTCTTTCATGCATTTAGAATAAAATCAGTCCTTGAACATGCCCCTTTCCCTTTTCGGTCTTTTCCTGGTGGGACATCTAAATGCACTGGTGTTACTAATTGGGATGTTCCATACTGGACATTTTGGGACCACCCAAACTCAGACCTGTAAGTCCTCTTCTGTGCTAAGAGGAAGGAGATGCCTGTAGAGAACCTCAAGCAAGAGTATGGCAAGCACTTCCAAATACAATTCCACAGATCTATCTGCTTTGCTTAGGTAGTGTTTCAGAGCATCCAAAGTACAAATTCTCCTTGCTCCCTGGGATTGAGCACAATTCCGATATTGGTTTATGGCTCTTATTTTCTGCCATGGACCACACTTCATTTTCTAGTTTTAGTTTGGCTGCAGTACTGTGGGGCCATTCTTTCTCAGGCGCTGAAGTGTACTAATGTATATATGTCAATGCATTTGTGTGATGGAGAAAAACAGCTAATAGAAATGTTAACAGGTCACAGCAAAGTATTTCGTGTGACAACATACAACCTCTTTTAGGTATTGGCTATTGCTAAGTGCATAGTGGTACAAAGAGCTAGATTAGACTACCTGAAAACATTTGCAGCTCTGCAGTAGTGAAAACAGAGATCTGGCTTTTAAGTAGTAAGAACAAGCTGGGTAATTATGTAAATATTGCTTCATTCTGACTGGCACCTTTCTGCCTGAGTGCTAAAGAACAGGACATACCACTTGTCTGTACCTGGTGTCAATAGACAACAGAAAAAGATCTGCTGGTGAGAAATGCTGTGAATAGGCTCTTCAGTAAAATACTGATAATAGGGCAAATATCTGTCACATTTGCATATCTCTTGTTTCAGAGTTGCAACTCCAAATCATTCCCATAGCTTGCTCTAATATGTGAAACTTCCATGTTTTCATTTCATATATGAAGGTTTCTGGTTTGCATATTTCATGTGCAGTTTTGAACTGGACAAACTCTTGCTTGTGAATGAGTATCACTGAATTTATGCCACTGTAAGACTGTTAACTTGTGCTCCCTCTGCTGGCTTTTGTAATACCAATGTAAACATTATTTTCCCTTCAGATTGAGGATAAAGAATATAGCAGAGCCTTGCTGTTAACATATGGGAAATCAAATTCCAGATTGTGGGAAACTGTAAATGAACTATTTTGAAAAAATTCTTTGTATGTTTTCAGAAGTAGAGTTCAGTCTAGTTATGTGAGATTTTCTTGTAAATGAAGAAATGATTTAAACATTGAGTCTTACATTTGAGAGGCATTGAGGGGTCACGTGTAGGTCGTGAACAGCTTACTAAGTAGATGCTTAAATTGGTTCAAATTAGTGGTGGAATGTATGTATTTAGCTTTAATAAAAGTTTAGAATACCAAACTAAATTGTATTTCATAACAGAATTACAGTGCATCTAGACTAGTATCTAGACTGGAATCCAGGTTTGTTGAACAGTTTCTTCAGTTTGTATTCAGAAAACGTGTTGGTATTTTGTAGCTACTGTCTTTGTTTTTGTTCTTGTACAGGTTTTCAGTTTGTGGTTTTCAATTTTCCTAGAAATTCTAATAAACTAAACTCAGAAAAACTAGCTCTATACAAGAGAAGATCTTCTCATGTTATTAAATAATAAAATGGTACAAGATCATTTAAGACTAGTTTCTCCATTCTTTGAAATTCACTGTTGTCAAGGTCTTCTGACATCAAGATTTTTGTGCCATGAATCACATTCATTTTCTTTTGTTGTTGCTTTGAATAGAATTCTGTAGAATTCATTTTCATTGGCATACACTAAAATGTAAATTTCTTAATGTTTTACAGCTCCTGGAAAAGTAGCAGATAAAGTTATAATAGAAAACACTAGAGATTCCACCTTCGTTTTTATGGAGGGTTCTGAAGATGCCTATGTTGGATATATGACAATCAGGGTAAGAATATCAAATTTGAGTGGAGCTTTTAAAAATTTCGTTTCAGTGCCTGAACCAATAAATATTATATTTGTTTTCCTTTTTCAGTTCAATCCTGATGACAAATCTGCTCAGCACCACAATGCACACCACTGCTTAGAGATTACCGTGAATTGCAGTCCAATTATAGATCACTGTATTATTCGAAGTACTTGTACGGGTTAGTGGGCTTTTTATTGTTTGAAATTAACACTCTGTTTAAAGTTGACTGATCTAACTGGTGTGCATAGAAGGAGTACACGAACTGTGATCCATATTGCCATATTTTTTTATGCAGGTGTTTAATACAGGTCTGAAAACCTTATTTGCCTTGAAACGGCATCATTCTGGTGATTTACTGATGTCTTAAGACCTTAGTGACGACACATGCTTGGTCTTCTGTTTGAGTCAGTTCGGACTCACCGGGCAGTTAGTTTAAAACCTGAGAAATGACAGGAGTGTTCTTATATAAAACTTAGTTGTTTCTGATATGCATAGTTGTAGCTGGCAGGAGATGACATTTGAAGGGGGCATACGTGGGACTTTACGTCAGGTTCACTGCAATATGCAGTATTGGGATTTGATGGCATTGAAACAGTCATGAGCTGTAACTACTGTGCATAAGTTTCTTGACAGGAGTGGAAGGGATTTGACATAAGCATGAGTTGCTAGCTATACTGACAGAAGGAATACAGTGTGGAAGGTTGACACTCATTTCAGCATCAGAGATGAGAAATTTATACCACCTGACCACCTGCTTTGAGAAATAACAGTAGTTGAGATTCTGGAAAGAAAGGGTCAGAGGCAGTGAAGGTCTGAGAAGATGGATGTCAGTTCGTAGTCACTGGAAATGAGGCATGACAGTTCACAATGACAAGACATGGTAACGTCTATGCGTTTGGAAAAAAAGCAGATAAAACAGAATTGGAGCATCAGAAAAAAGAGGTGCAGGAGAACAAAGATACTGAGTCTTTGCATGGAAATAACAATATAAATTTATATATTTATGTTCAGCTAGTGAAATGGAATGGATCTACACAGCAGGCTGTGCATAATAGTTGCTCAGCTCAACATAAAGCCAGGGAAGCAATGAGATCTTCAATTAGACATGAAACTATCCTTTTCTGGTACAATCAGAAGGAAAAATCTACTGGGAACTGTAATGAGGAGAGTGGAAGGGAAGGATTCCTTGTGTATGCCTTGTAGAGGAAGACATGCTCTTTCTTGGAGGTTACAGGCTGCAAAACACTACTACGTTTATGGTCAGCTCTATACTTTGAGTCACCATCCCTGGATGTCTTTAAAAGATGTTTAGATGTAGAGCTTAGTGATATGGTTTAGTGGAGGACTTGATAGTGTTAGGTCAGAGGTTGGACTCGGTGATCTTGGAGGTCTCTTCCAACCTAGATGATTCTGTGATCATCTGTTTTACTGGAGACAGATCAGCTAGTATATGAAAGTATTAAAGATGAAGAAGAATGAAGGACAGCTAGCTACTCAAAGTATCTTGATTCTTTTATTTTACTTTTTGTATCTTAAATATTGGGGAAGCTGAAGTAAACAAAACAAATTTATTCTTTAAGTTTCTCTATACCAATATTGGGTACTCTGATGATGAATGAGAGGAATTTATTCTAATTTCTTGGAACATGTTCAACTTGCTTAGAGAAGTAGTTTGAAGAACTGCATGGCTTTGTATTGGAACATGCTTGTATATAAGCCAGTAGGTCTTGATGTTCTTGTGAAAAATGTTTATTAAAGTTAAGATTCAATTTTTATGCCACTGTTTATTATAACAAACTGTTTCCAGTAATTTTGGACTACTGCTCTCTTCAACCCTCTGGACTTCTGAATTTCTGCTGCATTGTATTTTTGCTTCTCTGCTCCAAAGTTAACATTTCTGGTCAATTTTGCAGGCTGTGGGCAGGCTATGCTGTCAACACTTATTGATTATTAATTTTTATTGACTTTTTAATCCTACCAAGCCATGCTATAATCTACTCAGGAAGTATTGTGTGTGAAAAAAAAAAAAAAAAAAAAATAGTGGCAGTCTGCCAAAAAAGCCATTTACTGTTTCCAAGTCAATGGCATCTCTGAAATATTGATCCATAAACATTCAGAATCTCTCTCCTAGTACATGCTTGATACCCTTTCTGTAGATCTAATTGCATTAAAACCTGTTTCTAGATTGTTATATTGTTATATGTTAAATTCTTTATGTAATATGTAAAGATGGGAGCTGTGTAAGTGATTTCAGCTGGAGGTCTCTTACTGCCAGTCCAAAGTATCTTTGAAACTTTAAAATAAAGTTTAAATGGGAAGATCCTGAGTCTAGATATTCTGTTGCATCCGTTGCAGAAGAAATCTGGATTGGTTTTCATCTTGATAGACAAAACCAAAAGTTGATGGCAGTATGCCTCATTTATTTATTTTAAGTATTGTTTTTGTGTGCAATCATTATATTCTAAGTTAAAAACAAAATAAAAAAAGCCTAAACTAGTAAGATGTGCTTGGTCCTTCTAAAGAACCAATTTCACCCAATCAATAAGTCCAGTGAAGTGAGTCAGAATGAAGAGTGCTTTTATAATCAAAATGTGATAGAGGTACACTTTTAGAACATCTTACTGGGTCCCCCAAAATGCACAATTCCTTAATGTCATCAAGAGGTAGAGGAAAAGGAGTGAAAACAATTAGGAGATACAAGAAAGGAGAAATTATTAGCAGTTAATATAAATTGGAAGCAGCTAGGAATTGTAAGAAACTGGGAAATTCTTCCCCTCAACAAAACAGTAGCCCTTCAGAAATGTCCCGTTGTCTTCCCCCAAGAGAAACAAAACAAACAAAACTAAAAAACAAGATGAGAAATTATTCAGAAGAGACAACGATTGTGCCCTAACTTGGAAAACTTGAACTTGGAGTTCTAGCAATGATGCTGATCTGTCATAGATACGGAAGAATTTGAGAAGTGTTGTGTAATTTTTGTTCTATATTTAATGAGAATAGGTAGGAATGATAAATGTGTTCATACCCTAGAGGAATAATGAGATATGTTCTACTCTGACAGTAACCATGGATGAGGTTAAACAGCTGTAAAAACAGCCATTCTAAAATCATACAAGAGTTTAAAGAACGGGCCAAGAAATCTGAACTCCTCTTAAGTATAAACAGTAACTTGAAGCCTGGATTGGGTGGTGAATGAGAACCTGTTGGGGGTGGGTGGGAGAGAGGTGGGGTACTAACACTAAACAGGATGAAATAAACAATACTACTTACTGATCATGAATAGAATGAGGAGACAGTGAATACAGGTGGATGGTCAGTCAAGAGTTAAAATTAATGATCAAAACAAATATAACTACAGAAAATGTTAATGGTTGCATTATACCGTTAGCATTTTTGATGACTTCATCTGACTAAAAGAAGGGAGCATTCCCAATATAAACTATGTAGATTCCTCAAAGACACTCAACTTTATCTTGCACTGCTTTAAAGCATCTGAATTCCACAGAATTAACATAGCACACATTGAATAGATTGTAATTACCCCACAAGTTATTTTTAAGATTTTGTGGCTTTTTCAAAGATGGCTTCTTGACTTCAAGCCCCTCTAACATTATCAATGACTTGCAGAGAATATAAAACATGTAACTGATGAAGTTTGTAGATGATGATTTAGGGTGTTATAAATAATTTAATTTAATAATAATTTATAATTTAATAATAATTTAATAATAATTTATAATTTAATAAATCATTTATATTAATAACTAGGAAGATGTGTTGCTATATCCTTATTGTAACATGGGCTCTCTTAAACAATATTCACATTAATGCAGAAAAATGCAAAGTAACTAGGAAATAGGAACAGCCCGTTGGGTGCAAGTGATAAACCTCTATCCTGGGAAGCTGTGTTCCTGGGAAAAGCTTTAGGAGTCATTGTAGGTAAACAGCTAAATATGAACCCACATGTAGCTGAGTGGTCCAAAGAACTAATGTGATGCTTAGTTAGGCATGGGGGAATATTGAGGGGAAACGGCTTGTATTGTGCCCATCTTTAGTCCTGGTTCAGGTCAAGTCCTCTTGTTGCTGGTGCCCACGGCAACGTTGAAAATTTAGAAACAGGTCAACAAAAAGTCCTAAAGGATAAAGCAGAAGAACTCATTTATAGCGAAATGCATACTGATCACAAACTGTTACTTCTGCAAGGAGCAGACTGAAGGAATAGGTTGTTTGCACTAAATACATACATGCCTTATTTTTCTGTATACAACGTATCTGTACCCAATATTTGGATACTGAAACTGGGATAATTCAGATTAAAAACTGAAGTGTAAATTCACAGAGTAACAAGTGTGTAACAAGCTCTAACAAGCTTTAGGTGGTTTCTCAATTGTTGCAAACCTTCAAATCAAAACTAAGACACGTGCTGACATTTCAGCTACTAGAATCGAAGCAGGAGTTAACCCGGGGAGGTGTTGCAGTCTGTATTATTCAGACGGTCAGATCAGACAACCAGAATGATTTCTTCAGGATTTTACAAAAGCAGCTCCCTGAATGAGTCTATGAATTATTAAAGGCTAGTCTTTGTGGTATGCTTGAAGTAATACGAAAGCTTACTAATAGGGCATGTACCAGCTTGCTTATTTAGTGGTGTTTAATTGAAGGGAAGGTGTGTGTTATGTAGGCCAGATATGCTGAGATGAAATGTTACCGTTCTGAAATTGCTGTGAATCTGCCATGGAGCAGAATTGCATGTTTTCATTCTTCATGGAAGTGAGGGAATTGAGCTGGTCTGATGAAGTCCTGAGCAGTTTGAGTCCTAGCTCCCTGAAGAGTTTGTTTTCTGGGTAATAAATAGCATGTTAGGTAAAATCACCCAAGGAGCTGCAGCAAGGAGCATTGTAATTCAACTGGAAAGAGAGGTGTGGATTGCTGGGGTGTAGTTCTATGCTCTACCTTGTGCTGCTGGTGCTGCTCATATTGAGTTAAACCGGGTGTCTGTGTATGCTACAGTGTTATTATTTGTTTGGGCTTTGGAAGTACTGGGTTCTGAAGGGTTAAATAGAATTAAAAGAAGGCAGGAATTATCAAAGAATTTTATTATATTTCTTGTGTCTTTTGTTGTAAATGGTATACAGTGGACCGGCTGTGGGGAAACAAATGAGAACTTTCATAAACATGAGTTATTACAGAAACTGTTGTCTATTCTGGCAGTCATATGCAGCTGCATAACTTTGGAAGAGTGATTTTAAAAAGCAACTCCTGCCACAGATTTTTGTATCTACAAAATGATGACGCAGGTGTTTTTCCACCAGTGGCTTGCAGTGCTTTGGCACTGCACATGGCAGATCTTTTTGAAATATCAGTTCACGCTAACTTTTCTTGCAAGACTGGTGCCAGACTATTTATAGATACGCTGTGCTTTGAAGCTATGGTAACTGTACTGTTTTCTTTCAGTTGGCTCTGCAGTATGTGTCAGTGGCCAGGGAGCTTGTCCTACTATTAAACACTGTAACATCAGCGACTGTGAAAACGTTGGACTTTACATTACAGACCATGCACAGGTATTTTCTGAATCAATTCTACTACTTTGATAAAAATTGTTTACTGTTTATGTTTCCCATCTTAATTTACTTTTCTATTTCCCAGGGAATATATGAGGACAACGAGATCTCCAACAATGCATTAGCAGGAATTTGGGTTAAAAACCATGGAAATCCCATTATCAGACGGAATCACATTCATCATGGACGTGACGTTGGCGTTTTCACTTTTGACCATGGCATGGTAATGTTTATTTTCTTCTTTTGAAGAAAGATAGATGACGTTGCATAGCTGAAGTCTTCAGACTTTGCTCATTATTGAAGAAATATATTTTTTAAAAAAGATGCTTTTACATGTGAATAGTTATTTAAAAATGTGCCTACTGCTGCTTCTTTTGCCCTTCCGTGGCCAGTTTCATTTTAAAGACAGTTTTAGCTGAGAGATTTAAGTACTTCTTGCATTTGATTGGTAGCCTCTTATATTGAATTATGTTGAAGTGATAAAATACCTCTTGAAGTAGGGTATAAATGGTAGGCTTACATTTACACTATCACTTTGTTCTTTTTCTTTCAAAATAGAACAAAACTAAGTTTTTTCTTGTAGGATTCTGTACCTTTAGGTGCTAGAAGATTTGAAAGCATAATAAATCGCTGTGTGGACACTTAATCAGTCCTATTTTAATGTACGTCACTGACACGGGGTATGTCCAGCTTCTTTGGAAAGAAGATGCATTTTAGCACGGACGTAGTTGTCGAATTTTATCACAAAATTTTACTTCAGAATTCGTGCATTCTTTCATAAAAACGTTTCTGTGGGATGAAGGTCATACCTTCTATGTGCATATAAACTGATGTGTAATGACTGTGCATATTCCTTGAAATAGAAAGCAGAATGGATTTTTGCCATTCAAGTAAAAGATTATTTGCTCATTTGTTTTTGGCAAAATACTCTGCAAGTTCCAAACAGTGCCAAATCATTGTTTTTCCTGCTTGAATGCTGAACTCCTAGTCCCCGTCCCGCCCCCCCCCCCCCCCCAGCTGACAAAAACGGCAGGATTTTTTCTGGTCACTTTTTGTTATAATTATGAGCACAAATGTGAGTTGCACATTAAAAGTACAGAATGTGAATCAAGTACAGTGAACTAAATGTCAGACTAAATGAGCTAAATGAGGGCTACTGAGGTTAATGCTGCTTGCTTTCAGATCAAGCGGTGTTTAAAAAAAAAAATAAATTCCTTTTTACCTTAACATTGGTAGCACAGAATTTGATTATCTTGTTGTAGGAGTTGTATACTGCTTGATAGGGATTTGTAGAGAATGATAAACTACATAGGTAGTTGCTTAGGGCTTCCTTTTTTAAAGGTGCTGTAGATAAACAGCTGCTGTCGTAATGAAAGCCTCCTTTTTAACAGACTTCATTTCAGAACTCTGTTGAAGAAGAAGGTCAGCCAAACCCAGTGCACATGTTACGTACTGTCGGATACTACTGCATATTCCCTTCCATACATTTTGTTCCTAGCCACTGCCTGACACAGTGCTTGACTAGTTGTGACTAAATATGTTAGGCTTCTTTTTTGGTGAGAAGACTGTAATTAGTTAGCATATTCTATCAACAGATACTCTGTTAGATAACAGAATAGGTAGTCTGTTATTCTTCGTAAGTAAATGTGTGTTATCATCTAAGTTGTAATTTTGCTGGTAGATCTTAGTTTCCAAGAAAGATAATACTAGTAAAAATGCACACATTGAACACTAATGGCTTTGACTAGCTGAGAAAGATGCGTCCCGAGTCACACTAATACAAACGTAGCTTGGGTGCAGACAGGACCTCTGCTTTCTCATTTCATTTTCTCACTCATCTTATGACCTTCAGATCTACCGTTCCTTCCATAGCCTCCATGTATTTCATCTTACTATCATACTCTCCTTCCAGATTTAGTATGTTCAGTTACCTAACTGCGTTAGTTAATCATTTTTAAGTTATACTCACTCAGTGTTTGCTCCAAACAAACAATAGTCCAACATTTTAAAGTAAACTTACTCCTAAATTAAATGTATCAATTCAGGTACTAATTTGCTTTAACTTTTCTGCTGAACTTTTTACATGAGGTTTTTCTACTATTTGTGTCTTGGGAGAGCATTGGCTAGGTATCAGATTCCTAATTGAATAAAATAAGACCTTTATTTTGGGAAATGGATTTCCATATTTTCTATAGATACTAAATGCAATTATGGTAAACACAACATAGCAAACTTTCCCAAAAAATCCATGTTATTTTATCATGGGAAAGAGGAAGAAGAGAAGCAGACGACTTTAGAAGATCCGTATTTTGATCCCCAAGTGTGTCTATGCTCACTAAATTGTGGGTCTTTTTTCCTTTAGTTAGGGCATCTTCCTGCCTTTGTAAGTACTTGTTGTGTTGCTTTAATTCTAGCTCAGGGTTGGTTGGGTTTTTGATGAGAATTATGTCTGTAGATAGTACTAACAAAAGATGGACTGTGTATAGAAACTACTGATGCTTTTTTCCTTTCCACCCAAGTTGTTGGGGAAGTAGCAGTAAAGGAGCAATGCAGTACTAGTTGTAGCAGTTTGATTTGCAGCTTCCTGGTCTCACCATAAGTTAATCAGGATGTGTACTGCTGTTATTTTTGCTGCTGGCATAAAATCTTCATACTGGAGAAGAGGAGGCTCAGGGAGGACCTTATCAATGTCTATAAATACCTGAGAGAAGGATAGAAAGGTGGAGCCAGGTTCATTTCATCGGTGCCCGGTGACAGGACAAGAGGCAGTGGGCACAAACTGGAACACAGGAGGTTCCCTCTGAAGGTGATGGAGCCCTGGCACAGGTTGCCTGGAGAGGTTGTGGGGTCTCCCTCCTTGGAGATCTTCAACAGCCATCTGGACGTGGTCCTGGGCAACCTGCTCTAGGTGTCCCTGCTTGAGCAGGAGCATTAGACCAGATGGCCTCTAGAGGTCCCTCACCACTTAAACCATTCTGTGAAAATCTTCTGGCTAGCAGAAGTTTAAATGTGGTAGGATTTTGCTCTGTTAGGTGCTTCTTCTCCGTTCTCTGTTACATCCTAAGGAGCACATTTGCTCTGTGTTGGGCAATGTTACACCAGCACAGATCTCCCTTCTAGCAGCCCTCTGGCAGATTTATTTTTTTAAACATTATATGTGTTCTGGAAATGTAGTTGTGTAGGCATTTTGCAAAGAGTGATGGCAAACCTAAGACGTTATGTCTTAGTTTTATATTAGCTCAGTGTTTGCAGGCTGCCACTGCCTCATCTAAGCTGTATTAATGTATTGTATAAGCACTCTTAATCCACTTCAATGGATACCTATATCTATACATCCCTCCAAGACTTAAACAGGCTCTGAAACATGTAATAAAATTATTTCAGCTACAGGAAGGCTGGCAAAGGTGAATGCTTCAGTAATTCCCGGAGGGGAGCTGTCTGTGTGCATAGGCTTGAGGGTTGGTTGAAAATCTGGCTAGGATAAGCTTCTGGTTTAAGTACTGAAGTGTTTAGCATGTGAGTACTGAAACGTTTTGAAAAATAGTAATAATAATAAAACTGGATTGTGCTCACTTGATTCATTTGAAACAAAAGTGTTTTGTTTTCTTCCAGCTAGAATGAATACACAGTCTATACTAATACTATCTATTCTAATACTGTGATCAACGTGGTTTCACAAGCAAAACGGAATACAAAGACATTTTTCCTTTTTATATAAAAGAAACAGTAGCATATTAAAGAGAATGTGGCTAATATTTATCTTAGCTGCAAATAAGAGGGATGATCCTCTTGTCTCACATACTAACTATGGTTAAATGTGCAGAGCAATGCAGTCTTTGAGATACTTAGAGCTTAAAAAAAAGGGAGGGGGAGGAATGCAGCAGCATTGGTCTGTATATTTGGGAAGTATTTCAATAAGTAGGAGGAAAAACAGGTCAATTTTCACAATATAATATCCTTAAGAGTGGTCTAGTTCCACTATTGAAATGCTTCTTAGTCATAAATTCCTTTGAAAGATTTCCCCCTACCTCCTTCCATCTCGAAGCCTGCTTTTTTCAGAGTCTTCTGTTCTGTATCAGGCCAGCGATAGAGATGATGATGTAACACCATTGCAAAATGTAAATATCCTTTAAGTGACACGGTATTTTTCAGATACAAATCCTACATACCTACCAAATGAGTGGATTTTCTATATGCTTTTTCTCTTGCTTCTCATGTGGTATTTTTGGCTGTATATATCTTTCTTCGATTGTTTGTAACTGTGAAGCAGGATAAGTGCATTCCAGTACCAAATTCCTACCCTACACGTTATTTTCCCGTGGGTTTCTGTACTGCAGTGCTGACTCTGAAAGGTTAAAGAGTGCTTTGTTTTTCACTTTCATGTTCTCAGACTGTTCTTTGTGTTTTGATGCTTGTAGAAACTTAACCTCTTATTTCTAAACCAGCAGTATTCTGCTGTTTGCTAGGGCTTGTGCCAAACATTGAACAAACAGGCATTAAAAATGCGGCAATGGCCCTGGCATCCCTCAGTGTCTTACACTGATGTCTTTTGCCAGGTGCCTGAGACAAGTTGCCAGACTAAACTGTATTTGATCATCGTATGCAAACAACAGAGAACCGTCAAATGTACTGTAAGAATAAGCTAACATAATTTTGTAACTTGTAGTTGAGACCAAAGCATAGGTCTTCATTTTCCTTGTTTCCCAAATGAGAAATATAACACTCATTCTTTTAAATATTACAAATCAGATCATTTTAAAGAAGTGTTTACATAGTCCAAAAATGGTAATGAAGCTTTTGCCAGTTTCTATGTGGAGTACATAAAAATTCAGTTGGCCTTTTGCTGCAATAGCAAATTTTTCCTATCCCCTAAAAATAAAGGGTTTGTTCTGCATCTTGAATATGTTTTTCTTTATGCTGCGTGTTTTTTTTTTTTTTTTTTTTTTTTTTAATAAAATCCACCAACTCTCAAATAGAGACCATTCCAGACTTTGGTAGGCAAATTTTTATGAACATATGTTTTTATGTTGTCAGTCACATTTATTATATATTTAATTAAGTCAATACAAAGACAGATACTCTTTAGCAGTTCTTCTTTTTATCTTGGGCTTTTTTTTTCTTGCCCTGTTGAGACTATGAGTTTCAGTAAATATTTAGGAAATCTTAAAATTTGCATGATTTCCTTTTTTTTTTGAATACCTATATTTTTCAAACAATGTGAAATGCCTGCGTTTCTGTAATAGTTATTCTTGAAATAAGAGAAAAAAAAAGTATAAAAATACAGAAAAGTTCTTCTGAGGAAAAAAAAAGTGAACAAAATTGCATCAATTAAAAAAATTTAACCCAAATGTATTTCAAAGCAGTATTCGTTGGACTGGATAAAATGTAGAAAGCACAAACAAGATGAATTCCTGAATTAGTCTTGATGTAAAAAGTCTCCTGATCTTGTCCAACTTTGCAGGAAAGGATCTTTGCTATCACATACTTTGTATGCTAAGTAGTGCGTGGAAGCATCAACACTACAGTTACTGTGGTGTGTGTTTGTTTGCAATTACTTTCTCTGGTCAGGTCTTAACAGGTTACACCAGTGTTGTCTTACCCACATAGCAGCCTTTCTGTCATCGTAACTGTCATTTTGTGCCTGCAGCTAATGCCTTGCCTGGTATTTTAAATATATCTCATATGGAGACTACTTCTTTATGCTTTAAAAGTAGCTTTCATATATTATGAAGCTTTTTTTATTAGCAGCTTTTCATATATTTCAGATATTCAAGGCCCGTCTGGACGCCTACCTGGGCAACCTGCTCTAGGGGACCTGCTTGGGCAGGGGGGTTGGACTCGATGATCTCTTGAGGTCCCTTCCAACCCCTACAATTCTGTGATTCGGTGATTCTTTCTGCTTCAAAAATAGTATTTTGAATCTGCTTAGACTTGGTATTTTTGTAATCTATTTTCTGCGTACATCCCCATTACTGGAATTACACAGTGTCAGTCTGGACAGGGCTTTGAGCAACCTGTTCTAGTGAAAGAGGTCTCAGGCCATGGCAGGGAGTATTGGACTAGATGATCTTTAAAGATCTTTTCAACCCAAACCAGTCTGTGATTCTGTGATCATTTATTCCTTCTTTGTTACTAATCACAGAGCCTTTTTTTATATTAAGCAACCCTGTTTGCAGCTTCTGTGTGGTTTCTGTGATGAAGCACACCTTACGTACCCTTTTTCTTTCACCCAAGCAGTTTTCGCAGTTGCAGCATATTTAGCACTCAAAGATAATCTGTGAAGTAATTAAAAAGATACCAGACCATGAAGTAGTATCTTAATTGAAATGATGTATTCCACCATGAAGAGGATGAAGCTTTTTTAATACCAAGTTGTCATCCTACCTAAGTTTTATATACAGCCTCTCTTCAAACAAAAATGAGAAAATAGTGTTTCCTTTGGGGTTGAGAATCACAGAAGGCTGCCTGTTGGCATAAGGGTATATTTCTAAAGAGATCTTGTTTACATTCCCCTGTCTGTTATTGTGTGGCATCTTCAAGAATTCTGAAGATGTCTCATCTCACTTTGAGACAAGACATAATCGTAAATTCTTGAAATATATTCAGAGTATTTACAAAAAACAGTCATTTTCCATTTGACTTACCACACAGGCCTGAGGATCCAAGCCATGTATACTGATAGTACTTTTTTGGAGCTTGCTTAATCAATGTAGTCCCTTTCCTGTCTGCAGTCCTCAAAGTAGGGTAAAGTACACACTGTCTTGATTTCTTCCTTGAACTGCATATATTCTTGCTTTTTTATAATTGACACATACTACTGCAGTGTCTAAATGAAGTGTGTAACTGCGTGGGGGTGGAGGGAGAGTTTATTCATTGGCAGCTCAGACTTGAAGAAAGGGAGAAGAGGTTAGTTACTATCAAGCACTGGAAATGTTACTTATCTCCCACAGCTGTATGCATTTATTCTGACCAGTCATTACAAAGAATTTTAGGGCGCTTCTTCCTAAATTAATTATATTTGTACAGAGTATATATGTGGTTGGAAAAAAAGAGCAGGTTGTCGTCTAACAGTGTCCTTCAGATATTAGCCGTGTGGGCTTGTAGCTGCTAAAGAAACTTGATATTCAGTCCTCTTTGAGGTGCTATATCCAGAGTTGCCATTTTTACTGGTAATTCAATCAGTACTAATAAATAGCACTACAGAGTGTCTTTGAAACAGTATTTTATTTTCCGGGAAAAACAGGATATAGTGACAGTAGCTGTCTTCATTAGCCATGTAAGTGCTGTTGTTTTGTCAGCTTTGATACTGTTTCCTTCTAAATGACCATGGTGTTTAGAGGGGAGAGAGAGTAACATCTCAATGTTCAGCCTTCAATTGAGAAAAGACATTTACAGGAAACATTGTATGTTTTGTGTCTTAAGGGTTATTTCGAAAGCTGCAACATCCATAGAAACAGGATAGCGGGTTTTGAAGTTAAAGCCTATGCCAATCCTACAGTAGTTCGGTGTGAAATTCATCATGGCCAGACTGGAGGAATCTACGTTCATGAAAAAGGAAGAGGACAATTCATAGAGAACAAAATCTATGCAAACAATTTTGCAGGTGTATGGATTACCTCAAACAGTGACCCAACAATAAGGTATTGTTTTCCCTATTGATATTTTACTACTTAGAATAAGAGAGTTGATCGGAATGGGAAAAGTGCAACCTTATTTCATTTATTTCTAATGAACTGAAAATATTCCTGTATACGTAAAAATGAGATTACTGTCTGTGTTTGACCGAACTGTGTTTTTTAATTTGCGTGTGTATTTGGAAGAGCGTGTTTCTTGAAAAGACACAGGAAAAAAAAATATTTCAAGTCTGGGTACTATACAGTCCTAGACATTATATATTGTGTACTATTATTATAACAATTTCGTAATGTCGATTCTTTCATTTCTTAGGGGCAATGCAATTTTTAATGGGAATCAAGGTGGTGTTTATATCTTTGGTGATGGAAGAGGCCTTATTGAAGGAAATGACATTTACGGTAAGCTGATTTGATTATTGCATCTTGAATTCAGAGAAAAATGAGCATATGCGTTGCATTAAATACCATTTTTGTTATTAGGTAATGCATTAGCAGGAATACAGATTCGAACAAACAGCTGTCCCATAGTTCGACACAACAAGATTCATGATGGTCAGCATGGTGGAATTTACGTGGTAAGCATGACCCACAAGTAGACATGCAGACTTAGTTTCTGTTCATAGAAACGTTGCCAAAGTGTATATTATACGTAAAACGTTTGTACTTACAATGACTAGATTTCTTAGGTTAATTGTAATAGGCAGAAGCTGGTGCTCGTACTTAGAAGATTAAGGCTCTTACAAGTGTTACTAAATTATTTCTGTTACAGAGTACACCATTTAAAATGGGATGGCAGAACTTCACTTGTTGGATAAAAGCTTTTTTAAAAAATAAATTTAGAAATCTGTTCAGCTTTTTTTGAGTGTTATGCAGTAACATACATTCACTAACCTCATTTTTTTTTTTTTTTTTGCCTTGAAGTTATGATATGCGTTGCAGGTGCTGTACAGGCATGTATTGTAAAAGTGAGGAATAAAGCACAATGAGCTGTCAGGCCACCTTAAGCCATGTCAGATTTTGTTTAAAGAAATATTTGCATGTTTTCCTACCAGAAATTACCAAATGTTCAGCTAATGCTACATGTGTTAATCTGCTCATTTGACAGATCTAACCAGAACAGTTCATACTGTTGCTTCGCTTTTAAGCACAAAAATGTGGTAAAGATGTCACTTTAAAGTGACATGCAATTTTTTTGTCAGTCTGGTGGACCAGGCTGGGTGTAGGTGTAAGTGCTATGTGCCACAGCTTTCATCTGATGGGGAAGTACCTCTTCTAGCAAAAACTAGCAGACATTAGCAAATACTACTGCAGAGCCTTGAAATATGGTGGTTTATATGTAGAGTGTTCTTAATTTTATGACAAACAGTCAAAATTGTGATGTTATTTTTTTTAATAGTGTGAATATATACTCAAATAGAAGAGAATTACATTTCCACAGCAAAGAATCCATGTTCGGGATGGTGGGTGCAACCAGATAAACAATATTTGCAGTTAGCAATTTTTCTCGACTCTTATACTTCTTGTATTTAGCATGAAAAAGGACAAGGTGTGATTGAGGAAAATGAAGTTTACAGCAATACTTTGGCTGGGGTCTGGGTGACAACGGGGAGCACTCCAGTCTTGAGGAGAAACAGAATACATAGCGGGAAGCAGGTGAGTTTTACTTTGTGTGTTAGAAGGGGGCCAAAAAAGAAGAAAGTTCTTTTGCTTTTTTATATTTTACTTTCAAACTCATAATTTATTTTTCTATATGTTAGGTTGGAGTTTATTTTTATGACAATGGACATGGCGTGCTAGAAGACAATGACATCTATAATCACATGTACTCAGGGGTTCAGATAAGGTAAAATGTATTCTGATTCTTAATGTCTAAACAGACATTGTGTTGTGCTGTTTTATCCTGTTCTTGTCACTCAGTTTCTAAAAATAACTTTTTTTGAATTCAGTATTTCTGAATATCCTCTGCTTCAATAAAGAATTGCTTCTAATATAGCCTGGTTTTTGACCAGAAGGTGTGACCTGTGAAGCATGTAAAAATTAAAACCTGTTTGCCTGCTGGAAAATACAGTATTTTATTCAGGTTTCCAAACAATGATATCCATTGGGCATTTCTACAGAGGTACTTCAAATCTTTGGCCTTGAGAAATAGTGAACTGTGTTAAATGACTTATTTGTGTATGTATCTCTCTAGAACTGGAAGCAACCCCAAAATAAGACGCAACAAGATCTGGGGAGGTCAGAATGGTGGTATTCTTGTTTATAATTCTGGTAGGTCTGTTTCTCTCATTTATTCAGAATTGTTTATGTTCTGCAATATTATCTCTTCTCATTTATTATTCTTTTTTTTATATTTTTCCACACTTCCTTCAATTTAAGGCCTTGGATTTATAGAAGACAATGAAATTTTTGATAATGCAATGGCTGGTGTATGGATTAAAACAGACAGTAACCCTACACTAAGAAGAAACAAAATTCATGATGGAAGAGATGGAGGCATCTGTATATTTAATGGGGGAAGAGGTATATTTTTTCCCTTACTAGCATGTACTGAGTATTCTGGGTAAGAGTTTAATTTCAGATTAAGCTGTGTCCTTTTTAAAGTGCTCTTTAGAAAACTCTCTTGTCTTTTGAAGTAATAAAATAGCTATAACAGATATATACTGATGCTTTTTAGCCTTAATTACATCACTAATAGTGAACTCTGTGGGGGGCAGAGAGGTAATTAATCTAATCCAAGAAGACTGTTAGATTGCTGCTTAAGACAGTCCTTTTATCTCATCTGTTTTTGTAAGCTTTGCCATTTCACTGACACGGTATTAAATTGAAGTCACTTAGCCAAAATCTTGCATATGAACATTTCATGTTTTGCCAGGGTCAACGATTTAAGGAGGAAAAAAAAAAGATTTATAAAGGAATCTTTGTACACCTGTTAGATTTAGAAATGGTCCTCTTCTAAAATCTTCTGACTATTGTGTGTCAGCTTGTTGTGTGAAAACAGCTTCTGATATTTTGTAGTTAAAATGAGATTTAATTTTAAGCATTTTAGAGTCTTGCAATAACAAAAATGCAAGTTTAGCTTTGTGTTGACAGGATGATAGTTTTAGAAGACAAGAACAGAAAGATGCTAGAAAAATTAAAGAAAAGATTGTGAAGTCAAAAGATTCAGTCTTTCCACAAAAATAAAATGGCACTTAAAGGAATCTTCTGTAATGGTGCATGCATTTCCAAATTCTATTATGTACACTGAAAAAAAAACCCTAATATGATTATACACTGAGAATGACTTTAAACTTGCATCACAGACTAACTTCGGTGCTATTGATGGGTATTCCCCAAATGAAAGGAATACATGTTTCGCAGAATGGTTACAGATAAGAAAATGTTAATAATACGAAACGTTTGTTGGTTCTGTAATAGGTCTTCTGGAAGAGAATGATATCTTCAGGAATGCTCAAGCTGGTGTTCTTATCAGCACCAACAGCCACCCTGTGCTAAGGAAAAATCGAATATTCGATGGATTTGCTGCAGGTTTGTGTTGTTCAAATCAAATTTTGAAGTGTTAGAGCTTAGAATAAGCTGTTCACAAAGCTGAATTTGTGACTTTCATTACCCCACAGCACTTAGACATTTTAACAAGCAATCAGAATATCCTTCAGTGTATTTTTGAAATAATTTCAGAATTGTAGCAAAAAGTCTTTACAGTAGTCCTGGAATTACTCGTGTGTTGAGAAATAATGCACATTCTGCCTTCTCATTTTTCTGTGAAATACTTTTTTTGCTATTTTGTTTTAGAAGTAATTGGTAAAGCTGTCTAGAACATTTTATCACTGCTTTAAAACAAAGGAAACGTATAGCAAATATATTTTAAGGAGATTTGAATTGCATCTCAAGATTAACTTTCATTCTACAAACTTGAAAAATTAGTGAAATAAGCATTTCTGACTCCAAAAGAGATGAAGAATGTTTAATAATGGTTTCTGTGTAATTTATTGCTTAATGATCAGACTTCCATACGTCTTGCATTCTATTCCATTTCAACTAAAATCACATTCTTGAGTTTTCTCCCATCTTTTTTTCAGAAGAAGCAAGTTTTCTGAGAAGGCGTCTCTAAAGGTGTTGTTTTCTGTGTGTAGTAGGGGGGAAGGATAGGTTGCTGTCGATCAGTCCTGGACAAATGACTTGGAAGACATGGGTTAATGATAAAAGCTAAGATTTAAATGATTTTTAGGTCCCTATCTTGAAAAAAATAATATATATATATATGTAATAAAAAGATATTTTAAGAAAGGTGAGGTATGTGCACAAGAACTTTCACATATACATGAAGACGGTAGGTTAAACACCCAGAAATCATATACCCCTTGGAAATGCCTGATAAAAGTAGCATTTTATTGTCAGATAAACTGGTAATATATTGTTACTGCCAGAAACCATGCATGCTGGCTGTAGCTCTTTGAAAGGATTCAAAAAGTATCTGAACCTCAGTTTTGTAGTGGTTCAGAGTCCAATTCCTAGCTATGTCATTTTACTTTTTCCCTGAGCTTATGATAAAAAGAAAAAAAAATACACAAAATCAACCCTCACAGCTTATGAGAGAGGTACAAATATGCACAATGGCTGAGGACTAACTAACTATTCCCACTTTCTTTTCTTTTCTCTGTTCCCAACCCAAAAAAGGTATTGAAATAACAAATCATGCAACTGCAACATTAGAAGGCAATCAGATTTTCAACAACCGCTTTGGAGGTTTATTTCTAGCATCTGGTGTCAATGTAACAATGAAAGGTGAGCCTGAGCCCTTCTTTGGTTTTGTTTGTTCACTTTGCACTTTTTAATTTGGTGCCGTTTTTTTTTTTTTTTTATTGTACCACTTTTGGGTTCAGATCTGGCATGTTTTTAAGCTGAATTTGTAATTAAACCTTTAAACTGAAGGTAGTAAGCCAAGCTAAGCTATCTTAGAATTTTAGACAGATAGCCAGAAACTCTCAAAGGTAACTTAAGGTTTTGCTATCATTATTAAAACTGCTATTAGCTCTTCTGTCTCTAAATGGTTTCTGAACTGGTCACTGGGTTTTAGCCCATCTCTAATTCACACTCTAAGCTAATATAATGGTAAGTCTTTTGTCACAGATCTGAAAGCAAGTGTCCAGTAAAAAAGCATGCCTCACTTGGCTTTTAGGATCTAAAAGCATGAATATTCACGATCCCAAATCACTTTTTCAGAAAATAGGAATAGTTTATATACCTAAAATGTCCATGTCTAGTAAGGGAGTGTGCATGAGACAGGGTCATTTTGGAGGAGTTTGGAGTGATGGTCTGAATGGCAGTAACCTCCAGGAGGGTTACTCTAGAAGTGAAAGGTTCACTTTGCAGAAGTTTTTACCTGCTTGGATGTGCTTGTTCTGCCTGTCCCATGTATTTCTTTGTCCCAACTCAAAACATAAGCTCTGGCTCATGCCTCAGCTCCTGGGCTTACTGACGGCATCAGTCAATGCTGTGATGGGGCAGTCAGGTGTGCTTTGGGACTTGGTAGAAGATGTAGTATGTGAATAAAGGAGGATAACCAAGTTCACTATGCATTGGACGCGTCTTTTAAATGCTGGAGGTGGTCCTAATTTCAGGCCTAATTCCGGTTTCCTTTCTGTTGGAAGGGATGTATGAAAGTCCTTATGGTAGACTAGAGGCTTTCAGACATTGGATTTTCAGACTTCTGAACAGAAAACTTAAACTGGTTTCTCTAACTGTTTTCACAAGCCAGTTCACAAAGAGTATTTAAACAAAGGCTTATCAGATGGTTTATGCGAAGTGCATAGAGCAGCAGTATTTTTGGTCTGAGGACAGCATTGCACTGTCTGGGCACCTGTCTTGTCATCTGGAATTGAGTATTTGATGTGCTTAAATGCCAAAACTAAAATGCAGGCACAACACTAACTGTTCCTAATTGTTTTAGCTCTTAAAAGGGTAGGCAAAAAACTAACATCTTTAAAAATAATAATAATAAAAAGTAAATGTATTCATCGACTGAGGTATAATTAGTGGTTTGGTTTTTTTGTTTCGTTTTTTTTTTTTTCCCTAACAGATAACAAAATAATGAACAATCAAGATGCCATAGAAAAAGCTGTCAGTAGAGGCCAGTGTTTATATAAGATATCAAGTTACACCAGCTATCCGATGCATGACTTCTACAGGTAACAATTTATTTTTAGTCACCTACAGTAAGGTTTTTCAAATAAACTCCCACACATGTTCTTTTAGCAAGGTCCCTAAAAATTGCTGTGTCAGTAACAGACAAATGTGTGTTTTCCCTCACCTGCAAGAGAAAAAATTCAATCAAGTTTCATTGCCTTTAATTTATTGTGAGCTTCAGGGAAAGGTATGGTTACCACGAACATTAAACCCAAAGGGATTACATGGCAGAACTTTTTTCAAAACACACGGCCAAAAGCGTGCCATGAAATCTAAGTTCAAGTAAAATTCTCAAGTCTTAGTCCTGTGCATATCCTTTCCTTAAGTACTGTTCTTCCCCCTGCCCACTCTCCCCAACCACTTTTACCAGCTCATCAGTTTTTGATTCATGTGCAATGTGATGTATTTTTCTTCAGATGTCATACCTGTAACACCACAGACCGTAATGCCATATGTGTGAACTGCATTAAGAAGTGCCATCAAGGACATGATGTAGAATTCATTAGGCATGATAGGTATGTTTTGAACAAGTATGTAAAGCAATTTTGGCAATGCAAGTGAACAGGAGAACTAAAGAGTTCTATTTCTTTGTAGGTTTTTCTGTGACTGTGGTGCTGGAACACTGTCTAATCCCTGTACGCTTGCTGGAGAGCCTACTCATGACACAGATACACTATATGACTCTGCTCCACCTATAGAATCTAATACATTGCAGCACAACTGAATTCCTTTCAGAAAGAAAGTCCTGCCATTCTAATATCATAACTGTTAAAACTTTTTTTTGGAGGAAGTTATACTTGCCCATTTCTGCAGAAAGAGACTGTATTAAAGCGGATGTGTGAGGTGTTGACACTATGGAGCTCAACCTACCAAAAAAGAAAGTGGCAATATGTTGACTCAGGATAACAGAACTGGGCGTTTTAGCATTACTGTGTAAACAAAGACTTTGAAGGGACAGAAGTGAAGAAAAATAAGCTGCAATTTTGTACAGATACCAACTTCTGAAAGCTGGTGTTTTTACAAGTAGCATTGAAACGCAGTCCAATTTGCAGTAGTACTATTCTGTAGACAAGCAGCATTCTTTGTTGCTGCCTTTATGGACATGGGTACCAATTGCTTTTGTAACATGGTAAAAAAATGTGAGCTAGCACTTCTGCATTTCTTTTTGATTTTTTTTAACATTTATTCAGATTGAGAAATATGATTTTAATGCTTTAATCTCATGTAGTTTGTTTCTAATTTCAAGCAAAAAAAATCTTATTGTACTTGAATGTGTCCTGTTTTGTTAGCACACCTAGACTTGCTGTAACTGTACTCATGTCCCAGTATGTACGTTCTTTCTATGAAAGAGAAAACACTAATCTTAAATTATATCCAGCAATTTTTCTGGTGTCCTCTGAAGTTAGAATAATCTCCTTCCCTGCCCCAGCAATAGTCTGTACTCAAACCACCCTAACAAAAAAGCGAGTGTTTTAATGAGACTTCCTAGAATATAATGCACTATAAAACAAAGTACCCATGTAACTAAGTTTTGTGAGTGAAATTTTACTATGTTTTAAAGTACACAGTAGAAAGTCTCCTCAAAACAGTCTTGTATTTTACTCTGTTCATAGTTTTTTTTGAACAGTCTGGACATTACTTTACATAACCTGCTGGAAATCACAGCAATTTCCTGCTCTAATGAAGCTGAGACAAGTATATATACAGCCCTATACCGTTTCATAGCTTTTTTTCCATTTATGTGTATTGGTGACAGTGGGTAATCAACAGCCTGAAAGTGTATGCATGTACCATAACATCTAGACTTAATATATTGTGGAGTACTCAATAACCATTATGTAGAGGGTAGGTAAGAATTAAAGGGTTTAATTTCCTAGGAAAGACAATGGAAAAATGGTCATTTTTAAAAAATAAAGTTTATTAGATCATAACTTTGTCTGATACCACCTTTTTGAGAAACTGCCAGTACAAAAGCATTTTTGTTCTTAAAGCTGATTGATCATAGTGATAAGTTTCTGAACTGCATTTGCATCACTTGTTGCATCATCTACCACCAGGCACAGATACCTAAAGAAAATAAGTCATTGTTACTGAACACGGCCACCAAGGGGCAAGAATATAAGCTTCCTCTTACTTGCACAGCTTTAGAAGATACACATTACTTTTTTTTTTTTCCCCTGTGGTATAAAGGCTGCTGTCAGCCTTCAGTGCCTTATTGCAGAGGCGCTGCAACCATGGTTCCTGCATGACTGATTTCCCCCAGTACCCACCCAGCAGCTGTCAGCAAGGACTTATTCATGCATTCCTTCAGTTAGGCTCAGGTCACATCCAGCCTAGCACCTATGCAAATCAAGCTCTTAGCCCTGGAGCCTAGCACATGACCCAGCCTCAAAATACTGCATCACTCATCATATCTGCTATCTCCCAGCCATGGTTTCTTACATCCCTCCCTCAATGCTTGTGAAGTACCTTTGACATACACAAAAATAGTTTTTACTTCCCCCTCTGCGGAAAGACTGAAGTTGTAAGCAAAGCATAAGCAGCTGCCCAAATTTTAAAGTGTCTGCCTAGTAAGTAATGTGCAACTTAGAAATGGAGAACCAAGGCCTTACCTAAACAGTCTCAGTGATATCATCATTTTTTCAAACTCTTTTGCTTTTCTGTGCCCCTTCTGAATAACTTCCTCTGGAATATTAGCAAGTCTTGCTGCATTGAAGCCATAGCTTTTTGGACATGCTCCTTCGATGAATTTATACAGGAATGTAATAGTTTCCTGGCTTGGATCTTCACTCTCATTTTCAACCATACATGCCTAGAAAGATTGTTACCACAAGTTAGTGTATGTAATACTTACAAGACTAATAAATGCATAAAACATCACTAGCTGTTCTCAGGACACCTCTGTGAGACTCTGAGCAGATGACTGCAGAAAAGCACAAACAATATAAGATCTGCCAGCCGTGAGGAAGAGTCCCTATACCTCGGTGCTCGTGATTTGTGTATCACAGTTTATTATACTTACCATGTGACCGAGCCGCACAGCAACACTCTGTGAATAATCCTCTACTAGGGAGTGGTAGTGTGTGGAGAATAAGGTTCGACACTTGATTTTCTCTGCAAGTTCTCTAACAACTGCACTTGCTATAGCTGTTCCGTCAAAAGTAGCTGTGCCTCTACCTGGAGATGAAATTGAAAAGCTTTGGTATACTCAGGAACAGAAGTGGCAAAGTAAATCATCCATAGTTTACCTGCTATGGAAGAGACTCCCTTAAGCATTAAGACTGAGCAATAAAAGCAAAGGTGACATTCTAAAGAAAGTTTTCAAATGCAATTCATTGACAAACACTACAAACTGATACATGGCAAATAATCTTCCAAGCAGCATGGAGGGGAAAAAAACAAAACAGCAGTGAGGAATGAGAGCCACGGGCAGGGTGAGCTCACTGGAGTATATGCTCCGTAACAATCACAATCTCTTCTGCACTGCAGATGATGACATTTCAGCACTGAAACACGATACTGACTTGCTCAACATTTTCTGCAAGTAATCACGCAAAGGCAGGCAGGAAAACTCAACTAGAAATAGGATAATAGGGATTGGGGATAAAAGGGGTTGTGTAAATGCCCAGCACACCCAAGAAATTAACATTTGAGACAATTACATAGATATTGACTAGTTAAAAATTATTAGCATTATGATAAAACTATGTACTTGAGTTCTG
Source organism: Cygnus atratus (assembly GCF_013377495.2). Classification (NCBI taxonomy): domain Eukaryota; kingdom Metazoa; phylum Chordata; class Aves; order Anseriformes; family Anatidae; genus Cygnus; species Cygnus atratus. The sequence goes on along the minus strand of NC_066364.1, from coordinate 104,342,893 downwards.
ATTTAGCCCACCAGCTAGTCATTACATCTTAGACAGTTTCTATCTATTAGAAAATAGATGAAATACCGAGTTCATCCACAAGAACAAGGGAGTGCTCTGTTGCATGCTGGAGAATGCTGGAAGTCTCGCTTAGTTCAACAAAGAAGGTACTTTCACCTTTAAAAGAAACAATAACAAAAAAGCCATGAAGTCATTGAAGAGCTGAACAACACAGCTAAAACCTCGTCTAATCTGCACTGGTATCTTAGTCAAGCTAAAATGAAACTTAGCAAACTAAACATTAACAAAAACATAAAGCATTTTTTCCATCATTAAAATGGTGGGGTGTCCATTTGCTGCAAGAAAAGCAAGTTTTGGTTGCTAAACAATACAGGCACACCTCATCTGTCCCGTATTAACAGTAGTGGCCAGATATATTAGCTATATCAAAAAGGGCCACAAAGGAAACAAGACAAGATTCTCTTGCTCCTTCTTAAGTGCACAAGACACAGGCCTAATGTATGTGTGACTTTTCAGTGTGAACAAGCAAGCAGGGAGCTTTAAAAAGACTAAGAAGCCAGGCTTATTGTTTTGGTTGGTGATGTCATAAGGCAATGAATTATTCAAATAAAGACTGTACTCATATAAACAAACCTTTCTGAAGTTACTAAAAATTTCACCACTGCTGAAAACTGAACATCTGACAGGAATGTCAGCAAACCAAGTTAAAACATATATATTTCAGCATGAGTATTGGTTTTCCCCCTTAGCAGATTACAAGCAGAAGTACACAATTATTCAGAGCCTTGCACGCTACACATCCATGGGTACAAAGTCCAGATTTACTAATTCTTCGTAGAGTTCATTCATTCTAAATAATCACATGCAGCAGTGCAATTGCAAAATGGCGATTTTGGAGCAGACAAGTGTTTACTTCCTGTATTCATTTGGTTAGAAGCCTGAACATACCCCACACTGCTGTGCTCTAGCACACGTTTCTTATAGGCATTATTAAACATTGTCCAGCAATCTTTATTTTCTGCATTTATGTAAAGAAATTTCCAGGTTTTCATATGGTTTAAGAATAAGCATTTACTCACTTTGGAAAATAAAATCCAAGAATTACACAGGCAATTTTGAAACAACACTACTTATAAGTTACTTCAGATAAGTTCCATTGACATCTGTTATTAACTGACTGCCACAGAAAAACTTTCACTGCACTTTCATTTCTACTTAGTGTGGAAACAGATTTCAAAGGTAGCTCTGTTGTGCAGCCTTGTAAGGTGAAGTTAAAATGTTTGTGTACATATTTGGAAGAGAAAAGCATAGCTTGTAGCTGACAAAAAATTTAAAACGCTATGTTTTTCTGAACCACCTTGCTATTGCAGAATGGCATCTTTTATTTCTAACAAAAACAATCTTCTATTCTTAAAATTTATTTTTGTATAAAATGAAAAATAGCTGGGCAAAAAAGCATTAGTAAAATTCTCTAGCTGCAAAGAAAAGTTGCTGTTTGGGGAGGCGCAATTTTTTTTTTTTTTTTTTTTTTACATCAAGAACTCAGATGGAATGATTCATTTCCAAGTTTCTTATGTGGAACAACACATGGGCTTAAATTTTTGAAACAATTTAAATACTCTCATTTTCACTGACCCACATCTTCCAGCACAAAGCTCACAGAAAAAAACGCACCTTAAATAAGTTGTGATACCAGTTATTACCTGATAAAAATAATAATTTTTCAAGCCTCATGACATTTGGCATACCACCCCAGGCGGACTTTCCCATTCCAGTTGTTGTGTCATCACCCACTTCTGTCCTCCTCTCCATCCAAGATTTTAAATATTCTAAGAACTGACAATTACTGCTTCCAAAAAGGAAGCCTGCCTTACTCCATCTGAAGAAATCAGATTTCAGCATTAACAAATACATCCTGATTGAAACAAAGGACCTCTAGTTCTTGAGAGAAGATAGCAAAATAACTCTTCTACTGCAGATACCTGAACACCACCTTCCTATTCTAGAACATTTAGAAAAAGATGCCTGTATAAGTAGAATATCAATCAACTGTACAACATCCCAAAAGATATTCCTCCGATTTGCATCCAACCGCAAGGTAGGCTTTTAATATAAAGTCTATAACAAATGATTATAAATGTCTGTCAGAAATAATGGAGAACAAGCATACCAACCAAATCAAGCATACCTACAACTGAACAATGGAAGACAAAGAATTAGTCACTTGGCTCTCCATGGAAACACGAAAGACTATCCCTTTCCAACCTGCCACTCACTCAAAGCACAAAGTGTCCAAATGTACTAAGAAACTCATTCTGTGGTAAAACCCACAGCTGGATTACAGAAACTCACCTGACATAATTCTGTCTGAGGCACCAAGTCTTGTAAACACTCTGTCAATTGGTGTAAGCCTGCAGACTTCAGCAGGTACATAGCATCCCAGTTGAGCCATTATAACCAGGAGACCAGCCTGCAAAACAAACATTAAACCATTTGAATTTTTATTAAGTCTTCGGAGTTTCAGTTCCACACAGAGAACAAGGGAATGAAACTGCATTTCCCCTGAAACAAACTACAACACACAAAACTTGCTACAGTTTTAAGACCTGCAGGTTGTAGCATCATAATCTCAGCTGGGACTGAACTACTCTGAAAGCCTTCAAACAAGTTACCACAGCAACTGGTGTTTACAAAGCGAACTAAGTGAACTTCCTAATGCTTTCCCAGTTGCCTATGACCTCTATTTTAATCTTGTTCAATTTGAAGAAGTATCTTTTGCCAGACGATGCCAAGTCCTGGATAGTAACGCTTGAAAGAGATAAAAGCTTTCACTTTTTCCAGCCATCTCTCACAAGAGTTATGAAGTCAGTATAAATAGTAAATCTACCACCATTGACATACCATTGACATTTTCAACCAGAATTATACTTTGTCTGTAGAGTATAATTGCTGTATTGTAGTGCAAACCCTGCAGACCACCAGTGGGACCTCCTTTGGCTTTTATGAACAAGTAAATCATGCAATTCCTTCATGCAAAGCACACAGGTACTCTGGAACATTCAATTTTATGTAGGTATACAATCACCTGTCTCATGAGTGTCGATTTGCCACCCATATTTGGACCAGTTACTAATACACAGGAAGCTTCACTACCACTGTCTTCATCTTTACTGCCTATCATGATGTCATTAGGAATAAAATCGTCCCCAAAGAAGGTTTTTGTAATGCATGGATGGCGTGAATTTTTAAGTTCCAGGAAGGGAGGAGCGCTATCCACAGGCAGTAGAATTACAGGTCGGCACAAAGGTCCATCACCATCTTGACTGTAGTTAGCAAGGGACATCAAGACATCTATAAGATTAAGAGAAATTCCAGTAAGTCATGCTTTATCTTTCTTTATCCATTCACTGGATTGCATTTACTCATTGAACAGCATTTTTGGAAACAATTTTTTCCATTTTCCTGTTAAAGGAAACACCCAAGAAGTACTCACTCCTGAAGAGCGATTAAAAGGTGGGATATTCACAAGGTCTTTCCTCACTCCTTCAAGATTTCTTCTGATGTCAGATTAAAAATACCCCCTCTCGTTTTTAAAGTCTTTAACATTTGAATCATTTCACTTAGCTTATTTTTATATACATGTATAAATACTGTTTTTCTAGCATTGTTTTTTGATTTGGAACAAGCTACGTGAGGAGGAAACCAACTTCCACGACAGTAAGTTATTAAGAACTATAATACTGCTTAAAACTTGTCAGAATCAATTATATAAAGATTAAAATTCTGAATGGCTAGCAGAAAGCAGCGCAATCCCCCTCAGTTAGCCTAGCTCTAAGGTTCAAAGCACTGGCTGCCTACAAAGTAACACCATTTTGTGTGATTTGAGAGACTTCATTTACACATATAACAACTTTTAAACAGATGAGCCTGAAAGCTCAGTCTCCTTTGACTTTCAATACTCCTGCTAGTGCCATAGTGTAGCTAGCGTGACTGCTTCCCAGCTCTCCCAACCCACTCAGCTGGTTCCTAGACAGCTGTCCTCACTGTCTGCCTGTCCTCCCTTTTCTGCTGCAGTGGCATGAGACTCTTTTCGTTTTTTCCTGGAGACATCTTCTCAGGACTGAGAAGAGAATCCTCTTCTCTAAGAATATAATACAGGAGACTGTTCTACCCCAGACTTGAAGGAAACTTTGGGGAAGTCTTCCTATTAGACTACCTTTGTCAAGGTAATGAAAACCACCACCTTTTATTTTATTTTTAAAAGCTGCTAATAAAGCAGTCTGCTTGGACAGTGACTATCAGGCTAGACTTTTGTACCTCCATCTGCACTGTCTTCATTTAATAGGAAGCTACTCATTGATACATAAGAATCCTAGATGCAGTGTGAGACCAGTAATGCTACACTGAGCGGTGAGAAATGCTGAGTTACACCCCTACAATCACACAACAGGAATGAAGAAAGAGCTTGCACGTGGCAATACCCTGCAAACCAACTGTTCTGCCTTTACTGGCAGGAAGGAAGCGAGCTGTAACTGTTACCTACTAATGCTGTTATCACCGCCACAGCTTTTAAACTACAAATTAAGGGCTGGCTACGGGCCTTTTTTTGCTTATCCTGCTCAGATTTCATCAGTTACAATGCAAGATTATTTTTGCTATATGATAAAACTAAAAAAAAGCCTCTTACCTAACACCGCGATGCATTCCACAGCTGCCTGCCAGTCCTTGCTGTTTTTATCGAAGTTGTAGAACAGGCGCCTCATACAGTCTTTTAGCGCCGCATCTCTTCGCTCCTCGGCATTAACCATGGCAGCCAGCATCTTCTCAATCTCTTTGGTCCAGTAACGTTTATACCCCTTCCTGGTTGACTTCAGCTCGTATTCTTCAGGTAAATTACGTGATACCATGCTTTCTGGTATTTCCATCTGGTACCGATTTTTGCCGGCCCCCCAGTACAGCATGGATTTGAAGCCAAGCAGTTTGCGTTGCTTATCTAGGTATGCGTGGAGATCTTCCTCAACAGCTTTAATATCCTGCAGTGCTTTGTCATAATCAGGGTCAAAGCCTGTCTTTGGAGTGATCACTCCTGTCTTTCGAGCCTGATTGTGATCAAAAGCAGTATCCCACCTTTTAAGCTCCGCGCTCAAGTCTGGGAAGCGTCCATCTGGATTTTTGGCTTTGCGGGTGACTAGCTGCTTAAGTACTTTAGATTTGAAGTCAGTGGCAATTTCTTCCATGACATCAACGATTTCATTCATTACTTTAAACCCTTCCAGTGCAGACAAGAAGTCAGCAATTTTTTTCTTGCTGTATTTGATTTCTTCATAAAAGATGGCCCTGCTGTCAGGATGGTTCTGACTTTTAAGCGGTGATCCAATACTGTGAATTTTGCTGAGCAGCCTTTCAAGGTCAGGAAGTTTCTTCAGGTGCTCACTAACTTCAGACATTTTGTCTGGCACTGCCAGAAGGTCCTCAACAGCATCTAAACGATCATTGATGGATTTTGGGTTACAGAGCGGAGCACAGAGCCACTGTTTCAGGAGCCGCTTCCCAAACGGCGTACAGCAGGAATCAATCCTTTCCAACAAAGTTCCTTCTGTGGTTCCGTTGGTTCCATTCCGCAGAACCTCCAAGTTCATTAGGGTGACTCCATCCAGCACCATCCGCCGGTCAGTTTTGGCAAAGAAGCTACTGGAACTCACAGTTTTTGCAGTATCAATATCCACAGGGATGTACTCCTCAAAGTTTGCCAGCGATAACAGTTCCTGATCAATCAGACATTTTTTGAGATAGAAGACACATCCCCCAAGAGCTGACAAGGCTAACTCACTGTTTTCACCAGGAGTTAATCCTAGCGAGTCAGTCTCCGAAGTCAGAGACTTGATCACAGAGGGCAGAGAACACCCGTTTTCAGAGTTCTGTTTCTCCTTGAAATACTCTTCTTCAAGAAGAACTTTTAGTGTTTTAGATGCATTCCAGAACTGGGAACCAGGGATCAGGCCTTCCTGAATGCAACAAACAAGTGAGCCTTTCAATATTTTCTGTGTGTCCACAGACAGGTTCCCCTTCTCAAACAGTACCTGCACGGGAGTGTAATGCGCTACTAAAGTCCTAAACCTCGAACAGTGCCGGTCATCTGAGAACTGGCCTACGTAAAATTTTCCAACTGATGTGTCAACAAAGCAGACCCCATAAACACGCTGTCCAGAGGAGTCTTCTTTTTCCTTAACACACAGAAGGTATTTGTTATGGTTCTCCGACGGATCACAATCCAGAATGCTGTAGGTCTGAGTGCCTTTGGTAACGATTCTGCAGATTTCTCGACGTACGACCTTGTCAAACTTCGTTGGGTGGGCCATTGACTTGTAGCGTGCTTCCATCATTTCAGGAGTTTCTGTTTGCTCAACACGGGCTATCTTGTAGCCCTTCTGCACTAGAACGTCAGAGAACCTGCCAAACGCAGTTTCTGGAAAACCTGAATGGGCCCAAGAACCTTTCATAAATATCAGGCCCAACTCATTCACACCAGTGACTGCATCCATGTGATACAGCTCATAGAATTTTCCAACCTTGTAGAAAATCACTGCATCAAAGTTTTGACTTTTCAGCTGCCACCATCTCCGCATGCCTGGCGTACATTTGTTGAGATAGTCTTCAGGTACATACAGAGTACATGGGTCATAATCAGGGTCACTCTGTCGCCTCCTGTGTGCATCTTTCTTCTTCCCTTCCTGAAGCCAATCAAGTTTCTCATGTTCCCATACTGCAAAGCCACCAGTTCCTCCACTGCAAGCATTTGCTTGAGATTCAAAGTTTTCAGGTGCTGCAAACGATGTCAGCTTAGACTTGGCCTCCAAGGAAACCGTTGCTGCTCTCTTGGGTGCTTCAGAACGCCCATTTTCTAAGCTGCTCCTTTTAGAAGGCTTGCTCACATCTCTTCTCTTTCGTTTAGAAGAGACTTTTACGGGACTTTCTGCAATGCTCTCTTCATCTGTCTCTGCGTCAGTAGATTCATTTTCCTCCACACCACTGCTAGCTTCCTCACTGCTTGCTGCTTCTTTCACATCAGGCTTGAACTCTACATCAGAACCGTCATGATCACTGTCAGAATCCAACACTCTTCTTCTTTTGGCTTTTGTGGCACTTCCCTTGCTCATTAATCGCTTGTTGCCCTTCACATCCTCCTCACTGTTCGGGTCATCACTGTCACCTGATGCACTTTCACTTGATTGCTGTAAAATAAATTATTTAGCCTATTAAAAATTCTGGCTACAAAGTAAAATATCATAGCTGCAAAAAGAAGCTTGGAAATGCAGGATAATGCAGTAGCTATGATGCTTGAACCAGAAGACAGGGGAGTCACAGCCAATTCAGTTTACCCTCGTGGACTTTTTTTCTGGATAACGAACGGCTGTCTGTGGCATAATTACTCTTCTTTGTGTTCCTTACTGTTTCACTTATAAGGTCACATAAGTGATCCTGATTAAAAAGCCATTCAAACAGGATAAAAGGTGTACAGTATATGAAATTTAGCAGAAAGAAACATCACCATCGGCTAACGGTGGTGTGATTTTGTTCCTACTGACCTGGCCTGTGTCAGAAATATAATTGGTAAAAAGAATAGACAGGTCGCGTTGACAGAGGAGGTAAGGAAAACCACCACCACATCAGCACTTTCCTCATACCATTCCCTTCCAAAGAAGTTTGTTCCAATACACGTAGCCGTACTGAAACTGTATTGTGAATAATTCAAATACTATGTGAACACAACACAATAAAAGATCTCCTTTTAGCTACCCCACCAACAAACCGGTATTAACAGTATTAGAATTTGCACTTCGGTGCAGCTCCACAAGGGCAGGCTCCAAAATCCAATTTAATGCCTTAAAACAAGCACTCGAAAAGCTATGGATTTCTACATTATGGCAAATGAGAATTTCAGATTGAATTTATGGGAACTGGGAATACGAGCAGAGAAGATAGAGATGCAGCAGATGAAAAGTATTTTGAGTTGAAAAGTAGGTAGGTAACCTGGGCTAACTTGCGAGAGATCAATGAGCAGAGATGACATACTTTAAAAGAAGTTATGTAACTTATCTGAGGTTAGGGAACACCAAGGAAATATTAGACTTCTCTTCCTACTAGAAAAGGTGAGACACCAGCATATAACCTAACAGCACAAAGGCAATGCAAAAAAAACATAGGGATACACATGATAAAAGAGCAGATAGGCAGTGATAACTAAACTACAGAATTGTAGGATATTCCTTGCTTAGCTCCAAGAGACAGTTTCTAAGATACAGTATTATTTCTGAAAACAACAGCAAGTAAGAAAAAATTTACCTCCATTTCCTCCTCCTCCTCCTCTGTGTCCGAAGGCTCACTGCATACTGCCAGCTCGAGTCGCTTAATTTTATCTTTACTCATTGCGCTGTCGGCCAGCTCCATGGCTTTTTTAATTTCAGGTTTTGTACTATAAAAGATACCTCCCTTCAGTGTCTCCCCATCTGATGAACCTACAAAACAGCAACATGGCAGAAACTGACGTTGGTCTAGCATTTAACCAGTCCTTTAGTTAATGTTCATCCTTCACTTTTAAATATATTCAAACCATTATATATATTAAATATATAATATATACTTAATATGTATTATACTATAACATATATATTCTCTCTTTCTCTCACATCCCTTTAGCACCACGGTTCCTCTTTCTTTGTAGGAGACAACTACCTATAAACGAAGACAAAAACAAAGGCAGCCAACCTACAGACTGGTTTTCAGAAAGGAATCCCAGAGAAGCTGGGATTCATCTTAATGCCATGCTCAAGAAGTAAACTGTATTTATAATGTACTATGTACATTAAGCTTGGGGATAGAAAGAAGAGTAGAGTATGCTATAGATGGGGAAGAATAATTTTTTTCTGCTTTGTAAGTTTAGCTGTCTGCATGAGACAAAAGTATCTGCTTGAACAGGTCTTTGTACCTGTTCTTGTGAATCACTTCAAAGGCTGCTATGAACTGAAGATTCAGCTCCAAGTTAGCTGGACTTGTAGAAATACACTGCCGTTTGTCCACTGTTATCTCAAATATAAGCCAAACAGATTTCTTCCTCAAATTAATTTATTTGAGCTCACAGTAGCTAAGTATGGAGTTAAAAGTAGCTCCTTCTACAGCACATATGCAACACACAAACAAACTGGATCTTAGTTTTTGTTTTGCAAATGCAGCGAGAAAAATCTAAAAATATTTTGCATTCAATAATGACAATTGAACAGTGACAGTAGCAAATCTCATCGTATAATTTAACTGCATACTCAAGTCTGCAACACTCATATTCATTTAACCAATCTGTATATAAACCAGTATTTCTTACAAGCCCAACCGTTAAAAAGCTTAGCCCTGTGGTGTCTATACTTATTCACAGTTGCAAGTAATATAACAATAAGAAAATTTTCCACTTCTTAAACTAAGTAAGAGTGCTGGAGTCTTTTTGGTTAATAATGGAGCTTTTTATTTCAATTTAAAAGCAAAGCATGCATTTTAAATAATTTAGTCTGTTCTGTATTAGCCACCTTTCTTGTAGACACACCAGCATTTCTGTGCTTGGGCATCTTTCATATATCTTATTTTTCTGTTGATAAACAGCTCAGTTCTCCTCACCTGTATTTGCTTCTAAGCGTAACTATAAGCTGTTAAAAATATATTTGATTCTTTTAGAATACCTTCAGATGCCTACAATAATAACAATACCATTTTAATTTTAAAATAATTATGGCTTAATTGTAATACACTTCAGTGTAAACAAAAGATGACTACATGATCACATGAGATAGAATTGGCTTTTAAAAATGAAGGAACCTTTTGAAGTCAAAATTGTTTCATTGACAAAATAATCAAATCTTACAGTCTACCAAAAATACCATATTACACTCAAAGTACTCATTTGGCTTACACAATGACAATTTACAGAAACGTGTTATCACAGTTTACAGCAAATGATTTACCGTTTTCAGCCACAGTAACATTATAAACCATTATATAACAATCGTAATTAATGAGATCAGATTTATTATGCAAAATTCTGATTAACTTTTTATTACGTATGATTTTACATCAGTTGGCTAAGTCATTTCTTCAAGATGATGAGCGCCAATCCTGCTCTGTAACTACAAGCACCACCCTAAAACTCTGAATTCTCAAGTTAACATTTTAACAAAACTGTACTTCAAGGCTTACAAGAAATAACACCACAAAAGAAGTAATTTTAGCTGACCTACATCTTGTGCCTAATCTTTCTACTCTGGTCAAACTGCAATTCCCAAATATCTGCTTAAAATTTAGGTTTGACAGTCCTAACATTTTTCAGGATTTCAGGGATTTATCTTTGATATTCTTTATATGCATGGGAGAAGTAAAAGAAAAAAAACTATGACATAAGCAAACTTCAAGTTTGCATTGTCATCCAACAAACAAGAGGACAGCGTGCTTTATATTTAAAGAACTGTATAACCATAAACACACCTGAAACCCACAAAAATTTGTTTTCTCTGAACGTACGAAGTACAGAACATGCTTTAGCACTCAATGCTAATTTTGGTTTTGCTACTCATTTTCTATGGAGAATACTATACCCTATATTCCATACCTATACTTCCAAAACAAGGGGCATATTTTCATTTCAAAAACGTATATTTACATCTCTTACCTTTATATGGCCTCAAGTATTTAATACTGACCCAGCCCCTTGTGGGACTGTCATCAAAGAACTGGACGTGGATACGGGTGGATTTCCCTTTCCCTCTGACGATGGTTCCTTCGGTCGGATGGTTGTATATGAGACACGGCCACCAAGGGTAACCTTCCATCTTGGCCCAGACTAAGTCACCAGGCGAATAATCACAGGAGACGCTACAAAGACAACAGACACAGAACTTAATGAGCATTTAACATTTTAAACAGCTTTCTTCAGGAACATAACTGCACGTTGCTTCTGAGCAACTGGAGGCCTTGGAAAGCTCCTGAGTGGCGTGACCTGCTTTACGCGGCCCATAAAAACGACCATATTCAGACTTCTCCTTACGCTATTTTTCTGCTTTGCAGATTTTTGCTTTTTTGTTTGCTTGCCTGACGCGGTTCCCATTTGCTCTCCCCAAGACCCCACACCGAGCAGATCCCAGCCAGCACCTGAGACACCGACGATGCTGGCCCCAAGCAGGCCGGGCCCCAGCAGCGCCCCCAGCCCCCTCCCGGCCCCTCCGGGCGTCGAGGGCCGCCCCACCCGCCCCGTCCCCGCTCACCCCGCGGCCGCCCCGTGCCGCCGCCCCTTCTCGGCCGCCTCGCCGCAGCGGGCCGCGGGGCTCGGGGGCACGGCGGCGGCGGCGGCGGCCTGGCGGCCATCCTGCTCCCGCGCAGCGCGGCGCCGCGTCTCCACGCCGCCCGCTGCCGGTGGCGCTGCCGGTGGCGTCGCCCGCGCCCTGGGGAAGAAGCTGAGCAGGGTGCTCTGTCGCGACATGGCCGGCCGGGAAGCGCTGCCCGCCGACAGCGCGCCAACAGCGCCCGCGCGCGCCAAGACGGCCGCCGCGCGCCCCGCCCCCCCGCAGGCTCCGCCCCCCTCATCCCGCGCTCGGCACACGCCGCCGCGGGCGGGAGCCGCCATTTTGGGGTCCTGGCGGCGTGGTGTGTGGTGGTGTGACGGGGGAGGGCCCCGGGGGCTGCAACCCTGCGCCTTGCTTACAGCAGAGACGAGCAGTCAGTGAGGCTGTGGCGATTGTTGTGATTGATGTACAGCTGGGAGGATCCTCCCCACAAAAAAAACAAACAAACAAAAAAAAAAACCCGCACATATATATATATATACACACATTGCAGGGAAATGGAAGCTGTGCACCTGCAATGGGGATTTTCTTCCAGCCTTTGCTGCAGAGGACAAGAGCAGTAATGCTGTGGGAAGGATGCTGGCTGTGGCCAGAGCAGAAGCTTGGCCAGCTGCCTGCCTTGCTGCCCAGCTGCAAGATCATAGAATCATGGAATCATTAAAGTCATAAAACACCTCGAAGATCATCTGGTCCAACCATCCCCCTACCACCAATGTCACCCAGTAAACCATGTCCCTAAGCACCATGTCCAACCTTTCCTTAAACACCCCCAGGGAGGGTGACTCCACCACCTCCCTGGGCAGCCCTTTCCAATGCCTGCCTGCTCCTTCTGAGGAGAAATGCCTCCTAATTTAAGATGGTACTTCTCAGATGCGTTTACTATCAGAAAACTGGCAGATGTGCAGTACGGCAAAGTAAAAGTACTTCAAAAGTAAGAGCACCAGGTGCTGGCAGAGGAGATGTAGTTATGTTTATTTTTTACAGCTCGAGTTTTTTTTGGAATCTTATTCATTTCCTTTAGGTGCCCTATTAAGAATTAGTCTTCAGGGGAAAGCTTGTAGTTATGTAGCTTGATCACTCATATAATACATAGCCTGCAATCTCTGCAAAAGTAATTGGATCTTTTCTCTCTGGTGCTCTTCCCATGTGTTTATTTTTTTTCATGTTCAGTGGTGAGACTATGTCCCTTAAAAGCAAATTTTTTATATGTTACAATACAATCCATGTCATCCTAAATGTTGTGCTTAGTCTATAATACTACAGAGCAAAATAAGAAGTTATTTTTATCTGCATAAATTCAGAAGAAAAAAAAAAGTCACTAAATGTCTTTTAGATTAGCTCTTTCTTTCTCTAAAATTGCCGTTTAGGATTGCAAACCAAAATGTCTTCTGTTCAGCACAGCTGTAGCCCTCAAAAAACGTCTCAGGTGCACTACCACCTAAAGTAAACTTTGGAACTGCAAGGTAGGGACCTGACCACAAGAGGTCAGGCAAACCCAAGCAATACCAAAGTATTTTAAAAGCATACTCGTTCCAAAGGAATCATCTCTGTTTAATTTCAGTGCATAATTTCCATTTAATGTATGATGTATTGCCTCCAAAACAATCTGATGTGTCCTCAGCTACACACATCTCAAACTTAAGTAGAAAGACATTTAGCTTCCTGAGAACACTCTAGGGGATTCCGAAGTATGCAGGCCATGAAGAACTTTGAAGTGCAATGTGCTACAGTATAACCTGCAGTATACTGGCAGGTTACCCAGAACCATGTCCAGACAGCTTTTGAATATCTCCCTTAGGGAGATTCCACAGCCTCTCTGGGCAACCTGTGCCAGTGCTTGTTCACCAACACAGTACAGAAGTTCTTCCTGATTTCAGAGGAAACCTCCTGTTTCAGTTTGTGTCCATTGCCTCCTGTCCCCTGTAAAGAGCCTGACTCTGTCCTCTTTGCACCCTCCCTTCAGGTATTAATATTCAAACTAGCATTAATAAGTTCCCCCCAAGCCTTCCCTTCCCTAGGCTAAACAGTGCTAGCTCTCAGCCTTTCTTTGTATGTGAGATGCTCCAGTTCAAGGACCACGTGGTCCAGAAGCTTGAGCAAGGGGCCTGGAGTCTGCAACTTTGAGAAAATCAATACTTTGGGATGCAGCTTTTTAATTTGTCCCATACGGTGATACAATTTCTCTGTGTCTGTGATGTCACAGTGTCTGGATCTGGGCATTCCTGCACTTATGGTGATGGCCACTTAAGAAATATCACATTGGAAATATATCCAAGTCCTTATTGTAGAAATTCTGGATCCAATGTCAGGCACCCTCCCTAAACCAGGGTAGCTCCGCACTTTGATACCACAGAAGGTACTCATGACACGTTACGTTCATGAATTCCCTCACACAGTTCACACACACGCACATTCACAGCTATCTAGTTGGTGCAAGACTTGGGAGACTAGCAGAGGCATGTATTGGTGTACCAGTGGCTTTGAGGTAGGTGTTCAGGAAGTCCCTCAAGGTCTTTCATTTCAGCGTGGGTGCATGTGTGTGTATTTTATATAGGTAATTTTGTAGTCTTGCAAATAGCAGCCTTCTTGGACATAGCCTGGGTTATACAATCCATTGTTGATGCTAGTGGATTTGGACAGATTCAGCAGACTCGTTGTTAAGAGCTTATCAGTTTTTGTGGATTCAGCAGGACTGCTAGTCTCCAGAGCTTATCCGTTCATGGGAGACTTTCACATACTACCACTTGGCACATACTTTCCCTTTCTTCAGCCTGCTGTTTTCTAGTACCTGTTTCTTCATCCACACACATACCTACAGAGCCATTCACACAAATGAACACAGAGGGGGCTTTTGTGACAGGGTTTTCAGTTTCCCTCTAGTATGATATATAATTCTACTTGTTTTTCTACCAGTCTCAGCAGGGTAGGGTCTAGTGTAATTAATACATGAATCTTCAAAGTTTTTTTGTAGGAAGCTTTGAAAGGTAAGTGATATTACTGAAAACTTACTATAAACATCCTTCTGTGTCTTTTCTCCTTTTTTTGATCATTATATTGATCATTTTTTATCATTATTTCTCTTTTGCAGAGAAAACCATTGGGAACTGTTAAAGTGCTGTAGCATAGACTTTACACCAAGCTCAGCGTAATATAAAGAAGTGCTCTATTTATTCTGATTCTTTTCCTCCCTCTCCCTCTGCCAGTGCATGCACAAATACACCCACACTGCCTTCAACAGTACTTTTTATCTCCCTAAGTACTTCTGAATAAGTTCCATTCTAGGTGCATTGGAAAAGGCATGGATTTGGCTTTTTTTCAAGATAGTATCTTAAAATTTTTGAAACTGAAGCAACTTTGAAGAACACACCTTGGTTTATCAAATTATATGGCACCTTCTTGGCATCTGATACAGGAAAGGGAAATGGACTGTTGATCATGTTAATGGTGGAGTAGGATCCATGAACTAGCTTGCTCAGTGACTGCTATGCTTAGGCTTCCTCCTAGAGTTTGGAATTACTCATTTCTCTTTTGCTAGATGCTGTAATAAGCAAATGCTAACCAGGTGATTTTGAGATCTTTCTGGGAAAATGAAATTACATAAATCAAGAAGGAAACCTAGAACACCAACCACAACAGACTAGCAAAATAAAATAAAGATCAACACTTGGTTGTTTATTTTCTGTAGTGTTTGCTATCTCTAATATTCTTCAGAAAAAAAAAATTATAGAAAGGAAGAGTCATTCCTCAGGTGAGGGATCACACAGTTCTTGAAGTTGCCAGGCACAGCCAAGAGCAAATCAGGCTTGGGGAGAACAGCAAGAGTGCTCCTGGCACAGGCTATGCCCTTGCTGACCAGGATGCAGACCTACAGCATCTGAACGGGGTGGGCAAAGCAGGGTACTGGTAACCACAGCACCAACCCTAAAAAAAAAAAAAAAGAAGGGAGTGGATTCAGCCCAGGGTCAGCTAGCACCACTCAGGCAGGGACTGGATGCCCAGGGCCAAGAAGACCTGAAGCCTCTGGGCCCACGGACAGGGCCATGGGCTTCTGATGCCTACCGGTGCCCTCAGGAGGATGAAGGCCTTGCATCCTGCAAGGTATTGATGTTTGGTAACGTCCTGTGTATTAGGTATGCTATCGGTATATACAAATTGTTCTTGCAGAACTGTCTTAAACTTCTTTTTACCTGAAGGCTGTTGCTCAAGAAACAAACTGCTGATAACAAACTTTTAGAACCTCTTCAAGCAGAATTTGCTAATTGATTCACAAAAGAGGTATGTTTATGATAGCTAGTTTCAAGAGTAGTCTAGGAAATTTCATGTTGATGGGTGTTTGAAGGATAAATGCACTACCCCTCTTTTTATGCCTGCTGAACAAAATAACAAAAGTAGGATTTTTTAATTTTATTTTTTTTAACAAAACTGTAAGATTTTCTCATTTCAATATCCTGCAGTTGTTCTACTGGGACAAAATATAGCAATTTTCACTTTTCTCTTGTACTACAGACATGCCTCCAGGTAATTTTTTAATACCTTTTATTTTCACTTTTTGGCACAAAACACAACAAAGGAGGAAGGCTATGAGTCTCAACTGCTTTTTATATAGGCTGCTCCAAACACCTAGTGATTCTATCAAAATCAAGTGAAATAACTGGCATGCAAATAGCTTAACGGGAAGTAGGAAGAAGAATCCACTGCTTCACTTTATTAATGCATGTCCTTTCTCTGAGGATGATTTAAACTGCTTTTACACCCATAGAGGTGAGATGATCAGATGTAACCTTAAAGCAGTGCTAAATGCTTTATGAGCCGTACCTTGGTGACAAAGTGTGCTGGACCAATCTAATAATAATGAGCTGTTGTTACATTGTGAGGTGGAACAATTTACAGAAATAATTTCATCATGCTAATATAGACATGACTGAAGACAATGTTGACCTTGCTAAAAAATTGACCCCAAAAGGAGAATTCCAGCATGAGATATCTGTGTTTTACGTGAACTGTAAATAAGGTAACCAAGGAAAGGCTAAGGGTTAAAAAAAATATGACCATGACAAAATGTTAATGAGGACTGATGTTGCTGACATAAATAAAATTCATCTGGTAGAATGCTAAGAGTCAGATACCCTAATATACAAATTTTGTGCAGGCTGGGAAAAATGACTGTATAAAGGGTTGTTAAAAGGTTTAAAGGGTATTTATCCTCTGTGCTGTTTTCTACTTCTTAGTTTCCTCCTCAACGTCCAGCATACTTAAAGGGCTAAGCAAGAGTATGAAAATAAATTACAGACTAGTGTTCATGAACTAGCTTATTGTTCTGTAGCTAGGCTGAGAAACCACCATGCTTTTTTGCATCTGCAGACATGCAGCTTCCTTGTACCAGTTTTAGAAGAACTTGTTTAGCAGCAAGGTATGTATGATTATTTACGGTCCCTTGAATTTCACAGTCTGTTGCTAAAACCATTTTACTATTTTCCTTAAATGACAAAGCAGTGAAAACAAGAGATGAAACTGAAAGATTTCTGAATAAATGACATTTTAAGATATTTTGTTTGCATTATGCCTTCATTTAGATGTAGGTCTGAAGCGAGATCAGAGCTGCTGGAATAGTCTAAATGTAACCCATGAAACCAACCAAAAACTTGAACAGACAGCATCTCCAGTTCAGATCTGTTTCTCATGTGATATACTATAGATCCCTAAATAATAATAAAATGTGCAAAAAAAAAAAAAGAAAGTAAAAGAAATAAGCCGGAAACAAAAGAGAAACAGGCCATGTCTGAAGATGATTGAACCATCAAGAACAGTCTTCTGCTGATTTCTTTGGGTTCAAGATGTTCCTGGTTTTTAAAATTGCAGTGGCCACTGTTATCTTGCTTCCTGCCATCTGTTTTATTATGAGTCTACAAATAGTATGAACACATGAGTTTTTTTATGATATAGCTTAACAATTTCAAGTTACAAATAATAAATATCTAAATCTAAAAACAAGCAAACAACCAAAACAAAACAAAAAACCTGCGATCAAACAGCCTAACCTGGGTAGCACAGGGCATTGGATTTCCCTGAATCAATCCCTGTTTAAATCAGACTTGTGGAAAATAGCTTTGATGTAAAGATTTGCAAAGACAGATCATGAGAATGGTCTGTTAATTAAGTAGCATGACATCTGTACAGCAGTCAAGCAGGGAATATAGGTTTAAGCTAGATGGATAGATTTAAGCAAGTTCCATTTTTTTTTCCTTGATGCTAAATCTGGCAAATGCCTTCCAAAATTTGTTTACTTGTTGAATGTCAGGAGGTGTAGATCAAGACAAGGATGAGGTGACATGGATTGAGGTGATCTGTTCTGCAATGACACGTGCATTGTGTTTCACAGTGTTCTGTGTTTCAATGTTTGTGTTCTGTAGGCACTGGCATTTTCACAGATGTGACACTGAGCGGTTGGGAGGTTAGACTGGTTGCATGGCAGGTCTTCTATCAGTGCTGCCCGAACCTCAGAAGTCAAAGTTTATAGCTGTGACATTCACTCATGCATAATTTAAGATGTAATCTCTATCACTAAATTTGATTTTTCCTCAAGGTTACCAGGAGACAAGGTCTCATTTTACACACTACCTTTGCATTGCTATTTTTTCTTTGTTTTGCTTCACATGTAATGGTCTTCTGTTTGACACATTCTCCATTCTTCATAGTTTCAGGAAGGCAACTTCAACATGGAGGACTCCCACATCACTGCTTGCCTTATCTATTAC
Source organism: Cygnus atratus (assembly GCF_013377495.2). Classification (NCBI taxonomy): domain Eukaryota; kingdom Metazoa; phylum Chordata; class Aves; order Anseriformes; family Anatidae; genus Cygnus; species Cygnus atratus. Next base: position 104,324,760 of record NC_066364.1, on the reverse strand, counting down.
CATGTGTCTTGAATATCCTGTATTAATAATAATACAGAGCAGCTTTTTACTAATAGAAATACACCCAAATAATTTTGTCTTGTCTTAGAGCATCCGCTATCTCCTCCCACATTCTTCCTTAAATCTTAATGGAGGATCTCAGAGAAAGTCCTGCGTTCTAGCTCATCCAACTGATGCACTTTTTAAATACATTTATTTCTCTATGAATGGAAAATGTGCTTAATTAGTTTGAAACACTTTTTATTGGAAAAATGGTTAAATATCTTAATTATATTGTGCTCATTTTCTGGGTAAAGTTTATATTCACTGTCTTTTTTCTCTTCCCTCAAGTGTTAGCTTACTCACCTCTTAGCCAATTACAGCTGGGCAGCACTTGCCACAGAGATTCATAATTTTAGAAGAAATTCATGGAAACAGATGGCCCCAAGTTTTTTGTGTCTTTTTTTTTTTTTGGTGAGGACTGCTGAACTCCTTTAGCATCTAATTTAAGAAATCTGTAAGCTGACAGCAGGATAGGACTTGTGCTATATTGGCATCCTCAGACATTAAAAAAATAACAAGTTTTTCAAATGTAATGAACTTTTAAATTTGCCTGGTGATTTCTGAAGCTCCAGGTGGCCTAATTTTCAAATGTTTCTCTGGAAAGATAAAAGCTAAGCACATGCCTTCCTTTCTAATAAGCTTAAATTTTCATGTAATGCTGGAGATTTGGAAATGGGTTTCATGGAAGGTATCATGTATTGTGAATTTTACAGAACAAACAAACAGAAACACGGAACTTGCAATTGTGCAGATAATGGTACTCAACAGGACAGTTCTGCATCCTCACTAGAGTGCATCTAGCGTGTGTGGCCGTGCATATCACAGAATCATCTAGGTTGGAAGAGACCTCCAAGATCACCTAGTCCAACCTCTGAGCTAACACTAACAAGTCCTCCACTAATGGACCATTATGCACGTGCACACAAACTCATGATATTCCGCTCAGAAAGCTGTCTTTCCAGAAGTGATCATCTTTTCAGTAGTATGTGAAGGATTGCCCATTTTCATTAACTGTCCACTGAGGAGGAGAAAGCATCTACCAGTAGGTGGGGAGAGGCTAAGGCAATAGCTTTACATCTTTATTGGATCTTGCTGGAGTGATTGAAGATGACACAATAGCTGAAGATGACACAGTGGGTGACAACAGCGATCTATAGGCTGGACACGGCCTTCCTCATCTGCCTCAGACTGAGCAGATCAAGCAAAAGCTTCAGTGCCAATTAATTTCACTGCAAAGTTAGACATGAACTCATATCGCAGGCATTCACTGACTTTGCAAAGATACGAGTAGCCCTTTACACAGCATACTCTGTTAACTCTGCTGCTGGCAGACCAGAGGTGAAGAGACCCCCCCCCTGCACAAGCACAACAGTGAATCCAGATGGCTACAAAATAGCTGTGTTTACATTGATTTCAAAGAAGTCTGCCTATAATAACTGCCAATTGCCATTCAAGCAATTTCTCCATTAGTTCTGAATGTAGTCCTGAGTCATCACTAATTTGTTTCTACTTGATTAATTGAAAAGCAGACCAGCTTGGTGTAGCCCAGGGATGACAGGTCATACTGTTGTAGAACCACACTGAGACTGGTTGCATGTAGAAACACAAATCTGTTCCTTGGTCCACAGCACATGTCCTCCCATGCTTCTGTGGATGGTAGAAGGTGGTTAACTCTTTTTTTTTTCTTCTTTTTTTTTTTTTCATGGTGTGGGTGCACTGTAATATCTGCAGCATCAAGACACTGAAACAGCTTCTTTTGGGGCTGTCAGAACAAAATAGTTTGCCTTATAAAGAAGTGTAGAAACAAACAAGATAGAAAATGAAAAATTAGCCGAAAACAATGAGGGGAGAAGAAGACAACAGGAGAGGATAAGGATAAGGGGCATGGGAGAGAAAAAGAAAAGTGGTTGAAAAAGGAGGCAAGAAAACAAAGTGAGCAGAAGGAAAAGGAACCTATAGAAAGGTGAGAGTGTATCTGCAGCTGGACAGCATCTGGAGCCCTTTTGAGGGAACACCCCATGTCTCACAGCCTCACCAGCACCTCCATGCATTAAAAGGAGCTATAAGTCTCCAACTGCATCTGGACCTCTTTGGGTGGAATGCTTTGACTTTCTGCCAGCTCTGCTACCTGAAATGAAGTACATCTTCATGACTTCAGCAAGTCATTAAGCTGTTCCTTACTGAGACAGATTTATTGGAGTAATATTTGGGGTTGGTTTGTTTTTATTTAAAAGGACTGTTTCTTTTTTCTCATAGCCAAGCCAGAGAACGTGGCAGGGACCAGCAACACTACCTAGCATGCTGCAGTAGAGGGAGCCACATAATCACCTTCCTCCTCACTTAACATGTCTCGAGGAAGTCAACACTCACTTACTTGGTTAGAAAATGATCTGTAGAAAGAAAAATGTGTGCTGAATGCTCAGGCCTTCTCCATTGCTGCAAAGGACTTTGGTTTTTCACCAATTATGAAATCAGAACTGTCCAATTAAGAACATAGAGAAAGACGGTGCACAGAACCCCACTGTTCTGTTAGGTTGTTATGAGTCACTTTGTCTCAGCTAACACATTAGATACGTTTTAAACTACTTTCCAGCAATGCTGTGTTTACATAAATGTGCATTCTGCCTGTCTGCTGCAGTTACCAAAGCACTGAAGAAAAAGCACTAATTACAAGAGTATGTAATGTGCTTTATATTGGTCTCAGGATAGTGATGCTTGTTTGTTTGTTTGCTTGTTTAATCTCTTATCTTTCATTAATATGCTGTTCTGCTTGCTAGGACACTGGACACCTCCATGTGCTTCACACAGTAAGATAAAATGAAATAAATAACCTAATTACAGAAATAGTTTCTGATGTCACTGGTATCATTTTAAAGTTGTTACTATCTTTATGTTGTACTTCTTTTACAATAAATTACTGTTAGAAAGCCATTACAACTTTGAGATCCTTTTCTATAGGAAAAAGATTCTAATAATTCTCACAAAATTCTATAAATTATTCTTTCTTATACCCTCCTACATGATGTTTTGAGACTACGGGACTACAGAAACTGGCTAGCCTGATTTCTTACTACTTGGCCTCTCCCAGAGTAGTTGGTATGTTAAAACAAAATAATATGTTGTAATATTGTAGATTTCATAACCTTTGAGATCATTTGTATAACTGTACAAAGCTCTAATACAAGAGCATTTCTTAGGAAAATTCCAAGTTTACACAGTATTGTAAAGTAATAAGCTGTTTTTTCTCCTTGTTATAGTTGGTAGCATTTTTTAATCCTGCCAGTATGTACAGTTAGTAGTGAGTTCTTAATAAATGTTTTTCATTTTTGCCATGTTGAAATTGCCTTTCTCTTGGCCTACACATTTTGACACTCTTAGCTTTTTGCCCCTCTTTCTCTAGTCTTATTGCTCTTGGTGAAATGCAGCCCAGTTCATATTTGTACTGTTCAATCTATCTCTAAAATTGTGTGTGTTAAATAATAGTTCCTCTGCCAACAACAACAAAAAGGTAGTTTTATAAAGTAAAAGTTGGATGATTATCCATTTTGAAGTATAGAGGAAGGCAACAGGAAAAAAAATGAAGCTAGGAGAAATTCTCTCTGACTGATGAATGATTTTTCTTAGGTTTGCTAAGTAGCACATTAACATTGCATAGGCCTTATTAAATTATTAAGAGTACCTCACTGCCATGTAAATTTCCTTGAGGCATGTGGTTAGATCATTAAGTATTTGCATTTGTCTTTTGAAAGAGTGATTCATACATAGCTGATCATGATTTCATATCAGATTTACACCCTGTGCAGCCCCACCTTCTCCCTGATGTTTTGGTCATAATCTTCTTACTAAGACGTTATAAGTAGAAGTTATCCAAAGATGAATGCAATATGAGGCATATTCAGAAATAACACTCTAGCCCTTACAGATATAACGACAGCAAAAGAGGTCTCACACAACACAGTTCTGCTTTTAAGAAGATTGATATCGAAAAGAGGATTACTGCAAATTACCAGGTTAGATTCTAGTTTACATCAGTTTAATAGTATGGAAACAGCATGACAGATATGTCAGTAAGTAAGTGAGAAAAAAACAGTTTGAAAGTCTGATTTTATGTAGTTTAGAGAGGAAGAAGTGTGAATTACTCTCAAAAGACTTATCTGCGTATTTGATTCATTCTCTGTGCATTAATTACAATATTCTACTTTCATATGCAGTCAAGTAATGGGATACATGATACTGTAGTATATACAATTTCGTTTAAAGTTGCAAATGGAGAGAATAAAATATAAAAGTAGCCAAAGCTTTCCATGCAAATAAATCATTTGCTGATTATGCAATTTGGAATCAACTGGAACTCCTTGCAAATTCATACGTGAATTTAATCAGTAAGTTTCAGCCTCAAATATAGAAAAATCCCCTAATGTGTGAAACAGATCGTTTTAATGTAATATTTCATAAAGAGAAGTACCTTTTTTTTTCATATTAAAATAAGGTCATATTTCAAAATCAAGTTAACTATTTAAGATGGTGTGAAAGTATATGAAAATCTAATGAAATAATAATATCGGATTTCAAAGCTGTTCAGTTTGACCTCACAATCATTGTTACTTTCTATTTTGATCACGATGAAACCACAGACTTTTCTTTTGGGTAGGACTAAAACAATTAGCCTTGAAAAATCAAGTATTTTTCTCTGCAGAGAAGGACTTCGGGGTTCTGATGGACGAAAAGCTTGACATGAGCCAGCAGTGCGCTCTTGCAGCCCAGAAGGCCGACTGCGTCCTGGGCTGGTTCGACAGAGGAGTGGGCAGCAGGAGAAGGAGGGGATTGTCCCCCTCTGCTCTGCCCTCGTGAGGCCCCACTTGGAGTGCTGCATCCAGGCCTGCAGCCCCCAGCACAAGAAATACATGGACCTTTAGAGCAGGTCTAGAGGAGGGCCGTGAAGATGATTGTAGAACTGAAGCACCTATGAAGAGCCTTCCTCCTGTGAAGAAAGGCTGAGAGAGCTGGGGATGTTCAGCCTGGAGAAGAGAAGTCTCCAGAGAGACCTCATTGCAGTCTTTCATTACTTAAAGGGGCTTAGAAAAAAAGATGGAGAACTACTTTTTACAAGGACAAATAGTGATAGAACAAGGAGGCACAGTTCCAGCTGAATGGGGCTACAGTTTAGGATGGAAGTATTGATCTGGCAAAAGGAGTAAGGTGTTTCTTAGAGCTTTAAATGTCAAAAAACAAAAAACAAACAAACAGACAAACAAAAAAAAAAAACACAAACAAGCAAACAAACAAAACCCCCAAACTCTACAACTGAATAACATCTGGAGACTCACTAGCAGACTGTGCAGCATAGATCACTGTCAAAAACTCCTCTGGAACAGGTCTTCACACGTAACCAAACAGTTGTATTTTGCATTCACGTCATCTTCCAAGTGTCCTTAAAATATGTATTGCTATAGATCTGCCAGACGTCAACTGGGATCACCACACGGCTGACACGAGCAAGTCCAGGAGGTTCATAAAGCACCTAGATGATAACTTCTTGGCAGGTGCTAAGAGAGCCAACTAGGAAAGGTGCCCTCCCAGATCTGTTGCTGGAGAACAGAGAGAGTCTTGTGGGAGACGTGGCAATTGGCGGCCGTCTCGGTCATAGTGACCATGAAGTGGTTGAGTTTAGAATTTATGCTGACAGAAGGAAAACTGCCACCAAAACTTCAGCCCTGGATGTGGGGAAAGCAGACTTCAGGCTGCTCAGGGAACTAGTCAGCAAGGTCCCCTGGGAAACTGCTTTTGAAGGCACTGGCATCCATCAGTGCTGGTCAATCTCTAAGCACTGCCTCTTAAAAGAACAAGATCAGGCGTTTCCAAAATATCGGAAGTCAGGCAAGCAGGGCAGAAGGCCGGCCTGGCTGACCAGGGATCTTCTACTGGAGCTTAGATGAAAAAAAGAAAGTGTACGGCTGCTGGAAGGAGGGTCAGGCAACGAGGAAGGAATACAGGGATGCTGTTCGTGTTTGTAGGGAGAAAAGTTGTGTGGCCAAAGCCCAACTAGAGTTGAAGCTGGCCATTGTCATAAAAAAGGTTTTTTTAGATATGTGAACAGAAAAAGAATCAAAGAAAACATAGGTCCACTACTAGATGGGGAGGGTCTCCTCACAGACAATGACATAGGCAAAGCAGAGACGTTTAACGCCTTCTTTGTCTCTGTCTTCAACACTGATGATGGGCTTTGCGACCCAGGGTACCCTGAGCTGGAGGACCATGATGGTGGGAATGACAAACTCCCAACCGACCCTGAACGTGTGCGGGATTTGCTGCTCCAACTGGATCCATACAAGTCCACAGATCCGGATGGGATTCATCCCAGGGTGCTTAAAGAGCTGGCTGATGTCATCGCGGGACCTCTCTCAATTATTTTTCAACGATCTTGGGAATCTGGAGAGGTCCCATTGGACTGGAAGCTAGCAAATGTTGTGCCAATTTTCAAGAAGGGTAAGAAAGAAGACCCTAGCAATTACAGGCCTGTCAGTCTCATGTCAGTGCCTGGTAAGATTATGGAGAGGATGATCCTTGAAGTTATTGAAGCGCACCTGGGGGACAATGCAGTCATTGGTCCCAGCCAACATGGGTTCATGAGGGGTAGGTCCTGCCTAACAAATTTGATTTCTTTTTATGATAAGATCACCCATCTAGTCGATCAAGGAAAACCAGCTGATGTGATCTTTTTGGACTTCAGCAAAGCTTTTGACACGGTTTCCCATAGGATCCTACGGGACAAAATGTCCAGCATACAGCTAAACAAAAACATCATACGATGGGTGAGCAATTGGCTGAGGGGCAGGGCTCAAAGGGTTGTGGTAAATGGGGCCACATCTGGCTGGCGGATGGTCACTAGTGGGGTCCCTCAAGGCTCCATTTTAGGGCCAGTCCTCTCCAATGTTTTTATAAATGATTTGGATGTAGGACTAGAAGGTGTTTTGAGCAAATTTGCCAACGACACCAACAATCCTTACGGGTCCCTTCCAACTCGGGATATTCTATCATTCTCTGATTCTATTATCTTTGTTGCTCCACTTATAAACAGATACAGATGGTTTGTGCAGAGCAACAGCCAGTGTCTCCCTTTCATTTTTTTCTCCTAACTTTTCATAAAATAGAATCATGGAATTGTTTGGGTTGGAAGGGACCTTAAAGTTCGTCTAGTTTCAGTCCCCCTGCCATGGGCAGGGACATCTCTCACCAGAACAAGTTCCTCAAACCCCATCCAACCTGACCTTGAATACCTCCAGGGATGGGGCATCCACAAATTCTCTGTTCCAGTGCCTCACTAACCTCATAATAAAGAATTTCTTCCAAATATCTAATCTAAACCTACCCTCTTTTAGTTTAAAGCCATTTTTTTTCTTGAACACCTCCAGGGTGTTCTTCTTTTCCTGTTCTTCCAAACCGATGCACTGTTTCTCCCTTTTCTACAGTTTTTATGAGTCACATTCTCCTCTGGATACAGTAGTAAAAAATCTAATGTCATTGGATTTACACAAAATTAGCTGGTCAGAAGTGCTCTCCTGGCAGCTGAGCTGGGCTATTGGGATTGCTATCAGCAGCTATCATCCATCCTCAGATGGATGCTACTGCCCCTGCAGTATTTCTGACCTCAGCTGTTGGCAGGGCAACACACTGAATGATTCAGTAAAGCCAAGTACCTCAGCTAACACAGCGCAAATCTGCATGCTTGGTTATGCCCACGGATCTTGGAGAGGCCGTAACATTGAGGGGGAGGAGGAGATGAGCAGCTTCAACAGCTCCAATCGGAGCTGCAGCAGAGAATCAGGGTAAGGCCCGTGTTGCTGTTTTGCTTCTTTTCACATTTACTGTCTGTCAATGTATTTCCTTCATTACTTAAAATGAAGTTCTGACCACCTTTCTCTTCTTCCAGCTTCTTTTCTTCAGAAATAGTAACCATAAAAATAGGGCTAATGAGAAAGAAGTAAAAATAAATAGAAATGCACAAACATATACATTTAATTCTGTTCATATTTGTAAGTCGAGATGCTTTATCATGACTACTTTTTTCAATTTTATTTTCTTTTCACTCCCTGTTAAAATTTTCTTTATTCTGCTAGCCAATAGGATACCAAAGGTCACATTAAGTTCAGCATGATATAAAGACCTCAGTCAGTTAAATGTCATGGTTACTTCTAGTAAATCACTAATGGGCATATTTTTAGTCCCTTGAGAATACACTGTCAGATCACAAATGTTCAAACCAACTACTGTTAGCTCATTAGCAGCCAAGCAATTAAAACAGCTTTGCCCAAAGAGGAAAGAAATCTAAAAGCCTTCATTAATGGCAAAACCACTTAAATGATAACAGATGAAAATAGTAACAAATATCAAAAGGCCAGATGATGCCTCCAGTTACAGCACATAAATGAGTTTAAAAGATGGAAATGAGCCAATTCTATAAACTGAGAGTAAAGCAGGCTGATAACATTATGGCTCAAAGGAATCAATAGGCTCTATTAATTCTAGTTTTCTGCAGAGTTACAGCTATTTTCTGCTTCTGGCTCTAACTAAGTAATTGTTAATCACAGCTTCCTGACAGATTCAGCTCTTTCCCTTATCCCCATGTGTACTTCCAGGGCTCCTTAAACAGAAAAATAGTAGTTTATCAAGCTGTGCAACATTCATGAACTTTCAACACTACGCTGCATTAGGTTGACTTTTTGCATCTCCTTATTAGACAGCATTTGTAGACCATGGATGGCTAGAAAAAGAGAATTCAGAGCCCATAATTATTGCCATACTCAGTGGCCTTTTGTCATAGTCCTACAAACTCAGTGGAAGTAGCAATGGAAAACAGGAACTTTTTAATTTAAGAAAGGAGGCAAGAGTAGCAGGAGAACCTGTAATAGTTACTTTAATTTGCAGGGCACATTGACTTAGTGAGTTGGCAGGGCTTGCCACAGTTATCTGTTCGTGAATTTTCATTGTTTTTGCATGCCTGGTTGTCACTAGCTTCACTGGGATCCTGGCTTCAGGGATAAATACCAAATGAAAATGTATTCTGGAGTTCACACTCTTTAGGGCACATTTCACACTCCCAGGCATATCACATTGCATCAATTTCATATTTTAAAGAGTTTCTTCTTCCTTTAAAGCTATTTGTAAAGGCAAGAAGCTTACCATATCTGGATTCTGATATAATCATATGATACTGTGAGCTGAAGCCCAAAATAAGTGTATTATATAGTCTTGCCCATAAAATTACTGAAGGATTTACAGTATTCCCTAAATGTTCCCACAGAGAAACAGCAGTACTAGCACAAGAGCTAACATTATTGTAAGTCATTTAAACAGTACAGAGATTACAAAACTGGGTAAAATCTGCCATGTGCATTGCACTGTGTCAGCTCAAATGCTGCTGAAAGATTGCAGACTGGCAATCAGGGGATGGCTGCCTCCTCACAGGAGACATGTTGTAGGAATCTGGTAGGCTATTGTCCCTTCATGCTCTGTGACAGTATGGGCAAGAAGAGCAGGAAGAATCATGCAATTACAGAAAATGTAAACCTTGGTTTGCAGTATAGCAATGGAGACTTTCCCTGCAGAGCTGCTATTCTGTGCATGCCCACACGTCTCAGGAGTTCAAGCTACCTGGCATGGTTAGTGAAGCAAGAGATCAAAGGTTTCTAGGAACAAAACAGTCACCCTACTTTCTTTTAGCATGACGCTGACAAATGCTATCTTGCTTCAAGGAAAAACTGTCTTACACCCACCAAAACTGTATCATTTACTTATTTATTATGGTAAAAGGACTCTCCTGCTCGTTCAGGTTCAAACCAGGTATTAATGCATGCTGACAGTTTGACAGCCAAAATGTGTTTAGATTCTTTAACTATAAACTTTATTTTACATTGCATTGTTCAGAGCAATACCAGTTTAATTATTGCTGGGATGTAGGTTAAAGAACTTTTAAGGGATAGTATATCAACCACAATAAAGACTGTTCATCAGCTAACAAAAGAAATATCAACTGTATGGATAGGGAAAGTAATTATTTCTAATATTTTACAGAAAAGAACAGCTCAAGTCCTCTTAGTATTTTAAATTTGTAGAATAATCTTTGAAGTAACAATTTCCATTTATAGTAAATTTCTGATACTCCTTTCTATTTTGTTATCTGCTAAGAAGGAATTGCCATACAATTCTTTCAAGAGTTTAATTCATAATATGGGTCAAGATATGCTGCTCTACTTTTTCAAAAATAATTTGGAGACAGAGTTGGTAACCAATCATCATGACAGAGCAAGCAAATAAATATAGGTAATATAAACATTGCTCACCCAATGAGTCCACCCATGTACCTTAAAAGTTGCATTTTATATTAAGAAATTTTTGGAACTAGTGCTTTTAG